>NC_056745.1:332360690-332963190 GCF_019279795.1 Protopterus annectens | reverse complement strand
CTGCAGAAGTAAAAGTCATCCGAATAATGCCACATTAAAGAGCACTATTGCTATTGCAGAGGTTGCTTCTAGCAAATAGCTTTGCCTTTAAGTGCTTTATTGATAAATGCAGTGCCTGCTGCCCTTGAAGAATAAATTGCCTGTGTTGCATTAAAAATAGTGTGCTGGTGATGTTACCCAAACATTTCCTGAACTAAATCAGCTATGCAAGAAGAAATGTCTGACAAACGGTTCATGGTTACTAGGCATGCAGACCTGGAGATCATTAAGGAGCACCCAATTGCTCCAAAGCACTGTCTGGTTAAATAACTTGCTCAATGTCACATAGGAGGTAAATGAAGGTGGAAAGATTCAAACCCTGCACCTTTGTTACAGGAAGCAGTTCATTAAGAAGCTAATGCTTTAGTCATCTGCACCAAATGCTACATTAACAGCTTTTAGCTAAATGCAGAAATCCTTTACAATGCAATGTTGTAGAAAAGACTGTACCACAATAATATGCAACAATGGCTACAGAAGGAAAGCTGAATATCAGACGGTTCTGATCATCACTGAATAATGCAGACTATTTGACCTGGCAAATGTAATGCATTTGCTGGATGGTCTAAAGAAGGTACTGCAAAAATATATTACTAAAATGTGACTTGTTTAGACTATATTCTACAATCCAGGCCTATTAATGAATTAATTCATTCCTTAGTGCAATGAATAAAACAAAACAATTACAGATAATATAAATGCTGTAGCAGTAGCTTTTGTTCAACAACCCACGTCATAAACAAATCAGAAAGATTACTGCATATAGCATATAGTTATTTATTTTTTGGTGGGGGTTACTTGCTTGAAGAACACCTACATCTCCTTTTTGACCTGCCTAGCTCTTCTCCAGCAAACTAATCTAAATCACTTAAAAAGTTACCAGAATATGCCATGTACTAACATGTATGGGTCTGGCATATGGTTTAAGACTCTTACCCCCTGTACCTCAGGTACAAGGTTAGACTCTCATGAGCCCCCCACCCAATAGGTGCATTTTGCACACTATAACAATCTCCCATAACTAAGTGGGGCATTTTACGCACACACTCCCTGCTGAACAGACTCCCGTTATGCTCCAACTCACACCTGCTACTGCACGGACTCCTTCCATTACAACCCAGCTCCAGCCATTACCCCAAATACTTTCCAATAGTTATGTTTCTCTAAATCTCACATCCAACCTTGTTCCCATGTCATTGGCTGAAGGCAGGAAGCAGCAGGATGTGGACATGGACAAAGCAAGAAATTGCTTAAAGCGACAGTACATGGTCACAGGAAAACTTTTTTTTAAATTGTTTTGTTAAAGCAACAATACATGATCAATCACAAAAGTAAGAAAATGTTCTTTTCTTTTTTTTTTTTTTTTTTTTTTTATTTAAGCCTGTGGTCAGGTCCCCCTGTCAGCAACTGCCTAGGTAGCTTAGTGCTGGATCTGGACCTGTCTCAAGCAGTCTGTTCACTGGGTCTCCTCCACCACTGATAAGTTCTAGTCACTGAATTAGGCATCAGGGTTTTCGTTTTACCATCAGTGTGTCACATGTCAGAAGTAATGGTACTTCAAATAGTCAACAATGTCAAGCAGCCACCCCAGACAAAATAGTCAAGATCTGTGATGCTCCTGATTCCTGGACCATGACTGATGCAACAATTTTAGTTCTGTCAGCAACTAGTTAATGTATTTACTTATATCTTATTATTCAATAAAAACTGTTTTCTGGACCAAAGCATAAATCCCTTCTATATCTTACAGTTATATCACATATAAACATAAAAAACATACCTTGCAGAAAGATCTCTGGCCACCCAGTGGTTATTGGCTTTTTGATGGATAAGTTGCTTCTAATAACTATCCTTTGTACATTGCATGTTAACCTTTGCACTTTCCAAATTAAAGGTTTAGGCTCTACCCTCATGACCATTACCATCAGTGTTGTAACAATTGTACAGTATTGTATAGTGTCCACCTGTGTCTTACAGTGTTGCATGCCTTTCTGAACAACAGACATACCACAGCCACTTGAATCTCCTTGTGTAACTTAGCTATGCCTCAAGCATATAACTGTATAAAAAAAAATCACTATTTTCACAGCAGGAATCCATACTGCTACTTGTCACTCTGTCAGGTCGTTAGCACGCAACAGTGTGGATGGCCTGATCTGCAGAGTTCTATCATTTTTCCAGAGACTAAAATGAGGCTCTGGCATATAACTGTCTGGTTTCATCCATGTGCTGTTCTTGTACAAAAACAGCATAACAGCACTCTCCAATCCTTAGACACCATCACTGAATCCAAGGTAATGGTTTATTACCTTGTCATGGACACTTCAGATGTCACCAACAGCATTCAGCTTGGAGCTTCATCTTCCATCTGTCCTTTATCATGCCAGAGCAACCCAAACTCTTCTACAGCTTCCGTGGTTACTAACTTGCCTGTGTTCTTCCCTGACATTCCTGCCTTCCAAGTTGGTACTGTGCTTAGTGTTAAATATATTTGGTTGATCTTTGGCTCCTTTATACCTTTTCCTGTCCAGTAACCCATTTGTTAGTAGAGTCTCTCTCCATTACCTGCTGTATTAAAATAACATTTCTGGACCATTATTTATACACTGGACAATCTTTTCTCAAAATTGTATTTGGCCTTTTGTACATTATAGCTGCCACCTTAATTAAAGCACGCTCTCCATCTGAGATTTCCCTTTCATCTCTTCTTATAAGTTGTCCTTTCCCTTGAGGTGGTCCTTTCATTTCCCATTTCAACCAAGTTGTTTGCCTCTTCATACTACAGTCATCCTCCTAATGTTTTCCCACTGTTGAAGACTTTTGTATTCATATTCAGTTCCAAAGTCTTTGCTATCTACTCCTACATTCCGCCTGCCTGACAGATGGAAGCGCACCTCCACCCCCAATGTCTCTTGTCTATACTCTTTTACATTTCAGAAACCACACACGCCACATTGTGGTCTAATCATGATTATCCACAGTTTTTTTAATTTCTTTAATCTCATTCTAACTAATAATGTGCAAGTTCTGCATGTTTCCCCTCTCCCGGTTTGCTGGGGTCCTAAGCACTGCTAAAGTTCTGCCTTAACCAGCAACTGGATCACTTTTCTCTTCTTTTGTGCCATTGAATTTGCACTTCCCAAATGACTGCTGGAAGATTAAAATCCTTTATTATAATAGCTCTTGTCTTTGTCCTTGCCTTAACTCTGATCACATTTAGCATTCGTTTATACATTTAGCAAACTATATACCACACCCAGTCACTAGGATTAAAGCCTCACTGCCAACACTTTATCACTTTTGCTCCACATTCTCCAGTCCCTCTGGTATACAGCAACCCCCCTTAAATTACCCTTTGTTTTCTGTATTGCCTATATCCACACAGCAACACATTTCAGTCTGTATCCCTTAAGGATTATGCTTGTGTTATTCTTGCAATGACAATGTCAAACATTATACATATCATAGCCATTTTATGCCACAGGCTTCTGGAACTGCATAACATAGCAATCCAGTTCCCTTTCAACACCTGAACCACCTTTGCTTGTGGCATTCACTGTCACTTCTCCCTTATTTTACACTTCTTCCATATTTGCCTGCTTAACTATGTCACTTCCTTTCTGTAACGCCCACCCTCGACCCAGCTGTTCAATTTACTTTAAAGTGAGTTTGATTCTGATGTAGTTCTTTGCATTCAGCATCTATATGCAGATGATCAACAGTATAAATCTACTGGTTCCGAATACTTCTCCACTTTCCCAACCAAACAACCAATCAATCATCCAATAAGCTAACCAAGCAAGCAAACAAACAAACAAAACTCTTGTGTTCTACATTATTTTCTCAGCTACTCGGTAAATTTAGGTTCTTTCCTTCCTTACCTTATATATCAGGCATGGTATTCCTTTCAGGAATATTACTAAGACTGCATCATTCCATACAGCTTCCACCAAGTGTTTCATTTTTTGTTTAAGTTTACTCATTTTATTGCCTTAAAAATTGTCTGCTTTAATTTTATAATTTTGTAATGCATAACCAAATAAAAATGTCACTTAATAATGCTTTATTGGATCTCTTTTGAGTGACACACAATGAATAGCAACAAAGATATATTTATAAAAGACAGAACATGTAGAGTGCACGATGGTCATCATTGCTGTAAAGTCTGAATTGTAACATATTTCCCATGCAGGAAACTGTCACTGATTTTATGATTTGTCATTAGATATTAGAGTGTGCTTCATCACTGATTACTTTGCTTTTTTATATTTAAATTTCTGTAATTGTTTTATTTACATATTTCAATCGCGTTTTGTCTGGGGTTCTCTGATATACTTTTGTAGCCTAGATTCTGTTATACAATATTGTATTTATCTTTTGTTCGAGTCATATAAAGCACTTGGGTATTAGCACTAAAAAATTAACTTTAAAGGACTGAATCAAAAAGCTACCTGGCACTGGCACACACAACATTGCTCACCACTATACCACATTATAGGTAATAAAACTGCACCGCCAATGTAGGGTTTTCATCGGATCTCTGCATGTACTATGAGAAGGTGCCAACTCAGAATAAATTAGAAAGATTTTTTTTAAATAGCTCATCTTTTGTCTTTACACTGAACTGCCTGACCTAGGAGTTAGCATATGCAGTAAAATAAAGAATTTTGGTGTTGTAGGACCCATGAAGATCAACTGATTATTTTTCTTTCTCAGATTTGGATCCTTTCCACCCACATGTCTTAATGGCTTCAAGATTATTCAGTTTTAAAGGCCCACCTGCCTACCCTTTCAAGGAACATCCTTAGAACTGTAGCTTCTAATCAACCCAGATTAGTTCCTGGACATAATCCCATCTCTTTGACAACATTTGCACAGCTTCTTCTTATGACAACTGCCTTACCTCGGTGTTAATATGCTGTAAACTGTGCCCTCTCCTCACTTTTTCTTTGCCAGACTCAGTTTCACAGTGCCAAACTCCCACGCAAAACCCACCATAAACCAGAAAGCAATACCACCCAGGGTACATTCTTAATGTTCGTTAATTTGTTTAGTCTTCTGTCTTTACTATCATGAATAAACCTAATCAAACTCTCAGTAAGAATGGAATTTACTGAGGAAAAAAAGGCTCTGATGCTGGTATTAGTTTAACATTTTTTTTCTGTATCATGCAAATCTTATTGTAAAAAGGAATTCAGATTACACAGTATGAAAAAGTACAAGGTCCTGTATGGATCTAGTTTACTTGATTGAAAAAAATGTAAGCCTATTTCCTACCTTTCCTGTAACTAGTATAGTCCTGATACAGATTTGCTGTATCCAGGACTGTATGTAAACTTCTGAGCCCCCCCCCCCCCCAAGCCTTTCTGTGTTGGAGGGAAGCCTTCTAGCTTATCAGTGGGAGTGGTAAGCACTAGGTAACCTTTCTACCAGATAAGGAGTGGTTCTGGCTCAGAAATTGTAGTTATTGACCATCTGGGCAATCTTTTCCATCTCTCTCAACTTTCTGATTTGAAAGCTCGCTTTTGCACTTGTTTCTTTCCTGTAACTAGTCTAGTGCAGATGCAGATTCTTAGTTTTAGCACTTGAATTTGCTTATTCATGCTCAGCACTTGTTCAGAACTTGTTGTAAGCACTAAATAAACTACAAACTACTACAGCACTCACCCTTCCTCATTACCTAGAGGAAAACAGTTTTGGTACTTACTTTCCTCATTTGCTTAAAGAAAAACAGCTCTTGTACTCACTTTCCTCTCTTATCTAGAGGAAAACAGTTTTTTATTCAGGCATGCCAAAAGGTCAGCTCCCACTGTTCTCTCCTGTTTATCTGATGAATCTGGGCATCTTGGGGCAATGTAGAAATTGCCTCATGTACACACACAACCCTCTCCTCCTACCCCCAACACTACAACCTGTGAGGGATGCACTTATCTAG
The DNA here is from genome assembly GCF_019279795.1 of Protopterus annectens. Lineage (NCBI taxonomy): Eukaryota > Metazoa > Chordata > Ceratodontiformes > Protopteridae > Protopterus > Protopterus annectens. Next base: position 332,957,216 of record NC_056745.1, on the reverse strand, counting down.
CCAAACTGGAGGTCAAGCTCTCTCCAACCAAGACTGAACTTGAAATTCAAGAGGAGAAGGTAAACACTTGCTCCACACCATACTTATCACATAGTCTCACTAAATCTACACCACCAAAATCCACACATAGAAACACAAAAACATTTGCGAAGGCTCTCAATAATAATCTGGCCAAGCAACAGAGACCTCCAAAGCAGAAACGTAAGCAACTTCCACCCCCCAACACAACCCAAATGACACATAGCTCACAGACTCAGTGTGCTACTCAACCACAGCCAGTAAGGCAAAACAACGTATCCAACACACTAGTCATAGGTGACTCTATAGTCAGGCAGACTGATGTTCCACTCACCAGGCTAAACAAGGAGAAGGTTGCTGTCAGCTGCCTGTCGGGTGCCAGCATCTGCCACATAACCCACGCACTCAGGTCACTCCACAACAAGTGCAAATATGGCTCTGTCATTGTCCATATTGGTGTGAATGACCTGAGATGTACCTCCCTGGACTACATAAAAAGAGACATGGAAGAGCTCTCCGATCTTGTAGCCCAGGCAGGTATGACCCTAGCCCTGAGTAGCATTCTGCCATCGCCCAGAATTATACCGCAGTACAAGAACAAAATGATTGACTTCAACAATTGGCTAAGCTTCTGGTGTCATTCTAAGGGGATCCAGTATCTGTCTGCTTGGGATGACATGGTCGACAGACCATAATGTTTTGCCAGAGATGGCCTGCACCTGTTGCCTCTGGGATTCCGGATACTGGCTAAGGCTCTTGTGACCCCTATAGTGCCTTTTTTAGGCAAGGTTCAAATGACAAATTCACCACCGTAACAGGAACAGGCAAGCAAAAACTGAGGGCAATGCTACTCAGTGCTAGAAGTCTAAATCTCAAAATGCACTTACTCATGGCACTCCTTAAAATGGAGAACATAGATATCTGTGCAGTGACTGAAACCTGGTTCAAGGCTCCAGAGAGCACCCCTGCACTACCAGGCTATAACTCATACCACACTTTTCGGCCATGTATCCTGGACCGGAACACCAAAGGCGGAGGTGTGTCCATATTCATTAAGGATATCCACACCTCCAGGCTAGTTGCTCAGCATAATGCATCCGAGGTTATCCAAATGCAACTAACTCTGGGCAAAACTGCAATCCAAATTGTAGCTTGCTACAGATCCCCCACCATGCCCCAGGATTCTCACTCCTCTTTTCTTGATGTACTGAAAAATATTAGGATTCAGCCAAACACCCTAATAATGGGTGATTTCAACTACCCCACCATTAACTAGGAAAACTACTCATGTACCAACTCCTTCACACAATGCTTTCTAGAATTCATAAACTCCAATGCCCTGGATCAACTTATCCACACCCCCACCAGGGGCAACAATATTCTAGACCTAGTCATTACCAACATGAGTGACCGGTGTTCCACACCTGAAGCCAACTCCTTGTTGGTCCGATCTGACCATAAGCTAATCACCCTTGATATCCACATCCCGCCCCCAACCCCATTAAGGAAACCACAGTAAAAAATTTCTCCAAAGCCAACTTCATGCTTCTTAAGAGAGAAGTGGTGAATTTCATGACACCCATGCAGATGGACAATACAGTTATGACTGCTGAATCCTACACAAATGCACTCTATAAGCACTTACATGAGTGTATGTATCGTGCTATCCCAAACAGAACCAAGACGCTATCCTCCAAAAAAGGAAGTCAATTTGGTGGTCCCCTGCCATAAATAAATTGTACAACAGAAGGAAGAAATTGTTGCAAAAGACAGTAAAATCCCATGAGTGGAGGAGCTCCCTGGTCAGCCTCAGTAAGAAGCTGAGATCCCTTATAAGATCCTACAAAGCTAGCTATGAAAACAAAATCGCCACTGATTCTAAGGACAACCACAAATCATTCTATACCTATGTCAAGAATCTCAATGGCAACACCCAAATCTGCTCTGAGTTACAGCACAACGGCACGAAAATTACAGAACCAACTGATATTGCCAACATCCTGGCAGATAGGTTCAGTGCTAACTTTACCCCCCCTCACCCCCTAAAAGGGCCCATATCTATACAGGAAGAATTCAGAGTCCTTGTAATCACAACTACGCAGGTAAAAGCTGCACTCTCTAAAGCCAAAAACACAGCATCCATGGGACCGGACAACATCCCAGGCTGCATTTTACACAAACTTCAGAAAGAACTGGCTCCCCACCTAAGCACCATGTTCAGTCATAGCCTCACATCAGGCTTTGTGCCCACTGAATGGCATACAGCAACAGCTATCCCACTCCACAAAGGGGGAGCCACCACTGATCCCAGGAACTATTGCCCTATTAGCCTGATGAGCCTGATCTGCAAGGCCATGGAATGTATCATCATGGAACTCATAAACAAAGACATTGGTAACCTCCAAACTCTGGATCCCACCTAGTTCGGGTTTGTGAAAGGCAGATCATGCCTCCTGAACCTGATCGACTTATTTGAGGCAGTCGCCAAAGCCATAGATGAAGGAAAGGTGGTTCACACAGCCTATCTTGACCTCGCCAAGGCTTTTGACACCATCCCCCATTCTGGAATTATAGCTAAACTCACTAAACTAAGTATAAATCCCTACATCACAAGATGGGTTGCCAACTGGCTCACTGACAGAACCCACACTGTAAAAGTTGCACACTCCAAATCTGACCTCAAACCATTGACAAGTGGAGTACCACAGGGTTCAGTCATGGGACAGCTCCTGTTTGTTATCTACTTCTCTGAAGTACAGGCTAACACAGAACGCCTCTGGCTAATGAAGTTCGCAGATGACTGCAAACTAAGAGCCATAGTTGAGTCCCCAAATGATGTGGGAATCCTACAGAAGGGCCTCGCTGAGACAGATACCTGGTGTCAGAACCATGGCCTCAAGCTCAATGCCAGAAAGTGCATTGTCATCCCCTTTGGTAAAAATTATGTACCCATGAACTACTACATAGCAGTCTACTTAACAACGAATGTGTGATAAGACACTCTGGGACTCAGGTGGACAGTAGTCTGTCCTTTGATAGTCACATTGCCACAGTAGTCAGGAAGTCCTTCTACGTGGCACATCTCATCATAAAAGGGTTCTCATCCAGGAAAAAAGAGGTCATTGTTCCCCTCTACTCGACACTCATTAGACCCATTATAGACTACAATGCCCCTTTTGGAATGTACCTCACAAGACATCTGCAGCAGCTGGAAAGGCCACAGAAGTACCTCACAAAGAGGATTACTGGGCTCGAACAGATGTCCTACACTGACCATCTCAAAAAACACCAGCTTTACTCCATAGCATTTCGCCTACTCCAAGGTGATCTCTGCCTAACACATAAAGCTATATCAAACCCAGAGCTGTTGGACATGCTACACTTAAAGAAATCCCAATCCCTCCAAGCTACACGCTCTAGGGACCTAAACCTTGTCCCCACAATAAACAGGACATGCTGGAGGGATAGATTCCTGTCCCAGAGACTTCCCATACTCTGTAACAGGCTACCCATCTATGTCAAGTAAAGTTCTTCATTAGCACTCTTCATATTTCCTAATACACCCCGGGGAACACTTCTGTGTCTCTAATTGACAGTGACACAGGAAAATAATGTTCTTGGGTGGCGTACGCCAGGGAACTTTGTTGGCTAGGCTTACGTAGGCTCTCGGGCCAATAGCCTAGTACCTACCTATGAACCTATGAACCTATGAATTTTTTAAATGAAAATAAAAACTAAACCAAACATGAACCAAAAATAAATAAACATGGAAACCAACCAACTACAAGACATGGATGTCAAGGACGAGGTTGTGGGTTTACAAAAGGATCACTTAGCACCAATCTTGAAGATTAAATCCCACAATGAGCAACATACAATAGTAAATATTATTTGCAAGAGAAATAATTGGAATTTTGACATATCCACCCTAATACTTACACTTCCCTACAGTACAGATGTTTATAAATATATTAACTTGGTGAAATTAATATTCCTTGATAAGTTGAAAAGTATTTTTGGTATTAACCCTGTAGTGTTTCTTAGCAAAATATTAAGTCCCTTCTAGAAATTGGCACTGGTAATAGGAAATTTACATATGTACAGGGGAGTATGAGAAAGGTTTGCTATCAAAATTATGAAAGCCGAACATATCCCCAAACCAGAACAACAGAAGCCATCAGGCCGACTGCTCAGAATGTCAATTCATTTGGAAGGCAAGAATCAACATTCAACGGTTACAGGACAGCTCACCATCTGAAAAAAAAACAGCGTTGTCTAGGCATACACATTTATACTGTTTTGCAGGGGGGCAATCTCCCCTGCACCCACTGTTAATTACATAGTCTAACTCCAAGATTACACTACAGTGAGGAAAAGGGTAATTTTCATGATTCCCACTGTAGTGTGATCCAATTCAAAACAGCAACTCTCATAACCGTGAACACAAGCTATGTTTCAGAGTCAACAGGATCTTCATTCGTAATTTTGCCTATTTGCACCTTTACCCTTGACCTTATGAAAGACAGTAAGGTGATTTCATAAATTTGATAGTAAACGTATGAGAAGATGTGTTTTTTGCAAGATGTGCAGGTTTACACATGATGGACCATATGTTGCAGTTGAAGGATTTGCAAGAACCATCCCTTGTCCTGGGAGGTGCAGCTGCAACACCACTCATATAGTTTACCTTGGCCTGTGTAGTTTCTGCAACATGTTTTATGTGGGAAAACAAATAGAAAATTAAAAGAAAGGATTCAAGAAATTTATATGATATTATGAAAATTAGGTCCACCTATGCTTCATACAGACATAGTTGTGGGTGCTCTAATTTCAAGAAGTTTTTGTTTTTCATCATTGACTGGGTAGTAGTTTCAAATTTCTTGGTAACTTTAACACGCTTTTGGAATACAAGGAGTTAACCTGGCAACTGAGGCTCAATGCCTTGGTTGCCCCTGGCACTAATGATGCTATGTCTTTGTCTTGTGTCCTGGGAAAGAAAGACAGTATTGTGTGAGCTTTGACATTTATTATTATTATTGATTTTCATATTTATTTGTTTCAAACATTTTAATGTTTTATACAGTGTGAATTGTACATACTTTTTAAACCATGTTTTAAATCTGTGTATATGACATTGTTTCAGATCATTGATTGAAACAAGTCAATGAAAAGTGTGGAATTTTCAAGTGTAGAACTCCATGCCATCATTAAGTTCCTATTCCTGCAGAAGAAAACTCTAAAGGAAATCCATGAATGTATGATGCAAACATTGAGTGACAAGTGCCCTTCTTACTCAACTGTGCAGAAGTGATGTGCAAACTTACAACATGGAGATTTCAAGACTGAAGATGCATCAAGGTCTGGGAGATCTCAAACAGTGTCAACTCCTAAAATTGTTGATCATGTCCATGACTTGATTTTGGCAGATTGGCAAATATCAGCAAAAACAATTGCTGAGATACTACAGATATCCAGGGAACATGTTAGGGTTATAATCCATGACCAGCTGGGTATGCAGAAGCTGTCAGCCTAGTGGGTGCCCAAATGTTTGAATGTCAACAAGAAAAGACATTGATTGGACACTTTCAAGCTAATTTTGTGGCATTTTCATCAAGCTGGTGGAAACTATTTGGAATGACTAGTTACTATTGATGAAACATGGTTGCACCACTATGATCCTGAGACAAAACAAAAGTCCATGCAATGGCGGTACTTAAGTTCACCAAGGCCAAAGAAGCTCAGGACACTAAAAGTCAACAGGTAAGGTCATAGCCACAGTGTTTTGGGATCAGGAAAGTGTTGTAATGACTGACTATCTTCCAAGGGGCCAAACAGTTAATGCAGAATACTACTGTAACTTGCTATGTCGATTAAAGGAGGCATTGAGAGAAAAAAGGAGAGGGAAGCTGCGGAAGGCAGTTCTCTTTTTGCAAGACAATGCACCTGTTCACAAGGCTAGCAAAACAATGGATGTTTTGATGAAACTAGGGTGTGAGTGCATAGGCCATCTACCCTACTCACAAGATCTTGCTCCATCTGCATATTTCCTGCTTCCAAACCTTAAAAAGAGTTTGAAACTGTAGCAATTTTCGAGTGATTCAAAGGTGATTGCAGCAGCGGAGCAGTATTTTGTGACCAGACTTCAAACTTTTTTTGCAGGGTTACAGAAACTTCAGACACAATGTGCCAAGTGTGTTGAACTTTGAGGTGAATATGTTGAATAACTTATAAGTTTCATGGCTCCATATCATTTCCTTCTAGGTCGGGCTTAGACATTTTCAGCACAACCTAAGTCCACTTTCACACAACCACAGAGAAAGGGTAATGACCACCTATATCAAAAGGTCTTCCTGCTCCCTGGCTACCAAATTGTTATCTCTGAAAACATAGAACTGCAGTAACAGTTTAACAAATCCTAAAACATTTCAAACACAAAAAGTATTGAATCTGCATTGTCACATAAACTGAATAACAGTTTTCATTGTAAACATTAAAAAAAAACACATAGTTTATTTGAATTGTCATTTCATGTAACACTAAACAAAAGCATTTCAAAAAAGTGTCATTTTTTTATACTAAGCGCTTCAAAGAATGTGACAAGATATCAATAAAATGGTGCAACCTTTTCATAATAACAACCACACTCGTTCTCTGTGTAACACGTAAGCAGACATGTTTCTGTGATACTCATAAGTCACACAGTAAAGCTTGCCCAGGTTCAATAACTTTAACGCCCATTACAGAAGCCAAACAACCATTAAGGAGTAGGGCAAACCCATGCATATTTGCCTGTCCTGAATCTCCAAATCACCCTAGACACCACCACAAAAGTAATTCATAGTGCTCCCTGTACTTATGATCAAGAATATGCAAAAAACCAAAGTAACTCATAAGATTTCTGCTTCAACCAATTTAAACAAGCCTGTTTATAGGCCTTATACACAATGCTGATAACATTAAGGGATAATTTAGCTAGCATAATATATGAGCCCTCCGTCAACCGCAACTTCTTAACCTTAATTTTTTTCTCCCATTTGTGCACTCTGGCACCAATAGTAGTCTGTTCTTCAATTTATAAAGGAGTTACTATCAACCATCTTACCAACTTTCTCAGATTCTAAACAAGCAAACGTATTTGTCACACTGAAAGCCTGCGTCACAATGTGTGGAAAATGCTTAGCCACATGTTTAAGTTTCACAAAAAAAGGCCAGCAATTGCAAGATGCACTCCCTTACCCTCTTTACTTCATCCTGCAAATTCACAACAAAAACATCAAGAACAGTGCGTGTTGAAGAAGAAGTCCACCCCCCAAATTACCTATTTGTTTATACTTGTACAGGAGGGATGGTAGAAGGATGCACAGAGACACCACTTTAAGCTGTGGGCAGCTAAATGACCTGCTTAACTGTGAAAATAACATTGGTGGCTAAACAGAATGACACAGCACCCCCTTATTACATTTAAGGAGTACTATATTATGAACATTTGTAAGTTTATGATCAGAAGTGTTTAACAACAAAACCCTTCCATTCCTCAATCCATAGTCCATCAGGATCAACAGTCATTTTTTTAAGAAATTACAAAATCATTTCAGGGACACACCAAGGCCTTACCCTACAGAAGACTCATCAAAACAGATAGTCATGCCACCATTTCAAAGACTTAATAAAAAAAGGCTCATTACCTAAATAAATTAAGGAACTGTTTTCCTACACATCAGCCCCATGGGCTTGACCACAGCCTTCTGTATTTTGTCTGGTACAAGTTCTAGATTATGAACATACTTACAATAAATACCATTAATCTTAACCATACAATCTGCTAGGCTATCCCCAGCTCAACTGCTTTTAATATAATCATAAACTAACATGGTCATAAAAGACAAATGAACCCCCTGAAACTTCTCAGCAGTCACAATCACTGATATGTTGACCCTGGCAGTACCCTTACAAGCTAGCAAAGGCCACAAAAAGCCATTTCCAGTTCCAAAACAGTCTCAGTAAAGGAAATGATCTCAGAAGTCTAAGTGGACTCCAACTTCATTACTGCAGGCCATGTTTTTCCAAATGGGAGAAGGGGAGTAATCCAAATGTAGCAAAGCTTCAATACATATGCCCCCAGTGTCCAAGAAAGGTGCTTCCACATTGTCGCCTACATGAATATCAACCAACAGAACACTATCTTCCATCACAGAAACATCGACATCTTCCTCTAACTCCATCTTCTGTAATTGCACCAGCCTGGGAACCGGAAAAGCAAAGGAAATTCCAGTGTCATGGCCATATGTCTGTATAAATGTCTGTATAAGTAACAACACAGGCCTCCCTTGAAAATAGGCCACAAGCCTAGTGACAGTAATCTTCTCAACAAAATAAATAAATAATAGCTAACTATTACACCATGTTAATTTGTTATCATTCACCCACTAACCATGGATACATTTTAGGCTTTGTGTTTATATATTGTGTTGTTTACATGATTTTTGATTAAAACCTTCCAACCACTTTGTCCCAATCCCCAAACATCCCTAATGTACCAGAACACCTCTAATACCCCTTATTTGACTTCAGACATATTAAAACTAATGACATAGAGCCACTACTTCAACAAATAAAGATGGACAGTCACCCCCCCACCCCCACCCCACCTCGATCAGTCAGGCTCCATCCCTGGGTCATACACCACTGCAGAGATTACCTCTCAGTATCCCTCAAACACATATTCAACCTCTTCCTAACACAAAACACCATGCAAGCATCTGGAAAACTGCAATTATAAACACACTTCACAAACAATCAGAACCTCTCATTACAACCCTATCACCATTCTCCCCACTCTTGGAAAATTATTGAGGCAATTATCTACACCCGACTTATACAATTCTTCAACAATTATAAACTCTCACTAAAGCAACTTGGCTTCTGTACTGGTCAAAGCACTTTAACAACCATTTGGACCCTCACTGATGACATTCTCTTGGGTATGGGCAAAGGTAATCTTACTGATGCAATATTTATTGACCTCGCTAAACATTTGATCTAGTAGATCACAATATTTTACTTTATCATCTTCTAGAATAGGCACCAGCCCTAATTCCTTAGCATAGATCAAAGATTTCCTGTCAAACAGCTACTTTCCTATTAGACAATATTCCTCACTCTCATTGTCTTCCTTGCTAGGCATATCCCAAGTAATCCTACTGTCCTTTCTCCAATTTTCTATATACATCAGTTAACTGCATTTTGGCCTGCCACCCCCCTGCAATTTTATCCAGATGACATGATTCTTTACAACTCCAAGCAGTCCCTTGCAAACTTAAAAAATATATAATTTCAGACTTCCTCTCACTAATTCGATGAATCAGTAAACACATTGGCTATTTAATGCAAATCTTAAACCATATCCTTTGGAACCAAACATAAACTCAACATACCATCTTCAAAACAAAAAAATATATGTATCTGATTATAACAATAGAATCACTGAAAAATACTCAATCTTATAAATATTTGTGAAAATCTCTAGACTCGACTCTCAGCTTCAGTCTCTGCCTAGGCAACACAAGAAAAAAGATTGACTCATTTCTCTTTGGGCATACAAAGTCCTATTTCTTTCAAATACCTCCAGAACAACTATAGGTAAAGACATACGAGTGGCATGGTTTTAATATGGCCTACCTCTAATAGTAACTGCCTCAAAAAGAAAGTCCACCTCAGTTCAAACAATTTCCAATAAAATATGGCGATGCATTACAATATTCCCAAAACATGAACATTACTCTACAACCACTTAGAAAGAACAGCAGCCCTATGTAAAGCAAAGAATTGGCCTACTGTTTGGCTCACAACTATTCAAATTTCTCAATAGCCAAACATGCATGCCACTAGCAGCTAAAGTAATATGGCAAAACCCATTATAACCTCAGAAGTTAAAGCCACTCCCTACCCATCTTGTAAACCCCTAAAACAAAATGTCACTGTACAGACCACTGTTTTCCACACTTCACCTGAAAGACACTTGTTCAAACCAATACTTACAAGCTCAGTTAGAAGCTTATCTCGACAATGGTGCTAGGTGACACTGCTACCTCTCTAGGCACACATAACGGGGCTAGGTGACACTGCTACCTCTCTAGGCACACACAGCTGGGCTAGGTGACACTGCTACCTCTCTAGGCACACATAACGGGGCTAGGTGACACTGCTACATCTCTAGGCACACACAGTGGTCCTAGGTGACACTGCTACCTCTCTAGGCACACACAACGGTGCTAGTTGACACTGCTACCTCTCTAGGCACATCACCTGTTTCTTCAATTCTCATTCTCTCTAACATATTTACCATAACTTTCTACCTCATATCACTCCAGTTTCACCCTCATGCTCTTAAGCATTACTTCATATTTCTTCATTGAAATGTTTACAGTTTACCTTTTACTCTCTAAGTATCATTGCACCTCTATGGATTGTAGTCCACCTTGTAACATTATTTGTACATAATCGATTTCTAAATTGTATATATATATATATATATATATATATTTTATTTTTACTTCTTATTATTAGTATCTCATTGTACTTAGTATGTATCTGTACTACTGTCCCCTGGGCTGAAACCAAAATTAGTAATTTAAGATCAGTGCTCTACCCTGGTTAACAAATTTAAATAATAAAAATATAAAACAGATCACCCTTATTTTCAGCTCATATGTATCCTGTATCAAGTGTTACATGGATCAATACAGCCACTTGTTAAATAACAAAATATCTAAACAATGCATTTCCTTAATTCCCGGTAACTAAAGTGTATGGCAAGTCAATGGCCTAGATTCATGAACACCTACACTTCACTGTCAACTTGTGTGCATGATAAGCAGTGACAAGTGAGCTGTTTCCGACTCATTAAGCAGCTCTACATGTCATAAAAAAATGGACAGAATGTGCAACCCTACGAAAGGGCACAGCAAAATTATAAAAAATAATAATGAAAGGCAACAACTGGAAACAGAACTCAGGACCAACAATAAAAAACCAGGAAAATTTATTCACCAAGACATCCACCGAGCTCTACATGTCATGCCCAGCTGAAAAACAAGGCTATGCAGCAGAATATGCTAATGAAGGAATAAGGAGCCAAATTACATTAATGAAGCACATCATCATGGTGGAGCAGTTCAAGAATGTATAAAATGTGTGCCGACATACCTTGCTGCCTTTAGCCCTAAATTCCAAGATTTGTTGCAATACAGCCACAAAGACTCTTAGAAAATATCAGGAATTACTGATATCATTAATATGTATGAATGTGCAATAGGCTTCAGCACAAGGTTCTGTTGTTGTTGCTCATGCACGACCTCGACCTAGATGGCATAGAGCATTTAAACCATGTTTAACCAACCATGGACTTCATGAGACAAATAATAGACCACTACAGTATGGACAGTAATACCACAGAGTATTTGGAAAACAATGTATGTATTGGAAATAGTACCTACTGGCACTTTTCAGAGACCCACATGGTACAGTATGGAAATGTCACAGATCTCAGCCTCAAGAATACTATACCAATTTCTCAATGCAGTGCTACAACATGTGAGATAGCTAGCATATCTGGTTTTCACATACCCCAGAGGAGAGTTCTACCTCCATATAAAATTTCTCTGCACATTTCCCTCAGTTTTTTGTGCCATAGACTGCCCATACATTGAAATAAAAGCCCCATCTGGTTAACAGAATACGGTATATAAACAGAAAAGGCTGACACTTTAACTGGTAGGTGATCTGTGATACACAAAGGATTGTTCATGATGTATGTGAATGTAACACTAACAGTTTCCACAACTCTTGCATATGGCACACCTGTGACCTGTACCTAAAGTTTTCTAGGGGCAACTTCCAACAAGGACATCTGTTGGGGGTATAGAGGTTTTGCACTAGAACTTTGGCTCATCACACCCATGAGAAGCCCACACAACTCCACTGAGAAAGGTTACAACTATGAACATGCTTAGACTAGAAATATTATAGAGCATGCTTTTTGGCCTGCTCATGTCATGTTTCTGATGTCTAGGTACATCTGGAAGTGTCCTGCAGTAAGACCCAGTCACAATTCTGACAGTCTGTTCTATGTTATGTAATAGTATTGTTAAGAAACAGTTGCAGTAGGGAGGACAATGTCAAGTACTGCAGCTCTCAGCACCACAGGTAAGCCCTGCAGGGCCAGTAGACATATATAAGGAGGTGTCAGATGAAGAACTGTCAGCTGTGGATTGTCATGTCAAATGGAAGTGTACACAACATGCTATGGCTTTAACTAAGAGGCAGAGAGAAATGCACACACTCACTACCTAAGGGAAAAGACGAAAATAAGCTAAGCACATACAAACAGTAATAGTTATATGTGCAAAATTATCAGCCTTTACTTGCCATGAACTGGTTGAGTTCTGTGAGCATCAGATAGAGGTAACCCAGAATAGAAAACCTTTTCAGAAGCATTAACCAAGGTAAGTGATGAACCTGTAACAAAGACAGAAATTATTACCTTCTGTGATGCCCCACATCTGGGCCAATAGTCAAGGGGCCTCAATCCTCACCACTGGTACCTGTGAGGAATGTTCACTGGGAAGATAACAGGTACACACAGTATCTCCAGATGCAGTACTCTAGATCAAGCACAATCAAGTACAATTTCCCTTAAGATCACAGAAGGAACACATCCAGTCTGGGGGCTGATTCCTCTCCCTCTCTCTCTTTCTCCAGATCCCAAATAAGACTCCCCACTGGCGCAGCTATAGAGCTGAGTTCTTAGCCAGGGTTCCAAGCTAACTCCTTCAACACATTCTCTCTGTCTAACCAGTGCTTCATGTCCCTGCCCAAGTAGCTGACACAAACACACACTCACACGCACACACACACACACACACACACACACACACACACACACACACACACACACACACACACACACACACACACACACACACCCCTGAGAAAGGCTGGCACAGGTTTACTAGCTGTGTCCCCTTTTGCCCAGACTATAATGTAGTTATCAATGTTACTAGAATCCCTCACCAGCTACTTTAAGGCCCTTAACAAAGTGTGTCCAATTTTAATGTGTAATATTAATACTAATACAAATGGTGGTTTAACCAAGAGCAAAGCTATTAGGAGTGGCCCACACATTGTCACTAAATAAATATGCAAATACTCTCAACTTAAATATCTCTACAAAGATAAGCCACAATGAAAGGTTTAAATATATTTAATGTTGTTGTATCTTTCAGCTTTTCCCGGTTAGGGGTCGCCACAGCGGAACTCCGGTCCGCTAATGATTGGCAGTAGATTTTTACGTACAGAGTTGCCAGCCCTGATGCATAGCCTTCAACGAAAGTATGCCCATTCACGCATGTCTCCACACAGAAGACGCTTTAGCTGAGAATCGAACAGGACAACGTCTTACTGTGAGGCGACAACGCTACCGCAGCACCACCACCGTTTAAATATATTTAATAATAAATAATAAAAAAACAAGACAATACTAAATATCTATTCACAGTGACATCAAAGTTCAAAATCACAAGAAATATTTAAAACATTGAAGGACAGACACAGACAAATAAAGAAAAACAATATCTAAACTAAGCTTCACTATATTCCTGATTGAATCTAAGAGAATAAGACTATTCCCTAATAACTTACTTGGGCAAGCCAAGATGAAATACGTGAGCAGTCTCTCTATTCAGGCCCCAGACAAAATACTCTGTCTCAATAACAGACTTCTCAAAATAATATCTAAAATATTACTTCTGAGATAGCTTGCAGAATGTCATAATTTCTGGTCATCTGACTTGTAGTTCCCAAGCAACCCCACATTGCTAGAAGCTGGCAGGATTTAGCACCTACCTATAAAAATACAAACAAAAGAGCTTTTCCTCAGATCTGTGGCAGGTGCTGGAAGTCATAAAACAATTTCATACCTCCAAGCTTCCAGAGTAGTAATTAGTTCACCCCAAGACAATACAGAAAGCTTCCTAGTACAGACTTTGTGTCTCTGGCTGTATTGAAACCTGTCAGCATCTTTATGGCCTAGTCCATAAAGTGATTTAATTTCAGATATATTTTAAAGGTTGCTGGACTGAGGTTAACCTCCTGTCTTCCAGTTTCCTCTGTTAAAACATATACATTTAAACAGTTACAATAGTGCATGCACATTTCTGTTCTCTCCAGCAGAGCACACTGTTGATACATTTTAAACACAAGCACTTTACAAATACATTTTCAATACAAACATCCTTACAAATCAGTTTGATATACACATGACATACAGTTCTAATACATGTGTAATACAAGCATATTATATATCTTCTGTATAAATCAGCTTAATATTCACAAATGACATAATTTGTAGATCAATATGTATGTATGCCTTTAAGAAGCTTTCTAGGAGCATGCACAAGTGTATAAATACTGAGCACGTGCAAGCCTGACTGCCATTTTGTAGTAAGCTGTTGAGATGTAAGCATGTATGTCTGTATAGTCTGTCAGTTAATCAGTTCATTTATATTTTGTAATGCTGTTACCCATCCTGATGTGTTTCTATGTAACAAAGCTTATAAACAAACTACCCAGCCTGCTCATCATCTATACTAGAGAGAGACCAGCAACATGGTGCCAGAATGGGATGCAGATACTCAAGTTTCGTGACCAAGAGGCACTCAGTTAAGACTGGAGGAATATACAGGAGTGAATCATCCCTACTCCACGTACAACTCACAAAACAGGTCAAAAACGAATCTCGGGTATTAAAGCTTGCTCAAATTATTTCTTTTTCATAAAATATGAAACAAGGCATTCAGAATAGTCTAAACAAATTGCTAAGTAACAGAAGTAACAAATATCCGAAACTGCAACATATTAATAGAAATAAATATGGAAAATGTTTGAAATAAAGTCTGAACTGCATAAAGTGTACAAAATAAGTTAAACAACTGCATTTTTTCACTAAGCACTACATTTTTGTATTAATCAAAGCTATTCGAGTTGTCTGAAGTATATGAAGTGTTTGCATGTTTGTGAAGTATTACAGTAGTTATTTTACAAAATACAGCCATTTTAAAGCATATTTCGCAAAGTAGAGTATTTCAGAGTTTATTGTGCATTTGAATGTTATTACAGGTACATATAATAGCTTGTTCATATATAATTACAAGGGCCATATTATTACAGTGTGTTAGGGCATAATTTGTTGGAATGGCAGACGGATATCAAAAACCAGGTCCACTTGTGTTTGATAATATTGCAGAGAACTGGAGAGTGAGCAAGAGTATGGTATTTTCATACAGGCTGCATTTTCTGATAAATATGTCTGTGCAAAGGCATTTATTCTGCTTAATTTAGCTGGGTCATAAGCCATAGAAAGAGAGTGTCATTTGTGTATGCACCTGCTGTCTTTGCAGGAGAGGGGGGAAACCATCATATAGTTGTACCGGCTAAGTCAAGGGAAGACCCTGAGTGCTTAAAAAGACAAATTTAGAGAAATGTGTAACCCCCAAACAAATATTACAATGAAGAAGCACTTATTTTACACAAGGTATCAAAAGTCTGGTGAAACTTTTGTAGCATATGTAACTGATTTGAGAAACAAGGCTAAAACATGCAGATTTGGTGATTTAAGACAGACTTGTGTGTGGTATTAAAGTGGATGCTGTGAGAAAGATTTTGCTTCATGACAATGCTTTAATTTTGAATAAGGCCATTGAGAGTTGTCAGATATATGAGCTCACAGAAAAGCACACAAATATGCTTACAAATGAGAAATGCATGCTTCCAGCATCTTCTAGTTCTCATGTTGATAGTATGCTGCACGTGGTTAAAAGAAACAGGCCCAAGCACATGCCAGCAACTGTAATCCCTGCAACAGTCCTTGGGGAAACCCCATAGCTTTCTAGCAAATTCCAGAGTATGCACAGTCTCAGTGAAGCATAAGAATGAGTCAGCAAACTCAAAGATGGGCCCCCACCCAGTTTCATTGCCAACTATCATAATTGTGGTGGACGTCATGAGCCTGAAAGGTAAAATGGTTAGCTTTTGCTCAGCAATGTCACAAATGCAATAAGTGGAATCATTTCAAAAGGTTTTGTAAATCAAAAGGGACACATTATTTTATTAAAAGTGAACTTTCAAAGAAACAAGTTGATCAATTCGAAATCTGTGACCCTACTTTTTTATGTTGACGGTGTGTCTGTGCTTCATGAAACAGTCAATGCAGTAGATTTATGGGCAAAGAATGAAGTGTTTTATACTGTTCAGACAGTCTGTACTAGGAAGCTTTCTGCATTGTCTTGGGGTTAACTAATTACTACTCTAGAAGCGTGGAGCTCAAAGATGACACAGGTTCAAAGTGCAATGTTATGTCTGCAGAAACATTTGTTAGAGTATGTGCTGGTAGGATTGCCATCTTTTAAGCAGGCCAAAGTGGGACATGGGAGTATGACCAGTATGACACTGGCCACACCCCCTACCATGACATCACCACAGGGGTGTTGAAGGAGATGAAGTTATGGGTACAACAGTGCGAATCTATTACAGCATACTGAAATCTCACAAACCATTTAAAGTATGAAGCTTTAACAGTAAAAGTGAAGGATTACTGCAAAAACCCATTACTCAGTTGTAACAGCAAGTAAACTTTACAGAACAACACACTACTCATATAAACACTACAATGTTTATTTAAAAAATACATAGACTAACCATGACTATTCTGAAAGAAAACTAAAGAGTCTACATACTGCATAGCACATACGCACAGTGACATTTTTAAACATGTAGAATTGAGTATATTTATTGCAAAAGCTAAAGCAAAAAAAAAATACATACTGCATACTACAAGAAAAGTAGACTAAATCACTTATTTTTAAATGTGTACTTTGCATTTGATTTGATGGCCTGAAATAGTGCCCTATTGGATATATTTGAATAAGTCATTACATTTCATCCTGTAATTTATATTCATCATTAGCTCAGCTTTTAACAAGTCCACACTACAACTGTTTTGCACGTCTTTCCATTTCTTTTTCACCAATGAGAAAACTCTGTCCGCAAATGCATTTGATGTTGGCATAGATAATACCTTAGCAATTACTGGATATAGTTCTGTCAGCTCAGGCCCTTCTCTGAAAAGCTTCATCCACCTTTCTCCTTGTGATAAGCCTGTGGTACATAATTCTTGTAGACAGGGCTTGATTGATAAATAGTTCTGGAAAAGATGGTCTTCATCTATGTCCTGCAGACTCAGGGCTGTGGTCACACTGAGTAAATCACTGAAAACAAAGGGCTCCATTAAAGATAAGTTAGACAGTGTAAACAAGTAGTTGTTTTCAGTATAATCAAACCACTGTTCTAAGTACTTTACTGCTGTCTCCAAGAACATGATGAAGTCTCTTTTCAGCTTGTTAAAAGAACTGCTGTCTAATGTGCTCATAAGGGCCTTAAGTTTTCCACCAAAGAAAGCATCTTCAGCTCTTGCCTGCAGTCAGTTTTTCCTTGACAGAGACCATTACTGAAAATGTTTCCATGGCAGTAAGTGCTGCTTTTTTAATATACTTATATGTTCATTGAAATCCATGAGAACAACACTGGGAAAGTGCAAATAGTACTGGGGCAGTGTAGGCAATGCATTCTCCCCATGCTCATTATCTGACAAGTACAGCCATATCTGCTGGGGGGTCTCCTCTTCTCCCTGGGAGAGGAAATATTAATGAAGCACTGGGAGATTTTTCAAAACTCTGTCAATGGAAAGGCAGAAGTGATAGCCACCTTGTTGGCAAATGCCTTAAGAGACTCTCAAATTCCATTCCACAAAAGTCAAAGAAGTCTTTCAAGTCTCTGGTCCTTGTGACAGAACCTGAGAAATGGCTGAAAAGTTTCATCACAAACACTTCCACATCATAAGGCAGTTGTGCTGCTGCTTTTTGGCTGCATTATAAATAATGTGGGCAACACAGTTAGCCTTCTGGAGTGTTGGGCACTTTTAACATGGTGTACATAACAGATTTCTTCCCATAGTTCACACTGGCATTATCAGCCCCATATGCTGAAATGTTGTTCCAGGGCAAGGAGTGCTTTTCCATAATGTTCAAAATCTGTTGTGATATAGCCTGGGCAGATTCATCAGGGTCTTCATAGAAGTCCAAAAGTCCATTCACCACCCCTTCTTTGGAAAAATACCTCACTACAAGTGGAAATCATTTTATGTTTCCCTTCTTGGAAGCATCTGATGATAGTGCAAATGAAGTGCCTTGTTTCTGAAGGTCATGCAGGAGGCATTCCAATGAGTGCGGTCCCAAAACATTTTCAACAATAGCTTCAGCCTTAGTTCTTCTGCAAGATTTTTTTTTTGTGATGTCTGAGTCACTGTACAACTGGCTGACCAATGTTACTGCACAGTCCAAACTGTTATAGGAAATATTGTGTTTAACAGCATGGAACACCTCAGAGGCTTCTGCTACAATGATCTTAAGTTCTGGTCCCTCAAGGTTTGTGTTCTTTGCCCACTTTGTCATCAGGTGACTGGATTTTGCTTGAAGAATAGCAGTCTTATGTTGTTCAGTTGCCTCATGTCATGCAACATCATTTCTTCCACCATGGGTAGCTAGGAATTCCTTTCTGCTGTATCTGCAGAAGGCTTTTACATCATTGCACTTCTCGATCCAGTTGAATTCCATTTTGCAAACATCCTGCCACTTGCACATTCTCTTGTTGGAGGTTGACTGTGATGAAGCTGCTGCTGTCTTCATTCTTGGATCTGTACTTGCCTGATATACAACATAACTGTTAGCAGGATGCAGTAATATAATGGCACACACATGAACTGGCTGGAAACACATTAGAAATACTGGCATTTGAAAGAACTGGTTTGAAAAAAACTGGTACCTGAAACATGAAGCAGTTTGTAAAGTAGTTCTTTGACAAACATTCACTGAAGACCCGAGGAATGGAGCAGAAGGGAACTAGCATTGCAAACCATTTCAAAAGGTAGAATAGTAAATAACATAATGATGGGGGGGGCATTTTCACCATTGAAAACATGACATTAACACAGCTTGTAGAACACCAAATACATTGTTTAACACTGAACATGCCCCCACCCCTCCAAAAAAAGGTACACACATTTTCACTTTAAATTACTTCTTGCAAATCACTAAAAGCCACTCTAAAATTAATTAGAATGTAGAGCAGACCCCATTTAACTCTGAGCACAGCAATTTAGAAACTTATAGCATTAGTTTACCCAATGGAACAGTGCAATAAAAAAACATGCCCAACAGCAGCACTGCCTATAATCACATTATAATCAAAGTAGTAAATTTTAAACTTACTAAAATCAGCATTAAAAATACACACATTTCCACTTCTAAACATGCAGCCCCCCCAAAAAAAATAAAGTTAAGCAAAGATTTTCCCTTTTGAAAGTACAATTAGAATGCACAGCAGACCCCATAGACCTCATTTACCTCTGATCACAGCAATTAAGAAACAAAAAAACCTATAGCATTAGTTTACCTAACAAAACGGTGCAATAAAAAACAGGCCCAACAGTGGCACTGGCCATAATCACATTATAATCAAAACGTATTGAAGACAGCATTTAAAAGAAAATGCACACACTTCCACTTCTGAACATGCCCCCCAAAGAAAAATAAAGTTAAGCAAACATACATCTTATAGGATCAAAGGATCATAGGAAGTTACTAGGATATTGGCCTGAGGCCCTTATAAGCCTAGCCAAGGGTTTAGCCCATGTTTAGACAAGTCAGCACCCAAAGCTCCTGTCTAGCAGGGATACAGGTGGAATTCCAGGGGTGCATTTCCTGTTTCCCATCCAGTTATACAGGTTGGGAAAAAGAAAATACACCCCTGTGTCCCTACTGGACAGGGGCTTTGGGTGCTGACTTGTCTAAACATGGGCTAAACTCTTGGTTAGGGTTATAAGGACCCCAGAGCCAATAGCCTAGTAACTTCCTATGACCCTATAAGATGTATGTTTGCTTTCTTGCAATACATCAGTTAACAGCTAGTCTAAAATAAATTGCAATGCACAGAAGACCCCATTTACCTCTGAGCACAGCAAGTAAGAAAAATAAACTAGTAACAGTGATTTACCCAGCACAACGATGTAATAAAGAGCAGGCCCGAGTAACAGCAGCACATTAATATTCACTTTATAATCAAAGCCGCACATTTTAAAGTTATTAAAGACAGTAAGAAATACACACATTTCCACGTAAAGAAGCAAACTGTCTTGAAACAGCCACGACAACATGTACATAGTAGAATCCCAAATGCACTACATTTACCTATGAATGTGCACCCTTAAAAAAAATAAATAAATAAAAAGTTACACACATATGCATCAAATATTCACTTTTAAAAGTTTAGTGAAGACTTGCAAGAACAATATAAAAAATACCCAAAGCAGTGTATCTTAACTTCTTGAAGACAACATTAAAAAAATAAATTGCATACATTTCCACAAACAGAGGTGCAAACTGTCCTGAAACATTTGTATCTGTAAATGCAAAGTACCCAGAAGAAGCCACAATTACAATAGAAATATATCACACTACATTTATCCGTGAAGACTGCCCCAGCAGAAAAAAAATCTATACACACATTTTAGCCTTCAAAAATTAATGCTTCCAAATCATCCCAAATCAAAACCACAAGTATAGATTACACACACACACTTTTTATACCTTTAAAAACTACTTGCAAATCTCAAAAAACAACCACTACAAAGATTTAAATACTATACATGCATCCCGTTTATCTCTAAACATTCAAAAGTTAAATTGAAATAAATATTGAAAATGCTGCATATCCATAAGTCAAATGGTACATGGGTTACTCAGTCTAATGGCCTTAGCCTGGTATGTGACATTAATAAAACCTGCTGGAGTGTCTCCCAGAGGTTACCGCACCTTTGGGACAGACTCCCACTTCATATCAAGCAGAGCACCTCATTGGCCCTCTTCAAACACAATCTGGATGATTGGATGGGTAACCATAAATTCACTCCAAGAGTTCCACCTATGTCCTCCTGGACAGGAGTGATAGGTGCTGATCATGGAAATAAGGGTAAAACTTGGCTAGGCTTGTAAGAGCACTAAGGCCATTAGCCTAGTAATCTCCTATGATCCCAAGAACACAATATTCCCATTCTAAAGCTAGAGCCATGAAATACTGTGTGTACTTACTTACCACTACAGTCTCAGTCTTTGCTGGGCTTCTTCCCTGCCTGCTTTAGTGGCTGGCTTCCTCCCTGCCTGTTGGAATTGCTGGCTGACTGGATTCCTCCCAGCCTGCTGGAATGGCTGGCTGTCTGGCTTCCTCCCTGCTTGCTGGAATGGCTGGCTGACTAGCTGGCTCCACCCCCCACCCCCCGCCTGCTGGAATGGCTGGCTCACTATCTGGCTTCCTCCCTGCCTCCTGGAATGACTAACTGACTATCCGGCTTCCTCCCTGCCTGCTGGAGTGGCTGGCTGGCTTCCTCCCTGCCTGCTGGAATGGCTGGCTGGCTTCCTTCCTGCCTGCTGGAATGGCTGGTTGGCTGGCTTCTTCCCTGTCTGCTGGAATGGCTGGCTGGCTGGCTTCTTCCTTGCCTACTGGAATGGCTGTCTGGCTGACTGGCTTCCTCCCTGCCTGCTGGAATGGCTGGCTGGCTTCCTCCCTGCCTGCTGGAATGGCTGGCTGGCTGGCTGGCTTCCTCCCTGCCTGCTAGAATGGCTGGCTGACTTCCTTCCTGCCTGCTGAAATGGCTAGCTGGCTGCTAGAGTGGCTGACTGGCTGACTTCCACGCTGCCTGATGGAATGGCTAGCTGACTGGTTCCCTGCCTGCTGCTGCTGGAATGGCTAACTAGCTGGCATCCTGCCTGTTGGAGTAGCTGAGTGCTAGCTGTAAGAAAGAAAAGACAAGACAAATCTCATTTTCCTAATATTCTTCAAGTGGCTGTAGAAGTGCTAATAAAAACTGCTATACAGCCGTGACCTTTATAGGCTCTTCCTGGCTCAGTCCCCACCCCCTTTATGACTTGCAGCCAATTGCTACATGATTTACAACACCCAGACTTAACAGGGAATAGCTCTGTCTGCAGGTCCGGGGTTGTATTTTTGGGTCTCTATAAATAGGCGACAAGACAAGAAAAACAACAGAACTCAACATAAACACCTTCATAGAACAAACTCCACTTGTTCTCCAAAAGCATCAATTTTAGGTTTAGGACTTAGGAGGGATTAAGTAACAAGGTGAGTGAGGGAGGTGGAGAAGAAAAAGTTAAGTTGAAACATGTCAGTGGTGCAGGTTGCAAAGCTTCTAAAAGCTTTATACCAAGAAACTAAACATTTTGTTTGGTATTTAACGAAAGGAGTAACTCAGGCAAGTTGTATCACAGCCACCTATACTCTATGAAGCACTTTTATTAGACAAGTTGATTGATTAATTAGAATTCAGTCAACATAATGGTTTGACATTTGGGTTTTTTGAATGATTCCATTTCAGAGGGCACTGTAACTGTACAAAATATACAGCTTGCACCCCCAATGAGTATAGGCAGATTTCACATGCATCCTAACTAAAAGTACAAATCTCACTTGTGTATTTTATTTTTACTGCTTAAATTACTCATAATAAAATTGTTTGTTTATGAATCAGTCCATTTCCCCAATAAACAAATATATATTTCAGTTACAGCTTGGGAACCAGGGTGAGGAAGTAGGGCACTTGGCCTGGTCCCCCTTTCTCCGCCTCCCCACAGTACTTGGCAGTTATCCCTGACTTTGGGTACTATTTTGTCACATACTGTGTAAACTTCTTGATTTTCTTATAAATTGCTGAAGATTACAGTCAGTTGCTAATGCCAGAGATTAGATATTGTTTAGAAAATGCATGTTGATGCAAAACGTTTTATTTTATTAACTGTTTAAGTGAATTCTAGTATTAAGATGAATAAAGAACAGAAAGGTAAGATATCCAGGCTTTGGCTGAGTGAGTGAGCATCCCAGTGGTAGGTAATGTTCAAGTGAAAAATGGCAGGAATATGCCATTATTTTATACAGCTCAGGCTTGGGGTAACTTGAAACTGGTATATATCTCTTATAGTTTACATGGAGTGACTTTTTTGGTTAAAACTAACTTCATGGTTGTGATGGCCGTTTAAATAAATGTGTGAGTTTAAGTCTGTTTTTTTTCCCATAAAATAAACCTGAATGTGGATGGGATGACATGTGTTATTATTATTATCTCCAAGTCAATGGATGGGTACCAATGAATGCACAGAATACTTTTGGAGGTGCTTGTCACAGTAGATTAAAGTGATTATACAGTGTCGGTGTTGGACATCATATTAAGTAAAGTAAACTGCAGTCAGTGTGTTAATTTATTTTGGCGTAAGCATTTTTTTTTTTTACTGTTTTTTGAATGATGATGCAGGGAACACCTAGTCCCTTCCCCCTCCATGAGTTGCAACCAATTGCTACATGATTTAAACATACCCAGACCTAACAGGGAACAGCTATGACTCATTGCCTGCAGATTGGGGTTAGTCAACACTGGTGACATAATTGAATTGCCTTGGAAAAACCGAAAGTATTTGCGTCTTTTCCACTGTGATTCAGAGTGATATTAAAAAGCAGGACTTTCAATGTCCCATAAGGTAGCTCAACCCATGAGTGCCCCATTGTAAACAGAATGGGTAGTAACCCTATGTGCTGGTGAGAAGCTTGATTTAGCAAAGTGTGCAAAGCTGGTTGCTTATGGTGGTGAAGGGATTCAAACTGAAGGCTCAGTAGTACTTTCATTTGCTCTGCTGGGAGAAGCTACGATTTGTTATTTTATGTGGTCAAAAGGCATGTCCAGTCATTATTAGGGCTCAGAGATTATTTGAAAATGGGAGTACTTTCATTAAATAAGGAAGTCCATCATGTTAGTTTAAAAGACCACTGCTCTAATTTAGCCCAGTATATTTTCTCTACCTATGCTGATCTTTTCAAAGACAAACTAGGCAAGCTTCCAGTTGTGTACTCCATGAAGTGAGATTCAGATGTCAGCCCGCTTGTCAAGCCAGCCCAGAGTCAAAGCCGAGCTAGATAGAATGGTGCAACAAGGTGTAATTTGTCCAGTTCATGAACCTACTGAATGGGTACCCTCCATGGTGGTAGCTCATAAGAAAAGCTTATGTCTCAATTGCCCTAGTAAAAAAGGAGGGGGGATTGCAATTGTATACTCCAACAACCTCACTTTTACATACCCAAAGCTGTCTATACCTTCCTTTTCTCCCGCAGAATTACTGGTAGCAAACCTTAAGCTCAATGACTACACTACTGTTACTGTTGCATCTATCTACATTCCACCAGGGGACAACATTTCCTTATTGGAAAGCATTCTCTCCTACCTCTCCCACAACATCCCTAATGAAATCATCCTCCTTGGGGACGTGAACATAAATTGGGAAACACTTACCAGTCCTAACTCAACATACCATATAAATCTAAATGGTTTTTCACAACTTATCTCCCAGCCTATTCATAGCAATAACACTCATTCTACCAGTACACTCATTGACTGGATTCTTGTCTCAAATCCCTCTAAATACCATAGTCCTGAAACACTGTCTGATTCCCTGAGTGACCACTCTCCAATAAAGATACTTAGACATTCCTGCCACTTATCTAAACCACATAGATACATAACCTGCCATAAATTATCCAAATTCAACCCAGAAACTTTTAATAATCTCTTACTCAGAATAAATTGGAACTTCCTCACCCAGCTCCCACTTGATGAAGCAGTTCAATCATTTAACTTAACCTTCCTAAATATCTTAAACTCACTAGCCCCATTATGGAAAGTAAGGATAAAAGCTAGTATATCCCCTTGGCTATTTAAGAATACTCACACTCTCATGACAGCCATAGACCAAGCCTGGAAAACATGGACCCAAACTAAACTACCAGCAGATCTGCAAAAGTATAAAGAACTGAGAGATAAGACAAAAAAGTATTGATAAAGATAAAAAAGATTTCTACTATAACCCTCCAGCTGCCCTAAAATCAGATCCAAAAAAATTCTGGAATGCCATAAACCAAATACTTCATCCTGGTAATCCTACTTCACCTAATCCATCTCTAACAAATCTCCCAAAAAGACTGCTAACTCCTTCAATGTCCATTTCATTCAGTCAATAGCCAAACTTTTCAATCCTAATCTAAAATACTCCAGTAACAATGTTCCAAATTGCTTGGAACCTCCACCCACAGCCATCTCTGCAAACCCTTTTCCTTAAAGCATTCCCTACTGCTTACATCAAAACATTTCTTTCCAAACTAAAACCATGCTCTGTTTCTGTTGACAGTATCCCATCTTACTTTCTTCAGATAGCTGCTCCCTCTATTGCTTTGCCAGTATCTATTTTAATCAACCATTCCATCTCTAAAGCTAAAGTACCTGCTATCTGGAAAAATTCTACACCATATCTATTCACAAAGGTGGCAATTCCACAGAACTCTCAAACTTCTGACAAATAGCTATCATCTCCCCTCTGCCTAAAGTCTTAGAAAAATGTATACATACACAAGTAATGCAATATCTTATACAGGGCACAAAATTTTTTCCATTTCCCCAATAAACAAATATATATTTCAGTTACAGCTTGGGAACCAGGGTGAGGAAGTAGGGCACTTGGCCTGGTCCCCCTTTCTCCGCCTCCCCACAGTACTTGGCAGTTATCCCTGACTTTGGGTACTATTTTGTCACATACTGTGTAAAATTCTTGATTTTCTTATAAATTGCTGAAGATTACAGTCAGTTGCTAATGCCAGAGATTAGATATTGTTTAGAAAATGCATGTTGATGCAAAACGTTTTATTTTATTAACTGTTTAAGTGAATTCTAGTATTAAGATGAATAAAGAACAGAAAGGTAAGATATCCAGGCTTTGGCTGAGTGAGTGAGCATCCCAGTGGTAGGTAATGTTCAAGTGAAAAATGGCAGGAATATGCCATTATTTTATACAGCTCAGGCTTGGGGTAACTTGAAACTGGTATATATCTCTTATAGTTTACATGGAGTGACTTTTTTGGTTAAAACTAACTTCATGGTTGTGATGGCCGTTTAAATAAATGTGTGAGTTTAAGTCTGTTTTTTTTCCCATAAAATAAACCTGAATGTGGATGGGATGACATGTGTTATTATTATTATTATCTCCAAGTCAATGGATGGGTACCAATGAATGCACAGAATACTTTTGGAGGTGCTTGTCACAGTAGATTAAAGTGATTATACAGTGTCGGTGTTGGACATCATATTAAGTAAAGTAAACTGCAGTCAGTGTGTTAATTTATTCTGGCGTAAGCATTTTTTTTTTTACTGTTTTTTGAATGATGATGCAGGGAACACCTAGTCCCTTTCCCCTCCATGAGTTGCAACCAATTGCTACATGATTTAAACATACCCAGACCTAACAGGGAACAGCTATGACTCATTGCCTGCAGATCGGGGTTAGTCAACACTGGTGACATAATTGAATTGCCTTGGAAAAACCGGAAGTATTTGCGTCTTTTCCACTGTGATTCAGAGTGATATTAAAAAGCAGGACTTTCAATGTCCCATAAGGTAGCTCAACCCATGAGTGCCCCATTGTAAACAGAATGGGTGGTAACCCTATGTGCTGGTGAGAAGCTTGATTTAGCAAAGTGTGCAAAGCTTGTTGCTTATGGTGGTGAAGGGATTCAAACTGAAGGCTCAGTAGTACTTTCATTTGCTCTGCTGGGAGAAGCTACGATTTGTTATTTTATGTGGTCAAAAGGCATGTCCAGTCATTATTAGGGCTCAGAGATTATTTGAAAATGGGAGTACTTTCATTTAATAAGGAAGTCCATCATGTTAGTTTAAAAGACCACTGCTCTAATTTCGCCCAGTATATTTTCTCTACCTATGCTGATCTTTTCAAAGACAAACTAGGCAAGCTTCCAGTTGTGTACTCCATGAAGTGAGATTCAGATGTCAGCCCACTTGTCAAGCCAGCCCAGAGTCAAAGCCGAGCTAGATAGAATGGTGCAACAAGGTGTAATTTGTCCAGTTCATAAACCTACTGAATGGGTACCCTCCATGGTGGTAGCTCATAAGAAAAGCTTATGTCTCAATTGCCCTAGTAAAAAAGGAGGGGGGATTGCAATTGTATACTCCAACAACCTCACTTTTACATACCCAAACTGTCTATACCTTCCTTTTCTCCCGCAGAATTACTGGTAGCAAACCTTAAGCTCAATGACTACACTACTATTACTGTTGCATCTATCTACATTCCACCAGGGGACAACATTCCCTTATTGGAAAGCATTCTCTCCTACCTCTCCCACAACATCCCTAATGAAATCATCCTCCTTGGGGACGTGAACATAAATTGGGAAACACTTACCAGTCCAAACTCAACATACCATATAAATCTATATGTTTTTTCACAACTTATCTCCCAGCCTACTCATACCAATAACACTCATTCTACCAGTACACTCATTGACTGGATTCTTGTCTCAAATCCCTCTAAATACCATCGTCCTGAAACACTGTCTGATTCCCTGAGTGACCACTCTCCAATAAAGATACTTAGACATACCTGCCACGTATCTAAACCACATAGATATATAACCTGCCGTAAATTATCCAAATTCAACCCAGAAACTTTTAATAATCTCTTACTCAGAATAAATTGGAACTTCCTCACCCAGCTCCCACTTGATGAAGCAGTTCAAGCTTTTAACTTAACCTTCCTAACTATCTTAAACTCACTAGCCCCATTACGGAAAGTAAGGATAAAAGCTACTATATCCCCTTGGCTATTTAAGAATACTCACACTCTCATGACAGCCATAGACCAAGCCTGGAAAACATGGACCCAAACTAAACTACCAGCAGATCTGCAAAAGTATAAAGAACTGAGAGATAAGACAAAAAAGTATTGATAAAGATAAAAAAGATTTCTACTATAACCCTCCAGCTGCCCTAAAATCAGATCCAAAAAAATTCTGGAATGCCATAAACCAAATACTTCATCCTGGTAATCCTACTTCACCTAATCCATCTCCTAACAAATCTCCCAAAAAGACTGCTAACTCCTTCAATGTCCATTTCATTCAGTCAATAGCCAAACTTTTCAATCCTAATCTAAAATACTCCAGTAACAATGTTCCAAATTGCTTGGAACCTCCACCCACAGCCATCTCTGCAAACTCTTTTTCCTTAAAGCATTCCCTACTGCTTACATCAAAACATTTCTTTCCAAACTAAAACCATGCTCTGTTTCTGTTGACAGTATCCCATCTTACTTTCTTCAGATAGCTGCTCCCTCTATTGCTTTGCCAGTATCTATTTTAATCAACCATTCCATCTCTAAAGCTAAAGTACCTGCTATCTGGAAAAATTCTACACCATATCTATTCACAAAGGTGGCAATTCCACAGAACTCTCAAACTTCAGACAAATAGCTATCATCTCCCCTCTGCCTAAAGTCTTAGAAAAATGTATACATACACAAGTAATGCAATATCTTATACAGGGCACACTCCTCACTCCCACTCAGTATGGTGTCCGACCCAAACATAGTACCACTACAGCTCTACTTTCCTTTCTCAGCACCATTTCTATAGCTAGAGATAATCATAAACTTATCTCATGCTTATTCATTGACCTCTCAAAAGCCTTTGACACTGTCTCACATCCTCTGCTACTGAATAAACTCTCTGATCTCAACTTCTCTACTACAACAATAGCATGGTTCTCCAGCTATGTCACTGACCAACAATAATCAGTAAGATGGCACTCCTCACTATCATCTCCCCTTCCAATGAAAATGGGTGTTCCCAAGGATCCATCCTTGGACTACTACTTGTCAATATCTTAACTGACTCACTCTACTCCTCTTGTCCACAATCCTCATTAGACCAATATGCAGATGACTCCACAGTTATCACCATTGCTAACTCACCCTCTGAACCTCTAACAGCTACCCAGTCTTCTTTCAACTCTGTTGAAACCTGGCTCACCAATAATCAGCTCATCCTTAATCCCAAAAAAAACAAACACTTACTCCTTCTCCCCTAAACTGTTACTCATATCAAATCTACTTTTCAAATAAAATCACTAAATCACACTCTCATAGTTGCTGACACTAGTACTAAACTCCTTGGTGTAACCATTGATGATCAGCTAAAATTCGACCTCCATATAAATAACTGTATCAGGAAAACCCATCAAAAGCTAGGACTTCTCTACAGAAATAAAAAATTCCTAACACCTGAATGTAGAACCACAATTACCCATGCTTATATTTTGCCAAGCCTAACATACTGCTCCCAAATACTCACAAATCTTAACTCCACCTTACTTAGCAAACTCGTACCAACCTATCACAAAATAGCCAATTTGCTGTACAACAAACCCACAAATCTCACCACTGTATCTCTCTCAAACATCTAAACTGGCTCAGACTACCACACCTCCTACTCCTCTCTCAGCTCCAAATTATACACTCCATTATTTATTCACCATGCTACTGTCCAGCACTAGGCACCATAATCTCCCACTATGTCCCATCCAGACTACTCAGGAGCTCCACCCAAGACCTTTTACAAATTTACAAGCCCAAGTCCAAAATAGGAGCCATTACATACAACTACCATCCCTCTATTGTTTGGAACAAACTCCCACAAGAAGTTAGATCACTTTCACATCCTAGAGCATTCTAGCCACTAAAGAGTACTTAAAAAGTGACTGGATTTGTACCTGTTCTCAGCCTCCTTGAATACTAAATAACACGCCTAACTTCCTCTGTCTTACCATCATTTCTTCTCCTCTATACCAAAACATTTACAACTTAAACTCGTCTACTTCATTATTCTGTACCCAACACTATCTCCTTTTCTTCTGCTGCAGTATTCTTCACATAAGATTTTTATAGATAATTGTAACTGCATATATATGATAACTGTTCTACAAGTTTTATTATGAATGATTATAATGTTAACTGTGTTTGCTAATGGTTATATTTTTTGTAACTATGTTTTGGAGCTTTTCTCCCCAGGCCTCTGCTGAAAAAGGGCTTTTGCTCAGTCAGACAATCCCAGTTAACAAATGTAAAATAAATAATAAATATCAGAATATGTAATGATCCATGAGATTTGAACAAAGCACTGAAACAACCTCATCGCCCAATGTGCACAGTCAAAGAAGTTGCAGCACTTATGCCAAATGCCACTGTTTATTCTGTCTTAGATGCAAAGAGTTCATTTTGGCAAATTTTGCTTGACAAGAAATCTTCATTGCTAACTATGTTCAATACTCCATTCAGCAGGTACAGATTTTTGAAAATGCCATTTGGGATAAATTCTGCCAATGAAGTCTTTCAGCATGCAGTGGAGCAAATTTTTTTTTATGGGTATCCCTGTACTATTATAGTAGATGATCTTTTAGTAGGAGGTAATGGTGAAGCTGAGCATGACAGAAACTTCAAGAAAGTTCTGGAAAGAGCACGTCAAGTGAATCTTAAGCTGAATCCTCAGAAGTGCAAGTTCAGGTTATGAGAAGTTACGTATGCTGGTCATTTGTTTACCACTTTAGGCTTACAACCAGATCCTTCCAAGCAAACAGCTATTCTTGAGATGCCAGCTCCAGATGACGTTCAAGCCTCACAACATTTTCGTGGCATGGTTAACTATCTAAGCAAGTTTATTCCAGATTTAAGCCAACTAGCGGTACCGCTCAGAGAGGTGACACATAAAAATGTATCCTGGTCATGGTTGGAACAACACCAGAGAGCATTTAATGTCCTGAAACAGATAATTGCCAGTCTATGTTCACAAACCAGTTGTTCTTTCCTGTGATGAATTTGGTCTTGGTGCAGTCATTCATCAAGGTCAACCTGTTGCCTATGCATCCAGAACTCTAGCCCAAACTGAAATGCAACATGCTCAGATAAAGAAAGAGCTCTTGGCAATTATTTCTGCATCTTCGAAGTTCAGGATTATATTTATGATCGACCTATCCAAATCGAAACAGATCACCAACCTCTAGTCATTATTTTGAGAAATACTATGCATGCAGCTCCAGCCAGATTGCAATGTATGATGTTGAGAATTAAGAATTGCAATTTCAATCTTGTCTACACAAATAAACAAAGCAGCATGATCCAAAACAACAGCACAAATCCAAAAAGAAACACTGGCAGGAATCACAGAAAGAAGCTTTAATGCACGAAATAAAATCCACAGAATAAATCCAATACACACTCTGAAGCAGACTATAACAGAGCTGTAATTAACCACAAGTAAGCGCTTTCATCTCCAAGGGAGATTTCTTCAGACTAATGGTTATAGCACACTGCTTCTCTTAAATACTCTTCTCAATTACTGAGCAGCATTCAATTAATCATTCCAATTAAGACTTCAATTCAATATTTTGATAAAAAAAATATATATATATATAATTCTATATTGTAATTAAAATAAGCCTAATGTTTAAAACCCTTCCTTTTTAAATACATAATAAATTCCTCTCTATTATTCAAACCTGGGGGAAAACACGCATTTAATCTCACTTGCCAGCAGTATTCAAGCCACCCCAATTCTTCTTCAATGTTTATCTTTTTGACACTGGGGTGGATATAATCTATAACAAGACATTTAAAATTGGTCTTACATTTACTTTCTAAATAATGTTTTGCCATAGCATTTTTAACATCTCCTTTTCCTATGGCATATTGATGTTCATAAATTCTTTTGAACAATTCCCTTCCTGTTCTACCTATATAAAATGAATTACAATCTACACATACTATTAAATAAATAACATTTTTCGATTTACACGTAAATCTGCCAGGAACATATATCTTAGTATTATCTATTAAAATCTCAGGCCTATCTGTATATAAATAATTACAATAATTACAGTTTAGGCACTTAATCATTCCCTTTCTTTCATCTACAACTCTATTTTTGTTGAGTTTTCCTTGAAAAAAAATCTTTCTTTAAAATTTTTTAAAATTTTTTGCTCTTTTTTGTACAAACTTGGGTTTATCTCCTAACTTCTGAAGTAAATTGGTATTAGTTTTGAAAATTCCCCAATTCTTTCTCACAATATTCTTTATCTCATTGGAATCAGTACTGTTTTGTACTGCCAAAGCAGTAGTAAAATCTACTGAAGGTGTTCTGTTTGACTTCATTTTGACATTTTATTTCTATTGGTGGTTTCTTCTGTCATGACATTTTCAATCAATTCATAGGGGTAGCCTCTACTTAACATCCTTTCACAAAAATTATTAGCCTTCAGATGAAAAACTTCATCATCTTCTGTTAAATCACTTATTCTCTTTATTTGCCCTTTGACAATATTATGTTTAGTTTTCTTTGGATGTAAGCTTGAATAATGTAAGTACATATTATTTTGAAATTCTTTTTTATAAATTTTTGATAATAATTTTCCATCTTTTTTGTATATAATAAGGTCTAAAAAATTAATATTTTCAATACTAAAATTATATGAAAACTTGATATAAGAACAAACATTATTGATATATTTGAAAAATAAATTTAATTCTTCAACTGTCCCATTCCAAATAATCAGAATATCGTCAATAAATCTTAACATTTTGGTTATGTTTTTTGCAAACCCACTTTCTAATATATTTGCTGTTTCCCAACCTTGTATAAATAAATTGGCATAGCTTGGGGCTAAAGCCGCACCCATCGCTACCCCATTTACTTGAACAAACAGTTAATCATAAAATTCTAAATAATTATAACTTAATACTAAATCTATCATTTCCATTAGCAGACTTATAGTATTTGTAGAAAATTCTCGTTATTTCAATAATTCTATTCTAACCATCTCCATGCCTTCTTTATTAGGAATCATAGTATAGAGAGAATTTATATCCAATGTTACTAGTATATCAGAGTCAGAGACCATAAACTTATTACGTTTTATTATACAATCATAGCTGTCCTTTATATATGTAACTCCCTTCTGGACTACTTTCTGTAGATGTTTGTCAACTAAAATAGACATCCCTTCTAATTTGCTATTTTTGCTGGCAACTATAGGTTTTAAAGGGGGACAATCTATATTTTTATGGATTTTGGGTATTCTGAAAATCCTACTAATCATTGGATTATTATTGGTTATATTCCTCTTCATTTTGTCATCGATTCTACCTGCATAGAACCATTCTACTATGCATGATTCTATTAATAAAAAGCCTTTCTTGATTTCAGACATATTTACTGGCCTAAAAAAATTAGAATCTGATAACATTTCTTTCATCTTTCCTTCATAATCTTTCCTATCCATCAAAACAATTGCTCCCCCTTTGTCAGCTTTGAATGCAAGTATATTTTCATCTCGAAGTAAAACATCAAAACAATCTTTCTCTTTTTTTGTTAGATTATAATATTTGAATTTTGTATCATCTTCCAACATTTCTAACATTTGTATTTCACATATATTTAGAAACATTTCTATTTATTTGCATAAAGGTGGATTATAACAGCTTGGTTTGTATAAGTCACTATTAATAAATTTCTGACTTCCTAACAATAATTTAAAATTCAATTTTCTCACATAGTCTCTTAACTCATTAATCATGATGAGTTTATTGGCCCTTTGTGCTGGGGCAAAATTCCATCCCTTACTTAAAACACAGCAATCATCATAAGAAATAGTTTTACTACATAAATTAATGATTTTAAAATTAACACTTTTTAAGTCTTCCATTGCTTGCGTTGGTAATTCCAATTCTTCTTTTGATATTTCTTGCCCCCAGTTTTTTTGTGGCTGTTGTTTGCTATGATGGTTGCGTTCGCCATAGCCATTTGCTGTAACTTGGGCCCAAGTTCTTTTTTGCTTGTCCATTCTCTGATATACTTCAATAATCTGTTTGTTTTCATCATTGGTAGATCCTATAGGAGCTGTTTCTTGACTACTCATTTTAGTTCTACTCATCTCTTTAATATTTGGTCTTACTGCTGGTTCAGATGTATTTTGTTTTCTTTCCCCTATAGGAGTACGGTGAACTTCAGCCACAGTTACTACATTATCTTTATTACCAAGTCTTTCAGACCTTCTTACTACATTTATTTCTTCTTCAGAAGTCACCAAACTTATCTCTTGCTGTTTTGGTGCTTTATTATTAACATTTGATTCTAATCTAAGAATCTAATACATAAGCAGTAGCTACTCCATTCACATATTCATTTTTTGTCTCTTTGAAATTTTTTTGTTTTTCTTTGACATAAATCTTCATTTAGCTTATGTAGTTTCTCCTTTATAAGCACCATTTTACTATTAAAATTATCCCTAGAAGTATTAGTTTTGAGAATGTCATAATTAGTCTTAACATTCCCTGTTAATTCTTCTATTTTGATGGTATTAGCTTCGTGCAACAGTTCCATATATTGTAGGCCAGCCTTTTGATTTATACTTAACCATTTGTCAGTGAATGCTTTAGGTAAATCTTTGCCCGCCAGCAGATTTTTAATTCTCAGTCCTCTTGGGACTCGCTGAGCTTTCAAGCTATTTTCAAAAAATAAGTTGTCCCACTGGAGACGTTTGACTTGTAGCAAATCTTTTTCTAAAATACTAAAATTTTCTAAAATATTAAAGCCGACATTCGTGTTTGTTTCCGTTCCTACTTTGTCGCCAAAAGAAAATGGATTTGAGGGCGGAGCTAAACACCCTCTTTAAAATATCTTCATCAGCATTGCCATACACAGTTGTTCTTTGATTTTTATTTAAAAGATTTACAGTACCTTCTTCACGGACAATAAAAGAACCTTCGGGAGTGTCATTCAATACACACCCAGCTGACACTGCTGCAAAGCTGGTCCCGGAATCCACACCTCTTTCCATGCCTGCTGTACTGCAACGGAAACTATCAACACCAATAAACAAAGCAGCACGATCCAAAACAACAGCACAAATCCAAAATGTTTGTTTGTCAACTAAAATAGACATCCCTTCTAATTTACTATTTTTGCTGGCAACTTGGAGATGAAAGCACTTACTTGTGGTTGATTACAGTTTTGTTATAGTCTGCTTCAGAGTGTGTATTGGATTTATTCTGTGGATTTTATTTCATGCATTAAAGCTTCTTTCTGTGATTCCTGCCAGCGTTTCTTTTTGGATTTGTCTACACAAAGCACAAACTTCTTTATCTTGCTGATACTTTATCCAGATCACCCAGAAATACCACTGAAGAGCATGAGAATGAGCAACTTGATTTTGAAGATATTGGAAGTGAGAAATTTTTCTTCCACACATCTTGATGAGCTTAGAAATCACACAGCCTCAGATCCTATTTTACAAAAGCTCAACTACTTCATCAATTGAGGATGGCCATAAAAGCAATCTAGTTTACCTCAAGAAGTGCAACCTTATTTTTCTTACAGAGATGAGATTTTGTCTGACAATGGCATTGTCATGAACGGTCCAAAAGTCATTGTTCCAAAGTCCTTGCAACAAGATCCTATCTTGCTTTGTGGCCACCCAGGAACTGATTCTACCAAAAGAAGGGTGAGAGGACTAGTATCCTGGCCTTCTATGTCACAAGATATTGAGAGAGTACTTTCATCTTGTTCTCTATGTAATAGTACAAAGTCACATCAACAGAAGGAACCACTTTAGCTAAACCAGATTCCTGAACTACCTTGGTCAACAGTACCCACTGACATTTTCAAATGGAATGGTCAACATTACTTGGTGTTAGTAGATTCTTATTCCAGCTGCTTTGAGATTGACCTACTTCCTAATCTAGCATCCAGTACTGTCATTACGAAGATGAAGCGTCATTTTGCAGTCCATGGTAGTCTCCACAAAGTTATTCCTGACAATGGTACACAGTTTACTAGCCAGCAATTCAAAATATTCACCAAAGAGTGGGACTTTACTCATGTCACAAGTAGTCCTGAGTATCCGCAGTCAAATAGTTTGACAAAACATGCAGTTCAAAGTGCAAAACAGTTACTAGAGGAATCGAAATGAGATAATAGTGATGTTTTCCTGAATCTCTTGACTCTCAGAAATGTTCCTCAGATAAACATCTTGGTTCACCTGCCCAGAGACTTCTGTTGAGACAAAGCAGAACCACATTACCAGTCAACAGTAGTTTATTGGTTCCAAGTGCTAAGAATAACAGATTAGTGAAAGCCCATCTGTTAAAGAAAGAAAAACCTATCCCAAAAGTCTTATTATGATAAGTCCAGCAAATCACTCAATCCATTATGTGAAGGATAGATAGTGAGAATGCAAATCAGCTCACCAAACAAATCCACTATACCAATACCGGGATCCAAAAACAGCAACTTTATTCCAGGTGAAAAGCTTTCTTCCCTAAAGAGAGACTTCATCAGAACACTGAAGCAATTCAAACCCAGCCCTTTTATACATCTTTAATAATTACATTAATTAATTAATTAATTAATTAATTAATTAACCAATGGAACAATTAAACTCCCTTAATAAAAACCATTGCTCATTGTTGTTGTTGTTGCTGTTGTTGTCTTTCGGCTTTTCCCGGTTAGGGGTCGCCACAGTGGAACTCCGGTCTGCTAATGATTGGCAGTAGATTTTCATGAATGCCGAGGTGCCAGCTCGAAGTCCAACCTTCAACAAAGGCACATTCCTAACCCAAAATATGTTTTAGTTTTAATAGACATGCAATGTTAATGCTTTCATTGATTCCCGGGTACTGTGTGGCATTTAACCTCAACTGGCACCTAAGCTTACATATATCTAAATGTATATCCAAAATTCGACTGTGGGAATCCCTTACCACCTGCTGCAATACCATAAATTTGAACACATGATCCCTAAATTCATGAATATGCCTAAATAATACATTAGTCAATTTATTATTCCTTATGTCAAGCCAGGTGTTCATTAATCCTTTCTTTGAAGTGCCTACAGGTTTTACCCACATTATGTTTGGGACAAACTAAGCACTTAACTAGATAAACCACATTCTTACTATTGCAATTGAAGTTTCCAGTTAAATGAATAGTTTTACCATTCAAATTGAAATGGTCCTTAGTTTCCAAAATGTTTTTACAACAAGCCCCCATCCCACATTTAAAATTACCACTAACCATGGAGTGGACCAGGGCCTTGTGATTTCCACTTGATTCCAAAATATTTTTAAAGGACCTGTCCCTTTGATATACTATCACAGCGGCCCTACCCAACTTTTGGGCTATTTGGTCATCCAATTGCAAAATTTCCCAATTGTGCTTAATAATATCCACTACCGCTTTAGAATCCAAATTAAATGTCGTAATAAAACTGAGCTTCATATCCTTTCTGTCCTTCCTGTTGGTGTTTAAACTATCAGGCCCTGAGTCTGTTCTATCCATTGTTCCTAATATGGGCTTATATATACCAACACTTCTTTTCTGAATTATTTCCTTGGAGACCTCATTTAAAAGCTAAGGGGGATATCCTCTCTGTTTAAACATCTGAATGATAAAGGTCACTTCATCCATAAACCTCTCTACATCACTGACCATTCTGGAAGCCCTAACCAATTGTCCTTTAATGATGGACTTTTTTGGGAGAAAGGGGTGCCAGCTATCAAAATCTAAATAAGAGTTGGAAAATGTAGGTTTTCGAAATATTCTGGATGATATATTTTTATTTACCAAATCAATATCCAAATAAACATTTAAATAAGTAATAAATTCCTTATTGTAGTTAAATGTAAATTTTAGAAAAGACACTGTTTCATTAATGTATTGCAGAAATTCTTTAAGCTGAACCTCACCTCCTTTCCAAATCATAAAATATCATCCAAAAATCTGGTGTAATGGATGACCATGGACTGGAAATTACTTTTAAAGATAAATTCCTGCTCCCAGAAGGACATTACATAATTCACAAAAACAGAGGAGCAAGCCATCCCCATTGCCACCCCTGTGGCCTGTTTGAAATACTGCCATTCAAAAAACAAATAATTGTTCCTAAGGACTAATTCCATTAATGCCAAAATTTTATTGATCTGGTCTTGGTCATAAATCTCTGTTTTAATCAATTGGGTCTCCAACCAAGTTGACCCTATGTCATGGGGGATCACTGAGAACAGATTACAAACATATATTGTGACAAAAAATATATTCTCATCAACCTCAATGGTATTTAAGTGCTCCAAAAAATGCCACAAGTCCTTACAAATATAGGGAAAGGAAGCCAACCCTTTTTGTAATTGGAGGTCCAAAAACTTACTAATGAAGGTAGTCTTGGCCCATTTCCCATCCACGATTTGCCTAAAGCTAGGATTTTTTAGCTCTTTGTGGATCTTGGGAATACCAAAGATATTAAATACCATTGGGTGATCATTTTTCATATATTTATGTTCATCTTCACTTATTTCCCCTTGAAAAACCATGTCATCTAATGCTAAATCAATAGACCTATTCATTATGTTCACTTCAGTCAATGAACTTTCTACATGGGCCCCTTCCATCAATAATGCATTCATGCTGTTGGAATAGTCACCCCTATTCATAACCACCATTCCGCTACCCTTATCAGGTTTCATAATGCGGATATTTCTATCATTAGCTATTTCCAACAACATTTCCTGCTCAGTTTTACTTAGATTATTCTTATACTTCAGCTTGGACTGATTATACCATTTTCTAATATCTACTTCACGTAGCTTTTCAAAAAACCCCACCAGATTGTTGTTAGGTGGATTAAATGTACTGGGCTTCTTTAATAGTAAGTCAGAACCACTGTGGGGTTCATTCCAAAACAGGATTTTACAATTCAGTTTACGTGTGTATAACTTGACATCGGTAAGTGACTCAACCACATTGCCCCTTCTACTAGGGACGAATGTCAAGCCCTTTGCCAGCAAATTTGCATGTTCTGTAGTTAAATGCTTATTTGAATAATTGTATGCATTAAAATCACCAGCTGTATTAGTGATAATGTGCGGTAATCCTATACCCCCTTCATCAATTAAGGCTATTAAAAATTCCAAGTCTATTGCCTCAGGATTAATTACATTGGCACAGTCAGCATTTTGCTTCAATTCCCCTGAGTCTGATAAAACTGCATTATTTTCACAACAAACCACCCCTCGGGTTCCTGAGTGAGAATGCAAATGTGCAGAGGTTATGATTGGATTGGAGTCATGAAAAGTGTTTGCCCAGAGCCGAGATCATACATTATGGAATCACAAGGAGTAGAGTTTAGGCGGAATCGGCAACATTTGATGCTGGTGTCCGACCCTATACCACAGCACCTAACCTGTGAGAAAGACTCTTTATCTCAGAGTGAGTTATCCAGCATTACAGTTCCAGAGGACATTCTAGTAAATATCCTGGTTCCTGAGATGAATCCTGAAATTCCTGATATGAGTTGTTCACTGAAGACTGTCCCTGTTGCTTAACCCAGTTTTGATTACTATATCACTAGATCAGGTTGCATTTCCAGACCATGTTACAGATACATGGCAACTTGCTGATGATCATTGTGTTTGTTTCTGATGTCTATATTAATGCATGTCTTATTCTAATGTCATTTCATTGAGGGCAATCTGTTTAAGAGGGAGGATGTAGATCAATATGTATGTATGCTTTTAAGAAGATTTCTAGGGGCTTTCACAAGTGTATAAATATGAGCATGTGCGAGCCTGACTGCCATCTTGTAGTAAGCTGTTGAGATGCAAGCATGTATGTTTGTATAGTCTGTCAGTAATCAGTTTGTTTATATTTTGTAATACTGCTACCCATCCTGATGTGTTTCTATGTAATAAAGCATATAAATGAACTACCCCCACCTGTTCGTCATCTATACTAGAGAGAGATGAGCGACATAATTACTTACAGAATTCTAACTAGCTGTGCTGGCACTACCTCCTATCATCACACCTTCATATGTAAGTATTGCACTTTACTAAGATAAAACTTTGTTCAGCTATACAGGAATGTCAGCAGTAACATATGAGTGATATATGCAACATTAACAGTAAAAACTATGACGCTATTAAAATGTATATAATGATTTTAACTGCATATGTATACAACTTATGCTTCAAACTAAAGCAAGCTTATGACAAAGAAACCCACAGGGATTGGGTCAATTCCATCATCATTCATATAGGTACACAATTATGAATACTTATATGTCCATAATAACTAGAAAATAAAACATAACTAGTTAAAACACAAATGAGAATATGCCACCCAAAAGAAGAAACCAACTAGATATTGCTCAGACACATATGCTTAGCATACTCACTACTGAGGATCAGGCATAAAAGTCGCCCAAGTTACACACCCCAACAGTGACCAGGGAAATCTCAACATCATCTGCAGAAGGCATTGAGCAAACATTAAATTATTAATAGCACTGCACTGCTACTAACACTACTACAACTACAGTTAGGAACACAACAACTAAAATACCAATATCAAACTTGAGCAGAATTTAAAAAAATGCAACTCAGAACATTCAGGCAGACAAGTAAGCAAGTATTACAGATCTATTCTGTCCATCAAATATGGGCAATTAAAAGTCACAAAGAAATGTGCAAAAGACAGGGTACAGTCATCATCACTTGCGCAGGGTGGGGGGTGGTTTATAGCAGGGCAAAAGGCTGACAGAAAAGGAGTGAGAGTGCTCACTAATCTTATCTGTTCCTTTGCACAACAGTCTAATGCCACCATAAACATAACATTCTCCTTAACCAGTCTTTTTCTTAACCAATTTTTTCTTTTCTTTTCTCTATTAAGTAACTTCCTCTCACCTTTCCTAATAACTTTTTCTGTATCCGCTAACATATTCTAATCTCCCAATCTACTACCCACTACCCCTGTGAAATATCTAGAATCTCCTAAATATTTAAGAACTGTATCATGTTGAAACCAACTACTATTTTTATTTGATGGCTTTTCATTCTTTAGTATTGTAGTTCAATTTTTTACAATGCCTATGTTCATTGTCTTTATACAAAACCTGTGTTTATTATCTATTTTATCTTTAAAAATGTACTCTGTATAAAAAATATTTTTTGTGGAGCTTTTCTCCCTGGGCCTGCACTGAAAATGGGTTTCTGACCCAGTGGACTTCCTTGGTTAACAAATGTCAATAAATA
Organism: Protopterus annectens; assembly: GCF_019279795.1. Classification (NCBI taxonomy): domain Eukaryota; kingdom Metazoa; phylum Chordata; order Ceratodontiformes; family Protopteridae; genus Protopterus; species Protopterus annectens. The sequence continues at coordinate 332,916,000 of NC_056745.1, read as the reverse complement.
AATAAATAAATCTACATGAATGTTGACCCTTTTGCAGTGGACATTCCATAACAGACACTGCATGATCTAGTCTGTCATTCATCCAGTTCAAGGATTCATACACAGTTCAGGCAGTCTCACACATCAGAATGCACAACATGCAGTACTCTGGCTATCTCTTCCATGGCCCTGGTGGAACTTGGCTGTGCCTCCACAATGGCCCTCACCTACATTGGGTGGCACCTACTTAAACACCAACATCGGGGGGGGTGGAAAGTATGCCTCCTCTTAGCTCTAGCAACAACCCTGAGAGATCCTCTGCACTGGGATTACCACACTACCATGATCAACCATGCTCCCCTCAATCTACCCAGTCGTAGATGGTTCTGTATCATGAGTATGTTAGGCATATTAACTGTGTCAAAACCATGGAGAGGGGATGTCAGAGCCACATCCTCCATATCAAACATACTCTGTGCAACCACCACCATCATCAACAGAGTCTATCGATACTCCAACATCACACATAAGGAGATCAACAGTGCCAGTGACAGACTCACCTGTGATTATCAAAAAAACAGAAACAAGGAGAAATACAAGAACAGACAATCAGAAATATGCTACATAAACTAGAATAAGGCAGTAATAGATGCAAGTGCAAGTAAACATTTCACAAAGGTATACTTAAAGATCAGTATATAAGTGGAAAAAAAAATAAAAAGGTGTTCCATGTGCAGGTGGTAATGGAACTTCAATGCCAGATGTGCTAAAACAACCAAAATGGAGATTTATAGAGGTATAATAATAATTGAATGGAAGATGACCACTTAAGCACAACTATTATAACTCTAACTCAGTTTTATCAAATATATAGATAGATAGCTAGATAGATAGATACATAGAGAGACAAAGAGAGTGAGTGAGAGATAGCATGGCATACCTGGAGCATCAGCAGTAGATACCCTGTGGCTGTCTTCCACCTCTATCCCAAATCCATCACAGCACTGGCAACTCTTGTGAAGTGACTGGATCTCTTCCATTTGACAGGAATTCCTCCGTCTCAGTGAGTGGTAGTTTGGTAGCAGGTGCCCCCCTACACACACAGCAGTTGTCTATACCTGTGCAACAGCCCTTGCACTACTGGTTGGATATTTAAACATGTCACTACACAATGTCTGACAGCCTAGTGTTCATATCCATGGCTACTCACGGTATTCACATCATCGACCACCTGCAGCCAGACAAGATCAACTAACTTTTGTGATAAGATGCTTGAGCCATGTAGATGGAAGGACTGGACTTTTATATCATTCTAAGCATCTGAAAATGCTTGTTTATGTGGCATGGCTTGCTAAGGTCCCTGTGCTGAAATATAAAAATGAATCTTCTACATGATATGGACATCTAACAAATACACGTAAAATCCCTTCATGCCAGTAACACAACTTCATAAGAAGAAAAATGAGTTATATCCAGAATGTAGAACAACATTAGTAATGAAACAGTTTATTGAAATAATGCTTTAATATAAAATAAAGCTTCTCAAACATGTGTCAAATATTATCAGGAAATGTGGTCAGAACACAATTTTTGTATATAACACAAGTCAATTTTCATTGTAATTGCAACTGTTAAACTTTTGTTATGAAAAGAACATTGTAACATGTAGACAGCACTCATTTCTCTAACAAAAATCAAGATCTCCTAGAATAACCCATCCCCCCCACCAACAACCACAGTGGCAATATCACAGCCTTCATAATGGAAAAAAAGCATGTCAGGCATATCCAACACTCTTACCATAGAACAGTTTCAGAAATGTCACTTTAACATACATAAGCTTCTTAAGTTAGAAATGCATTCAATTCTTCAGAGAAATGTTTTCAGACATGATCATTGCAATAGCCTTGTGTTATACCTTAATTTCAAATACAACTGTACAAAGTGCAGACGTTCACTTTATTTGCAAGGAAAACCTAATAAAATATACTGTAAGTATACTTTTAAAGAACATTAACATACCTTGACAAGGATAGTAGGACAGTTCTCCCAAAAGAAAGTAAATGTAGCATGTCTAATCAGTCAACCAACAGTATTTTGCTGTTGAAGCACTTGGGGAATCCAAGAAGTCTTCCCTAGTATGACAGACGTTCCTTAGCCTCAGGGTTAGGCTTATATAATATAGAATAACCCCAATGAGCACATTGAATATATAAATCAGATGTCAGCTTATTATCATTCTTGAATCACTAAATCTGCTTGAAGTACTGGGCAGGTAAACATGGTATGAGAACCTAAGCAATGCTATGCATACACCCTAGCAGTACAAGAGCAAGTATTCAGAACTATGGATAGCTAATACAGTGGATATAAAAAGTTTACACACCCCTGTTAAAATGCCAGGATTTTGTGATATAAAAAATAAGACCACAATAAATCATTTCAGAACTTTTCCCACCTTTAATGTGACCTATAACCTGTACAATTCAATTGAAAAACAAATACATTTGTTAGGGGAAAAATATAAAAAATAAAAAACTAACAATAATCTGGTTGCATAAGTGTGCACACCCTTAAACCAATACTTTGTTGAAGCACCTTTTGATTCAATTACATCATTCGGTCTTCTTGGGTACACATCTGCCATCAATTAAAGAGATTCTGATTAACCACAAATAAAGTTCAGCTGTCCTTGTAGGATTTTCCTTCCATTTACTCAGTTGCCTGCTACAGCAAAGCCATGGTTCACAGAGAGCTTACAAAGCATTAAAGGGATCTCATTGTTGAAAGGTCTTAGTCAGGAGAAGAATATAAAAAAATTTCCACAGCACTGGATATACCATAAAACACAGTGAGGACAGTCATCAAAAAGTGGAGAAAATAAGGGACAACAGTGATGTTGCAAAGAACTGGATGTCCCTCCAGAATTTATGAAAAAACAAGATGAAAACTGATCAGGGAGGCTACCAAGAGACATACAGAAACATTGAAGGAGCTGCAGGAATTTCTGCCAAGTCCTGGTTGTGTACTACATGTGACAATAGTCTCCCGTATTCTCCAAATGTCTGGGCTATGGGGTAGATTTGCAAGTCAGAAGCCTTTTCTTACACAGAAAAACATCCAGGCCTGGCTAAAATTTGCAAAACAATACATCAAGTCTTCCAAAAGCATGTGGGAAAATGTGTTATGGTCTGATGAGACCAAGGTTGAACTTTCTGGCCACAATTCCAAAAGGTACTTTTGGCAAAAAAACAACACTTCACATCACCAAACGAACACCATCCACACAGTGAAACATTGTGGTGGCAGTATCATGCTTTGGGGTTGCTTTACTTCAGCTGGCACTGGGGCTTTTGGCCCAAAACCTTCAGGCATCTGCTAGAAAGCTGAAGATAAAGTGGAATTTCATCTTTCAACACTACAATGACCCCAAGCATACATCCAAATCAACAAAAGAATGGCTTCACGAGAAGAAAATTAAAGTTTTGGAATGGCCCAGCCAGATCCCAGACCTAAATCCAATAGAAAATCTGTGGGGTGACCTCTAGAGGGCTGTGCACAAGAGATGCCCTCACAATTTGATAGATTTGGAGCGCTTTTGCAAGGAAGAGTGGGCAAATATTGCCAAGTCAAGATGTGCCATGTTGATAGACTCCTACCCAAGAAGACTGAATGCTGTAATTAAATCAAAAGATGCTTCAACAAAGTATTAGTTTAAGGGTGTGCACACTTATGCAACCAGCTTATTGTATGTTTTTTATTTTTTATATTTTTTCCCTAACAGATTTGTTTGTTTTTCAATTGAATTGCATAGGTTATAGGTCACATTAAAGGTGGGAAAAGTTTTGAAATGATTTATTGTGGTCTCATTTTTTATATCACAAAAACTGGCATTTTAACAGAGGTGTGTAAACTTTTTATATGCACTGTACCTCACAAGTGTGACTCATTAGCACTAGTGGATGATTAATGAAGTTTTGACACTCCTGATAATGGAAAGTATATTGAAAGAGGGTGGTCCAGAGGGAATAGGCACACAGCAAAGTTTTTATTATATTTACTGACATAGGAGATAACTTTTATACCATCTTTATTAAAATATGGTTAAACGATAACTGTGCCCCTGACTAAAAAAATATTTGTAAGTCATATCAAGGATATAACCCTTAAGCATACAAACAAAAAACTTCCAAATTATTGTAAATTATAATGCAATTATGTTACAAATGCATTAAAAGTGAATAATGCTAACAAAAGAAAGGGAAGAACACATTCTTGTATTGCAAACATTTGTTTGTAGTGTGACATGCATATACCTTGTGAAAATATCCCACTGAGCAAGACTTTTACAGTGAAAGAACAAAAACAAGTGTGAGAATATGGGTATATTGGTCCCTAAATATAAAATGTTAGAATAACATAGAAAGATGAGTATATGTGCTCTATCTTGTCTACCTTATAATGTCAATGTTGATGTGGCAAACACTGTTAAGCTTGTCAATGTTTCATGTTAATGTCATGGTTTCATAGCTCAATTCTAGCGAGGCTGCCATCTGTGTGAAATTAAGGATCCTTAATGTCAGCATGTTGATGGGATAAGAACACAGAACTGGGAAATCAGCAGACTAAATCAGTTTTTTTTTTTTGACTTCATCCTTTGCCCAATGCTTGGCAGTGCACATTGGTGACAATCATTGAATGACAATTAACTTCCCAAAGTAAACTCAAAATTTTAATTTGGTATGCTGTCAGTAGCACAAATGATTCTAGTGCCATTGCACTTAAGTCAGCACTTTGGACAGTACTGCTTGCAAAAAGTACAGCTATTATGTATCTTTCTTTGTGGCTCAATGTGTTAATGCAACTAAGTTCTGATGAAAAGCACATCCAATGGAGGGTTTGAATCCAGAATTTGGACATTTTGAAGTTAGTATTCACAGTTAAATATTTTTTGTGTACTTGAACCAGAAGTACAATTGCACTTTCCAATGTCTTGATTGTAACAGAAGTTCATATAATGGATGATAAATAAGATAACATTGATATGTCTCACCTGTATCTTTTTAGAACTGATCACAGTAATAGCACATTTTGATGTGCATGATGTAACAAATACGGTATGGCCTAAAGTTTAAGGAAGAAAAGTCTACAACATGCTGAGTTAGGAAATATGGATACTTAATCAAAACATTTGTAATTATATGTCCAAATAATTATTCATTACGGTAATACATTTCATTAACACAAGTATGCATTTTACTGGGTCTACTTCACCCTGTCGAAGGCCGACAATTTTGAAGCTGATATTGTCGGCACCAAAATGTTGAAAGCGAAAGTCATCGCGCATGTAAACGGAAATCTCCGTAAGGGGAGATTTCCATTTACTGCAATGTAGTGCGATCTTGAAGTTGGTATATTTAAGTAGTGGGGGGTGTGGGGTGCTGGGAGGCTTGCCCCCCTGCAAAGAGCAATTTGTGTTGTGTTTGGGTGGGGGGTTTTTTGTGTGTATTCCATGTTCAGGGTTTTCGACATATTTGTGTCGATTATTACGCTGTCGACAGTCTGAGTTTTCGACAGCGTAATATAAACGCATTTTACTTGCATATGCTGTGTACAACATTACCTCATGCAAACTCTTAAGTGTCCTGTTCCTCAATAAGTCCTCTGACTTCAATGCATGATGAGGTGTAACAGAAATGCAAGTTATCATGTGACAAACGCTATTTAAATAGTCAATGTTGCAGTGTAATGCCACAGATGCTGGGTTCACCTCTAGATATACTGAAATACCAATGGAATTAGTGATCCTTACTATCAACATTTCACTTGTAGAAGACCACCACTTGGTTAAATCAGCACAATGCTTTATGTTTTCCTAATTTTTTAGCTTCATTCTTTGTGTGATGCATGGCATCTCGCATTGTTGACTACTGTTGGCGGCTATCAATGAAAGACAGTTACCTTCTCAAGGTAAAAACTAAAAATTGTATTTGCATGCAGAAAGACTTAGCTGTTGATCTTGCAAATAAGACTGCTGTCAGTGCACTTCAATCAGCACTTTGAACAGTACTGAGTACAAAAAATACCCAACCATGTGACTGACTCTGTGGATCAAATTGTTAATGCAGAAAGGTCTAAGTAACAACAGAAATAATGCAGGATTTGAACACAGATTACAGATTGTTTTACTAAGGGGTCAGAATAAAGTGTTGTCAGTGACTTTTTATTAGTAATATAACATAAAGTACAATTGGCAAGTTGCAAACTGAACCTTATAACACAAGTCTGTGTAATGAATGTTAAATAAGTTAACTATGTTCTGTGTGTGAAGAGTGTAAAGCATAACACTGATCATAGTTAAAATCCACTTGCATATGTCTGATGTTACCAATATTTCTTGGGATAATGTATAACTCATTGCAGTTAGCAGCATTGGTGTGTAGAATATTATGTTGTGTGAAGTATGTATGGCCTCTTCCTCAGTATGCGTTGCTGAGATTATTTAAATGAATGCAAAGGAAACTATTTTACAGGAATAAATAATTGCCTCAGAATGTAAGTCCAATAGCATAACAACTCAAAGTCCAACATAAAGTCGTATCAGAATTAGGTCTATCTCCAGTCATGTTCAAATTGTTACACTTCAACTTACAACCTGAAAATGTTATTTCAACTGAGGCATTCACAGTTATTATGCAGAATATGGAGGGTCAACTTCCTTTTTTTCACTGGTTTGATTCCCAGATGCTACCACCTACAATTTGTAAAATGTATGCCTCACAAGCCATTACATCCCAATTTAGATAAATGTTTCTAATTACAATAGTGAATATTACCATTATTATTGTAATGTCATGTCATATTTGTTTGTCACAACAGTATATATATATATATATATATATATATATATATATATATATATATATATATATATATGATTGCCATCTACCATACATGGAGAAAGTGCCACTATATCATCAAATGTAACTCAGATCTCATCATCAAAATGCATTTGATGAAGTCACTGTAGAACAAATCTCATCATCAAAAAGTATTTGATGAAGTCACTGCAGAACACGTGTAAATACACAGAGCATCACACGTGGCCAAGTCTCACTGCCATGTTTCAGACCTGAAGTGTATTTTGAAGAAATCATATCGAAAATTGACCCCAGACCATTTGTGTGCTTTCTATTATGTAAATGCTGTTGCCAAGGTTGACTGTTGTTGCACACAGGCTGATACATGCAAGATCTTCATTGGGCACCAATTCCCTGCTATTTTACTGATATCTTTGAGAAGACATGGAAGGCAATGATGAGGGTGGTGCTCCATTTAGAACCCAAAGGTGGTGTCAAGAAGAGTCCAATATCTTTTTCAGACTCCTTGTAAAGTGCTACAGCCATGGGCTTTTACAGCAAGACCATACTGGGTCTCAGTATAAGGCTGACTTGAAATAGATTGGCCAAAGCTTTCACCACTGCAACTGGCATTCCACGATGATACAATGTCATCACCACTACAGTGACATGAAACCTATGCAAGCAGGGCCACGTTTGGTAATGGAAGGAATATTTTAAAACCCATAACTCAATTGAGTTGTGTAAATATAGTGGCACATCACCAGCCAATTCAATGTCATGACTTGACAAAACATAAGAGTTATCATTAATTATTTTTTTTCCGTCTTCTTTTCTTTCCAGCGTCTGATGAGATTAAAAGGAATAGGGAGCTGTATTATGAGAGTCTGGCACACCTCAGAGAGGCATGGGATATGTATGACACAGGAATGAATGCTAGCGATATCATCATGCATCAGAATTGTCATTCACTTTAACAATTTGGTGGGAATCGTACAGCTGAGTAAGCATACCTTACATATATATATATATATATATATATATATGTATATATATATATATATATATATATATATATATATACCAAGCATATATGCTTGCATACATACCTCCTGTCCATTGCATTAGGCAATGTGCAAATCAACATAGCTGTAAGTGGGTTCAAATCCAAGCAGCAGCAATTAGCTTTTATTACATATTATAAAATCAATGTTGTGCAATTAGTATATAACACCACAATTGCAATATTTGTAAATAGGTATTTTTTTGCTTGGAATCCATATATCATATATGCAATCGTCACAAACTGTTTGCCAAAGATGTACGATACCAATGAGGAGATTGATGTCTCTATTCAGACACATGTATGAGTTTATGTTCATATCTGGATGTGACAAAGGTTAACATACTTATGTGAAATTTGGTTTGAATGTGAAATATTAAACTAACATGACATTGATGATATTCAATATGTTTTCTCTTCTCCCCCACTATGTCACTCCCACTATGGGGGGGGGATCAGAACACAATACCACCACAGGCAGCACAGACAGCCAGCACTTCTGGGTCCCAGCCTGTCAGCATTGCCTCCACAAATCCTGCCCTACCTGCTCCACCTGTGTCAGGTAGCTCTGCTCCTTGGGTGGTGCAGTGGTACCCGCCAGTTGTAGTTTTGGAGGAAGTGGTGATTATGTCAGCAATCAGGAACTGACAGGGCTGGTGGAGGACATTATGGAGAGGGGCCTCAGTGCCCTCAATGGCAGAACTGAAAATGCTGTGTATTGAATAGTCAAGTTGATGGTCCATCCAGCACTGCCCTGGGGGTCTGTAACAGGAGACAGTGGTAACAGTTCTGAGGGTGAGGACTAGATTCTCACTGTACTTATGCTGGATGAGAAATCTCTCAACCATCCAGATTTTTGCAGAATGCCCAGATTTCTGACTCATATTTTTGGTCCGTTTCTCAAAAAATTGTAGTTTTCTGGCAAATCACTGACAAATCATTTAAGACTGAAGTCGGAATATTATGGCAGACATTTAATTTTCAGACTTCGTATCTTTCAAAAAACACATGCTAATGCAAAACCTGTTATTCTTTCAACTTTCTAAGTTTGTAAGACCAATATTTAAAAAGTGTCCCTATTTTTGGGCCTTTGTCTCCCCATTATTTGTGGCTGTGTCCACATTTCTTGATCTAAGAGGTTGAGAGGAATGATGAGGATGCATCTCTGATGTCCCCTACCTATCCTCAATCATGGTGTCCCTCAATATTCTATGTTCATCACCATCCTTGTCTGTCTTGTATGTTCTGTATGTTTGCACCTGCTCCCTAACCTACCTTACCTACCTAACCCACTTATTCCTAAGCACCTTCCCCGACATACTTCTTTCTCTCCAATAAATAAGAAAATGGGTACTTAGCCCACAAAAAAGGAACCCTACAAAGTTTCCACTTTGTTTATGTGTGTGTCTGACACTTGATATGGTCCTAGCACTACATTATTACATTGTTGTCACCCACCTCTGATGTGATGACTATCCAAATTCCTCAAATTATTTGTACAAACACATAGCTTGTGAAGAAGTGGATAGCAATGGTGCTTTCCCACCACTGTAGATTTTTATATTATTCTCCCTGTGTCATACCCACTGTTTGTCCCTCATTTTCACTGCTGTCCTATCAACTCCTTTTCCCACATTTAATCTGGTCAAAAAATGGAATCACACACAACACAGATTTATTTATTTATTTATTTTTATTTATCGACATTTGTTTACCAGGAAAGTCCACTGGGCCAGGATAGCCCATTTTCAGTGGAGGCCCGAGGAGAAAAGCTCCAATGAAAGAAAAGAATTACAAAAGGAATACATACAATTGCAAGAAATACCAAAAAATATATACAAAATTAAAACATTTTCATTAGAATTATGTAACATGACACAGACCTGATAAAACAGAAATAATACAAAAAGGTTAACCAAAGTCCTAGTATATAGAGACAATAATAATAGGATGTAAAACATAGTGAAAAAACACAAAAAAATTCAGGATAGAGTGAAATGAGTGTCAAGAAAAGTATATGACTTTGGCATAAAACTGAGCAGCCTTGCAGAATCATATGAATATGACATATTGAGAAGGGGCATAGTATAAATGCAGAAAGGGGAGGAATGAAAGACAGGGAAAAAGTAGGAGAGAGTAAAAGAGAGATAGAAGCAGAGGAAAAGACGATAATGACAGTAATTAGAAAAGAGAGAGGGAAGGGGGAAGTAATGAAGTGGGAAGACAAAAAAAAGGGAGAGGTGGAATGGTGTTAAGAAGAAGCAAGATGAGTACAAAAATAAAAGATGGGAAGAACAAAGATAAAATAAAGAAAAAAAACTTTTTAGCAGAGGCTGAATTGATCAGTTGCAGGGTTCTAAGGGTAGAGTTAAGTGACATCAGCATGTATAATACAACAATTATATAGCCACTTGGAGAGAAGATGATTGTGTAGTGCACTTTTAAAGTTGGAAGGGCATTGCTGTAAGTGGATAGAAGGAGGTAGGTTATTCCATATCTTGGCAATACTCCAGCAGTTCAGTAACTGGCCTGTAGGTAGCTTTGGTTTGTGAATTTTGAGAAGATATTGATGTTCAGATCGTACAGTTCTGACTGGGTTATATAGGGTGAGAAGGGAGCCAAATGCAGGGCAGTCATAAGGCTTGTAAATCAGTTTATTGTGGTAGTGAGCTGGAGGAGGAGTAGATAGTGGGAGAGTTCCAACCACTGTAATTGTTTAAGGCAATACAGTGGTGTGTAGAGTGGTGACTATTTGTGGTGAATTTAGCAATCTTGTTATAATATGATTCTAGTTTTATTAGTGAAGACTGCAGGTCGGTTAGCAAGGGAGCACTGTAAGTTAGTGATGGCAAAAGGTAAGATAAAGCTAAAGTTTGTTTAGGAGGGTGGGAGAGGAACTTGTTATGTCTATAGAGTAACCCGAGTCTTGCTTTGTGAGTCTTGCTTATATTGTTTTGAATGTGAAGGTCAAATTGAGGTTTTCATCAATTAGTACCCCTAGCAGTGTGGTGTGAATCACTAGCTCAATTTTAGTAGTTAACAGAGAAGATTTCTAAGTTCTTTTTATTAATAGGTGTATATTTCTTGGGAGTAAAAATCACAAGTTTGGTCTTTGTGGAATTTAAAGAAAGGTGATGTTTGTGAAGCTATTTTTCCACAGTGAAAAATGCTGCTTGGGAGGATTGCTTTAGCATATCTGAGTTAAGAGCAGAGCAGACTATGGTAGAGTCATCTGTGTACTGGACTAGGGATCCCTGTTTGATAACTTGGTGGAGGTTATTAATAAAAATGTTAAACAAAAGAGGCCTAAAATTGAGCCTTGGGGAACTCCAGTAGGGTTGTGAATATAAGTGGAAATAGAGTTCTGCCATTTGACAACATGCTCTCTGTTGGGAGAGATAGCTCTTGAACCAGTTAAGGGATTGGGGAGATAGACCTATACTAGAGAGCTGGGATTGGAGGACAGGATGAGAGATGGTGTTGAATGTTTTTGATAAGTCCAAATAAAGGGCAGGTTTCCTGAATCACGGGCCTTATTTACTGTGTCTAAGAAGGAAATTAATGTAGTAGATGTGCTATGTCCTGGACAGAACCCATGCTGTGTAGGAGGGAGAATATTGGATTTTAGTAGGTATTCTAAGAGTTGTTTTTGCACACATTTTCTAGAATTTTAGAAATATGGTAAAGTATAGTGATGGGTCAAAAGTTCGAGATGTTGGTAGAGGAGCCACCTTTGTGAAGTGGTAGGATGATGGCTTTTTCCAAAGGTCAGGGACATGAGATTCCTGGATAGATCTGTTATTAGTATATTAATGGGATAGGCCACTAAGTCAGCAGCAAGTTTTAGAGACATGGCAGGAATTCTATCGGCAGAGTTAGAACATGAGTTTAATTTCAGAAGAAGTTTATTAATGTAAGAGGTAGGAATGGGAGAGAGATTGAGTTGTGGTTGGGAGTCTGTTGTGTGTTGTCAAGAGGGGGAGAGTAAATATTAGGAGAGGGAAGATGTGCATTATTTGTAGTGTAGGAGGATTTCTGATAAGGAGTATGCTGAGGGGAGGGGGAGCTGTAGAGATATAATTATTAGGAAGAGGAAGGTAGAAATTTGCAGTAGTATTGGCAATAGTGTCGACAAAGTAAGAGTTGAAGATACTTGCTATTTGTTCTGGAGGCATGTCAGAGTGTGGGCAGGGGTTGGGTTTGATGCCAGGGTTCAAGAGTTTATTGATAGAAGACCAGAAAATTCAGGGGTTATTTGTTCTATTTATTTGCTGGTTCCAGAAGAAATCCTGTTTATCTCTGGAGATAAGTTTTTTAACTTGGTTATGGAGATGTTTATAATGAATAAAGTCAGAATTGCTGTTAGATTTGAGGCAGAGTTTCCATGCTTTGTCCCTGTTATTCATGATTTATTTAATAGATTTTTATAAACAGGGGGCAAGGTTGGTTTTGCATCTTTTAGTTCTAGTGGGAGCTAGGCTATCAAATATTGTTAGAAAAGAGTTATTAAAAAATTAGCAGAGCGTCATCTGGTGGAAGAGACTCGAGAATACTCCAATTAATATTTGACAGGATGTTATTAAATGTAGTGGGGCTAAGTTTAAAAAGATTTTGAACTGCTTTGATGTTATGGTCTTTAGGCATAGATGTGCAAGTTCAAACTGTAAGGATAGAAGGTGGTCACTAAGAGAATTGGGCATGGTGCCAGAAGTTATGAACTTGGAGGGATCTGAGACTAGAATTCCAGGAGGGATGTATAGGACAATTATACAGAGTTTTTTTATGAGCAGCTGATATCTAGAAAGGAGATCAGGATCTCAGCATTATGGAATTGAGGGATGTGGTCCTTGTATTGAGATGGGGTGAGGGTACTGGGATAAATGATGGCTATACCACCTCCTTTTTTGTATAGTGTATCCAACCTAATTATAGGTTCATAGGTTCATACTAGGCTATCTGCCCTAGGGCATTTATAAGCCTAGCCAGAATGTGTTTGGCTTTTGCCACCCATTTTAAATTTATTTTGCTATGCCCTTTTTCGAGGTTAGTATACTGTGCCTCTGTCTAACAGTGACACAGAAGTGATACCCGGGGTAAACCTACGATCTCCCATCCACTCATCAAGATTCCTCTTGAAGAGAGTCAGTGAGGGACTCTGCCTAACCTGGACTGGGATTTTATTCCAGAGTGAAGGGAGCCTCTGGGTTATGAATCTGTCCCTTCAGCATGTCCTATTTATTTCAGTGCTGAGGTTCAAGTCTCTTGAGCACGTAGCTTGATGGGATTTGGATTTTCTGAGGTGCAGCATGTCTATTAATTCTGGGTTGGACATGGCTTTATACATCAGGCACAGATCGCCTCTAAACAGGCGGTATGCCACTGAGTAGAGCTGGAGTTTCTTTAACCGGGCAGCATATGGCATCTGTTTGAGCCCTTTGATCCTCTTGGTGAGGTACTTTTGGGGTCTTTCCAGTTCCTGCAGGTGTCTGGTAAGGTACATCCCAAAAGGGGCATTGTACTCAATTATGGGCCTGATGAGTAAAGAGGCATGATGACCTCCCCTGATCTAGATGTGAATCCCTTCATGATTAGGTGGGCTATATAAAATGTTTTCTAACCACTTTGGCCATGTGGTTGTCAAATGAGAGATTGCTATCAACTTGGGTCCCCAGGTCCCTAATTACTTCTTCTGTACTTAATGGATTACCACCTATGTGGTAATTTGTGGCACTTTGATTTAGCCAAAGGGGATGACTATACACTTTTTGGCATTTAGCTTGGGGCCATGGCTCAGCCACCAGTTGTCTGTTTCTATGAGGCCCTTTTGGAGGATGCTTGTGTCGGCTGGAGAGTCGATTATGGCCAGTTTGCAGTCATCTGTGAACTTGGTCAGCCACAGTCCTTCCGTGTTGGCCTGTACCTCCGAAAATATATACCGAACAAGAGGTCCCAGGACTGAGCCTTGTGGGACACCACTTGTAACTGGTTTGGAGTCTGACATGGCTCCAGCAATTCTAACCATGTGGGTTCTGTCCTTGAGCCAGTTTGCAATCCATCTAGTGACATAGGGGTTTATATTTAAGCTGGTGAGCTTATCTATAATGCCCGAGTGGGGTATTGTATCGAAGGCTTTTGCGAGGTCCAGGTAGGCTGTGTGGACCACCTTTCCCTTGTCAATGGCCTTGTTGAGTGTTTCAAAGAAATCAACCAGATTTAAGAGGCAGGATCTGCCCTTAACAAAGCCGAACTGGGTAGGATCCAGTGTCTGTAGGTCTCCAATATCTTTATTTATGAGGTCCATGATGATCCTTTCCATAGCTTTGCAGACCAAGCAAGTCAGGCTTATGGGGCGATAGTTTCCAGGATCCGTTGAGGCACCACCTTTATGGAGAGGGGCCACTGTTGCTGTACGCCACTCTTTAGGCACATATCCTGTAGTAAGGCTGAGGTTGAACAGTAGTTTTATGTTTGGGTTTAGCTCTTCTTGGAGTTCATGTAGGGCCAGCCGGGACACCGTCTGGTCCCATTGATGCTGTGTTTTTTGCTTTGGAGAGGGCGGCTCTTACCTGAGCACTGAACCTGTCAGCTAGGATGTTGGCAATGTCTGTGGGTTCAGTGTATTTTTTGTCATTTTGGACTAATTCTGAGCATATCTGGGAATTACCACCCAGGTTCCTAACATAACTAAAGAAAGCCTTGTGATTATCCTTAGTGTCCTGTGCAATTTTTCTCTCGAAGCTGGCCTTAGACAATTTTATGAGTGCCCATAGTTTTTTGCTAATACTGATCAGTGATGCCTTCCCTTTTTGGGATTTTGCTCTATCATTTAGTAGATTCCTCCTTCTATTGTATAGTTTGTTTATGGCTGGGGTCCACCAGACAGGACATCTGCCTTTGGAGGATTGGGTCTTGGTTTTATTTGGGATCGCATGATCCATGCATTCCTGAAGGTGTTCATAGAATGCGTTTATAAAGGATTCTGCAGTCTGGGCCATATTTTCCACAGGCCCGGGGGCTTTGAAGGATTCCACCTCAGTTTTGAGGAGTGTGAAATTTGCTTTAGAGAAGTTTTTCACTGTGGTTTTCTGGGCAGGGGGTGGGGTCGGGATGTGAATATCCAGTGAGATTAGTTTATGGTCTGATCTTACCAGTGAGGGATACACTTCTGGTCTGGAGCATAGAGTCCCCATGTTGGTGTTGATCAGGTCCAGTATGTTGTCCCCTCTTGTGGGAGTGGTAGCAAGTTGTTCCATAGCATTTGAGTTTATAAATTCCAGGAACCTTTGGGCTAGAGTGTTGGAGCTAGAGTAATGCTCCCAGTCTATGTTTGGGTAGTTGAAGTCGCCCAATATAATGGTGTTTGGAGAGACCTTTATATTTTCCAGTGTTCTCAGGAAGGCCGAGTGTGGTTCCTGGGTTTGGGTGGGTGGTCTGTAGCAGGCTATAAACTGGAAGGCAGTTTTACCCACTGTTAGTCGCACATGGATAGTCTCTGATGCTTCGTGCTTTGCCACCAACCTGGAGGTGTGGGTATTTTTGATGAATATCGATACTCCCCTTCCTTTTGTGGTTCGGTCCAAGTTTTGGGGCCGAAAAGCATGGTATGAGGTATAATCTGGTAGTGCTGGGGTGCTCTCGGGAG
Source organism: Protopterus annectens (assembly GCF_019279795.1). Classification (NCBI taxonomy): domain Eukaryota; kingdom Metazoa; phylum Chordata; order Ceratodontiformes; family Protopteridae; genus Protopterus; species Protopterus annectens. The sequence continues at coordinate 332,900,456 of NC_056745.1, read as the reverse complement.
CCCTGAACCAGGTTTTTGTTACTGCACAGATATCGATGTTGTCCATGCTAAGAAGAGTTTCGAGTGCGTGCATCTTGAGGTTTAGACTTCTGGCATTGAGTAGCATTACTCTTAGTTTCTTATCCCTTGTGATACCTATGGAGGTGGGTTTGTCTTTTGAGCCTTGCCTGAAAAAGGCACTATGGGGGTAGCAAGAGCTTTTGCCAATATCCGAAAGCCCAGGGGTGACAGGTGCAAGCCGTCCCTAGCGAAGCATCGTGGCTTGTCGAGCATATCATCCCAAGCTGACAGGCATTGGAACCCCTTTGAATGACACCAGTACTTAAGCCAATTGTTGAAATTGATCATCTTGTCTTCATATTGTGGCATCATTCTTGGTGAGGGTAAGATGCTACTCAAGGTCAGGGTCATACCGGCCTGGGCTACATGCTCAGAGAGCTCCTTTATGTCTCTTTTCATGTAGTCCAGGGAGGTACGTCTCAGGTCATTCACACCAGCATGGACAATGACTGAGTCATATTTGTACTTGCCTTGGAATGACCTGAGTGCTTGTGTTATGTGGCGGATCCTAGCGCCCGACAGGCTGCTCACCATGACCCTCTCCTTGTTCAGCCTGGTGAGCGGGACGTCAGTGTGCCTGATGATAGAGTCACCTATTACAAGTGTATCAGTTGTGTTGTTTAGTTTTAAGGGCTGTGACTGTTCGGCACACTGGCTTTGTGAGATATGTGTTGCACGTGTTTTGTTTTGGGGTAGCGGTTGCTTGATGTCTGCTTTGGAGGTCTCTGCTGCTTAGGCAGATATTTATTTAGAGCCTCCGAGTATGTTTTTGTGTGATTATGTGTTTGGTTTGCTGTAGTGGTAGGTCTATGTGAGACTGGAATTGTAGTGAGTGTGGTTTCCTTCTCCTCCTGACTGGTTATGCCAGTACTGAGTTGAGAGAGCTTAGCCTCCAGTTTGGCTATATGGTTGCATCTCTCACATGTGTTGGAATTTGTTGGGAGGAGGAGAGGGTTGTCTGTGTACATGAGGCAGTTGTAACATTGCCTCAAGATTCCCAGATTCACCAGCTGGACCTGAGAGGAGATTGACAACTGACCTTTGGACATGCTAGAATAATATTGGGAATTCCTTAATAATTGAAAACAAGGGCCAGTGGGGAGTGAGGGTGTAGTGCTTTTAATTTTTAGTGCTGACTTATATAATTGCTTTAGTGAGCAAGTGCCAGGTAACTTAAGTGCAATGTGTTACAGGTAACTTAAATGCAAAAACGACAAACAGTAACTTTCTTTCAAGTGAAACAAGTAAATAAGTACAGTAAGCAATGCAGATATCACTAGTGATCCACAGAAGCACTGAGAAGCCGCGTATTAGGTGGAATTAGCGTTCCAGGGAAATAACAAGCAAACAAACAACAAGCATATAAACAAAGCTAGATTCAGCAGGCCTGGATCTAGTCTATGCTACAGCAAACAAGGTGTACCAATTTCAGTAAGATACAGTTCAAATATTCAGGCACTATAAACCTTTAACCAGAAATTCCCAGCTCAGAAGGGCAGAGTCCAGCCTCTTCTCCCACAAGAGTGCAGACCACGAACCTTCTTAATGTAAAATAACTGGCCTGAAGCCCAAGTGCTTAAACCAGAACTAATACACTTTAAGAATAACAGACACTGGGCTCTCAATCAGCAGTTCCCAACTTAGAAGGATGAAAGCTACCTGTCCTGCCACCACAGTGCATGCCACAAACCTTCCTAATGTAAACAACTGGTCTGAAGCCCAAGTGCTTAATCCAAAAGACTTAGAATGATAGCTACACTTTAATCAAGTTACTACCAAGCAGTAATAAATACAATTGAATACTTTAGAGAATGCCTGGATTAGTGCTCAAGTTACACAAACAAAGCTAGATCCAGCAGGCCCGAATCCAGTCTATGCCACAGCAAACAAGGTGCACCAACTTCAGTAAGAAGCAGTTCAGATATGCATGCACTATAAGCCTTCAACCAGAAATTCCCAGCTCATAAGGGCAGAGTCCAGCCTCTCTTCCCACAAGAGTGCAGACCACGAACCCTCTTAATGTAAAATAACTGGCCTGAAAGCCCAAGTGCTTAAACCAGAATTAATACACTTTTAGAATAACAGACACTGAGCCCTCAATCAGCAGTTCCCAACCTAGAAGGATGTAAGCTACCTGTTCTGCCACTACAGTGCAGACCACAAACCCTCTCAGTGCAAAACAACTGGTCCGAAGCCCAAGTGTTTAAACCAAAAGGCTTAGTATGAGTTACACCAAGCAGTAATAAATACAATTGAGTACTTTTAAGATGATGCAAAAGTAAAATAAAGTAGGTAGAAACACAAGTACAGTAAAAGCAGATTAAATTTTTTTTTTTTCTGAACAAGTGCTGAGATCAAAGAAACAGATTTGAGTGCTGAAACTAGAAAACTGGCTAGTTATAAGAAAAAAAAAACTAAGCTAGTTAACTTAGCTAATTATACTAAAAAATTGGAGGAAGAAGCTCAGAGTCCTGAACAGATGGTTTTAGTCAGGTTTTTGTGGCAACTAGGATGCCAGTTTTATTTTGAGAGAGCCAGGCATGCCACTCAGAGGTTTTATTACAGATACTTTGGAAATTTAGAGTAAGTAAGTGAAGTGATTTAGTGTTTTTGCAGAAGCTGGAGCTAGTTTGGTAGTAAGTGGTAGAGGGCCCAGGGTTGGGGTGGATGTCACCGGAACAAATAAGGGAGAAAAATATATGAGAAAGACAAAGACTGATGTAAGAAATTTTAGAGACTATTTATGAAGTAGTAATGGGAGTATAGAGAATAGTGTAAGAGAGAGTTTGTGTGGAGGAAGTGAGTTTTAGCACAGAGGATAGCATTACTAATGGTATAGGCTTATACCTGAATAAGTATTGAATAGGGGAAAATGGAGGAGGTTAAGGAGTTTGTTTTGGGAGGGAAAGATTTAGGGGGTTTATTGTTGTTATTTGTGAGAGAGTTAAATTTTGAAAAGTAATAGGAAACAGGAGTAAGGTTTGATGAAAAACAGGAGACATTTTAGGTGTAATGTTAAGTACAGTAAGTGGGAAGTAAAAGTCAGAAGGAAGTGAGGTAGTAGAGGTGAAGGAGGAAGAGAGGCTGATGGGAAGGGGAGTGGTTAGAAGAGTATAAATGTAATTAAAGAGAGAGTGGGTGAGAATGAGGGTAGGGTAGGGGACTGGAGTGAGCCCAAGCTGAGCAAGGGCGAACGGAGTGGGTTAGACCTGAAACAGAGCTATGGGGGCACTAAGAAAAGAATTTGCTTGGAGTTCATGCAGCAAAGGTAAGTGTTGGCAGTGTGGAGCTTCTAGGCAGATGGTTCCAAAAAGCAAAGCTATGTTAGCTTGTCCAAGAAATGTTTGTTGACTACAAGAAATGGGTTCCAGGCCGTGAAAAAAAGTAGTGCATGTCTTGTAATAAAAGGAACAATCTAAATTAGATAACTGGAGATGAAAAGAGAGCTGAGAGAGTGCATAAAAGGGGAGGGCAGTCAGGGAGTGTGTTCTGGTGATATGCAGTTGTTTATGCAGATCTGATTAGGTAAAACAAATAACTTTTAATATACTAATATTGAGGGAACATACAAGTATGTTCAACTTTGTAATGCAGAGAAAAGCAGTGGGTAGTTCATGAGGTCTTGCAGCAGGTTCCAAGTTACGTATGAAGAGCAGTTGGGCCACAGATGACCCATAAAAGAAAACCCCAGTTTTGATCGTCAGCATTTGTGTGACGATTGGCATTGCACAGCAGTGATAAATACTGTCGAATGGCATTTCATGACCAATGACAAAAACTGCAGATTTTACCTTCAACTACATTAGTACAGTTATCATTGCACAGCTATGCCTAGCTCTGCTGCTGTATAGAAATATAGGCATAACACTATCAGGAGACAGTTACTCTAATATGTTTAATAGGCTGTAGGATGTAATGTACACCTTATGGAATGTTACAATTGTCATTACTGTGATGAAGCCTAATGCCTACATTCTCCCTTGCTTCAGTCTTTTTTCACTGTCCTTTCAAATGTGTGACTTTTACTAGGTAAAGTGTGAGTTCCTGTGTGGTGTGCTCAGATAATGTTCAGGTCTGTTGACTGCTTTTGCATAGTGTCAAGGGTTCAAATCCACAAGTATGTTATTACTTTCATATTAAGTATTATGTGTGGAAGTTCTGGCTACATATATTATTAACCTGGCATTATCCTACTTATGTCTTAGTCATGATTCTACTACCCTCCCCCTGCTTGCTTCCTATTGGAAAAACTTTCTTGTACAAAGCATGACAGAATTATCATGATGATTAACCTAAGATTAACACACTACAAAAATGGTCAGAAATGGTCCATAAACAAAATTTTTTATCTCTCTCTCCCTATCTCTCTCCCCCCTTCTGTGTCATTTATCTTCATCCTCACCATTTGCACAATGCCTGGCATTGAGCAGCAAGTGTAACCAACAGGAAATGACAGCTCACGTCTTATGGAAAAAAGAGGTGAATTTTTCCCTTGCACACATTTTTATGCTGCCCCTCATGCTACGTGTTTAGTTTAGTGATAGTACTATGAGTAGGCAGTTATTATATGTTGAACAGATTGTATGGCTGAAAGCACACCATATGAAATGTTTCAATCATAATTACTGTCATGTAGTGTGCTGCATGTATACTCCCTTGCTTCATACCGTTTTCATTGTCCCTTCAAACATGTGCATTTTAGCACTTGACATTTGCCTTCCTTTGTGGTGCAATCCACTAATGATCACATCTATAGCCTCTTGATGCAAACTGGTCAGTGTTCAAATCCAGCATCAGGTCTAAAATTATGAACATTATTATTTCTCATTAAGTTATACCTTGTTAGATTGTGGATGCATGTAATTTTCCATCAGCAGAATCCCGCCTGGTCTTTTGTGTGGGTCATGGTCATCCCAGCTGTGCTCATATCTTGCCAGCTAAATGTGCAAGACATCTGGTCAAAGCAAGGATTGAGGAGGATTATGCAATGCTAGGCACAGTTTAAAAGAATTGTTCATATGCACTTAGAATGTGTTGTAATTAAATATTTAGCATTACCATGCATTTTCTCAAAGATATAAAGTCACACACATTGATGTATGTTATCATGTAGTGACTTTAGTATTGATTAATGTGATAGAAACAAATAGAATTACATAAGAAACACCAGAACATACCTTAAACATGTAGACATTTATGATGTGGTTCAGAATCAGAACTCTCTATATGTCTGTACTCCTTATTTGCACAAAGCTTGGGATGGAGATAGACCACTGCCAATTCTAGTTCAAAGTTCAAAAACTCAAAAAACTAATGGATTAATGCTTTGTCATCATTCCTGCAAATGAGCTTGGGACTGGTGTGTTTCAGTAAACAATTTTGCCAAAAAGAAAGTAATGCCAGTGGCTTGTATTACTTGTATATCTTTTAATGGCTTGTTACAGTCAAAATATGATCAGCTGACTGTGATGCTGTCCAACCACTACACACATTACACTTGCAAATGATTTAAAACTGTGTGTAGCCTTTGGAGATATACTTGCTGAGTGGTATTAAATACATTATACAAATGTTTAACAAATACCAGTAATGATACACCAACTAATGAAGAGTTGCATACAAAGATTGTGAACTGAAAGGCAGAAATGCCTGGTTGTCATTCCACTGTTTGACAACTGTGATTATTATCCATCATATACATGGTCAATACACTGTAATGTGAAATAGCTAGATATCATTCAAACTATCACAAAATCCATAAATTAAATGGTATATGAGTTATATGAATAGTATGTAATGATTTGTGATCAACCTGCCAAGACATATTCCTTTTCACCCAGACATGTGGTGTACACTATATGCATGTGCTGTCTCACACTTGTAGTCAGACTTCTCCTGTGGCACTGGCAGTCGATACAATGTGCTCAAATCTATCAGTGATTGACTAGTATGAGTGAGTGCGTGTGTGTGTGTGTGTGTGTGTGTGTGTGTGTGTGTGTGTGTGTGTGTGTGTGTGTGTGTGTGTGTGTGTGTGTGTGTGTGTGTGTGCATGTGTGTGTGACTCTAGTACTGTTTAAGACTGCCTTCAACCACAGACCTGGTGTGTGCACATTCACTCAAGAGAAACATTTGCATGAGGAGAGCCCCCCCCCCCCCATTAATTTTATTAACTTTAGGTCAAACATCTACTCTGCAATACACAGATATAGTCATCCATACATTTTTTATTTATTTTTATTTTATTTTACATTTGTTGACCGGGATAGTCCAACTGGAGCCATGTCCATTTTCAGTGGAGGCCCGGGGAGATAAGCTCCAAGGTATCAGATACAATAATACAAGTAAAACAAGAGTACATAAGTAGTATTACCAACGAATACATAGACAGACATGAGATACCCCTGGTTATAGTGAGGAGAAAAATTAACAATAAATAGTTGGGTTATTCACAATCATGTTGAAAGTTACCCTGGCTTGTTGCAGTGGCAAAGCCAGTTAAATGCCATATGTTGTTTGAGTTTAGTTTTAAATTGTCCTAGGGAGGAGAGCAAAGTAATATCACCTGGAAGTAAGTTCCAGGCTCTGCCTGCAGCGTTAGCAAAGAGGGCATCTCCAGCAGTGTTGTTGATTTTGATTGTCTGAATTATTAGTTTGTTCGAGGATCGAAGCAGTCTTGGATTGTTGTGGGGGATGATAATATTTTGAAGGGCAGGTGTGTTATCTGGGTTAAAGAGGATTTTGGTAGCCATGATCAGCAGGTTATATTGTATGAGACTGGGAAGTTCTAGCTACCCAAGCTGTTTTAGGTTGATGCAGTGGTGTGTTTTAAAAGGCATTCCAGTGGCAAACCTGGCAATATGATTGTAACAGGTTGACAGTCTATTTAGTACAGATTTGTTTAGACTGGAGAGAAGGGGGGAGGCGTATAAAAGTGTTGAGAGTAGATGAGAGCGAGCTATAGCCATCTTAGCTGGAGGGGTTAGGAAGGCTTTTATTCTATACAGTGACCCAAGTTTTTTATTGATGTTCTTGATTCTTTGATTTACATGTAAGTCAGACTTTAGGGTATTGTCAATAATGACACCAAGTAATTTTGTAGAGGGGTCAGGGGACATTATTGTCCCATCTTTTGCATTTATGATAAAGGTGAAGGCAGCAGACCTATGAATTGGAGAGAATAACAGCATTTTAGTTTTTTGGGGATTTAGTAACAATCTACGTTCAGAGAGCCAATTTTCTATGGTATTAAAGGTGGACTGGGTAGCGACCTTCAGATCTGTGGGAGAAGTAGCTGAGCAAATCAGGGTGGAGTCATCAGCGTATTAGATACAGCTGACATTTGGTATGACTGTATACAAGTCATTAATAAAGATGGAAAACAGTAGGGGCCCTAATATGAAGCCTTTTGGTACTCCAAGGGTGTTTGGTAATAGAGTAGAGAGCTTGTTCTGCCATAGGACAGCCTGTTGTCTTCCATTAAGGTACGATGTAAACCAAAGAAGGGCATTAGTATCAAGGTGGAAAGTTTGCAAGGTGTGAACCAGAAGTTGGTGATCAACCATGTCAAATGCCTTGGAAAGATCCAAGAATAGGGCAGAGGATATGTGATTATTGTTATGGTTATTGTTTATGGTATTGGTAAAAGCATTAACGCTGAGGTTGTGCTATGGTGTGGACGAAAACCATGCTGGGTATCCACCATGAGGTGATTTTGGATTAGGTGGTGCATAAATTGTTTTTGTATACATTTTTCCATAATCTTTGCAAGTGGAGAAAGTATAGCTATAGGTCTATAATTGGAGAATTCCATAGAGGAACCTCCTTTATGTAGTGGGATTACATAGGATGTTTTCCAGATGGTGGGAATGTTAGTTTCTGCTATGGTACGATTGACTAGTATCGATATTGTATAGGCAATGGCATCAGCTGATTTTTGAAGGTACTCAGCAGAGAGCTGGTCAGCGGAGAGTGTGGTAGGTTTTAATTTTTTGATCATGTTACGGATAAGAGATGTGGACACTGGTTGGAAGGAGAATGAGAGTTGTTTTTTAGAGGTAGAAGTATCAGGGGCAGGAGAGCTAGAAGGTAATTGTCTAGCTAGAGCTTGAACTGTTTCAGTAAAGAAATGGTTAAAACTGTCAGAGACCTCCTCTGGAGATTTATCAATGGTGGCAGCAGGGATAGGTGTAGATGTTTTACCAGGGCAGAGTAGATTGTTCAATCCTGCCCAGAACTTCTGAGGATTGTCCTTGTTGGTTGTCTGTAAATTGCAGTAGTATTGTTTTTTGTCCTGTAGAATAAATGTTTTTGTTTCATTCCTAGCATACCTATATTTTACATGATCATGGGGGTCTTTTGTGGAACGCCATTGAGCCCATAGTTTGTTTCTGCTGGTAATTTTTTGTCTTGTCTCTTTAGATAGCCACGGTGCAGTTCTTGCTTTTGTACGTTTTGAGTGGGCAGGTGCATGTAGATCAAGAATTCCAAGAAAATTGTTGTTAAAATAGGCAACTGCCTCCTCTAAGGGTAGGCGTTTTAGCATGGACCAATTGCAAGAGCTAAGTTCCAGTTGGAATTTGTCAGGGTCAAAGTTTTTTTTGCTCCTGACTTTTCTGAGTAGGGGTTGTTGTGGAGTAATGACTTTATCCTTAACTATGTAAGTGAGAAGATGGTCACTTGGGTCATTGGGGAGGGTACCAGCAGTGTACAGTTGGGGATTACTATGAGTACCCAGTTGAGTATACTATCTTTTTAGTTGGGTTTACCTAGTCTGGTAGGGGTGGTAATGGTTTGTGTAAATGCATGCAAGTTGATGTGGGTAGAAGAGGATTCTTTGGAACAAGAATCCCAGTCGATGTTAAAGTCTCCTAGTATTAGTGTTTCTTGGGGGTAGTGACAAGATAGCCAATGAAGCGTGTCTTCAAGTGTGGCTACATTGTTACCTGGGGGAATATACATACAGATGATGTTGATGCTTTTACTTTTGTTAAGTTGCAATCTAGTGGCAATAATCTCTGAGTTACTGATCTGATGTGGTTGAATAACATCTATGGTCATATTCAAATCAGATTTTTAGAGTACAGCCACCCCTCCACCTTTCCTGGAAGCACGATCCAGCCTGTGTATTTTATATCCGGGTGGTAGCACTTCATTGTCAGTAATGTTAGGTTTTAACCAGGTCTCAGATAGACAGAGAACATCAGGGGAGTAGACAGCCAGGAGGGCATGCAATTTGTGTACCTTATTATTAATGCTCCTAATATTAAGATGACAGACAAGGAGAGAGTTAGTTGGTCTTCTGGTTATAGTTTTGTGCCTTGGGTTGCTGGTCGAGAGGGAAATTGTATCTGTGGTGGATGGGCCTGGATTGGGGTGAATGTCACCACTGAGTATAAGACTAGGCCTATACTTAGTGATAAGCCTCAGGAGTTTGTTTAAAAGTTTGTAGTAGTGTCTGGATCTTGAGCTAATGTTTTGGGGGATGGTATGCTTTAAGATTGAAACTGATGTTGAGTTGTACCCAATGTTAATGGGATATTCTAAAGATGGGGTGATGGTATGTCCAGCAGGGAACTGATACCCATTAAGCTGTTGGTTTTCATACAAAGTGAGTATATAAGTGGCTAGCAGAAGGGGTAGTAAAGAGTAGTATAACATAATGTGGGAGGAGTCAAGTGGTTGGAATCAGTTTGATGACACAACAGATATAAAGTCAGATGATTAGAATGGAGGTAGTAGAGTGGATGGAGGAATAATTGTGTTATTTGAAAGCTGATAGGGTGGTAAAGCAGGGTGGAAGGAGTATAATGGTGAGGGTGACTGCGTGTTGTAATAGGGGTGTGGTAAAGTACCTATAAGTGAAGAGGTACTGGGGGCAGGTGACAAGTGGGGGCAGGGAGGGGTGCGAAACGAGCCTGAGCGCAGCGAGGGCAAGTGGAGCAGGGTTAACTCTGACTTCAAGTGTATCTGTAAGCTATATTATGTAAGTAGTGTTAAAGAAGCTATATTATGTAAAGTAGTGTTAAAGAAGCTATATTAAGTAGTGTTAAATAGATGCTTATATGTAAATTAGAATTTAAACTGAATCTTTGAGTTTTTAACTGAGTGTTTGTCAGTTTTGATATAATCTGTACTTAGTACTAAGGTAAGGGTAGTGTTTAGACTGTGTTTGTGCTCTAACAGGGTATTTCTGTGCTACAGGACAGGGATGCAGAATACAATTTCAGGGCTACGTGAGGGAGAGCAATGTGATAGTAGAATGTTCAGAGTTAGGTTCAGTAAGTAGTTCTATACAGGAAGCTAGGGGCAGCTAGATTTATTTAAGAAAATATAGAGGGAGCCAGATTACTATGGGGGACAGATTAGTGGTGCCTTTAGACCCAGGTCAGCTGAAAACATATGTGCTCTCTCTCTCACACTTGTAGTCAGACTCTTCCTGTGGTGCTGGTAATAGATGCAATGTACTTGGACCTGTGTACTTAGGTAGGTTCTTGTATACAATGACTCACTTGTATCAGTGCATATGTGAGTCTAGAGCTAGGTAGGAATCGCCTTATCCACAAATCTGATCCATAGAATTTCAGTAGGAGAGGGCTCTCTCACAAGTTTCAGTTACTTTAGTCCAAACATCTGCTTTGTAACATAATGATGATGTAACTACAAAAACACCAGAGTAAGCACAAACACCAAACCAAGAACCACTTGGCCACAGGATAAGGATCCACAAACGATCTCCACTCGGTAATTAAAACACTTGTTTAATAAGGTTTCGCCTCCAAACCATAAAACACAATATAAACACAGTAGAGTTAAGTGCTTTCACCCAGTCCAAATACCAGGCTTCCTCAGAACTCATAACAATGTAATTAATCCCCTTAAATAGCTTGATTACAGCATGTGACAGCCCTTCCACGCCAAAAAATTAAGTACATACATCCCTATTTTTTAAATATTATGCAAACAAAACCTAATACACTTGTTTAAAAACATTAAAAGTCAATGAAATAAATACTGAATTATTCATAATCACAACTGTGCAAATAAATGCATGTATATATATATATATATATATATATATATATATATATATATATATATATAGATAGATATACTCACACACACAATCTGTGTATTTTGTACACCAGAAAATCAATCAACACTCACAATAATTCCAATTCATAATCTGGCAGCTCTTAATTTTAGGATACTGCCAATATTAATGTTGTCATTTAGCCCCGGGGCTTTTCCAGCGTCTAATTTAAGTTGCCAAAGCAACTCCCTGTATTCCCAATTTGGATTCCCAACTACCACCCCGGGGGTCCATGCTTACCTGTTCCAAAACAAAAATTTTATGTCCATGTTTTTGCAAGTTTGAGAATGTTTGTTAAAGGCATTTGTCTCCTTCCCTCTGCTAACTTCATACATATGTTCGTAAATCCTCCTATTCAAATGCCTTTCTGTTTTCCCTACATAAAAACTTGAGCATTGCATACACATGCCCAAGTACACTACCCCCTTGGTCCTACAATTAAAGTACTGGGAAGCTTAAATATTAAATTTCCTGGACGGAACATACAAAGAACCCTGTTTGAGCATATAACAACATTGATGACAGGCCCCGCACTTGTAAGTGCCTTTCTTCATCCTACCCTGTCCACTTTGCACTCCTAACCCTCTCTCCATACGTTCCTTGAGATTCATATCTCTCTTCCTAATAAAATGGGGCTGGATAGGTAAAAGATCAAAAATTTCTTTGTTCACCTTTAACACTGGCCAGTATTTAGTAATGATCCTTTCCACTTCAGACAAAGTCATCGAAAAAGTGTGTACAAAGGCACCTTCCTTTGTAAAAGCCTTAGAAGAACATTTATCCAACTCACACCTTCCACACCCTAGTAAAGGGAAAAATTTTTGTCTCTATTCTCAATAACTTCCTTAGCTATATTCCCAATAAGCTTTTCAGGATAACCCCTCTCTAAAAAGAGTGTCATAATGAAATCAAGTTCTTTCAAGAACTGTTCCCTCAAGCTTGTCATTCTTGAAGCCCTAATCATCTGACCTTTCACTATTTCCCTTTTTTTGATAAAAAGGATATCCACTGTCAAAATGCAAATATGTATTGGAGAATGTCTTTTTCCTAAAAATTTTTGACTGAAAACAATCCTTCTCATAGTCTTTGTACAGTGTGACATCCGGGTAGTCTAAACTATCTTCCCTCATATTCATAGTGAAATTCAAAAAGTCCATGGATTCATTAATATAACTAAAAAATTCATCTAGTTTTTCTTTTGACCCTTTCCATAACAAACAAATATTGTCTAAAAATCTAGTGTACTTGATGATGTGATTTGTCCACTCAGTCTGCAATACGAATTTTTGTTCCCAAAAATATAATACACAATTAGCGTACAATGGGACACAGGGTGGCACATAGCTACTCCCTTCTTTTGGTGGTAATATTCTCCATTGAAATATAAGAAATTGTTCCTAAGAACAGTTTCAGAAAATTCAATTATTAAATTACTGGTGTTATTATCCAAACCAGATTCAGTAATAAGTATTTCAGAAAACCATTCAAGACCCTTCTCATGAGGAATACTCGTGAACAGTTCAACAACATCAATAGTAACCATAAGTAAATCCCTGCTGAATAGTTCTTTCGTTATTCCCTTCAAAAACTCCCATGAGTCCTTACAAATATGTGGTATTGAAGCAAAAAAATTTTTTACCTTCAAATCCATAAAAATAGCCAAGGGTTCAGTAATACCACCTGCACCTGCTACTATGGGTCTGAATGTAATGTTGTTAACCCCTTTGTGTGTCTTGAGGATACCAAAAATTGTCTGTATTTTTGGTTTGTCCACATATAAAAAATTTTATAACTTTTCATTCATACTCCCTTGCATTAAATGGTCTAACAAGTAGTATTTAATTTTGGCATAAGCTATGTTAATCTCATTTCGAGAAACCAATTCATAATAATCTGTATCTTGTAAAATGTTGTGCATATACATATCATAATCAACAATATACATTAAAACCACACCTCCCCCCTTATCTGGTTTCATTACCCTACACTTCTGTTCATGTAAATACAATAAAACTTTTTTATCCACTTCAGGAAAAATTACCACTCTTACCTTCCTTATAATTCAATTGCCTAATTTCCTTCTCAACAAGTTCTTCAAATATTTTCAAAAATGGATGGATAGGGGTGTTAAAAGTACTCGTCCTAGATAAATCACGTTGGGGTTGTTCCTGACCTTTAAATATTATATTCAAGTTCAATTGTCTAATAAAAAGCTTGAAGTCAATAATTGTATTAACCAATATCCCTGGGCGTGAGGGAACAAAATGAAACCCTTTTGTAAAAAGATTAAAATATTCATCAGAAATATTGATGTCCGTGAAATGAAATATAATAAAATTCACTTTTTTACAAACCCTGTTCTGTTGCTCATAACCATCTCCTAATTCGTGGAAAAGATATTCTTCAACTGTCGGGTGGACCAAAACATTTAACTCCGACCATAATTCCATCCCCTCCCTCTAAATCTCAAAATTCATATTGCAGACTGAGTGGACAAATCACATCATCAAGTACACTAGATTTTTAGATGATAGTTGTTTGTTATGGAAAGGGTCAAAAGAAAAACTAGATGAATTTTTTAGTTATATTAATGAATCCACAGATTTTTGAATTTCACTATGAACATGAGGGAAGATAGTTTAGACTACCTGGATGTCACACTGTACAAAGACTATGAGAAGGATTGTTTTCAGTCCGAAATTTTTAGGAAAAAGACATTCTCCAATACATATTTGCATTTTGACAGTGGACATCCTTTTTATCAAAAAAGGGAAATAGTGAAAGGCCAGATGATTAGGGCTTCAAGAATGACAAGCTTGAGGGAACAGTTCTTGAAATAACTTGATTTCATTATGACACTCTTTTTAGAGAGGGGTTATCCTGAAAAGCTTATTGGGAATATAGCTAAGGAAGTTATTGAGAATAGAGACAAAAATTTTTCCCTTTACTAGGGTGTGGAAGGTGTGAGTTGGATAAATGTTCTTCTAAGGCTTTTACAAAGGAAGGTGCCTTTGTACACACTTTTTCGATGACTTCGTCTGAAGTGGAAAGGATCATTACTAAATACTGGCCAGTGTTAAAGGTGAATGAAGAAATTTCTGATCTTTTACCTATCCAGCCCCATTTTATTAGGAAGAGAGATATGAATCTCAAGGAACATATGGAGAGAGGGTTAGGAGTGCAAAGTGGACAGGGTAGAATGAAGAACCTGTCATCAATGTTGTTATATGCTCAATCAGGATTCTTTGTATGTTCCATCCAGGAAATGTAATATTCAAGCTTCCCAGTACTTTAACTGTAGGACCAAGGAGGTAGTGTACTTGGGCATGTGTATGCAATGCTCAAGTTTTTATGTAGGGAAAACAGAAAGGCAATTGAATAGGAGGATTTACAAACATATGTATGAAGTTAGTAGAGGCAAGGAGACAAATGCCTTTTACAAACATTCTCAAACTTGCAAAAATATGGGCATACATTTTTTTGTTTTGGAACAGGTATGCATGGACAATATAGGGAGTTGCTACACTGGAAAAGCCTGGCAGTGTCCTAAAATTAAGAGCTGCCAGATTATGAATTGGAATTATTGCGAGTGCTGATTGTTTTTCTGGTGTACAAAATACACAGATTGTATATATATATATATATATATATATATATATATATATATATATATATATATATATACATGCATTTATTTGCACAGTTGTGATTATGAATAATTCAGTATTTATTTAATTGACTTTTAATGTTTTTAAACAAGTGTATTAGGTTTTGTTTGCATAATATTTAAAAAATAGGGATGTATGTACTTAATTTTTAATGATGATGTAATCCATTCCAATGTGTTCTACTTCACAGCTGTAATCAAACTTCTCCTGTGGTTCTGGCAGTTGATAACATATACTGTAGCTTGTGTAGTCATATCAGTAGGTGTTTAAATCTAGAAATGACATCTTTATACTAGTGTGTGTGTGATGCTAGAGCTTGGTAGCTCAAGCTTTTGGACTTAGTAGGCAGGTATTCAGATCTGACATTCTCTAAATAGTGTGAGTGTGTCCTCTAGTCAGGCAAGATATTGACAAACACAATTATGATGTCATGTCTTCAAATATATTCTGTCTTACACTTGTAGTAAGACTTTGCCTGTGTCATGTGTGGTTAATACACAGTTCTGTACATTGTGGACTTAGGCAGCTGTTGAAATTCAGCAAGGTTAACATAATGTGTGAGTGTAATGACATGAAACATTGTCTTATCTGACATTCCCCCAAAATCTTTCCATCCAATTCATCCCATTCAAATATGTATTCTATGACCTTAGTATAGCACATGGACGTTGAATCTGGTAAAGACACATCCGATATGATTATTTCTGTGCTGTCAGTGGTTGATATATAGCTCTATGAGGTATAACCTCAGGCAGGTGTTCGAGACTGGCAAGGTGTAACTACTGAATATGTCAGAGAATGCTTACAGAAAGGATTTGCTTCCCCAGACTGAATACCATTTATTATATGACTTAATGCAAACATTTACATATGGTGCTGTGGTGATTTGGTGCTGGTAATGCATTCACTGCTATAATTTATTATGACCAGAGAATAATTATATTGTCACAGGCCAGTGTACAGCTGTTATATGTGAAATGTAAATTTCAACAGTTCACTTCCTGCTTGATTTTAATGTTTCACCTGTTTGTGAGTTATGGTTGTGTACTGTCAGATGTAATGATATAATGCTTGCTAAAAATGAAATGACAGGTGAAATGGTTCCCATGTAGCTATGTGATATGTTAATATATGTTACATGACCAAGTCCCTCATTTTGTAACTACATACATCTCCATCAGTTATTGTTAGACATCTGTAACTATGCATTAAAAAGATGGCTATGTTATAATTACTAGTGTTTAATGACAGTAATTACAGTTGTAGCTTCACTTCATGTCTGAAAATGTATGATAAATTTACAATCATCTCTTGCTGTAAACATTTCTGTTTTAAAGTCATGTACATTTGTTCCTGATTGGCCCTGATTATTATTGCCATCTGTGCATACTTAGTTACTGACATTAAGCTTATTTACTAGCTGGTGTTTATAAATAATTAAATAATTAATGATAGATGATAGATAGATAGATAGATAGATAGATAGATAGACAGACAGATAGATGGATAGATAAATAGATAAACAAATAAATCTAACACATCTAGACAAACATCCAACTAACTCAACAAACTTGAGCAGTGCTGCAACAGGACAATCTAATTTGTTGTAAATGACTGTCCATCTCTAGAAACACAGCATACCCACCCCCCCAGAAAATGCTCTCTCTCTCACTCCTTCTACACATGTCAAAACCTAATAACTCTACTGCAGGCTGTTCCTCTATTCCCACAGCCACCTAACACCCACCCAGAAGAACCACTCCTCCTCTCACACTCCTTCTACATGTATCAAAACCTAATAACTCTGCAGGCTGTTCCCTCTATTCCCATCAATTGTCAAAAACCTGGAACTCCATCCCATCATTCCTCTTCAACATTATCAAAGCTCCGTCTTCCCCTCTTTTGTTATACTCCTTCACAGTCAACTACCTTTGTTTTCTATTCCTCAACTCTAGTTCTCTCACCACTATAGCTCTTGTAAGACATATTGCTTTCTGTTGAAAATAGCAACAATATTGCTGCCTTTATACTTTAGGAAATTTAAAATGTAGTTCCTCATCTTTTGAAAAATGTTGCAAAGACTATTGTATATTATTGCCTTTTAAAAGTTAGTGTGACGCTTATGCCCAGTTGGACTTTCTCAGTAAACAAAAGCAATAAATACATAAAATTAAGCATTTTTCTTCTTTAATTGATGTGTCTCCCTGTGACTCATTGAAACACAGTTCATTGATTCACAATTCTTCTATCATGACTTCTGGAATGTAACTTTGACTGGGTATATTCGTGGTGTGAATTCGGTGTCTAAACATGTTGTTTTTGTGAATTTGTGTGGTAAGTTTCTATAGTTAGATTTGTCTGCTTTAAAGGTTTATTTCTTTCTCTGAAGTTGTGCAACCTCAGAATGACAATGATTAAATAGAGGTATGGGGAGCTAGACCCCCCACATGAGTGAGTGAGTGAGTGAGTGAGTGAGTGAGTGTGTGTAAATATATATATATATATATATATATATATATATATATATATATATTACTGTATGATGTCACTGACTTATGTTTTTCACTGCTTTGACAGCCGGGCAAATGTTTGCAGGAGTTGTGATTCAAGTTTTCATAGTCAGACCCCCAACACACACACACACGCACACACACACACACACACACACACACACACACACACACACACACACACACACACACACACACACACACGCACAAGCACACATAAAGAAAAATGCTTTCTCCTAGGTGGCATAGCAGTTGTATGGCGATTAAAGAGAATGTTACAAAATGCTGACCTTGGATTTTAGGAATTTTTCTAACCCATGCTGTACACAACAGTATTTGTTAAAGATGATTAACATCCCATGAACTGCTATCTTAGACAGATCATATAATTTAAGTAATTGCCTGAATTGCTAAAACCTGAAAAAGTTATTTTGGGTTCAAAATCAAATGAAATACTTAGTCTGACATGACTAAAGTTGTAGAAGACAGCACTAGAAGTATGGGCTTGCAATGGCCTAGCACATATAAATGGAGATAAGGCTTCAACCTTTGATTAGGGTCCACTGACTCAGAATGCATGGCACCAAACTGAACTGTTTCAGGTATTATTTGAGTAACTACCCAGAATGTATTTCAAAATCAGTTTTATTTTTTCTGAATAAGCTAATGAAAAAGGAATTATTAATTTTCTTTCAACAACAGGGTGAGTATACTGATCAAAGATGATCATTTTCAGGTCAGCCTCATACTAGATAGCTAACAGTATATAGGAGAACATATATAAACAACAGAAGCATATACAGCAGGTAGACATATACAATGCAATACAATGTAATGAACATGAAAGGTGCAGAACATCAGTAAAATAGTGAAGGTGTGCATAATACAAAATAATTTCATAAACTGTAGTGTCTTCTGATACTAAGTGAAACAATAGACATATGTGATTAGTAAATCAAAAGGCAATAATTAAACCAGAGGCATCAATGTAAGGCAACCTCATATGAAGACAGATGCAAAATGAATTTAGCAACAAAAAAGAATGAGTCCAGCCACTAAAATCTGAGTGCATAATGAGAATATATAAGAAAGAAGGGATAACGTGTCTTTATTTGGGAGACAATTATCATAAAGATCCTAGTTCCATTACACGATAGTATGATCTCCTTAAATAGCAACGATAATGGGTACCATTTTTAGCTCTATTAAGTAAATACCATTTAGAGATTCCAAGATGGTGGACATCCAGTAAACACCCTCTCCATGGAGCTCCTACCTAACTACAATTCATTCTTTTCAAAAACCATCTAATGATCAAGACGAGACAATTATTCACTAATTAAATTAAGTCTGCAACTCTACCTGTATAAGGAAAGGGTCCTTAAACTCATTAACTGTGAAAACTGTTCATCTACTCTTTGTGCAGCTGCAGGACCCCTCACCACATGTAAAGACAGGCCAAAAGTCAGAGGTACAGTACTTGAAAAATAAAATCCAGAAAGTGGAAACATCCAAAGATGTCAAAGGAAACAGAAAACACGGAAACTCAAATCACAAAAACAAAGCTGTCAGCAATCGCTTCTCCTGAAAAGGAAATGACATCCAAGAGACAGAAAATAACTAGACAGCAGCAAGATTTAACTAAACCGAACCCAAAGCCAAAACCTGAGTCAAACATTCAAATGGAGGAGCTTAAACAAGCCCTTTTACCACTACAGACAGCAGTACAAAATTTTTCAGAGCAATTATCCAGCTTTGGCAGATCCCTTAACCAAACTGCTGAACGCATGAACCACATTGAAGCCAAAACGTTTGATAATGAACAACAGATTGAGAAATTGAAAGAGGAGCTTGGCGCCAAAAATACTATACTGACAGAAATACAGCAAAAACTTGTTGACTTGGAGGCCAGAAGTCGGAGAAATAATATTCTAGTAAGGGGGTTCCTGAGAAATATGAACAGAGCCAGCTTATACCAGTCATCAAGCAGATCTTTGCAAACATACTCCAAAAAGAGGAAAACACTAATGAGTTTATTATTGAGAGCTCACCGAGCACTGCATCAAAAACAAGACTCTACGACTCCGTGACAAATCTATGTTAAGATTTTGAACTATCAAAATACACAGAAAATACTTGCAATGGCCAAAAAACAAAAGCTTGTGATCTGGAATGGGAATAAGATCACTCTAGCACAAGATCTCCCACTAGCAATTAAGCAAAAATGGCAAAGTCTCTCACCTTATTGTGCAGATTTAATCAAGCGGATAATAAAATTCCAAATGCGCTACCCAAATATACTTGTTTTCTTTAATAATGATGTTAGAATAGCAGTGGATTCATCTAAAGAAGCTAAGACGGCATTCATCAAGGTATTTGGCAATGCTCCGGAACCCTAAAACTCTTCTGAAGAAGAAATTTCTTACCTGGTATTGATTTTATTATTTTTTTACCTTCTATATTCCTTTATCATAAGAAGTACAATTCCGGTAAAGATAGTCCAAAAGTAACCGGGAATATACTCTCTGATAAAATTTAAATAGACAGGAACTAATATCTTGGAAGAGGTACACAGCAGAGATGCTATAGAGCAACAACTTCCTGCTGCAACGAAAAATATTGTCCTGCCACGTATCATCATCATTCTAGCGACTCAACAATCAAGAAGAGGAGATTCTAGAGGCAAGATTCCTCAGATTTGTGGAGTTAAAAGATCATAAAGGTAATCGCTGGTTACGCCTTCATCATTTTCTCCACTAAAATCTATGCTTGAGCTGGAGAGACGTTCAATCACTGCCGTCACACTATATAACATGAATTAAGGTGACAATCACATCACAATAAAAATTAAATCCCCTATGGATATTTTCGGCTCAAATTTGACATTTTTAAGATAATTAACTTCTATTTAGCCTCAAATGTCCTTATCTAAAATATATAATATGAGTTACTGGAAACTTTGAAAACTAAAGCATATAGATATATTGGGCATTTACTGAAATTAAATGTTTTGATGTGACAACAGTTTTAATGCTGAATGTGTTCCTGCAATATAAGGATCATGAATGCCTGTTGTTGTATGGCTGACTGCTTTAGAGTCTGTGATCCTTTCAGTTAGTTAAAAAGAAAAATGGATGTGTACGGTGGTGGTGCTGCGGTAGCATTGTCACCTCACAGTAAGACGCTGTCCAGTTCGATTCTCAGCTAGAGAGTCTTCTGCATGGAGACATGCATGAATGGGTGTACCTTCGTTGAAGGTTGGGCATCAGGGCTGGTAACTCAGCACGTAAAAATCAACTACCATTCATTAGCGGATTGGAGTTCCGCTGTAGCGACCCCTAACCGGGAAAAGCCGAAAGACACAACAACAACAACCTAATAACAAACTAGAAAGTTTGCAGCACTTTGTGAGTGCCAATAATTTTTTTTTTTTTCAGGTCTGATGTGGATGCTAATAATAGTGGAGACAGACAACGGGTATAAGACTTCCTGTATGTTAACATAATTATCCACAGCAAAATGATTGCTTTCATATTAAGTAATAGACTTTTGAAATGCTCTATAAATAATTGATGTGTCACTATGAAGGGAATAGGCATCCAAAGACAAAAGCTTATTTAAAATGTCTATAAGAAAATATCTGAAATCTGAAAGTTACGTATGATTAGGGTTTCAGCGTGTGCTTTACTTACTAATGGGTAGTTATACATTACTATAGTAATTTGACTAGTAACTGTAATTCACTTTGCATACTATTAGAGAGAAGAGGCTTTCACTGTGGACTAACTAAATCTGGCAGTTATTTCACACGACACAGGAACTTAAGAACTACTGCTGCTATAGACTTATTAATATGGTGAGCAGTGAAGTAAATTTCTGAATGGAAGAATTATCTCTACATCTTTAGACCTTTACAATGGGCAAAACTTGATTCACAATATGAAGTAGTCAAGAGGCCTGCACATTAAATAGTGGGTTGAAAAGGTTTGCCCAACCTTTTGGGAAAGATCTGATCAAGCTGTATAGTATTTAAACTTATGAAGTTAAAGTGTCTGATTAGATGAATGTTTATTTAAACCTTGGGATCTAATGGAAAATATAACAACAGTGTACTTTGTGATGTTAGAAACTAACATAAATTTTTGTCTATAAGATGAATATGGGTACATACAGAGGCTGTAAATAATTACTACTTGTTCACCCAAGATACCCCTAAGATCACATATCTCTAGGGGCTAAATATCAGATACTACTAAAATAAGAGTTTAAATATGTAAACCTAACATCAACAGGTGAAAATAATAGCTGCTTTACTAAGATAAAATTACCACATGTCTTGACTGCTGTTTTCTCATTAAAAATCGAGGCTGTATAGGGTTTCTTAAAATAGTAATAGAATAATAGAACTCTCAATTTGACAGTTACTGTTTTTCAGGATTAAGGGAAAGTTATTCTTCTATATTGGTAACACGTATAACTAGGAGATAGTGGATTGTTCAGGTAGGGTATAGGATGACATACCTTGGGGTTATTATATTAATGTATAATATTTCTAATTGGGATTGTGTGTTTAATTGGTTATGTTTCTCGGGTTTTAAAGGTTACATTCCTAAATTAGTAAAATGAGTGATAATTTTGTTTTTTTCTGTAACCTTCCTTCTGAAGGCTCTTTCAGGCAGGGTGTTTAAGTGGGTAGGCACAGGGTTAGTATTGAAAGAGCCAAGTGCTACTAAACTAAGAACTGTATCTAATACATTGACTGTTAAAATATATCAGGCTTATAGGGGTAAAGTTTCAAGAGTTAAACTGACAATATATAGAGTTAATATAAAAATTATGTGGAGAGTTAATTCATGGAATGTGAGAGGATTACAAGACAAAAATAAAAAGAAACTATTGATGCATCTAATATCTAAATCAGAGGCAAACATTCACTTTACACAAGAAACTCATATGTTACAGAAGGATTGGGAGGGAGACATAAATATGAAGTAGATAAAATCTATAATTGCAGCAGGGGATAGAAATAACTCCAAAGGGGTTGCTATTATAATCAAGCAATCATTTAAAGAATCAATCATAAAATGTGAATCTGATGTCATGTTACAGTCTCAAATCATATTTCCAATAAGCCAATATTATTTCTGAATGTGTACGGCCCATGCTCAGGGCAACAAAACTTTATTTTGGAAATACATAATCTGCTTTATAAATTCCTGTACCACTTACATATAATAGGAGGGGACTAGAATGCAGTTATAGATCCAGTATTTGATTGCACTAGTGAATCGGATGCATACAATTTTCAAGCGTCAGTTGCACTAGCTGACCTTATCTCTGACTTTTGCCTTTTAGATCCTATTTCCTTTAGAGACAGAATAGATAAAAATAACATATACACATATTATTCTAAATGCCATAACTCATGGTCAAGATTGGACTTCTTTTTAATCTCAGAGGCACTAACAAGAGGGGAAATAAAATACTCCACAGAACCTAGGTTCCTGTCAGACCATTCATAGATCTCACTGAAAATAAATTTATCTAGCAACACATCAAATAAATATAATAGAGGTAACTGGTCCCTAAACTGCAATTTACTCACAAAGTCTGATGTGATAAGAGAAATAACAGTAATACTATCAGCACTAGATAAAAATATGATGTCCTCTGATATTCCATACGACATTCAATGGGCAGCATGTAAAGCAACGCTTAGAGGTACACTACTCCAAAAATCTTCCTACTCCAAACAAGTAATGAAGGAAAAGGAGACACATTAACTAGTAAGTTAAATTAACTAGATAGGAAATGTCAGATAGCACAAAGCTCAGATCTAGAGAAACAAATTAATAAATTACATAAAGAATTATTTGATCTACATCAAGAAAACTATTCACTACATGAACTAAAATCAATAGCTAAATACTCTGCGTGGGCACAAGTTTCATCTAGAACTTTGGCGAGGATAATTGAAAATAGACAAGAAGTCTCTAGGATAACCCTACTTCAATATCAGGATAAAATATTCAAGTCGGATGTGCAGATTATAGAAGTATTCCAACAAATATACACAGGGATATACGAAACAAATACCAAACAGAGCACCAGCTTTGAGATAGAGGAATTTTTAACAAATCTTACATTCCCTAAGATTAATGAGGAACAAGCAACACTTCTTATAGCCCCATTTGAACAACAGGAAATAGCTGAGGTCAGTAAAAACTTAAAAATAGGTAAAGCCTCGGGTCCATTTTATAAAACATTTAAACAGAAACTCTCAGCCCTTCTACTGAAAGTATTTAACTACATTAAGATAGAGGGCATAACTGATCTTTATATAAACAACTCAAAAACAATTTTCATTCCTAAAAACAATCTGGATAGATCAAACCCTCATAATTATAGACCAATTTCCTTGATTAATGTTGACATTAAAATACTGACCACACTTCTAGCAAACAGACTTAAGAAAATCTTGCCCTTCATTATATTTCCAGAACAATAAGGTTTCATGTGCAATAGACATACATGGGACAATACATTGACTCTGGATTCTATGATTCAACTTATCAAAAAAGAAAGAAACCCGAGATATGCATTAGTTCTAGATGCCTGTAAAGCATTTGATAGAGTAAACTGGAAGTTTCTATTTTCTTCCCTATCCAAATTTAATATTCCAAAGGAATTTATTAATCTAATTGAAACCTTATACAAAAAAGCACATACTCACCTCTATATTAATAAAATCCTATCTAGCCCTATTAAGCTGATGAATGGAACAAGACAGGGTTGTCCACTTTCACCTTACTTATTTAACTTGTATATATAGCCCCTTTTTCTACATATGTCACAACGAACCTTTCATTCAATTTCTAGAATTTTGCACTCTAAAATAATGATATCTGCATTTGCAGATGATCTGAACATTTAGTTTGAAACCCCAAATACAGACCTAAAGAAAATTGTGTCATCAATTAATACATTCTCAAAAGTCTTGAACTGCTAGGTAAACCACAAGAAATCCCACATATTTCCCATTAATCCTCATAATCATATGGAAAATGATTCTCCAGACTCTCCCTATAAAACGGTATACTCTATTAAATATTTGGGGATATCTTTTGAACATAATCATTTATCCATGGTACAAAATAACCTATTTAAAATATGGACTAGTATCACTCAAGACTTACATAGATGGAGACAACTCAAATGATCAATGCTGTCTGAAACAGCAATTATTAGAATGAATACATTACCAAGAGTACTATATCATTTTAATACAACAATCTCTGTCATCCCAAATAATTTCTTTCAGAAAATCAACAAAGAACTTGGCAAATTCATATGGTTTCCCAAATCAGTAAGAATAAGTTATCAAAAACTCATGTACCCAAAAGAGAAAGGGGGACTAAATCTACCCGATTTTCAGCTTTACCATAAAATTGCTAATGCCATTAGACTATCACTAATCTCCAATTTTTCTGTCAAACCAGGAGTCTGGTCTCTGACTTGGGCAAAAAATTTGGCACCAACATGTATCCAGATGCAATATAAACCCCAAATCCCTTCCTTACATAGTTCCAACAAATCTTAGGCATCTTAAGGTTAATAACTTAAAACAGATAACAAAAAGCTTTCAGGAATTGATAAAATTCCTGAAACTAGAAAAGACACTACCCCTCCTCCAACCTATTCATTTAAATCCAAACATCAAAATAAACAACAAGATGTTAGATCTAATGGATCATCCACTGATTAAAGAACTCACTTTTTGGTGTATATATATATATATATATATATATATATATATATATATATATATATATATATATATATATATACAAAAGCACAAAGAGAAAACATTGCAAGAGTTGCGACTAGCTCTTAAAGTGAATAAAAAATACACTATCATATTACGTCAGATTAGGGAGATAACAATGTTATTTTTCAAAGATTTTTCTATGAATAGGAATGAAGTAACCAGGCTGATAAACATCACTGATAACCTAGGTAGTAGGACTAAAACACTTTCTAATACATACAAACTGATTAGTGCAATCAGATATGAAAATTCTTTACTTTATTCTAACTACTGGGACCGGAAGGGATATGTATTTACAGAAGAACAGAAACTGAAAGCAATTGACTCTACTATTAACTTATTTCCATTTAAAAAAAACTCATATATACACAACTAATGATTAATAATAATGGATATTACACCCCTTCCATCCTAAACAAATTTGATCCTAACAAATCATCAGCATGTACATGCTGCCCTTTTCTTAAGGCTGACCTCCTACGTGTAATGTGGTTTTGCAAATATTCCCAGAAGCTTTGGGATTCCCTTAAGGTGCGATTAGAAAAAAATGGGTTATTCTAAATCAACCCTATCATGGGAATTTGCTATATTTTGCATCACTGACTGGAAATTTCCTAAGCTACATTACCATATTATAATTACTCTTTGTTCGTTGATTAAGCTATATATAACCAGAAATTGGTTGGATCATACCAAACTCTCATGGAATAAATTTAGGAAGATGGTAACAGCATATATATCCTCTCAGAAACTTATTATTAGGAATGCTAAAAAAACTAGCTTATTATCAGAAACTCTGGAAACTTATCTTTGATTACATATTAGGGGATTAGCTTAAGTATTGTAACTTTGAAGCAACTCAAATGGCAGTTAGAGTGTAACTAAGCCTGATACATCATAATAACATTAGATTGTATGTTAATATATTTAGATAAGGTAATTTGAATCTATACATTATGATATTCATTTCCTTATATTGATGTTAAGTAGCTCTTTTTGTAAATATTGTATATAGACATTAGACTCGCCTTAGCAGTATTGGAACTGATGTGTAACCACTATTGCATTTCTATTGTGTGATCTGTCCAATTCTGTATTTGGTGCACTATGGAAATAAAAAAACTACTATTGAAAAAAAAAAAGTAAATACCATTTAATCAATATCAAACGAAGTTCTGATGATGTCTGACAAACCAGACAAAAGTGCTTAACTGAGTGGAATTAACTGAGTGGTATTATCAATATTGTAACCAAGTGGAATTAACTGAGTGGTATTATTAAAATTGTGTTTTAGTTCACCAACTGGCTTCATTTGATATTGATTCTGGACTATTTCATAGCCTGGATACCTGTGGAGTTTTACTGCTGAAGTAAATACCATTTGTAAGTGGTGCAATTTGATATGTCAGATTCATATAGAAACTGAATGGGCCAATAATGTAGGTAAGAGCACATCCACTGAATGGATAAATTAGAGAAGCACAGAAGGCAGGGCCTGCTTATTAGACGTGGTGGCCCACCATGTCAAAGGCTTCTTTTAAATCAGTGAATTCGGTGTCAAAGAGGCGTCCATTCTATATTATAAAAATATTATCACTCGTAATATACAGTGCTGAGTAGACATTAAAAGAGAGTCAGAAGCCATGCTGTGAGTGTGGTCCAGAACTGGCTTGTAAATCAGCTTCTTGAGGATGTTATTTATGGGATTTAGAAGGGGCAATAAGTCAAAAGTGTTCCGCCTGTGTTGTTGTGTCTTTCGGCTTATCCCGGTTAGGGGTCACCACAGCTAATCTTACATATTTTAGGGATTTGAATAATAATAACAGCTTTTAATTCAAAGTAACTCGACTTCAAGTCAGTGTGACTTCAAACTTAATATATTTTCTTAGTGGGACTAAGGAGGTGATATCCTCTAACAAAACATGTTCTTTCACACATTACCTCCTTTATTAATAACAGACGTTTACATTATAGTTCTAAAGATGTCTCAAGAAGTAGACCATTTTAGCAATACTAGGATATGGCATGTATCTATCACATCAGGAGTAAATAGGTAGTTTAAGGTTGCAAATGAAATAATGCTAAATATCTGTATAATAAAGGTGAATATAGTTTCTAGTACATACATGCAGTGTAGTGCTTTTCCTGCTTCTTCTTAAATGAAATGCATCCTTATATAATTTCAATAAGTGTAACTAAAACAGGTATATCTTGTCACACTCTACTTTTCTGTCAAATTACTCTTCAAACAGTTTTATTTTGTTATAAAATATTGCGTTTTCATGCACAATAAAACTAGCTCTTCTAAATATACTGCTAGCAACTCATTTTTTGATGTTACAGATCTCTGATCAAAGTTTTGCACTTACTATTAGAGATACTCTAAAATTACCAGATTCCACATTGCTAAACTCAACATTATGGTCTTCATAAGTTAAATAACTAAAATGAAGACGGTGACTCTTTTATACTTGTAGTCTCATTGTGATTTAACAGGCATGCATTGTTATGGTGTCACATATGCCTTGCAGAAAATTTCTGGAAAAAGTGCTAAATGCTTACTGCTGGACAGAATATTTTTTTTCCATCTCAGCTTAACAGTTGGTCACTCAGTGCTGCTTCTGATCTTCGGGGTCTTCCTCTGTCTTATTTTGTTATTGGGCCAATGCTGCACCCCAGATAGGCTGCCTGTCTCCTCAATTTGGTGGATGGGATAAGGTAGAGAATTTCTAAAGGAGGCTGAAGAAGAGCTCAGTCATCATCAGCGTCTTATATGAAGCTCTTAGTGTCTTTATTTTTAAGTTACTCCCTAGTTCCACCAATGTCCTGGGTGTCACTGAGAGCATGATGGTCATTACTGGGGAATTTTGTGCAGTGATTCCCCCCCTGTAACTGCCACCCCACCCATACACATACCTGTTTTATAATCATCCCAGATTTCACCGTCAGAGTTGAAGTATTTAGTGAACCCCAAATTCACCGCTTATAAAACTGACTATACGTTACCTCATGATTTCCCTCTTGCCGCTTATTCACTCCTCCGGCACCTGTGCTGCTAATCAAATCCAGGTTGTCTGACTTATAGCTAAGGTTTCATTCTCTCTATGCTGCAGAGCCAACATAGAGAACATAAACCCAAAACAGAACCATCAAGTAGGGGCTGTAAGGTTAGAGCAAAGAAATCTGCCAGTCTGAAAAGATATTAACATTAAAGTAGTATCATCAAAAAAAAAAAAAAGAAACTAACTTGGGACAGATGATTAAAGCCCATAAGGTAGAGTTCAGCAGAGTAGGTCGCATCTGTAGAAACTAGCAATGAAGAGGGTATTTTTAGAAACAAACAATACTGATTTAATTTAGAAAAACAGGAAGTGAAAAATGAAGGACTCAACATCCCTTAAAACAGATTCTGATATCACTCACCAACTTTGCAGCTGGACAATGTTTATAAATGTTGCTGCCATTTAGTCATTGTGTCTTTACTACTCATGTCATTGGAATAGCTGAAGCCACAGATATTCTGAAATAATAAATGAAAAAGAATGACGTGAAATAGCAACGGGTTAAAAGTAAACTGAAATAAATAAAACTATAAACAGATCAGCTAATTAAGCAATAAATCATAACTGTGTGCTATGCTGACTTGAGGTCATATGTCAGAGTATGAAGCAGGGCAAGAAGCTTTCACCACCAAAAGACCATTATTTTCAACAAAATAAACCACTGGAGTACATTACTGTGATTAGAAAATAGATCTTTTTTGGTAAAATGTATATCCTTTTTAAGAAAGCGTTTGCATCTGGGTTACTATCCTATGTTAATGACTAAGATGGAGGCTATTTTTTTTCTCTTTTTATCAGCTGATGTCTGCCAGCCATCAACTCACCCACACTCCATCAACCCATTAATTTCTATATGAGGCAAGAGACAACCACAGGAGGTCATCCTCCAAGCACAATCATGAGTTTTCTTATAGTTAATCACAACTTTTCCTGAGCAGCTGATATGCACACTATCAGATGAAAAGGCCATCAATGCTTGTCCTTTTGGGCGTGCGCATTTCTGAATATGCCTCATCAAGGCTACCACGTAAACATGGCTTTGCAGGACCTGAGCTGTCTGGTGCATGCTGAGCTCTTTTCTCCCAAATGAGTGCTGGTCTTGCAGTGTCCCTTACTGTCATTTTTCCCCTGAGGTTGGGTAGCTGGTGTCAGCCACTTATGCTCACCCCACCCCCAACCTAATTCTTCTTTGCCTAAGCTTCTAATCAAAATGCTCCTTAGAAACAAAATATGGGCTAAATGGAGGGCTACCAAATGCCCATCTGATCACCTCCTCTTTAAACAATTAAGAAATGCCACCAAGAAGGACACCCTTAGAGACAAAAAAGAGTTCTACCTTCACCTCCAACAATCCATTCAACAAACTCCACAAAAAGTTTGGTCAGGGTTAAACAAACTTCTTCAGCCAGGTCACTCTACTACTCCTGCCCCATTAGGTTTCAATCATAATAATTCCAACCTGATCCCTGATGCCTTTAATAACTACTTTACAGAAGCCATTCAATCCCTAGCCAATTCTCTTCCTCCACCTACTGCCTTCCCACCTAATACCTCCAAGACTTCACCTCCTACCTTTCATATACACCCTGTCCCTACATCTCTTATCTACAAGCTACTTAAAAAACTGAAACCTTGCACCCCTTCTGCCGACCATCTCCCATCTGAATACCTACAAATTGCCACAAAAGCTATATACTACCCCATATCTAAACTTATTAACAGAACTATGTCTGAAGGCAAAATCCCTACAATATGGAAAGTATCCCACATCATCCCTCTACATAAAGGTGGATCTTCTATAGAGCTTTCTAACTATAGACCTATTGCCTTACTCTCCCCATTAGCCAAGATAATGGAAAAATGTATTCACAAACAACTACTCAACCACTTACTACAAAATAATCTACTAGCCAACTGTCAACATGGCTTCAGACCATTCCACAGCACAACGACTGCCCTTCTATCCTTCACTGACTCTATAAATAAAAATCGTAACAATAACTCCTTTTCCTCTGTGCTATTTATAGACCTGTCAAAAGCCTTTGATATGGTTAACCATAACTTACTTCTACATAAACTAAAGTATCATTCTCTTGATCCACTAGCATTACAATGGTTTAGGTGTTATCTTCAAAACAGACAGCAAGCAGTGCTCTGGGATAACCAACTGTCTTCATTACTCCCAGTGAATATTGGAGTCCCACAAGGCTCTATCTTAGGTCCCCTTCTTTTCTCCTTATTTATTAACGACCTCCACATGGACATACCTCAAGCCACCTGCATTCAATATGCAGATGACTCAACCTTAATCTGTACTGCTAAGAACATAGCCTCCCTCCAGTCCCTAACCCAAACTGTTTTCCAAAATGTAGAAAACTGGTTTATGCAACATTGTCTCCTGCTTAATCCCAAAAAAACAAAACTACTGCTTTTTACTCCATCTCATAAATCACCCACTCCATTCTTCTCTATTACCTCCAGCAATGCTACAAACATAACCCCTGATACTACCACCCGCCTACTAGATGTTACAATTGATAACCATCTTAACTATGATGACCATATTAACTCCACCATAAAGACTGTTAACAAAAAACTTGGAACCCTCTATAGAATTAAACCCTTCCTTATCCCCACAGCCAGGAAAACTATTGCCCAAACCCACCTCATTTCTACACTTTCCTATGCCTCAGTTATTTATACAAACCTATCTAAAAATAATATCTCAAAACTTTCTACCTGTTATAATAGCATAGCTAGATTTATCACAAGCTCTCCTTTTCAAACTCACCATTGCCTTAACCTTAAACAACTAGGATGGCTAGAATTGCAGAACCATATACTCTGTCAACAGTTACTTATCACTCAAAAGATCCTACACCACCCCAATAACACCCCTATCCTCACTAATTTGATTACACCATATAAAAACCTAGCTACACTACGTTCTGCTAATAAACTCCTGGTCTCATCAGTTAAATCTAACCATAAAGCTGGTGACTCACTTTTCTCAAACACTATAGGTAAAAACTGGAATCAGCTCCCTCCTGAACTTTCTACTCTAGGATCAACTTCTCCATTCAAAAAGCATATTAAAGAACATCTTAAAACTCAGTGGCTTTGTCCTTGTGCTAACCCAGACTGAAACTTTTCCCCTCCTGCTCATACCCCTTCCCCTCGCCCCTTACCTATACCCCCAAATCTACTGATTTCTCTTTTTTTCTCATAGTAATAGGATAAATGTAAGGACCTGACTCTGTTTGCCCATACCCAGCTTGTGCTTAGTGTACTTGTTATTTTTTACTTAGTTTAATCTTTTAACATAATGTCTTTAGTCAACTGTACCTCTGTACTGTTATTATACATGTCTTTGTTATATATTGTTAACTCTGTTAGTGTTCATGCTTGGAGCTTTTCTACCCAGGCCTCTACTGAAAATGGACATTTATCCAGTTAGACTAGCCCGGTCAACAAATGTAAAATAAAAAAATAAATAAATAAAATATCAAGTCATTTGAGTCATAGTCAATGCTTTATCACCCTCTGCCATGGAACCAAACTGCTGCTGGAAACTAATCTTAGCCATTAAGCACGGAACATTTTTTTTACCTATTTTGCAATATCTAATTTACAGGAGGGACATACTAAGTACCTGTCATCATATTCTGATAACTGATAAATAGTATATTAAATAATGTTTTAAGTCTATTATTCAGCACTGTACAGCAAGAGAATAAACCATTTCTAAACATTTAAACAATTACTACAATATCAAAGATAAGGTATCAGCAAATATGCAATGCATATTTAACAGATAATTTTAGTCAAACACTAGAACAAAGAAGTTATATTTACATTATAGTTTACACTCATTTTTTTCATTGAAGGAATATCATCCTTTGCTTCAAATCTCAGTGCAATCTAGGGCTTTATTCCATCTAATTGTTATGAGAACAACATACCCACCTGCTTTATGAGGATGTGCCACATGACACATCAGAAGACAGTTATTATCTGTAAAGTATTTTCTTGTTTTGGCTGTGTGCAGTCTGCACTCTTTCACATAAAAATAGATGTATGAAGCAAGCACCCATTTAAATAAGCATTGATAGGCTTAGTTCTGCCTGCAACATTACGTAGACATCTCGAATGAAAAATGATATGTGCACTCCAGTTAAAATAACAAATAACTATAACACTGTTAGACTCTGACAGCAGCTTTAAAGTTTTACACTTTTTTAAGCAGATGAGCTAACAAAGATACATCATCCTCAGTTCAGTGGAACTCTACTTCTACATTATACATCTGGGCTGCTAAATAGCAGAAAATAAAACTGCTTACTCAAGGTCATACACCAGACCTGTGACTACTGTGCAAAATGAAGCCCACTGTCACAATGCATAATGTTGTTTGGTGCCTCGAGGGAAGCAGAGTCACTCTGATACAGATGCAGATATGATGGAAAGATCCATTATAAGTTATGATGCGTAATTCCCTTTCAAGCTGCTCAAGGCAACCATGCAAGGCAGAATAATCTGAACTTTAATCATTGCACAAACACACATCTGCCATACATATA
This sequence comes from Protopterus annectens, assembly GCF_019279795.1. NCBI lineage: Eukaryota > Metazoa > Chordata > Ceratodontiformes > Protopteridae > Protopterus > Protopterus annectens. The sequence continues at coordinate 332,867,659 of NC_056745.1, read as the reverse complement.
CACAAGAATGAATTTAACTTTACTTTGCAGGCAGTCACTAAGAAGCCCACAACTTTATTATCAACACTGTCATAGTAACACATTTTATGCTACCTCTCAGAACAAAGTATGTTGATGAAAGGATGTTTCCTAAATGGTGATCTGAAGAAAATGACATTAGGTGGGCTTTCACAACAGCTGAAGCTATGCAGTTACTTATGTATTAGTGAACAATTCTCTATTTGCAAAATACTTTAATGGTCATTGAAATCCACTGATATAATGCTCTGCAGGAGCAAGCACATTGTAAATCCCAATACTTTTCAGAAGTAAAATAAAAGACTTTCGGCTTTTCCCAGTTATGGCTCAACCACAGCGGATAACCAGTCTGCTATTGACTGGCAGTCGATTTTTACAGTGTCAAGTTGCCAGCCTGATGCCCAACCTTCTCAATTAAAAAAAAAAACAACAACAAAAAAACAGAACAAAAAAAAAAGTTATTTCTATGGTTCAAATAAATACAACAAAAGAAACCATAGCATTAACAATCCAACATCCCAGAAGCCTTGCCAAATGGCTTTTGGCTTCTCTAATATTTGAAGCTTTGGAAACAGCAATGCATTATGCAGTATTTTCTAAAGCTGTTGATTTAATGATTTCCTCTGCCTTTTCCTGTTTCTTATTTCCATTCAATCCCAAGGGTGACTCCATCTTGGGGCATGCCATAACATGACCCCTCAATGGGTGAGTCCCACGTTTCCAGGGAGAAATAGCTTCTCTATTAACTCTGGCACTGGTGCCCCACAACTGGGGTTATGGAGTGGGAGAAAACAATACAGGAGTCTAGCTGTCTGGTGATGTGTGTTGTGCATGTGCATGGAGGTCATACTCCCTGATGTGTGACTGTCTTATGTTAGGTGCTCATTAAAAGGCATGGCTACAGAATGCATCCTCTCTTCACTTTGAGATGCACCCCTCCATATTATGTTGCCTTTTTCCTCATCTTCAATCTTCATGGCTAGCAGACTCTGCCATCATCCCTCTAGTAAGTAATTCCACTTATACTCCCCACTAAGAGAGGTAAGCAGACTCTCCTCTTGGCATTTCTCACCTCCACCTTCACTTCAGTTCCAGCAGTGATCATGTCGCTAATCAAACCTGAGTCATCTGTGTCTTATGATAAGACTTCGGGTTGATAGTCACCCAGAACTAAACACAGCAGTTAATATTAAGCCAGTATTGGTTAAAAAGCAAATGCAATTAAAGAGATGAAGATATTGTTTACATTTATTTTGTGCATATACATTTACATGTGTATATATACTTATAGAATTTGTATGTTTTTAGGATGTTATATAGTTGTTACATGATGAAAGAGTTTTAATTTGTTCAGCTTTTATTGGCTATGAATGTCATGTGATCACTATCTTTTGATATAAAAAATCTGTTAGAACACATATATGTCTTTACCCTGAAGGGTTCTACCTGAAAGCTGTATGCTCTGCACGTTTGTACATTTTATTAAAGTTTTTAGAAGCTACAAGCGTTTCTTGGTTTAAACTTGTGCTGTGATTCATCTCTGTCTTAGTCAGGGCTTCATCCCACTAAGCTACAGAGCCAGATGTTATTTTAATGACATTTTTGCAGATTATACATTTTCTCTATATCTGACAGTAAATTTAGCACAGAACGTGCAATCACACAAATTAATACAAGGTAAATAACTTGCTATTAAAGAAATCTACTGAAAAGGCTGCGCTCAGGATTCTACCATATTTTAGATCACACTATACTAGTAGATAAAACCATGTTGAGTAGAATTATATACTCAGAATTATCTGAGTAGCAAACTAAGTAATAGCCATAACCTGCAGTCCTGGTTTGAGTCTCTCAATGTTACTGTGTCAGACTGAACAAATTAAATGACCAAACCAAATCAAACTCCAAGGGCATCCTTGAAAATAAGCATCTATGTCAAGGTCTTATCCTGTCAAAAATGTCAACAATTTCAGATTGCTGGAAAAAATACAGTTGTGTAAGACACTTACCATAGCAGTAGATGGCTGAAGTGCTCCTGTCTTCAAAGTAAACATGTTGTTATTAAAGCCTCTCAGTGGTACTGCTCCAGCAGTTATGAGCAATGATGTGCAGTCCCTAAGCCGAGAGTTGTTGCTAGGATAATGCATACTAGCCACCTGTAGTTAGTCTGCTCCAGTCTAGAATATCAACCCACCTGTAGTGAGTCTGCTCCAGTGTAGATTATCAACCCACCTGTAGCGAGTCTGCTCCAGTCTAGAATATCAAGTTACCAGTAGAGAGTCTGCTCCAGTCTAGAATATAAAGCCACCTGTAGTGAGTATGCTCCAGTACAGAATATCAAGCCACCTGTAGCGAGTCTGCTCCAGTCTAGAATATGAAGCCTCTAGAGCAAATAAAAAAAGTCACAGAAATATCGCAACACAAATTCCAAATAATTTGTGAAAAACAGAAGCTATAGCAAGTCAATCCTTGCCAATTCCCTGACAATGTCACAGAAGGAAGTTACATATTTTTGCCAAATATGTCATTTTCATGGTGTGAGGCATACGTCATGGCATTGTTGTCTGTAGCAAGACTCCACTGGTTGGAACAAGCTAATTGTACAAGAGGGACTCACCAATAGGCAGTGCCAGAGGGCAGCCATTACAATTTATCTTTTTGCTAATTAGTACCATTCCAAAGCAAAAGGCTAATACATCAATTCCTCCTGGTGAATAACCACAGATGAGATAAGGTTGTAAAGTAGCAGCCATCAATCAAAGAATTAGTCATCATCCTTTGTTATCCACCATATGACATTTTCCTGTCCACCATAGTGTCTTGGCAGTGGATTATAGGTTTAATAAGGCCAAGAATCAAGACTCATTTTATTTCATGTCTCCAGAATAACGACTAACAAGGCAAACAATTTTGTAAACATATAAAAACCTAGCCAAAGAAGACAAAGGATGGAGCAGTGCTATGAAAATAATGACTTATCAATCATCTACCATTCTGGTGAGTATCTCACACAAATGTAGTCTGATTATTTACTTATTCGTTCATTTATTTATTTATATATTTATGTATTTATTAGCATTTGTTTACTAGGATAGTATGACTGGACATAATGCTCCTTTTTATTGGAAGCACAGGGAGAACCATGACTTTCCTTTATAGTAGATGGATGAACAGAACAGCAAAATTTACATCCAAATTTTGGGTGTAGCACCCAGAAATAATGCCTTAGAAAATGACTGTGGCTTTGTTGCCATATCTAAATCAGTGCTAGGTAGATGTATGTGCACCTAATAAATAAATATCAGAGTACATTTGTATGATATACTCACTAAATGTCTGCTTCACATATTGACAATGGCAGCTGGTGTCTTCAAAGCAAGGGTTGTGTTGCAGAAAGCAATTTAATGGGTGAGGCTAACTGGAATGGAATGTGGCTCTTTCATTGCAGGTTAGTGACCATTACTTGTGTTTCACTTTCATCCACAGACTGCTTCAGTACATATTAAATATAGCCACTTTATTGACTATATTATACACCTCAGATGTCTGCCTACACTCAATAAGACCAGCCTTGGGTCAAATGGGGCCCTAGATGAAGGACTCCACAGCCCCCCTCCCCCATAGTACACCAATCTCCCTTTATCTCACCAGTGTCTCTCCCCTGTTTCTCTTCATATTGGCCCAACATTATCCGGATAGATTACTCATTTCTGGGTTTATTTTCACACTTTGCCAGACTTATTAGTTTTTCCTTCATCCTTTTAAAAACCCTTACTGGCCAAGAGTCCACTGTAATAGTGCTGAAGGAAGTAAATGAATTAAGCCAGAGTCTGGGGGCTGCTAGGTCCTCAGAAATCACTGGGCACTAGATGCTCTGTGGTGCATCTTACAGTTACAACTTTTTGATGCAATGATAGCCTGAACAAAAAAAAAAAAATATGAGTGAGAAAATAAATTCAGTCTTATCTTTCTTTCAAGAAAAATTAAGTTGTGTCTAAAGTATACTGTTCAAGGCTAAGAAAATAGTAGTTCCATAATAAATTGAGAAGACGAATGTTTGCCAGGATATATAAATCCTATCTGGGAATAGTGAATACCTTCTTATCTATCCAAAAAAAATAGATTTTCCTTTTTGTATTCTCCTCTGGTGTTAGACTGGAATGAAAGTAAAGGTACATATGGCCTGAGGCATATAGCTGAGGATGTCTGAGAAGAAACCAGAGCAATGTTCTAGAGTCACTCGCAATGTTCTCAAGTCACTCTTCTCTGGGATGTTTGGTCTTTTTTTTCAGTGTATCAGCACTCAATGCTACAAGTGCTGACATTTCAGTAGTGAGCCATTTCTATGATTTCATCTGGTCACTGTGAGCCTTTCTGCAAAATTTAGGAAACTGTACATTCTCCCTACAATCAGATAGATCTCTGAATGATGTCATACAAATTTTGCTTACTTACAGTAACACCTGAGAATGCAAATGCCATTTTTAGCCTAGCTGAGCCATCTGGTGAAGAGAATCTACCAATAGACAATAGAGCTATTTTGTAAAAATAGTACAAACATTTCCCCTTTCATTGTTTACATAAACATATCATCACAGAAAGGTCTATTTCCAGTGCAAGAACCCCTATGCATGGATTGTTCTTGAATACTTCTAGTGCTAGAAATACTGCCACATTTTTCTAGGTTGTTTTTCATCTTCGCCTGAAATAAATTCCACATCTCTTTGAAGTGATCACCTCATCCAGAGTCTGAGATAACTACCATCAGAAAAACTTCTAGATGGAACAATTAGAGTTGTTCATGGTTTGTACTCAGCATGTCTAACCACAAAATCATTTCCTTTTCTAATGTTGGAATCTGGAGCGGACAAAGATCTGACATCAGATTCTCAAAAGCTTTAGAGGTAGTAGTGAAACGTCTATATGTTAAGACTGGCACTTGAAACCATGAAGATGCCAGCTAACATTTGAGTTAGAAGTTAGAAAATTCCTTATTGACCATTATAACTGGTCAGACACACAGTGAAACAATGTCATTTCAGAGATTCTCTGTTAAGAGAAATACTTTCTGAACAGAAGAATTTGGGATGCTTCTTGAAAACCTTTCCACTGCACTGGCATTAAATCTAGTTACTTGCAATTTACACTTCAACCTTTTGGACTGCAAGAACTGTACAGAGTGCTCCAGTCTGTCCAATAACAACCACACTGAATAAGCCCAAATGGGTCAAACTCCTAGTTATCTATATATTTGCACTCCATTTTGCCTTTTGGCTACCATAAGTGGAAGTGGATTTTGTGAAAATCCTCAGAGTGGTCACTAAACTGAAAGGCAGTACCACATACTGAAAGTGCAACTTTGAATGTCACAAGCCTCCACATGAGGTTTAAGATGTATTTTTCAGGTGTAAGGGAGTCATTCAGGATTCCTGGAGCAATAGAAAAAGTCACGTTCTTGAAATGTTTGTACCATCAAGTTCAAGTTCAGAAAGGTAAAGTATAAAATTGGTACCTGTATTCCATCATCTTTATTTGGAATAAGAACAATTAAACATAAAAATCTGTCTTTGATAACAGATATATCCTCTTTCTTTCTAGCATGTGTTTCAGAGGCTTTACCCTAACAAACAGAGACTTTGAGATTCCTGGTATAGGTTGAAGAAACTCTATTTTAAGATCGTCTGTGCATTACCTGTTCAAACATACTACATGCCTTATATTATACATTCCTTTGATAATAGGATAGTCTGTCATCTGCTTACAAAAGCTAGATGAGTTGAGAGCAGGCAATCAAGAATGTAAATTTACTGGAAGGAAAATCCTACTCTCCTAGAGAAAAGAAACCCAAAGAGGTACATAGAAGTATTAATTTGTCTAAAGGACAGAAAATAGGGTTGCCACCTTTTCAGCGGGCCAAAGTGGGACATGGGGGTGTGGCCAAAATTACACTGGCCACACCCTCTACTATGACATCCCCACAGGAGCGGTGAAGGAGATGCTGTTTTGGGTACGACAGATGGCTGCTAGAGTGGCTAGCTAGCTGGCTATCTGGCTGCTGGAGTGGCTGGTTGGCTGGCTGCTGAAGTGGCTAGCTGGCCGGCTGCTGGAGTGGCTAGCTGACTGGCTGGCCAGTTGCTGGAGTGGCTAGCTGGTTGGTAGGAGTAGCAGATGGATGGATGAATTACTGGATAGATGGCTGGCTGGATGAAAGGATAGATGGCTGGATGGATGGATGGATGGATGGATGGATGGATGGATGGATGGATGGATGGATGGATGGCTGAATGGATGGCTGGCTGGCTGCATGAATGGATGGCTGGCTGCATGAATGGATGGCTGGCTGGAAGAATGGCTGGCTGGCTGGAAGAATGTCTGACTGGCTGCATGAAGGGATGCATGGCTGACTGGATGGCTGCATGAATGGATGGCTGACTGGCTGGTTGGAAGAATAGCTGGATGGCTGGCTGGTGAATGAATGGGTGGCTGACTGGTTGGCTGCATGAATGGTTGGCTGGTTGAATGAATGGATGGCTGGCTGGCTGGTTGAATGAATGGATGGCTGGCTGGTTGAATGAATGGATGGATGGATGGCTGGCTGGACGGATGACTGGCTGGCTGGCTGGTTGGAAGAATGGATGGATGGCTGTATGAATGGATGGATGGCTGACTGACTGGCTCGTTAGAAAAAAAAAATCTTGTTTTTTTTTTTAGCGGCTGTAGAAGCGCTTAAAACAAAGCGCTCCTACAGCCACGATCTTTGCAGGGCTCTTCCTGCTCCAATCCTCGCCCCTTTCATGAATTGCAGCCAATTGCTGCATGAATTACAGCACAAGGACCTAACAGGCAGCAGCTTTGCCTGAAGGTTTGGGTTGGTGACGTAACTGAATTGTCATGGAAAAGCCGGAAGTAATTGCAGCTTTTCCATGGCAATTCAGTGCGATTGAAAAGTCCCACTATTTTCCACAGCGGGCAACGGGATGAGGCAGCTTTACCCGTGAGTGTCCCACTGACAACGGGATGGGTGGCAACCTTAACAGAAAATGATAGTTCTGGGTATTCATCTAAAATTTAATCTGCTTGTTTGTCCTAAAATAAGTCCACATTTTCCAAAAGTATTTATTTACTATTATTTATTTACTTTTGTTTACCAGGAAGGTCAGACTGGGTACAATACCCATTTTCAGCAGAGGCTTAGGGAGAAAATTTCCAAGAAAGAGTAGATGTGCAATATAGCAAAGCTTAAACAAGGAGCCAGATTCAATAAAGCCTACCTTAAGTGCACACAAAGTGCACACTTCTGAGTGAACAGACAAAACAGACATAACGTACACTTTCTTCTTCCTAAGTTTAGTTTTCCTAGTGATATTCTTGCAGCTTTACATCTTGACAAGGATTCATAAAGGTTGCAACAAAGTGTAGCCTACATGTGCACTTAGTGTAATCTTTCTGAGTGACTAGAAAGCACAAAAAATGTGATAAGAATTTTATTGAACACATATCATGTGCACTTAGTGTAGTCTTTATTGAATCTGGCCCAAGGTCTAAAGAAGTGCTTACAACATACTGAAATTCATTAAAACTGAATCAATAGAAATATCACTTAAAGATATAAAATGTAGTAAGTTCTAAGTGTTACTGGTGCACATTACAGAACATAAGTGAATCAGGAAATTATCAGCATAAATCTAATTACATCACTAAGCAATAGGCAGTATCAACATGTGGTAGTGGTATGCATCTATAATCATGTTGGTTTATAAGCTGATAAAAAAACAGAAGTGCTTATATTGCTCATGTGAAGAGTGCAATAAACTCATTTCAGTAAGACATAAAGTAATGGTTCAGAAGGTAAGAGGAAGAAATCATAAGTATTTGAGTATTTTTAACCTGGAAATTTAGGACATTTGCAAATTCAAGTATTATTTAGATGCAGTTTGAGTTTGGTCTTAAAAGGTTTGAGACTGTTTATTTGTCTGATGGTGAAGTGAATGTTGTTCCGCAGTTTAGCTATGCTTACTGAGTCTAAGGAGTCTCCACATCAATTGACAGATTTTTGGAATTCTATTAGGTGTTAGTCCTCTGTTCGAAGCTTCCTTCTAAGTTTGTACAATTTTGTTGTCTTGCTGGTGGCTAGGGTGTCTGAGGGATGGTATAGTATTTTATGTGCCATTATGAGCTGCATATATGATATTTGGTGAATTAGCTCTAGCCACTTCAGTTTTTTCAAGGGAATACAATTATGGGTTTGGTTTTTGGAGGTTATATGCACTACTTTGGTCAGTGAGAAATTACCTGGCTTTGTAAACTAGCCTTAATTTGCAATTTTTTTCAACAACAGCATTGATGTGCCAGTCAAATTTAAGTTTGTCATTTATGATGACACCCAGTAACTTGCTATGGGTGGTTTGCGGTTTTCTGGTGTTGTTAGATGAGACTTAATTTAGTGCAGCGGTTGTTGGTGGGAGGTTACTGGAGATAAATGTGATTATTTTTATTTATTTATTTATATATATATATATATATATATATTTTTTTTTTTTTTTTTTTTTTTTTTTTTTTGAAATTCAGGAGTAGCTAGGATTGTTCCAGTCAGGTTTCGAGAAAGGAGGAGTCTGATGTGATTGTTTTAATTCTTCAATGCCATCTTTTCTCTTGGCATTGTGATTGTTATTTCTTATGATATAAAAACACTACTCCAAAAAAATTGACAATAACAAACTATGTATATAAAACAAAAAACACAGCAATGGTACGAACTAATTCTTGTATAATAAGGTTTATTAAACAAGAATTAGTTCATACCTTTGCTGTGTTTTTTTGTTTTATATACATAATTTCTTATGATATGCCATCTTATATATATTTATATTTATTTTGTACACTGGGATAGTGTTGTGGCTGTGCAGACAAGAGCTGAGTTGTCAGCATATCATATGATTGTTGCATCATTGGATGCCTTGTGCATGCCATTTATGAATATATTAAATAAGAGAGGTCCTAGTATTGACAAAAGGCTTAGAATTCTGAGAATGACCCTTAAATGAACAGGTCTGAAAAGCAGAAGTCCTCTTTAGTAAATTAAATGCCTCAGCTTTATTCTCTGAGCAAGAAAAATAAAATGAAAAGGTAGATGGAACCTTGGATCTCACCAAAATGTTGGCACATCAGGAGTTTGGTACCCTATTTTGCTGCATTACAGTGCCAGTAATGGAACATGAATTCAAACGCTGGTGTAAGGATAGAAACCACAGCCTTGTGATCTTCCTAGTTCATGTTTGAGTGGCACAGTGGTGGAAAGATTAGCATTGCTGCCTAGTACTGCTGTTTTTTTTTTCTGGTTGTGTTTCTAGATTGGGAGCCTTCCATGCAAAGTTTGAATGTACTCCCTACGTATACATGTACAATGGCTTGCTGCCAGGGACTCAAATGTCATCCCACATCACAAAGACAGACACTGTGCAATGGCATCAGGTTCACTTCAGTATCTCAAAATACTGAAATCTCGAATTTCAGTATCTCAAGACTAAAATAGCGAAAGCCCAGTTCCGCGAAAGACCACATAACCAAATCTGGAAATGTCGAATCAGCAGTTGTGGTGTTGCGCTGTGTTAATGTATAGCTGGAGATTGAGGTAAGTGTTTATATTTTAAGGGTTTTGGGTAAGGATTGTATGTTAGTGTGTTGGGAAGTTGTAGGTGTAGGTTACGGTATGTAGGTAAGAGTGTGAGTGTGTAAGTGTTGAAAATGGTGGTATTTGTATGTATGTGATGTGTGTTTGTGTGAGGGGAATGTATATTGTGTAGTGGTGGGTTTCGTGTCTTTGTCTTTTTAGTGTGACCTTGGAGTTAGTATATATAAGTAGCGGGGGTGTGGGGGGCACAACCCCCCACATGGGGGGTGCAGGGGAGGCTTGCCCTCCTGCTTAGATGTAAGGTAGGTTCGTGTGTTTGTGTTGTTGTGCTTGTATGTATTTTGTTTGTTTGCTGTAGTGTGGGGAGGAAGGTGTATGTGTGTTTGTTTGTGTGGTGTAGGGTGTGTTTAAAAGTCATGATTTTGAATTTTGCGCTTATGGAGTTTCGGTATTTGATTTTTTGGCTTTATAATCTCGAGATACTGAAATTCGATGTTTCAGTAGTTCGAGATTATAAAGTGAATTCATGGAATCATATGTAAGAACACCTGTCACTTACTGTTATGCTGCATTCATAATGGCTGTCATTATTTTTTTTCCCTAACACAGATTTTCTAGTCTTCACAATTTCCCACTTGTGCCTAGTTGTAATGGGCCTGTTAGTACAACCCTTATCAGCTGGTACCAATCCAACATAGTCTTGTTTAAAACTGCAAAATTAAACTTCGTAACACAGAATGCAGTTTTGGAAAACAGTAATAAACTAGAATTACAGATTTTGGAAGTAGTAGCTATCACTGCTTGAACTAAGTATCAACCTTGATGGTAATGTTTACTTCTGTAACAGTCTGTCCTGTAGTGCAGTGCAACACTATACCCACATTTCTTTCTTAGTTTCAGTATATTCTTACCTTCTACAAAATAACCACAGCCTATAGAAATACAGATATATGGTAAATAAGCAGCTATCCCTATAGCAAAGCATGCTGAAATGCTGCATTATTTACATCATTTTTTTTTATTTGAATTTGAATTGCTTAACCAGTGGTAGAGCACAGCACTGATCACATGACCAAATTCAGTCTTAGCCTGGAAGACTGAAATTGGTCATAGGTTCATAGGTTAATAGGTTGGTACTAGGCTATTGGCCCTAGGGCCTATACAAGCCTAGCCATAACAATTCCCTGGCTATTTCTTCCCACAGTATTTATTTCCCTGGACCCCTGTCTAGCAGGGCAACTGACGTGATCCCCGAGGTGAATTTCTTATCTCCCATCCAATCATCAAGGTTCCTTTTGAAGAGGGCCAAAGAGGCGCTCTGCTTGACATGTATGGGCAGTCTATTCCAGAGTCTGGGGAGTCTCTGGGTCAGGAACCTATCCCTCCAGCATGTTTTGTTCATTCTGATGACAAGGTTTAGATCTCTGGAGCGTGTGTCTCTGAGGGATTGGGATTTCTTTTGTAGCATGTCCAACAGCTCTGGGTTTGACATGGCCTTGTATGTTAAGCAGAGGTCGCCTCTGAGTAGATGATATGCGACAGAGTATAGGTGGAGTTTTTTTTTTAGATGGTCAGCATAGGGCATCTGCTTTAGGCCTGTGATTCTTTTAGTGAGGTATTTCTGCGGCCTTTCCAGTTGTTGCAGATGTCTTGAGAGGTACATACCAAACGGGGCATTGTATTCTATAATGGGTCTAATGAGGGATGAGTACAGGTGGACAATGACCTCCTTTTTTCTGGATGAAAAGCCCTTACTGATGAGGTGTGCCACATAGAAGGACTTCATGACTGTTGTGGCGATGTGGTTATCGAAGGTGAGACCACTGTCCACCTGTGTCCCTAAGTCTCTTATAACACTTTCAGTGTTTAGTGTACTGCCACCTATGTGGTAATTCATGGGTACATGTTTTTTCCCAAAGGGGATAACTATACATTTCTTGGCATTGAGCTTGAGCCCATGGCTCTGGCACCAAGCATCTGTTTCTGTAAGGCCCTTTTGTAGAATATCCACATCATTTGGGGATTCAATAATGGCTCACAGTTTGCAGTCATCTGTGAACTTTGTTAGCCAGAGTCCCTTAGTGTTGGCCTGTACTTCCGAGAAGTAGATGCCAAACAAGAGCGGTCCTAGGACTGAACCCTGTGGTACTCCACTTGTCACTTGTCTGGAGATGGATTTGGAGTCGGCTACATTTACAGTCTGGGTTTTGTCAGTAAGACAGCTGGCAACCCATCAAGTGACATAGGGATTAATGCCCAGCCTAGTAAGTTTATATATGATTCTAGAGTGGGGGATGATGTTGAAGGCATTGGTGAGGTCCAGATAGGCTGTGTGGACCACCTTACCCTAGTCCACGGCTCTGGAGACTGATTCAAAGAAGTCAATCAGGTTCAAGAGGCAATATTGGCCCTTCACGACCCCAAACTGCATGGGGTCCAGTGTTTGAAGGTTGTCAATATCTTTCTTTATAAGATCCATGATAATACATTCCATGGCCTTGCAGATCAAGCTCATCAGACTGATGGGGCGGTAGTTCCTGGGATCCAAGGTGGATCCCCCCTTGTGGAGTGGGATAACTGTAGCTGTGTGCCACTCAGTGGGCATGAAGCCTGAGCTGAGGCTATGATTAAACATGACACTTAGGTGAGGTGCCAGTTCATTTTGTAGTTCATGTAGTACACAGCCTGGGATGTCATCTGGTCCCATGGATGCTGCATTCTTAGCTTTGGAGTGTGCAATTTTTACCTGTGTGGCCATTATTAACAGAATTTGGCAATCTTTTGGTATTGAGATGGGCCCTTTATGGGGTGAGAGGGGGTGAAGTTTGCACTGAATCGATCTGCCAGGATATTGGCAATATCCTTGGGATCAGTATATTTAATGCCATTCTGTTGTAGCTCAGAGCAGATCTGAGCATTGCCATTTAGATTCTTGACATAGCTATAGAATGCCTTGTGGTTGTCTTTGGAATCTTTGGCAATTTTATTTTCGCAACCAGCTTTGGAGGATTTTATGAGGGATCTCAGCTTCTTACTGAGGCTGGTGAGGGAGTGTTTTGCATCCTGGGATTTTCCTCTTTTCTGCAACAGTTTCTTCCTTTTGTTGTAAAGTTTTTTTATGGCAAGGGACCACCAGATTGGCTTCCTTTTTTTGGAGGAGAACATCTTGGTTCTATTGGGGATGGCACGATTCATGCACGAGTGGATGTGCTCTTACAGTACCTTAGTGTAGGATTCAGCAGTCGAGCTTTCAGTTCCCGACTGCATGGGTGTCATGAATTTTGTCACTTCTGACTTGAGTAACATGAAGTTGGCTTTGGAGAATTTTTTTACGGAGGTTTCCTTACTGGGGGGTGGGGGTGAGATGTGGATGTCAAGGGTGATTAGCTTATGGTCAGATCTGACCAACGAGGGGGTGACCATAGGTGTGGAGCATCGATTTACCATTTTGGTAATGACCATGCCTAGGATATTGGAGCCCCTGGGGGGACTAAGGTGTAGTTGATACAGGGCATTGGGATTTATGAATTCCAAGAACCATTGAGCAAAGGTGTTGGTACACGAGTAGTTTTCCCAGTTAATGGCAGGGTAGCTGAAATCACCCAGTATTAGGGTGTTTGGTTGTATCTTAATATTTTCCAGTATGTTTAGAAAGGTGTAGTGAGAATCTTGGGGCATGGTGGGGGATCTGTAGCAAGCTAAAATTTGGATTTCAGTCTTACCTAGTGTTAGTTGCACCTGGAGAATTTCAGATGCATTGTGTTGGGCAATTAGCCTGGTGTTGTGAATGTCCTTGGTGAATATGGACACTCCTCCACCTTTAGTGTTTTGGTCCTGGTTTGGTGGCCGAAAAGTGTGGTAAGAGTTGTAGCCTGGTATTGCAGGGGTGCTCTCTAGAACCTTGAAGCAGGTTACTGCACAGATATCAATGTTCTCCATTTTTAGGAGTGCCTCAAGAGAGTGCATTTAGAGGTTTAGACTTCTAGCATTGAGTAGCATTACCTTCAGATTTTGCTTGATTGTACCTGTTACAGTTGTGGTTTTGTCCTTTTGAACTTTGCCTAAAAAAGGCACTATAGGGGTGGCAAGAGCCTTAGCCAGTAACCTGAATCAGAGGGGCTACAGGTGCAGACCTTCTCTGGCAAAGCATCGTGGTCTGTTGATCATGTTGTCCCAGGGAGACAGATACTGGATCCCCTTTGAATGACACCAGAAGCTTAGCCAATTGTTGAAGTCAATCATTTTGTCCTTATACTGTGGTATCATTGTGGGCGAATCAGGATGCTGCTAAGAGCTAGGGTCATACCTGCCTGGGCCACATGATCCAAGAGCTCTTCCATGTCTCTTTTCATGTAGTCCAAGGAGGTATGTCTCAAGTCATTCACTCCAACATGGACAATGACAGAGCATTATTTGAAGTTGTTGTGGAGTGACTTGACTGCATGCGTTATGTGGCAGATCCTGGCACTCGACAGGCAGCTGACTGTAATTTTCTCTTTGTTCAGCCTGGTGAGTGGGACATCAGTGTGCCTGACTATAGAGTCATCTATGACTAAAGTGTTGGGTACATTGTCTTGCCTTAGGGGCTGTTGGGTGGCACACTGGTGTTGTGAGCTATGTGACACTTTGGTTGTGATTGGTGCTTGTTTGCGTTTCAGCTTTCGGAGGTCCTTGTTGCTTGGGCATGTTACTGTTAAGGGCCTCCATATATGTGGGTTTAGTGTTGCTATGTGTGGGTGTTGGTGGTGTGGGTTTAGGAGGGCTATGTGTTGCTTGAGGTGTAGTGTGGTGTTAACCTTCTCCTCTCGACTGTCTAGCACAATCTTGGGTGGAGAGAGCTTTGCTTCTAGTTTGGCTATGTAAGTGCTTCTCTCACAGGTTGTAGTGTTGGGTGGTAGGAGGAGTGGGTTGTCTGTGTACATGAGGCGATTGCTGCATTGCCCCAGTATGCCCAGATTCACCAGATGGACAGGAGAAATCACCGAAAGCTGACCCTTGGACATGCCTGGTTTGGTGCTTTTTTTTTTGTTGTAAAGTACAAGAGCTGCTTTCCCTTACCTTAGCAAGGTACTTTGTAATTATAGGCTGTTTAGTGCATACGATTAATTTCTCCTTATTAACAAGAAGAGTTGAGTGCTTGTATCAGTTTAAGACTTCCTAGTGCTTTCCAGCAGGTTTTAAAGCAAGTGCTAGTCACAGGGATGCTTAAAGGTAAGATGAAAAAAAATGGTTTATCCTAAACATTGCGGTGTGCACTAGAGGAGCTAGTTGTGAAAGTAGGTAACTTATGTTTTACCTGTCTAAAAAGTTAAGTTTTAGGGGAGAGTCACTATTTTTAAAATAGCAAGATAAATTGAAAAGGAGTGGTCACTTTTGTATTCTGGTACTATGGAATACAGTAGGATGGCCAATAAATTTAAATAGTTAAAGGGGAGTGATTTCACAAAATGATAATTTTGTGCTTACTCACACATGCCAGTAAAAACAGAGAGGAAATGAGATATATGGTCAAATTAACATAAAGGGAAGGCAACTAGAAAGACAGTGGTGTTTAAGAACACTACAGTAACCGAGTGGGAGGGTGGGGGAAAAATTCTGCCTGACTCACAAGAGACAGAGCTGTGGTCTCTTTTCAAGTTTTAATATGCAGTTAAAAGCAGAATACAAGTAAAACACAAGGTAAATAAAACAAATCACAGTATTCAAAATAGAAAAAGGCAATAAAGTAATACAACAAATAAAAAGCAAACTAACCTTTCCCTCACAGCAAAGTGTAGCAGAGTCTGGGTGAGCCTTTCTAGTGCAACCACATTGAGAGTCAAAACGTGACAGAACTAAACATAAGAGCATAATTCCACAGAATAAACACAAATATACACAAGATTACAAATCATTAGAAATAACAGTCAATGCCAACAGTAAAGACAGCTGTGAAGTGTTAAACATCCATAACATATGGGAGTATTAAAGATGGAGTTTGGTAAAGTAACACATTTGTATAAAGATAAAATAATGTGAAAATAATACACTGCAGCTCCTTTGTTAAGTTTGGTCATGCTATGCTTGTTATTTGAATGCAGTTTTGTTTTCTGATTTTTTTTTTATATGAAAATGACACATGTACACCATCCAGGAAGGCAGTACGCAACAGCAGTTATTTATTTAGGTTTCTCAGCAGAACACGGGACTGATAATCCTGCACTTAAGGATTACATTTGCATGTGTTCATTGCATTCATAGTAGTTTTGTTTTTTGCTTTGTATTATTTAATGAAACTAGTCAGAGCAGTACTTTACCCTTTACAAAAAGTAATATACAGTTTATTTTGTTTCCATCCAGCAGAGGTAAGAAGGTCTGTTCTTGCACATCGTGCCATTTTCCATGACTTATTTTACTAAACTGAACAAATTCATTCATGCTAAGCAATACTTTGGAATTGGTAGAAGGGTGAGAGACATGGCTTCAAGCTAAAAATACTATTGATTGTGTTTTAACTTCAGTTTTAGTGTTACATTTAAGATGCAGGCCCAGATTTCATGCAGAGTCAAATAAATGGAGAATGAACAATTCAAATGTCAGCTATATTTCTAAAAGGTGCATTAAAAATATATATTTTTTCAAATATATTTTTATTGAATTTTACAAACTTTTCGAACATACAAAGGAAAAACTGTAAGTCATTACAGGAAGCAGTAAAGTATAGCTATATATATATATTATAATGTAAAGCATTGTTTTCTGCATTTTTGTGTTTGCACTTCAAAAGTCATTTTTATTTTGCCTTGTTTAATTGTTGCAGGCTACACACTCAAGTGCGCTAGCCGATTTAAAGCATTTACAGTGTTCTTCTGCCTAGTTTCGGTTGTATTGTAAAAAAAATAAAAAAAAATATCCTTGTTTCCCGCCTTTTCTGAACTAGAGTAGTCCAGTTTTCAGATCTTGCTGAATTCTAGGCTGTGTTATGGTTCCTGTGTTGCCCATATCCTTACTTGGATAGGAGGAAGCTTCTCTGTTCACCAGTGAGAGTGGGGAGCTTTGAGCAGCCTATCTGTCCCTAGAGGAGTGGCCTCAGCCCAATAACTAGTAGCTTATTGGCCATTTTGGGCCATTAACTATCTCTTTCAAACTCCCTGCCTTAAAATCAGCTTTAGCGTGGTTTTGCACTTGTATCAGACTTAGCACAGCTCCTCGTGGTGTCCTGCAGAGTTCTACAAGCAGCAGAAAGCGAAAGAGAGACTTTAAAAGATTATAAGTATATTTTTTCTGCCTTCCTACCTGTGACTGTATATTCTCGCCAAAAAGTGAGTTTTCTAACTATCTGAGATCTGTAAAGCATTGTTTTCTGAATTTTTGTGTTTGCACTTCAAAATACTTTTTTTTTGCCTTGTTTAATCGTTGTAGGCTACACACTCAAGTGCACTAGTCAATTTAAAGCATTTACAGTGTTCTTCTGCCTAGTTTCTGTTGTATTGTAAAAAAAAAAAAAAAAAAATCCTTGTTTCCTGCCTTTTCTGAACTAGAGTAGTCCAGTTTTCAGATCTTGCTGAATTCTAGGCTGTGTTATAGTTCCTGTGTTGCCCGTATCCTTACTTAGATAGGAGGAAGCTTCTCTGTTCACCAGTGAGTGGGGAGCTTTGAGCAGCCTATCTGTCCCTAGAGGAGTGGTCTCAGCCCAGTAACTAGTAGCTTATTGGCCGTTTTGGGCCATTTCCTATATCTTTCAAACTCCCTGCCTTAAAACCCGCTTTAGCACAGTTTTGCACTTGTATCAGACTCAGCACAGCTCCTCGTGGTGTCCTGCAGAGTTCTACAAGCAGCAGAGAATGAAAGAGAGACTTTGAAAGATTATTAGAATATTTTTCTGCCTTCCTACCTGCGACTGTATATTCTCGCCGAAAAGTGAGCTTTCTATCTATCTGAGATCTGTAAAGCATTGTTTTCTGCATTTTTGTGTTTGCACTTCAAAAGTCTTTTTTTTGCCTTGTTTAATTGTTGTAGGCTACCCACTCAAGTGCACTAGCCGATTTAAAGCATTTACAGTGTTCTTCTGCCTAGTTTCTGTTGTATTGTAAAAAAAAGAAAAAAAAAACAAAAAAAATCCTTGTTTCCCACCTTTTCTGAACTAGAGTAGTCCAGTTTTCAGATCTTGCTGAATTCTAGACTGTGTTAGAGTTCCTGTGTTGCCCATATCTTTACTTGGATAGGAGGAAGCTTCTCTGTTCACCAGTAAGAGTGGGGAGCTTTGAGCAGCCTATCTGTCCCTAGAGGAGTGGTCTCAGCCCAGTAACTAGTAGCTTATTGGCCATTTTGGGCCATTAACTATCTCTTTCAAACTCCCTGCCTTAAAACCCGCTTTAGCGTGGTTTTGCACTTGTATCAGACTCAGCACAGCTCCTCGTGGTGTCCTGCAGAGTTCTACAAGCAGCAGAGAGCGAAAGAGAGACTTTAAAAGATTATAAGCATATTTTTTCTGCCTTCCTAACTGCGACTGTATATTCTCACCAAAAAACGAGTTTTCTATCTGAGATCTGTAAAGCATTGTTTTCTGCATTTTTGTGTTTGCACTTCAAAAGTCTATTTTTTGCCTTGTTTAATTGTTGTAGGCTACACACTCAAGTGCACTAGCCGATTTAAAGTGTTTACAGTGTTCTTCTGCCTAGTTTCTGTTGTATTGTAAAAAAAAAAAAAAAATATATCCTTGATTCCCACCTTTTCTGAACTAGAGTAGTCCAGTTTTCAGATCTTGCTGAATTCTAGGCTGTGTTATAGTTCCTGTGTTGCCCATATCCTTACTTGGATTGGAGGAAGCTTCTCTGTGAGAGTGGGGAGCTTTAAGCAGCCTATCTGTCCCTAGAGGAGTGGTCTCAGCCCAGTAACTAGTAGCTTATTGGATGTTTTGGGCCATTTCCTATCTCTTTCAAACTCCCTGCCTTAAAACCCGCTTTAGCGCAGTTTTGCGCTTGTATCAGACTCAGCACAGCTCCTCGTGGTGTCCTGCAGAGTTCTACAAGCAGCAGAGAGTGAAAAAGAGACTTTAAAAGATCATAAGTATATTTTTCTGCCTTCCTACCTGCGACTGTATATTCTCGCCGAAAAGCGAGTTTTCTAACTATTTAAGATCTGTAAAGCATTGTTTTCTGCATTTTTGTGTTTGCACTTCAAAAGTCTTTTTTTGCCTTGTTTAATTGTTGTAGGCTACACACTCAAGTGCACTAGCCAATTTAAAGCATTTACAGTGTTCTTCTGCCTAGTTTCTGTTGTATTGTAAAAAAAAAAAAAAAATCCTTGTTTCTTGCCTTTTCTGAACTAGAGTAGTCCAGTTTTCAGATCTTGCTGAATTCTAGGCTGTGTTATAGTTCCTGTGTTGCCCATATCCTTACTTGGATAGGAGGAAGCTTCTCTGTTCACCAGTGAGAGTAGGGAGCTTTGAGCAGCCTATCTGTCCCTAGAGGAGTGGTCTCTGCCCAGTAACTAGTAGCTTATTAGCCGTTTTGGGCCATTTCCTATCTCTTTCAAACTCCCTGCCTTAAAATCCGCTTTAGCATGGTTTTGCACTTGTATCAGACTCAGCACAGCTCCTCGTGGTGTCCTGCAGAGTTCTACAAGCAGCAGAGAACAAAAGAGAGACTTTAAAAGATTATAAGTATATTTTTTCTGCCTTCCTACCTGCGACTGTATATTCTCGCCGAAAACCAAATTTTCTATCTGAGATCTGTAAAGCATTGTTTTCTGCATTTTTGTGTTTGCACTTCAAAAGTCGTTTTTTTTTGCCTTGTTTAATTGTTGTAGGCTACACACTCAAGTGCGCTAGCCAATTTAAAGCATTTACAGTGTTCTTCTGCCTAGTTTCTGTTGTATTGTAAAAAAAAAAAAACAAAAAAAAATCCTTGTTTCCCACCTTTTCTGAACTAGAGTAGTCCAGTTTTCAGATTTTGCTGAATTCTAAGCTATGTTATAGTTCCTGTGTTGCCCGTATCCTTACTTGGATAGGAGGAAGCTTCAATGTTCACCAGTGAGAGTGGGGAGCTTTGAGCAGCCTATCTGTCCCTAGAGGAGTGGTCTCAGCCCAGTAACTAGTAGCTTATTGGCCGTTTTGGGCCATTTCCTATCTCTTTCAAACTCCCTGCTTTAAAACCCGCTTTAGTGCAGTTTTGCATGATTTTGCGCATCGTGCAACATCGCAGTGCCATTTAAGCTGTTTTAAACTATTCCCGGCTCCAGAAAGTCTGCTCTTAAATTTTTCCCTTAGAACTAGTCAAACTCACAAAATAAGCACTCAGCCTTCATTCTACAGCCCAGCACTTGATCAAATTTCTCAGTAAGCACAAAATAAGTCTAGCACTACACCCCTTATACTATCCAGAAGTACAAGGTTCCCTATTTGTCCATTCCGGACAATCAATAAATCAGTTCTTTAAACCATCCAGCCCTATCCAAAGCACAGTTTCAGGTATACTCTCAAGTCCAGCAGGTGAATCTGGGAATCTTGAGGCAATGTTACAATTGCCTTATGTACACAGACAACCCTCTCCTCCTTCCAACAAACACAAATATATGTGAGAGATGCAACTATACAGCCAAACTGGAGGCCTGGCTCTCTCAACCCAAGACTGGCACAGTCAGTCAGGAGGAGAAGGAAACCACTCGCACCACACAACCAGTCACACATAGACAAATCGCACTGGCAAACAAGACACATAAACTCACAAAAACATACTTGGAGGCTCTAAATAAAAATCTGCCAAAGCAACAGACCTCCAAAGCAGACATCCAAGCATCCGCTACCCCACAACAACTTCCACGTATCACATACTTCACAAAGTCAGTGTGCCACGCAGTCGCAGCCCCCAAGGCTAAATAACACACCTAATACACTAGTAATTGGAAACTCTATTGGCAGGCACACGGACATCCCACTCACCAGACTGAACAAGGAGAAAGTCACTGTAAGCTGCCTGTCAGGTGCTAGGATCCGCCACATAACACAAGTACTCAGGTCACTCCACAGCAGGTACAAATATGACTCTGTCATTGTCCATGTTGGTGTGAATGACCTGAGACGTACCTTTCTGGACTACATGAAAAGAGACATAGAGGAGCTCTCTGATCATGTAGACCAGGCCGGTATGACCCTGACCCTGAGTAGCATCTTGCCCTCACCAAGAATGATGCCACAGTATAAAGACAAAATGATCAGTTTTAACAATTGGCTAAGCTATTGGTGTCATTCAAAGGGGATCCAGTGTCTGTCAGCCTGGGATAACATGCTTGACAAGCCATGATGCTTCGCCAGGGATGGCTTGCACGTGTCACCCTTAGGCTTTTGAATACTGGCTAAGGCTCTTGCCACCCCCATAGTGTCTTTTTAGGCAAGGCTCAAAAGACAACCCACCTCCATAGACAATACCAGAGACAAAAAACTAAGGGTAATGCTACTCAACACCAGAAGTCTAAACCTCAAGATGCACGCACTCGAGGCACTCCTCAGTATGGAGAAAATCGATATCTGTGCAGTAACAGAAACCTGGCTCAAGGCTCCAGAGAGCACCTCAGCACTTCCAGGATTCAACTCATACCATTCTTTTCGGCCCCAGAACTTGGACTGAAATACTAAAGGAGGGGGAGTATTCATTTTCCTCAAGGATATCCACACCTCCAGGTTAGTGGCACTGCACGAAGAAGCGGAGACCATCCATGTGCAACTAGCAGTAGGTAAAGCTGCTTTTCAGTTTGTAGCCTGCTACAGATCACCCACCTTGTCTCAGGACCCCCACTTGGCATACCTGAGAACATTGGAGAATATGAAGGTCTCACCAAACACCATGGTATTGGACTGGGAAAACTACTCAAGTTCCAACTCTTTTGCCCAACATTCCTGGAGTTTATAAACTCAAATGCCATGAAACAATTGGTCACCACTCCCACAAGAGGAGAAAATATATTGGACTTGGTCATCACCAACATGGGGGCTAAATGTTCCACACCAGAGGTAACCCCCTCGTTGGTAAGATTAGACCATAAACTAAGCACAATGGACATCCACATCCAGACCCCACCCCCAGCCAAGGAAACCACTGTGAAAAATTTCTCAAAAGCAAACTTCACACTTCTCAAAATTGAGGTGGAAAGTTTCGTAGCCTCCGGGCAAATGGAAAATGCTACCCAAACAGCAGAATCCTTTACAAATGCACTCTATGAGCACCTACAAGAATGCATGGATTGTGCCATCCCAAGTAAAACCAAGACTCACTCCTCCAAAAACAGGAGACCAGTCTGGTGGACTCCGGTCATAAATAAGCTATACAACAGAAGGAGGAAACTATTACATGATAAGGCAAAATCCCAAAAAGGGAAGGCATCCCTGATCAGTACTAGCAAGAAACTTTGATCCCTCATAAAATCATCAAAGGCTAGCTTTGAAAGAAAAATCGCCAAAGACTCTAAAGATAATCACAAGGCATTCTTTAGCTACATCAAGAATCTGGGTGGCAACTCTCAGATATGCTCTGAGCTGGTGCAAAATGGCACAAAATACACTGAACCCATTGACATTGCCAACATCCTGGCAGACA
Organism: Protopterus annectens; assembly: GCF_019279795.1. Lineage (NCBI taxonomy): Eukaryota > Metazoa > Chordata > Ceratodontiformes > Protopteridae > Protopterus > Protopterus annectens. Next base: position 332,845,438 of record NC_056745.1, on the reverse strand, counting down.
GGTTCGGTGCAAACTTTACTCCCCCCCCCCCAAAAGGGACAGTGTCTATCCCAGAAGGATGCAGTCCCCCAGGCATCACAGACACACAGGTGAAAGCAGCCCTCTCCAAAGTAAAAAACACAGCATCAATGGGACCGGATGGTATCCCAGGCGGTGGCTTAGACGAGCTCCAAAATGAACTAAGCCCTCACATAAATTCACTGTTCCAACTCAGCCTTACCACAGGTTATGTACCCAAAGAATGGCATACAGCAATAGTGATCCTGCTCCACAAAGGTGGCGCCACAATGGATCCTGGGAACTATCACCCTATAAGCCTGACTAGCCTGGTCTGCAAGGCTATGGAGCGTATCATCATGGATCTCATAAACAAAGACATTGGGAACCTCCGAACACTGGACTCTACCCAATTTGGCTTTGTTAAAGGCAGATCTTGCCTCTTAAACCTAGCTGACTTCTTTGAAACAGTTACCAAAGCCATAGATGAGGTAAAGGTAGTCCACACAGCCTACCTGGATCTCGCAAAGGCCTTCGACACAATACCCCACTCTGGCATCATAAATAAGCTTACCAGCTTAAATATTAACCCATATGTCACAAGATGGGTTGCAAACTGGCTCAGGGATAGAACTCACATGGTCAGAGTCGCAGGTGCCATGTCCGACTCTAAACCAGTTACAAGTGGCATCCCACAGGCTTCAGTCCTGGGACCCCTCTTGTTCGGTATATACTTCTCAGAGGTACAGGCAAACACGGGACGACTGTGGCTTACCAAGTTCGCAGATGATTGCAAACTGGGAGCCTTAAATGACTCTCTGGCTAACACAAGCATCCTCCAGAAGGGCCTTACGGAGACGAATACCCGGTGTCAATGCCAAAAAGTGCATAGTCATCCTCTTTGGGAAAAACAAAGTACCCACAAACTACCACATAAGAGGTAATCCACTAAGTATGGAAGAAGTAATCAGGGATCTGGGGACCCAAGTAGATAGCAACCTCTCCTTTGACAGTCACATTGCCAAAGTGGTTAGAAAAGCCTTCTATATAGCTCACCTAATCACAAAAGGGTTCACATCTAGATCAAGAGAGGTCATTTTGCCCCTCTACTCATCGCTCATCAGGCCCATAATTGAGTACAATGCCCCATTTGGGATGTACCTTACCCGACACCTGCAACAGCTGGAGAGACCTCAAAAATACCTCACCAAAAGGATCGTGGGCCTCAAACAGATGCCCTATACAGCTCGACTAAAGAAACTCCAGCTCTACTCAGTTGCTTACCGCCTTCTCAGAGGCGATCTCTGCCTGATGTTCAAGGCCATGTCTAACCCGGAATTGTTTTTTATGCATTATATCCCAAAACCAAATGGACATTAGGAGGACATGCTGGATGGAAAGATTTATAGCCCAATAAACAATCCCTGCCTAGAATATCTTCCCATATCTGGGTAAAATCGTACCCTGAATAGACTTGATTCTGATGTTAGATGAGAAATCGCTGTCCCTCTTCAATCTAAATGGGAGGGAGTCAGAAGCCCATCTGAACTAGGCTTAGGATCTAAATATTGAAGGAGCTGACAGATACTGGCTATAAACCTCTGAAAGGAGAATGCCCTACAAATGACTATTGAAGAGAAACCTATGAACTACTGACAGAAATACCTACCTAAATACCTATATAAAGACAGTAAGAACCTCAACTTTTTAATTAATATTATATAATTTAGGGAAACTAATAATATGATAGATATTTATAAGAAATTTTAGTTTAAATTGTTTAGACTTTATGGTTATGTTGGGTACAGAACCGATAAAGGAATGTTGTACCCTGATCAGTTAAGCAGTTTTGCACCTGTTTACCTTCGAACAAGTTACAGCCTTACTAAAACAACAGCATAATAAATAAATAAACTGCTCTCTAACTAATAAATACAATAGCAATCTCTTTCAATAAAATGTAGTTGTTAGAATTGTTCTTAGTTGTTAGAAGTTGTTATGTTATCTGTGTGTAGTTGTTTAGTGTTGTTTCCCTCCCTCATTACTTACTTATGTGAGCCTTCTAAATACTGAAATATGTGTTCTTATGATATCATTACTGTAATATGATATATATATATAAAGATGCAAATACAAAATAACACATAAATGTATTACATATGCATTAATCAATACATCTGTTACAACAATCAATTCAACATACCATACAACATCATGATAAATCATAGTCAACATCCAACAATGCATATCTGCTGCAACATACAGATGTTGCAACACTAGCAACTTGTTGCAGTATAAACATGTTGATAGTTATTATGCTTTATATTCAATGACATATGGCGATGTGCAGGATGAGTGACATTTGAGTGCACAGTTATCATTGAGTTTAGTCATGGGTTTTTAGTGGTAGTTAGCCTGAGCCAGTTAGCATAGCTCTCAACCTCATAACACAAAAAAATATAAAAACGAAAAAAAAAAAGAGGAACAACAAAGGAAAATAAAGGACTAATTATAATATTAATTTTTATTAATAAAGAAAGTTGTTAGAATAAAGGTTATGTGCTATTATGCTTTTCTAATAAATTAATAAAGTCTATAAAATCTGATGATCTCAACCTCATTCAACCCCTCATCTCAAAATGAAATTTTAAAAAACACAAAAAAAAACAAGGAACAAAAAGCTGTCTGGACAAAAAAGCTGTCTGGACATTCTGTGAAAATCTGGACAGTTGAGAGATATGCCACTTAACACTGCACAGATTATCGATCTAGGCAACTTATAATATGTGTGTGAATGTATATATGTGTTCGTGTGTATGTCTGCATTGGGTCTATATCACTTTATCAAAGAGCTATTCAGTGAATAGCCATTCAACGTAAGCTGGCATTTGCTGCTGCTCTTCATCAAATGGCAAATTTAAAGAGGGCAGAAAAGAGGGTTGGCCACCCAAAAAAAAAAAAAAAAAAAAATAAAATTGAAAACCTACCAATGTGGGGGCTTCACCCTCCTCACACCCCCCAATGTGGGTGCTCCTCCCATCACACCCCCTCTTACTAAATATACCAACTCCGTCATTGCACTACAGAGGGGAAAAGGGCAAATTCCACAATGTGGTCAACCATTGATTTGCCCTCCTTAACGTTTTCCACTCGATGAAGAGCAGGTTTGACAAATAGGCTTTAGACAAATGGCTATTCACTGAATAGCCATTTGATAAAGTGATATAGACCCATCTGCATGTTACTATGTGTGATAATTTTTATTCAAGTGTGTGTGTGTGTGTGTGTGTGTGTGTGTGTGTGTGTGTGTGTGTGTGTGTGTGTGTGTGTGTGTGTGTGCGTGTACGTACGTTTGTGTGTATGTGTGGGGGTGTTAATTCCTTGTCATCTTAGTACCTATACAAGCAGTAGGTGCTCTATTGAGTAGTTGTTTCAGCTACTCAATGGAGCTTTCATAGTCATGCAGATTCCCAAGTAATGAAATGTTGCCCCTTTTTGGAAGGTGGATTACTACGTATCTCTAAGCAGCACAGCAGTACAACTCCACATATCAGTGCAGGCAAGTTATGCTACTGCACTATTATTTGTGAATGCTGGCGACTAAGTCTAAGCAAAAATACCTTAAAGAATTAACTGCATATTTATAGTTCTTGATAAATTCTAGGTAAAATGAAAATATATGAACAGCAGCATCACTAAGTCTGTAATATTCTCTCATCATTTTGATTGCAGGTTGCATAATCATGGCACAAGAAAAGTGATCAGATCAAGCCAAAATAAAATTCCTTAGCCAAGAACAAATCACGGCTAATACAACCAACACAACTGAAACTGATACAAAGTGCAAATGTGTCATAAAGCAGACTGCAGGGGTCTCCTCACATCTCCTGCATGACAAAATTTAACAGTCAATGTGAGGAACCCCATAAAAGTTAAGGCATAGTATTTAACTTCTTCATTTTCTAAAAATTATTTCAACTAGTGGAGCGAGAGGTTAAATCAAATTCATATTCACTAGTAGTGATCAGTATGGTTTTCCCATGGATAATGATTAAGGCTTTTTTTCTGGATCACTGAAATTATTAAAACATGTATTTTATGCTTTACTCCTGAAAAGGCAGTCTAGAGGACTTAAACTGGATACAATCATGTGACAAAAAACTGACCCTACTTATAAATGTCTGCCCAAAACCATAAATGCATAAGTTTAAGTGATCCTGTGCTCTTGGCCTTAGGCCTTCTGGGAACACAGAATCCTTAAGACTACACTAAAATTTAACTCAGGAAGAATTTTACTCCATGGCTTAGGCATACTTTGTGAGTTTATCTGTCTTTGATGATGCAATGGGGACTGCAAAATTTAAACTGCAGTATCTGTAATATCTATTGTTTTTATGATACCAATTTGTTGTATCCAGGACTTTTGGTAAGCTTTTGAGCCCACCAAGCCTTTCTGTGTTGGAGGGAAGCCTTCTAGCTCATCAGTGGGAGTGGTAAGCACTAGGTAGCCTATCTACCACAAGAGCAGTGGTTTCTGGTCCTGAATTTGTAGTTTATTGGCCGTTTGGGCAGTTTTTCCATCTCTTTCAACTTTCTGGTTTAAAAGCCCACGTTTGCACTTGTTTCCCACCTTTCCTGTAACTAGTCTAGTCCAGATACACATTTGCTGTATCCAGGACTGTTTGTAAGCTTCCGAGTGGTGCCAAAGTCTGCTCTTCAATTTATTTCCTTAGATCTACTAGCTCTCTCCTCTCCTGCACTTTTACTAGCTTATTAGTTTAGCACTTTACCATACTTCTTGTAGCAATTATTGTAGCACACAAAAGCGCTACCAGCACTAAATGTTCTACAAGGAAACAGTTCCAGTACTTATTATTAATGCCCACCCCAGGCATGTCTAAAGGTCAGTTCCCTGTGCTTTCTCCTATTAATCTGGTGAACTTGGGCATCCTGAGGCAATTTAGCAACTGCCTCATGTACACTGACAACCCTCTCCTCTTACCTCCCAACACCAAGACTTGTGAGAGATGCACTTATATATCCAAATTGGAAGCCACACACTCTCCAGCCAAGACCAGAATAACTGGTCAAGAGGAGAAGGTCAACACTAGCACCACACCACATGGAACACATAGCCCTCCAGAACACACACCAGCACTGCCTTCACATAAAAGCACAAACCACACACCCACCTTCGCAGAGGCTGTCAATAAAAATCTACCCAAACAGTAGGGACCTCCAAGGCAGAAACACACTCGACCACCACAACACTAATCACGAGACACATAACTCTCCTAAACAGTGTGCCACTCAACCAAAGTCCCTAAGGCAAAACAGCATGCCCAACACACTAGTCATACATGACTTGATAGTGAGGCACACTGATGTCCCACTCACTAGGTTGAATAAGGAGAAAGTAAAAGTCAGCTGCCTGTCAGGTGCCAGGATTCGCCACATAAAGCACGCACTCAGGTCCCTCAACAACAGGTACGAATATGACTCTGTCATTGTACATGTGGGTGTGAATGACCTGAAATGTACCTCCTTGGACTACATGAAAAGAGACATGGTGGAGCTCTCGGATTATGTAGTAGCCCAGGAGGGTAAGACCCTAGCCCTGAGCAGCATCCTACCATCACCTAGAATGATACCACAGTGCAAGCAGAAAATGATTGATTTCAACAATTGGCTAAGTTTCTGGTGTCACTCTAAGGGGATCCAGTATCTGTCTGCCTGGGATAACATGACTGACAGATCTCAATGCTTTGCCAGAGATGGCCTGCATCTGTCACCCCTGGGCTTCCAGATACTGGCCAAGGCTCTTGCCACCCCTATAGTGCCTTTTTTAGGCGGTATTCCAAAGACCAAATTACCACCATAACAGCTACAAACAAATGCAATCTGAGGGTCATGCTGCTCAGCACTAGAAGTCTAAATCTCAAAATGTACTCGCTCAAAGCACTCCTTAAAATGGAGAACATCGACATTTGTGCTGTAACAGAGACCTGGTTCAAGGCAGCAGAAATCACCCCTGTACTACCAGGCTATAACTCATTCCACACCATTCGGCCCCAGAACTTGGACTGAAGCTCCAAAGGCGGTGGTGTTTCCATATTCATAAAGGATGCACAAACCTCCAGACTGGTAGCCCAACATAATGCATCTGAGATACTTCAGGTGCAGCTAACATTCTGTAAGACAGAGATTCAGGTTATAGCCTACTATAGGTCCCCAACCCTGTCCCAAGACTCACACTCCATTTTCCTAAGCACCCTGGAGAATATTAGGGTCCAACCTAAGACTGCCATACTGGGAGACTGCACCTACCCCTCCGTTAACTGGGAAAACTACTCATGTACCAATACACCTGCTCAACGCTTCCTGGAATTCATTAATTCCAATGCCCTGGACCAGCTCATTCTTACCCCCACTAGAGGTAGCAACATCATTGACCTGGTAATTACTAACATGGGCGACTGTTGCTCTACACCAATAGTCAAATCCTCCCTGGTTAGATCCAACCACAAACTAATCACCTTGGAAATCCACATCCCTCCCACCCCCCACCCCCCTCAAAGGTAACCACCATGAAAAATTTCTCCAAAACTAACTTTGGGCTCCTAAAAACAGAGGTGGCTGACTTCACAGCACCAATGCAAATGGAGAATAGTTCCATGACGGCTGAATCATACACCAATGCACTGTACGAACATGTACACAAATGCATGGATCTCGCCATACCAAATAGAACCAAGACACTTTCCTCAAAAAAAAAGGAAGCCAATCTGGTGGTCCCCTGCCATAAACAAACTCTACACAGAAGGAGGGAACTGATATGGAATAAGATGAAGTCCCAAGACTGGAAAAACTCCCTTATCAGCCTCAACAAAAGTTTGAAATCCCTCATCAAATCCTCTAAAGCTAGCTATGAAAACAGAATTGCAGCAGACAGTAAAGACAACCACAAGACCTTATATAGTTATGTAAAGAATCTCCACGGCAATACTCAGATTTCCTCTGAGCTACTGCACAATGGTACCTCTTATACCGAGCCAACAGACATTGCCAATATACTGGCCGACAGATTCAGTGCCAATGCCCCCCCAAAGGACCAATCACAATACCTGTAGATTGCCAGGCACCCAATATTACTGCTGCACAGGTTAAAACAGCACTGTCCAAGGGAAAGAATACAGCTTCTATGGGACCTGACAATATCCCTGACTGTGTTCTACATGAACTACAGAGTGAACTGGCACCTCACCTGTGTGCCCTGCTCAATCACAGCCTCACCTCAGGCTTTGTCCCTACTGAATGGTGCACTGCTACAGTCATCCCTCTCCACAAAGAAGGAACAACAGACTCTGGGAACTATTGTCCCATTAGCCTGATGAGTCTGATGTGCAAAGCTATGGAACGCATCATCATGGACCTAATAAACAAGGATAAAGGGAATCTCCAAACTCTGGATCCTACACAGTTTGGTTTTGTGAAGGGTAGATCATGCTTGCTCAACTTGGTCGACTTCTTTGAGTCAGTCACCAGAGCTGTGGATGAAGGCAAGGTGGTTCATACAGCCTACCTTGATCTGGCCGAGGCCTTTGATACCATTCCCCACTCAGGAATCAGAGAAAAACTCACTAAGCTAGGCACCAACCCCATATCACTAGGTGGGTTGCAAACTGGCTCACAGATAGCACCCACAGTGTGAAAGTAGCTGACTCCAAGTCAGACTGCCGACCAGTCATGAGTTGAGTCCCACAGGGTTCGGTCCTGGGTCCTCTCTTGTTTGGTATCTACTTCTCTGAAGTCCAGGCCAACACAAAGGGACTCTGGCTGACAAAGTTTGCAGACAATTGCAAGTTGGGAGCTATTATTAACTCCCCAAGTGATGTTGACATCCTACAGAAAGGTCTCACTGAGACCTCACTGAGACTGGTGCCAGAATCATGGCCTTAAGCTCAATGCCAAAAAATGTGTCATCATCCACTTTGGAAAAACCTGGTTCCCATGAATTACCACATTGATGGTAGTCCACTGAACACAGAAGGCATTATAAGAGATTTGGGAACACAGGTTGACAGCAACCTCTCTTTTGACCATCACATTGCCACTGTGGTCAGAAAGTCCTTGTATGTGGCACATATCATTACTAAGGGTTTTGCATCCAGGAAGAAAGAGGTCATTGTCTCCCTCTAATCTTCCCTCATTAGGCCAATCATCGAGTACAATGCCCCATTTGGCATGTGCCTCACTAGACACCTGCAAAAACTGGATAGGCTGCAAAAGTACCTCACAAAGAAAATCCTAGGCCTTCAACAGTTGTCCTTTATGGACATACTCAAAAAACTCCAACTATTCTCTCTCACATATCACCTACTTAGAGGCAGTCTCTGCTTGACTTACAAAGCCATGTCTAATCCAGCTCTGTTAGAAATGCTTCTTCTAAAGAAATCCCTCTGCACCACATGCTCCAAAGACCTCAACCTCATTACCACAATCAAAAGAACATGCTGGAGGAACAGGTTTATAACCGAGATTGCCCATGCTATGGAATAGACTTCCATGCATGTCAAGCAGAGCACCTCACTGGCCCTATTCAAGAGAAATCTTGATGAGTGGATGGGAAATAGAAAATTCACCCTGGGGATCACTCCAGTGGCTCTACTTGAAACAAGCACTAGGAAATAAGGTTGGGTGGCATGATGCCAGGGTAATCCTATTGGCTAGGCTTGTAAAGGCTCCAGGGCCATTAGCCTACTACACACTTATGAATCTATGAACCTATAAAACTGTAAACACAACATTGTTGTGAATGTCTCAACATTGGAAGCTTTATATGCCCTGCATATTTTGCCACTGATAAACCTGTAACTATCACTGTACAAGTCCCACATATTTTATGTTATAATTTTTGAAGCTTTATGTGCCATCCAAATCTCACCCCAAATAAATCTGTAATTAATGCTTTACAAGCCCCACATTTCTGTTTTATTATTGAGTACTTGATATCAGCTATTGCTGGTGTTCATTTAGCACATTTTCTCTAAAGTTTATCTGATTCAGTGTATATGAAGATAAAAGAGAACTACAGCAGAGTTATCCAAACTAATTGGGACCTAGGGTAGTTTGGATAATCAAACATACATGGAACCAGATAAAAAAAACTGCAAAATCTTGTTTTTTCTGCACGTTTTTCAACCATTCAGTGATTCCAGTGGACTACAAAGAATTTTTTCACACACGAGTGGGCTACAAGGTCAAAAACAAACACAAGCAAACAAGTATAATGTTTGCATATTCAGACTTTATGATTTCTCTTACCCAAAAACGTAGGAAGGCTGCATTCAGATAATTGACGTTTCTAATAATTGACGTTCGGATAATTGACTCTCTACAGTATATAATAATGTAGATCATATAATTGATTTAATTAATTTTTTAGGGACATAATAGCCGTAATGCGCAGCCTTAAATAACAACCTTCACAATGTCATAGCTTTGGGTTTAATTGATATGACAAGGCTGTCCTTTGTTTCCTTGCATTCTGGTTCTTTGGAAATCACTTGTTCGTGTTAGAATAGACAGAGAGATTGCTTGAGACTGCAATACACTGGGTGAGTTTTTCATTTCCCAAATGGTGTGCAACCATCAGATTGGTACACATATGTTTGAGGAGGTACCGGAGGGTCTTTGCCCCTCCTCCAAAAAAATATTGTTTTTGATCTGCACCATTAGAATGTCATTTTAGTGTTTCAGTTGGCTTTGATCACCAAAGTAGTTTCTAAGCAATTATGCTCTCATCTTACACAGTGGAAGCAAAACTGAATCTATTTTGAACAACCATGAAAGTCACTGATTTATAGTCCTTAAAAATGAAATTCTGTTTTCATGAGACAAACTCTGAGAAATGTATCATTAAATTCGTATTTACTTTAAATATAATTTTCTTGCCATTATTGTTTTGGCCCACCATGTAAATGCAGAGTAAAACAGATTATAAGTACAAACAGAGCACTCAATAAACAGGTAGTATTCCACACAAGCAGTAAACATAAAAAAATATAAACTAGGGCAAATTAGTGGTCCGGCCTTAAATGCAGAATTTCAATAAAATCCCATGTGTACCAGTATCCAGGCAGTCCAGCTCTGGGGTTTACTAGTATTTAAAAAATCTCAGCTGGAGCACCTTCTGTGTGGACTCTGCATGTCCTCCCCACGGTCGAGTGGTGTTCGAAAGACATGCTTGAATGGGTGTGCCTTCGTTGAAGGCTGGGCATCGGGCTGGCACCTCGGCACTGGAAAAATCAACTGCCAGTCATTAGCGGACCGGAGTCCTAACGGGGAAAAGTCGAAAGAAGAAGAACAACAACAACAATTTTATAATTCTCAATATTATTTTGATTCTGCCTTCTGACAAACAAAGCTACTTGCTTTAGATCTGTAAACACTACATTCTACACCAAACTTAGCTGCTGTACAAGTACTCACTTTCTCTTCTTATCTAGTTGTGCATTGTATACATGGGACACATTTAATAGCTGTCAGCATATTTAAATCTCTGGTGCTTGATTGTTTTTGGGAAAGTTGAAAACATAAAAAAACAATCAAAGTGGCCTGAAAGCAGAGCCCTGGAGAGTTTGCCTACATAACAGTGACATAAATGACTCATAGCACAGACACCAGTTACTCCTTTTCTCCAGCTGCTTAGTAGTGCTTGCTGTTATACTAGGATCATAGGATTATAGGAGGTTACTAGGCTAATGGCTCTGGGGCCCTTACAAGCCTAGCCAGGAGTTTATCCCCAAAAGAGAAACCTCAATTAATACCTGTCACCTCTGTCAATGAGGGACACAGGTGGAACCACTGGAACAAATTTCTGGTTGTCCATCCACTCATCAAGGTTGCGCTTGAAGAAGGTCAGCAACGTACTTTGTATGACATGTATGGGGAGTCTATTCCAGAGATGAGGTAGCCTTTGGGAGACAAACCTGTCTCTCCAGCATGTTTTGTTAATGTCACATATTAGATTTAAGCCTTTTGATCAGGTACTATGCAAGGAGCTAGACTTGCGGATATGGAGCATCTCTATTAGAGCTGGGTCTAAGATTGCCTTATAGGTGAAACACAGATCACCTCTGAGCATTCTATATGACACAGAGTAGAGTGATAGTGATTTAAGCCTGTCCACGTAGGACAGGTGTTGGAGGCCATGGATTCTCTTTGTGAGGTATTTCTGTGGCCTTTCCAGCTGGTGCAGGTGTCTGGAGAGGTACATACCAAAAGGGGCATTGTACTCAATTATTATCCTAATAAGGGAGGAGTACAGAGAGGTAATAACCTACTACTTTTCTAGATGCAATCCCTTTACTTAGGAGATGAACCAGACAAAAGGGTTTTCTGACCACTGCCACCACATGATGGTCGAGTGTGAGATTGCGGTCAACTTTTGTACCCAGATCTCTCACCACAGGTTGTGTGCTTAGGGGGTTGCCGCTAAAGTAATAATAAGTAGGGGCCATGTTTTTGCTAAATGGTTTGATAATACATTTGTTTTGCATTTAAATTAAGGCCATGACTTTGGCACCAGTCATTTGTTGCTGTGAGACCCTCTTAAAGTATGTTAACATCATTTGGAGATTCAATGACAGCAGCCAACTTACAGTTATCGAAAAACTTGGTCAGCCGTAGGCCTTTTGTCTCTACCTGGTCCTCTGAGAAGTACAGGACAGATCCCTGGGGGACACCACTAGTGACAGGTCTGCTGCCAGAGGTAGTGGCACCTATTTTGACCTTGTGGGTCCTATCAGTAAGGCAGCTGGCCACCCACCTGATGAGACAGGGATTTACGCCAACTTATGCTAGCTTTTTGATGATGCCTGGGTGGGGAATTGTGTCAAAGGCTTTGGCCAGGTAAAGGTAAGCTGTATGTACTGACTTTCCCTCATCCAGTGCCTTGCTGACAGTCTCAAAAAAGTCAGCCAGGTTCAACAGGCAAGATCTGCCCTTGACAAATCTGAACTGGGTGGGGTAAATGGCTTGAAGATTGCCTATGTTATTGTTTATGAGGTCCATAATAATACGCTCCATGGCTTTACAGATCAGACTTGTCAAGGTTATGGGGCAATAGTTTCCAGGGTCAGTAGTGGCACCACCTTTGTGCAAAGGGATGACAATGGCAGTTCTCCACTCTGCTGGAATAAAGCTTGTACTTAGGCTATGGTTGAATAGGGTGCTCAATGGCAAGGCTATTTCTTGCTGGAGATGTTGCAGAATACAGCCTGGGATACTATCAGGTCACATGGAAGCAGTGTTCTTTGCCTTGGATAGGGCCTTTAACACTTGATCTATGCAGATGTGAGGTGCGGGGCAAGTATCAGGGATGTCAAATTGGCCTTTGGGGGGGTGCAGGGGAGTGAAGTTTGCACTGAACCTGTCTGCTAGCAGGTTGGCTAAGTCAACAGGATCAGTGTAAGCGGTACCATTAAGAAATAATTCGTAACAAACCTGGGATTTGCCATGGAGGTTTCTGACATAACTGAAAAAGGCTTTTTGGTTAGCGTTTGTTTCGGAGGCTAATTTCGATTCATAATTGGCTTTGGAGGTTTTCACTTGTGATCTAATTTGCTTGTTGAGGCTAAGAAGGGAGTTTTTCAATTTATGCCTTTTTACCCTTGGACAACAGTTTCTTCCTTTTGTTGTACAGCCTGTTGCTAGAAGATGTCCACCACATAGGTTTGTGTTTCCTAATGGAGTAGGTTTTAGTTTTGCTGGGTATGGCTGAGTCCAAGCAGTTGTACAGGTGCTTGTATATTGTACTGGCATACTGTTCAGCATATATGTCTGCATCTTCTGAGGGGGGCAGTAGTATGAATCTACTGATACCTTCTCTTAGAAGGTTGCAGTCAATTTTTGAGAAGTTTTTTTTGCCTGGTTATGGCTTGGCGGGGTTGGATGGGATAGACACTTCGAATGAGAGAGACCGATGGTCTGATCTCACCCGGGGAAGAACTTACTATGGGGGTGGTGCAGCAGTTGCCCATGTTGGTGAGAACCAAGTCTAAAATGCTATCTCCCCTTGTGGGGGATGAGACAAGCTGGTCTAGTGTGTTAAAACTGATGAAGTCAAGGAATCGTTGGGTGAGTGCATTAGAGCAGGAATAGTTCACCCAGTTTATGGTGGGGTAGTTGAAGTCACCAAGGATCAAGATGTTAGGGGGTACCTTGATGGACTCAAGTAAGTCCAGGTAGGAGGAGATTGTCATGGAGGGGGGTCTATAGCTGGCTATAACTTGGATGGGTGTCTTGCCAATTGTCAATTGCACCTGCTGTCTGTGCTGTGTTTGGTGTTGTGTGTGGAATGTCTGTGAGTGCGTTTTGGAGGTCTCTGGTGATTAGGTAAGTTTTTATTGAGGACCTCTGTATATATGGGTGTGTGCTGTGCTTGACTATGTGATGTGGGTGGTTGGTGTTTGTGCTGGCTATCTCCTCTTTGTCAGGAGTACTGACTGAGGTGCAAGACAGCATGGACTCCATTTTAACGATATAGATGCTTGGAGATTGCCTATGTTATTGTTATTATTTCTCGCAAGTAGAAGAATTATGTACTAGGAGAAGGAGGTTGTCAGTGAACATGAGGCAGTTGCTACACTGTCTCAGTATGCCCATGTCGACCAGGATGGCAGGAGAAACTGATGGGAATTGTCCAGACATAGTGTTCTGAAACTTGGAAGGACTTGGGGAGAGAGGGTTTTGTTAAGGGTTTGTCCACACCAGTGTAGACCACTAAAACCTTCTTAAATGTAAAATAACAGGCCTTAAGCCCAAGTGCTAACACCAAGACTAAGAGGGTTAGAATAACAGACCAATTTAATCAGGCTTTACAAATAACTCCAGCATGTGGCAATGTGCATAAAGTTGTGGTTAAATGTAGATAAACAAAAATGAATCCTACCACAGCATTTCTTCTAAATAACCAACATTTATTCAAAGATCAATAAGTGTTTTCACTCACACAGGAACTCCTTTGGACCGATAAGCTAATATCAAGTAGTGCAGCTTAAAATACATATGCACAAAGGCCATGTTTATTAAAACAAGAATATAAAATCAATTCAAATAGACAAGTGAGATGAGAAAATGAATACAGATTAACAGGTTTTCTGTTCAAAATACTTTTCGTCATTCAGCACCAACATTGTACAGGTGTCGAGTAATACATGCCAGGAATACTTAATCTTTTTCCAGTCACCTAACATCTGGAGACCTTGCGTGTGTGTGTGTGTGTGTGTGTGTGTGTGTGTGTGTGTGTGTGTGTGTGTGTGTGTGTGTGTGTGTGTCTCAGCTGTTCAAAGAGTTAAGAAATTCATGACCACAGCTGTCACTAAATCCAAAGCCAAGCTGGCAAGACAGTCCAATAGTAACCTAGCCCCACTGAACTTAAATCCAAATACAATGAGCACAAAACAAGTCTTGTAAAAATGACCATCAGTATCTACAGATTTGACAAGGCTAAGCATTTTTTCTTGAGAAGTAAATCACTTAAGAAAAAAAAAACTTGTTTGTGCTTATTCGTTATAAGTAGAATTCAAGAACCAGACTAGAATAGGACTAAAGATAGCAGCTTGTCTGTGCTTATTTGTTATTAGTATAATTCAAGAACCAGGCTAGAACAGGACTACAAATAGCAGCTTGTCTGTGCTTATTCGTTACACGTAGAATTCAAGAACCAGGCTAGAATAGGATTACAGATAGCAGCTTGTCTGTGCTTATTCGTTATAAGTAGAATTCAAGAACCAGGCTAGAATAGGACTACAGATAGCAGCTTGTCTGTGCTTATTCGTTATAAGTAGAATTCAAGAACCAGGCTAGAACAGGACTACAGATAGCAGCTTGTCTGTGCTTATTCGTTATACGTATAATTCAAGAACCAGGCTAGAACAGGACTATAGATAGCAGCAGCTCAGTAGCTGAGAAGTACACAGCTGACATCAAAGCTAGAACTGGGCTGGTAAAAGAGCTGAACACATTAAAAAGTTCTATACAGTCAGAAGAAAACACAGGAAGCCTACTCTAAGATGTACACAGATGAACACCAACATCTACAAAATTATAAGCATCCTCGACCAGCATGCTCCAAAATGAACTCTACGAATTAGGTCTAAGCCAGCCCTTTGGCTCTCCACAGGCACCAGACAGAAAATGTTACTCAGAAACAAAGCCTGGAACACATGGATAACCACCAAAAATGACTTAGATCATCTGACATTTAGACAGCTGAGAAGTGTCACAAAAAAAGCTCTAATCTCTGATAAAAAACATTTTTTATAAAGAAATGCAACAAAAACACAAGAATAATTCACAAATGTTCTGGGCATGCATCAATAGATTGCTTCACTCAGGTCAAACCACACCAACCCCAGTAGGTAGTACACAGGAAAACCCCAAGCAAGCTGCAAATGCCTTTAGCACCTTCTTTACAGAAGCCATTCAATCTCTAGCAAACCAACTATCTCCTGATAGCTCTACCCTTCCTACCTCCTATTCTAGCTCTCCCCCCTACATTTCAAATGCAACCCATCCCAACACACTATATTTGCAAACTCTTACATAAACTAAAACCTTTCACTCCATCAGCTGACCAACTACCTGCAGAATACCTGCAGAAAGCAGCTAAAGCAATAGTCTATCCTATAGCCATCCTTATCAACAGAACCATTAGTGAAGGAACAATTCCAGTAATCTGGAAAATCTCACACATTATCCCCCTACACAAAGGTGGGAGCTCTAACGAACACTCTATAGACCTATAGCCCTACTTTCCCCCTTAGCAAAAATAATGGAAAAATGCATGCATAATCAACTTCTCAACCATCTAACTAAAAAAAAAAACTGATTTCTGAGTGCCAACATGGCTTTAGGCCATTCCATAGTACTACAACCGCCATCCTATCCTTCTCTAACGCCATCAACAAAAATAAAAATAACAATATTCTTACCTTTGCTTTCTTTATTGATCTTTCAAAAGCTTTTGATATGGTTAATCACCAGTTGCTCTTGAATATTCTCAAATCTCTTTCTCTTGACACTCAGGCTATAAAATGGTTCGGTTCCTACCTCAGCAATAGGCAGCAAGCAGTGCCCTGGGAGAATCACCTATCTTCCCATCTGCCTGTCACACTAGGTGTACCTCTGGGCTCTATTTTGGGCTCGCTCCTTTTCTCAATTTTCATCGATGATTTACAATTAGCAATCCCTCGGGCTACTTATATACAATATGCAGATGACTCGACAATAATATGTTCAGCCAATTCCTCATCTGAACTGCAATTAAAAACACAAACAGTATTTAGCAAAGTAGAAACATGGTCTCTGCAACGATGCCTCTTCTTGAATCCAAAAAAAAAAACAAAGCTCCTACTTTTCACTCCTACCCACAAGTCCACCCTAATAGATTTCACACTTACATCTAACAATGGCACACTCATAACACCTGACTTAACTACCAAACTCTTAGGTGTTACTATTGACAACTACCTCACCTTTGATACACAAATAAACAATACAGTAAAAACAGTCAACAAAAAAAAGGGTTCCCTCTACAGGATCAGACCTTTCCTTACTTCACCTGCTAGATCCACTATTGCCTACTCCCACCTTATATCTACACTTCTCTATGCTTCTCCTATGTATACTAACCTGTCAAAAATAATCTTCTAAAACTGGCTAAATCCTACAACAACATTGCCAGATTTGCCACTGGAAAACCCTTCCGAACCCATCACTGCCAAAATCTACAACAACTAGGTTGGCTGGAACTCCAGAATCAGCTTATGTTTAACCAACTTACAATTATCCATAAGACCCTGTACCAGCCTCATAATACTCCAGCACTATCTTCCTTTGTCACTCCCTACAAAAACCTGAACACCTTACGCTCCTCTAATAAACTACTAGTATGTATAAGCAAATCCAAAAACCTGACTGGTGACTCTCTTTTCAAATACAGCTGGGAGACACTGGAACCTTCTTCCTAGTGATCTAACATCACTTTCCTCCCTTACTATCTTCAAACAAAAGCTCAAAATCTATCTTAAATCACACTGACTCTGTCCTTCTTGTAACCCTGACTAACCTTTACTATAACTGCTATGCATTCTCTCTTTTCTTCCATTCTACCTCTCACTCCTTGTTACTTATTTCTGAAGAAATTAGAATGTAAGCTAAGTAAGCAAGATATAATGATTATTTTCTTGAAGAGTTTTAACCAGAATACTATCTTAAAAACACTTTTGACTTGCTCTGTAAATAGAAGTGAACTGAAAGAATGTGCTAACAGTGAAATGACCAATATTATCTGAAATCCTCTGTTTAATATTACATGTATGTTGTTGTACATTAGAGGTATATAATATATATATATATATATATATATATATATATATATATATATATATATATATATATATATATATATATCTTTAACTGTTTGGAGCTTTTCTCCCCGGGCCTCTACTGAAAAAGGACATGTATTCAGTTAGACTAGCCTGGTCAACAAATGTAAAATAAAATAAAAAATAAAAATAAGGCTAAGGAAGTAATTGTCAGAGGACAAAAAAAAGAAAAAGTAGCCATAAAAATTCCAAGAGAATCTGAACCAGATTGAAATAAGACTATAACAGGCACTGTAACCCAGAAAGGCTGTTACATGTTCATATGATAAACACTTACATGAAGACATGGGTATATCCACAAATACAATTCCCAAAGACTGAAAATGGATTATGATTCTAAGAGTCATTTAGGTACTGTCAAAAAGTTAAGTTTTACATTCAAACAATAATAGCAGTGTCTCATAAAAATCTGAAAATTAGTAGGATTGCTGATACCTTGTATTGATCGGCACACTGATACTGAAGAATTGTGAATACTATGGCATATAGGAATCCATTGAAGGAAAATGCATTTTTGTATAGTAGTAGTATGTACCCCCCCACACACACACACACACACAATTTATGTTCAAAAATATCACAAAAGGACAGATGTGACATGTATCTAGATTAAATAGTATTGATACAAGTTTGGATGATCAAATGAATTATCTTATGCATGATTTTTATGTAACAGTTATGATAAAAAATGGTTGAACACCATTAAGATATTTTATTATTGGAATGAACAACAGTTACTTAAACCTATTTTTTTAGAATCAGTTAATGCAAGCACCAGCCAGAGATGTAATACTAACAATTACTTCCGATTATTAACATATAATAGTTGGACATCTAGGGTACAAAATGTTATTAAACACAATTAGTACATTTTAAAAGAAATAGATGATCTTAAACATACCCGAATAGCCTACTTTTGGATATAAGTCAATGTAGAATTTAAAGCGCAAATGAAGTTATAGGGAACAGAAGAAAACAACTAAGGTTAGATATCATCATAGAAAAAAAAAGCTATTCCCTGTACAAAGTGTCAGTTTAAAAGTATTTACTAAAGGAAAGGAATTTATGCATCTTGTTATGCATAAGGAATTTCAAGTTTGATGTTTTTACAGATTATGATTTGAAAAGTGTTAAATAGCTTGCAGTATGTGTCTCCTGTAGTGACTCTTATGTGGGACAGACAAATAGAAATGAAAAAGAATGCTTAGGAGATCATCTTTCAGAAATTAGAAGACATGTTATTACTAACACCTTATGCACACCTATCTGAAGAAACACATCATTTTATGTTTATTGTCCTAAAAGTGATTTATAAATGTGTGGTATACAGAATATAAATGGATTAATGTACTACATGTTGACAGACCTCCAGGTTTTAATGGAAACATCACCCTTAAGCGTAAAGTAAGGCAATATATCAAGTAACACCCAATTATATTGTATTATTTCATTATGTGACTTATTCCATTCTTATAAAATGTGCACTTTGGCTCTTTGTATTTTTAATCCAGTGAATGAAGCACAGTAGTGTGAAAGCTTGTTAGTCTTTAAATGTATTAAAATGCTCTTTGCTGATACTTGGATCTGTTTTTTAATAATCTTACTTCTTTGCCTGGCTTGGTTTTGTCTGCTTGAGCTTCTCAGCTTCTGCTTTTACTATATGTGAATCGCCAGTCATAGTTTCATAGTTTCATAGTATAGTACTAGGCTATCTGCCCTAGGGCATTTATAAGCCTAGCCAAAGTGTATGTGGCTTTCTCCACCCCATGTAATGATACAAAAGTGTACAAATTAAATTTATTTTACTGTGCCTCTGTCTAGTAATGACACAGAGATGACCCCCGGGGTAAACCTACAATCACCCATCCATTCATCAAGATTTCTCTTGAAGAGAGTCAGTGAGGGGCTCTGCCTAACATGGACTGGGATCCTGTTCCAGAGAGCAGGAAGCCTCTGGGTTATGAATCTGTCCCTCCAGCATGTCCTATTCACATTTGTGCTGAGGTTTAGATCTTTAGCTCTCGTGGCTCTGATGGATTTGGATTTTTTGAGGTGGAGCATGTCCATTAATTCCGAATTGGACATGGTCTTGTGCGTCAGGCACAGATCACCTCTGAGCAGGAGGTATGCTACTGAATAGAGCTGGAGCTTTTTTAGTCTGGCTGCATATGACATATGTTGGAGACCCTTGATCCTCTTGGTAAGATACTTTTGGGGTCACTCCAGCTGCTGCAGGTGCCGGGTGAGGTACATACCAAATGACCAAATGGGGCATTGTACTCAATCATAGGCCTGATAAGGGAGGAATATAAGGGTACAATGACATCCTTTGATCTGGATGTGAATCCCTTCATGAAGGTGGGCAAGGTAGAAGGTCTTTCTAACCACTTTGGCGACGTGGCTGTCAAATGAGAGGTCACTGTCAACTTGGGTCCCCAGGTCTCTGATTACTTTTTCCGTACTTAATGGATTACCACCTATGTGGTAATTTGTGGGTACTTTGTTTTTTCCAAAGGGGATGACTATACATTTTTTGGCATTTAGTTTAAGGCCATGACTCTGGCACCAGTCGTCTGTTTCTGTGAGGCCCTTCTGAAGGATGCATGTGTCAGCTGGTGTATCGACTATGGCACCTAGTTTGCAGTCATCTGCGAACTTTGTCAGCCACAACCCCCCTATGTTTGCCTGCACGTCTGAGAAATAAATGCCGAACAAGAGGGGTCCCAAGACAGAGCCCTGTGGGACTCCATTTGTGACTGGCTTAGAGTCTGACACAGCTCCAGCTCTTCTGACTTTGTGGGTTCTGTCCTTTAGCCAGTTTGCAACCCATCTTGTGACAAACGGGTTTACATTTAAGCTGTTGAGCTTGTCTATGATGCCTGAGTGGGGTATTGTGTCGAAGGCTTTTGCCAGATCCAGGTAAGCTCTATGAACTGCTTTGCCTTCATCGATGGCTCTAGTGACTGTTTCAAAAAAGTCCACCAGGTTTAGAAGGCAGGATCTGCCTTTTACAAAGCCGAACTGGGTAGGGTCAATTGTCTGTAGGTCCCCGATGTCTTTGTTTATGAGTTCCATAATGATCCTTTCCATAGCTTTGCAGACCAGGCTGGTCAAGCTTATGGGGCGGTAGTTTCCAGGGTCCGTAGAGGTGCCACCTCTGTGGAGTGGGACCACTGTTGCTGTACGCCAGTGTTCAGGGACATATCCTGTAGCAAGGCTAAGATTAAACAGCATTCTTATGTGTGGGTTAAGCTCCTCTAGGAGTTCACGTAGCACGCAACCCGGGACACCGTCTGGTCCCATGGATGCTGTATTTTTAGCTTTGCTGAGAGCAGCTCTCACCTGGACATCTGAGATGTCAGGGAGGTTGCATTCAGCTGAGATAATTATTTCATCTTTTGGGGGTGAGGGAGGGGAGAAATTTGCACTGAACCTGTCTGCCAGTATGTTGGCAATATCTGTGGGTTCAGTGTATTTTTTGCCGTTATGAACTAACTCTGAGCATATCTGAGGGTTTCCGCCCAGGTTTCTAACATAACTGAAGAAGGCCTTGTGGTTATCTTTAGTGTCCTTAGCGATTTTTCTCTCAAAGTTGGCCTTTGATGATTTTATGAGCGAACTTAGTTTTTTGCTAGTGCTGATCAGATCATCCTAATAGTTTGACTTCTGCAATAGGAAAATGTTCTGAACACTGTTTAATAACACACTTAATAAAGAAAAACAATACGGATCTAAAACTGATGAGTGGTAGTATATGCTCATGGGAGGAAAATCTATACTGGCTTGTCAAACTGGATTCTATGAAAAAAATCTACAAAATAATTTATAAAAGTACAGGGTATGTAATTATATACCTTAATGTGGCTAAGGCATTCGAATGTTCCAATCAGATAACAGGAAAAAAAACATCAGTACAACAGTTAATCGAGTGGAAATCTAGACAGCAAATAGTAGAACAAAGAACCACTGGAACACACAAACTGCTAGTCTAGACCAAGAACACTAGCGTTTCATTTAAGTGTTCTTGGTCTAGACTAGCAGTTTGTGTGTCCCAGTGGTTCTTTGTTTTATAACTGTTCCAATCAGATAACTGAGAAAATATGTAAATTAAATGTTACTCTGTCTATGATTAGATTGAGAAGAACCTGAATAACAACTAAGAAGCAAGCAGTTACAGTACATGTCTCCCAGTCATTTGGCTGATCATCAAATCCGGGGTTCCTCAGGATTTCGTTTTGGGCCCAATGTTATTTAGTATTGCTCTTACTATGTTCCTGACAACTGCTAACTTTTGGGTTTCAAGTTTGCAGGCAACTATAAAACTGATGCAATATTAAAGACATCTGAAGATGTGATCCACTTAAGCAGCTATAAAGAAGTACAGAGTGATTCATTTGGTATTAATATTAACTTAGAAATTAGACTAGAAAATGCAACTCTACAAATATGTGAACAAATAAATGATTTGTGAACAACTATTGACAAGGGACTTTCAAATTTCATATAACGGATAGAAAGCATAAGGCAATAAAAATCATAAGACTAATACGTAAAACAATAACACTCAAAGATGAAATTGTCATGCTCATGTTATTTAAGACCTAAGTATAATTTACTTTTTTATAGCATGCCATCACCCAGTTTGGGACAACCGGAATGTGTTCAATGCATGTTTACAAATAAATAGAGTTGGGAGCCTGGACTATTTTAATAGGTTAAATAAACTACATTTGTATAGTATTTCATACAGGTACCTAAGAGGTAAACTATGCTTGGAGTGTAAAGGTCTATTAAACATTCAATTAAGAAATTATCTTGGATATTCAATATTACTAAAACAGAAACATGGACGGAAGTCCACTGTATGGAGTGGAAATGAAACAATAAAGAGACACGTGTTTATTTCTCAGTCTGTTTCTAGATTGTGGAATGATTTACCAACTGAAGTGAGGAGTGTTGGAAAAGTGACAAATTTCAAAAAGAAATTAGATGATTATATGGACAAAAAAAATATATTTAAAAAAATTATATTTAGAATGAAGAAGGCTGTGTGAATCAAGCGTCTTACTACCTGCTTAGCAGCATACTTGAACTTACGAACTTAACAAGGAAACATTGTCACAAGCCCTGGCCAAGGTGGAAGATGCAAAATGTGTAACCTTAGTAGAAATAATTTCTTAGCAAAAGAATAAACACTGCCGTCTATGTGCTTATTGTGACTTCTGGCTACAAGCAAACCAGTCCAGAGAATGGGATTCATACCATCATTCAAAATGTATACACAGAAAATATTATCTTTTCAAATTTGAATACTTAACCTTAAACATACTTTCATTAGCGTGGAGAGAACATTTTAAAGATGCAGTAAGTTTTAGTTTCTATTTTTATAAACTTTATACAAACCATAGAAAAGCCAGTTAGCAGAAAAAAAGTCAAAAGTTAATTTCTAGACTCTAATGTTAAAATCCTGTAGCCATGACACTATATAAGGCAGTGCTATTCATACAAGATATACAATGTCCAGGGCATAGGAGTGAATGTTTTCTCTGTATGTGTGTCTCTACCAGTGACATCACAAATGAGAGTAAGGACTGCCTTTTATTTTTTTAAGACTTACTGGGTTGCCAAAATAATTAGGAAGTATTTCTGAACCATGCTTTGTTGTTAAATGACATTTCTACTTACAATACCCTCCCAAGAGAAAATTAGTCAAAAGTTCACAACTTGAATGAGTACCTTCCTTCTTTTGCAGGATAACAAGAGGAACTTTTTTGAATAGTGTTAATACTACGTTTTGTAAGATCTGATTTTAGGATAAGATGCAATTTAACCAATGCATTTAATTTAATAAATATACTTAAAGCTTTGCTTTCCACTAGACATCTTTTACGTTTTACAGTGATGTTTTTGTCTTACAGACAGGGATAGACAAAAACTGTAAATTTTTTTTAAACGTAAGGAGTTACTTCTTCATTCCAACCATGTTTCACTTCAGTGGCTAATGAAATTTTAGAGAGACCTTGAACTACTGAACTACAGTTTTGTATTTTTATGAAAATCATTAAAGTGCAAATTGAAAAGATATGGAAATTCCCATACTACTTTGGTGACAAGCTGTGATCAAAAGTGGTAATTTAGAAATATTCTAAAAGGACAAACTCATACACTGATGTTCTGTTTTAAAGTCTGCAAGTTCATAGCACCTTAATTCACTAGAATGTCAGCAAGAAGGCTGTATGGCTTTTAATTACTTCCCCAGCTAACCAATTATGAAATTCTCCTCCATTTAAACTGCTGCATTTAGAGTTTTGTCCATTTCTGCAAACAAATAAGAAATTATAAAAACAGATTATTTACAATTATCCAATAAAAGATCCCTAACTGAAAAATCATAGTGATAATTAGCTGGGAGATATATACTGATTTATTGCTTTGCATAGCTCTCCATATATGCAAACTATAAGAATCATAAAATGCATAATTCAGTGCAGTAACAGTAACATCTACTAGTAATGTATGCTGATGGACTTCTGTAATTCCCCCTATGGCCTGGGTGTTCAGGCCAGCCCACCTATCTGTTTAACAAATGTATAACTATAATAAATAAACAGAAAGGTAAGTGGTTCATTTTTTTATTTTAGATTTATTACCATAATGTTGACAGTTGTCACAGCAGAGAGGGAAGTCTGGCTGCCTGCAGGCTATAAACAGTTTATTTTCATAGCATTCTTAAATGCACAGTAAACTATTAAGAGCTTTTCTTAAATAATGGCATAGTATAATGCCTGCTTTCCACCAGAAAACAAACTTTTTCAGAGATAACTTACAAAAGAATCAGGTCTCTTGAAAGATGGCATGTCACTCTGTGACGGAAACTATCTATCCTAATACATACAGGAGTCCCAAGGTTACTTGGAGGGACTGAAGCATGGCAGAAAAAGAGGTGACAGGGAAATGAGGAAGAAAAATATTGTTAGTAATTCAGCATTTATTGTATGATTAGAGTATGTGTATGAGCAAAGAACATCTGAGTACAAAAAAATGGGAGTCCAAGCAAGGTAGAAAAACACTGAGAAATGAAAGTATTATGCTACAGGTTTGCTTTGTAGCAGGGAGGCCTTGGCCTTGTCTTTGCCTCAGGCAGCTTTGGTTCAACAAGCAGCCCATTTGATGCAGTAGTTGTCAGGGAAGGGACAGCAGGAAATGGATGATATTGGCTTACCACCTGCAGAAGCACTTACCTTTGAGGAAGTTTCTTAAAAAAAAAAGTATGTCTTCAGTATTTCTCCTCTCATAGCCTAGACACTATAGGTGACTACTTAAAATCAATGTGCAAGTTCAGCTTCTTCAAGAGAGAGAGAGTGTGAACCTCTGCACTTCCCCTGGGCCCAACAAATCAGGCACTGCACTGTGTTTTATAGCCAATAATGTGGTACCAGGAGCATGTCTAAACTTCAAATCCTCAGATGAAAAAATCCAGGAGGAATGAATGGGTATATAGAGGATGGGTGCCTAAGGGCCACGAAGAGATGGAAACCCAAAATCAGTTCAGAAATACTAAGAGATCATAGTAGAATACATAATAATATCAGTGTGTGGTAACATCCTCTGTTCTGGTTAAAATCTTATAAAACAAATTCAATAAATAAAAACATTACCCTAAAGGTTTAACTGGAACTTAAGACAGTGCAAGAGAGGAGGTCCTGGTAGAAAAATAAAAAAAGTGCGATCTGAAAGTTGTTTTATAAACTATATTTATTGCTTTGGGTGTTTATATATTTGTTTATTTATTTTACCTTCATATACGTGTAAAGAATAAACAGAAAACACCAGTGGATCAATATAAACGCAGGAAACGGAATGGCTGCTAAGTTACTTTCACTTTTAACACTCATGCACACACTACTGAACAATTTCAGTAAGTTTTTAAAATCTGTCTCTCTGACTAAATATAAAGTACGGAGACAGGCTACTCTGGTAAAATAAAAAAAAAATAAGCAAACATTTTATCACAAGTTTTATATAACTAATGGACAAGTCTCTTACTAGTTTCCATTTCCCAACTCCCTGGCATATCAATTATTTAAACACAATGGGTCACTTTTTATCCCTTAACCACCCAAAACACATTCTTAGGTACACTAATTCCATGGTATTATGCCTAAGGTGAAAATAAATATCCCATAAGGGTGACAACACTTACAGCAGTAACAGAACTCCTGGCCTTCAACTGAAACAATGGGAGGGACAATATCCCCTCACTCTTTCTAAAACTTGTAGCAGATGGTATCGCCATCCCCATTAGCATTCTCATTAACAGATCCATACAGGAATTACATGTCCCCAAACTTTGGTGTGCAGCCTTTGTCCTACCCCTCCACAAAGGAGGCAAAAATAATAACATTTCTAACTTCCGACCCATAGCCATTCTCTCCCCAATTTCAACTCCTCACCCCTACACAACATGGTTTCTGTCCTGGCCATAGCACAATAACTGCTCTTCTCTCTTTCTTAGATATAGCAAACCACGCCCGTGACTCTGGAGAACTTGTATCCAGTCCTTTTTGACCTCTACAAGGCTTTTGACACTGTCTCCCATACCCACCTCCTAACCCACCTTTCTAAACTTAATCTCTTTCAAAACACCCTTACCTGGTTCAGCAGCTACCTCTCTGACAGATCTCAGGGCGTGAAATGGAAAATTGGCACCTCAGCCTTCCTTCCTACCCCAACCGGGGTACCCCAGGGATCCATATTCGGCCCAATGCTCTTTAATATATTTATTAATGATTTCCAAGTAGCCATTCCTAATACTACGATAGTACAATATGCAGACAACTCAACTTTAGTCTGCTCTGCTTCTAACCTCCAAACAAAAACTCAAACTGCCTTCTCAACTACTGAGAACTGGATGCTTCAAAATCACCTCTCTCTGAATGCCAACAAATCTAAAATTCTACTATTCTCTCCCTCAAAATCCCTCTCTCTTGACAAAACCTCTTTCAATATTATCAGTCATGCCAACTCCACTATAGAAGTTGTTCCTTTTGCTAAACTTCTTGGGGTTACTATTGATGAACACCTAAATTTCAATACTCATATTCAACTAAATATTAAGAAAACACATCAGACACTTGGCATGCTGTACAGAAACTCCCAATTTCTCTCACCTTCTACAAGACAGACACTCGCCACTACCTACTTACTACCGTCACTAATGTATGGTGTTCCCCTACTAACCAGCCTATCTTCCTCTATTTCTTCCAAACTGGAAATCTGTTACAACAAAATTGTACAATTCACCACCAAATCCAGATACTCCGCCCACCACTGTATATCTCTCCACCTGCTGAGTTGGCTAGAGCTTCCCAACTACCTTGACTACCTCCAACTCACTACAGCCCACAATATAATTTTTAAACCAACTGAATGTCCAGCACTAACAAACATCTTACCATCATACACCCCACACAGAACTCTAAGATCTGCCCACCAAAATCTAATTACTGTATACAAACCAAATTGTCCCGCTGGTCAGCTTCTCCTATCCTTTTCCTTAGCCAAAAAATGGAATTCTCTCCCTCCTTCTCTAAGAATTTCTGAAAACTTTGAACATTTTAAAACTCAGCTCCATTCCTACCTCTCCCATAACTGGAAATGCAATTGTACTCTACCTACCTAACCTGCTTATTACATGAATGCATTCATTGTACATAATGTACGTCCCACCTTTATCCTCCCCTTTCCTGGGGATTAATCTTATTTACTGCCATCTTACAAATGTTAGTTTGTATACCATTCACAGATGATTTACAACCTCTGTACAACTTAAACTCTGTACTACTTTTTCTCTAATTTATAAGCATGTAAGTTTGTAATGTATGTTCATCTATTTTGCTGTTATACTTTGCTTAATTTTACTATATTATATTACAATTTGCTTAATTGTACTATTTTTACTATGTAATATGGAACTTTTTTCCCCGGGCCTCCACCAAAAATTAGCTCCTTGAGCCCAGTGGACCTCCCCAGTCATCAAACTGGAAATAAAATAAACAACTAAAAAGTAATAACGCTGTTAAGTTCTAACTCAATCACTTACAACTCATCAGATTACACTCTGTCTGCATGTAGGAAAAAGTTCAACTAGCCTAATAAACAAATTTTTAGAGGATTAGAAAGATGACAGATGAGGAAATGTACATTTTACACAACAACCTGCAAGTATATGTTACCAAGCCTCTCAGGACATACCCAAACAAGAATGTGACTTAAGCATATGAGATATTAAAGTTATGACATAGCTGCTCCAACAAATAGTCATAACTTCAGATTATAAAAAGATATTTGTTTAGACTGACAGCTAAACTCCTAAAGTAAGCAAAAAAATACAAGGGTATTACAATAAACAATTCAACAATCCACTATTATCTAGGAAAGTCTTATTTCTCCTTGTGTTTCTCAGACAAACTAAGACAGGTGAAGAGCCAAGAGTAATGTATTCAACTCAAAGGAGTGTCTTAGAGATCTGAGACTGAATCCATCCCTAGTGGCAGGCTTATGCTTTTCTGACTTGACAACAGCTAACCCCACTATAACCCAGGGGATCTACGGAGTCTTGCTTTGAAAAAAAGCTGAGCCAGAGCTGCTCTCTGGAGGGTGGCTATTATCCAAATAAGATAAAAACTCAGAAGACAGAGATTATAAAACAGTATATTTAACAGCTTACACAACGTTTACCAGAGACTTTGATAAATATTCTTAAAATACCCAATACTAAACATTTATAATAATAATAATAATAATAATTATAATAGTACTTGGGCTTCAGCTGAAATGTTAAAAAAGTCTCTGTGCTATATGCTGTCTGTAATAAGTGACAATATGTCATCTAGTGGCAACTTTTGATGTTACAAGCAGCAGAACCTGCAAAAACTATTTCACCGCAGGGCAGAAAGCAGGATGATTCCAGGGAGAAAGTATATATTCTATGTTATGAATATGGGGGGAAAGTAAGAATAAATATTATAAATGTTCTATAGGCAGCTGTAAGCATTGTGCAATATAATCAATGGCAGAAAATGTAGCAAATGTTGAGAAATACCACGTGGCCAGTTATGAATATGGGGGGAAAGTAAGAATAAATATTATAAATGTTCTATAGGCAGCTGTAAGCATTGTGCAATATAATCAATGGCAGAAAATGTAGCAAATGTTGAGAAATACCACGTGGCCAGTTTGAAAGGGCAGATTCCAACACTGACAGGCTACTAACAGACACAAAGTATGTGGCAAGGCGTACTTAACATTATCAGCTATAATAATCTTCCAGCACCACAAAGGAATAGCAACAATATGAATTATAGATCAATGAATATCTTCTGTGTCTTTTTCTTTGTGCATCTCCTGACAGTCAGCTGTCCCATGATTCAACTGATCCATTCACTCCCCACAAGCAAAAGCGAGTCATGGGAAGTCACTATCCATACAGCCACCTTAGCTACTGCTTTGCCTTCTGCATACTGCTCTGCCCATCATCGAGGCATGCATGGAAGTCCCCCTCAATGCCACCACAGTTACTTGTGTGCTACTATGCAAGAGCCAGTTTTGGGCTACTGTGAGAACATGTAGCTCAGTGGATGTGCACAGCTTGGCCTTGACTACTGCATAATGTGACACCTTACTCTACTGGTTGTCAGACATGCAGCAGATAAGACTGCCTTTCTCAGCCTGGGATGGGTACTGTAGTATACAAAGCACAACAGAGTCAGATTTCTCAATTCTCTGAAGGTTATTTACAGTGTTAAGCCAAAACCAAATGAGTAACAAACTGTATGAGGAGCAAAACATAAAAAGTTTACAGTTTTCCATATTAATTTAGTCAATCAAAAGGAAAATATCAGGAGTATCTATTCCTATACTGATTCTTCCTCCATAATAACAGGCACACGTCTCTTCCAAGCAATACTACTTCTTTGCAACAAGGTAAGTATCTCCTCAAAAAAATGTTCTTTATGAGATGTCAAAGTCTTCTTCAGCCAGTTATCTCTTTTTCATACTGTGACAGCCCCTCTTTACCCTGGGCCAGTAATCAAGAAACCCCAGTCCTCACCACTAACAATGGTGACAGGCAGTCACTAAAAACAGGAATGGATTTACACAGTGTTTCCATTGCAGCTCTCTGCATCAAGCCCAATTTCCTTCAAGAGCACACAAAGAACATGGTCCAGTGGGACTGGACTCTGTCTCAACAGATCCCAAGCAAGACTCACTTTGGAGCACTGTGTCCCAGTTCCAAGTATCTGACACACACTTTAATACCTGATTTTTCACACACATGCACCTGGGAAAGGCAGACACAGATTCACCAGCTGTGTCCCCTCTCTCCACACTACAAGATAGATTGCTGCCATCAGTCACATACTCTAAGGCTCTTACAAAGAGTAATCAATTATATTGCGTCAAATTAATACTGATATAAATAGTAGAGTATGACCGAAACACCAAGGCTTTTCAGAGTGGCCAACTAAAATAAGGAAAAGTGCTCAAGATGTTAAAAGCATTCTCTAAAAGACCAGCCACAATGAAAAGGTATAAAATATTTAATAATGGATAATAAAATAGAGCACAGAAGAATACTTAATATTTTAATTACAATAAACAGAGTTTCAATCACAAGAAATATAAAAATAAAACAGTTGGATAGAATCTCACAGATGCAGGAAAAATAATACTAAACTAATCTCACTGTATTATTCCTAACTAAACTAAAGAGAAACTGTCCCTAGTTAACTAACTTAGTATCCAAGTCAAGATGTACTGCTGAGATGCTCACTTTCACAAGGCAAGATGAGACACTACACACTGACTGAACTGTACAACTAACAACTGAACTGTGATAACTGACATAGATCTTTTATATCAGGTTCCAAAGAAAAATAAAAACAAACTAACTGCTGCTGCCAGAGTTCCTGCCTTCAGCTGGTTATAGAATGACATCACATCTAGTCACCTGACTCTGGCACAAAACACATTCAGAACTCTGTTAAGATTTTGTTGCAGCATTTTTGATATAAGCAACTTTTACAAATACATTTTAATACAAGCATCTGTACAAATCAATGTGACAGTCAAATGACATAATATTATTAATAAAACTTCAGCCAGCCTTACTGGCATATGCCATACATGCACTGCCTTACTTCTCCTGGTACAGCTGGCAATACCTCACAATGTCACACATACAAACAGTCTCTCTCTACACTGGAAGGCAAAAGTCTCTTCCACCAGCAAACTTATCTGCCTTCCTGCTTTTTGCCCTCCCTTTCTACTGGAATGAAATGGTGTGGTTCTCATCTCACTACTACCTGAAGTTAAAGCACTGCAAGTCCCACCATTATCACTAGATGGCACTGTACCACAGTGAAGTGGCTGCTCAATCTCAATACCTGGATCACAACTTGGTCAGAGTCAGAGTTTCATCCCTTTTACAGTAGATCAATATATAAATTGTAAATTGGTTATGGTCTACACTGCAAACACACAAGGGAAGGGCAGTGAAATATGGACAGTTCTGGGAGGGACAGGACATACATATTTTACATACTAACTAGTAAGACATGTTACTACATTAAAATAATTCTCAAGTAACAAAATAATCTCCCACATAAATCGACTGTGTACTTATACAAGCATACTTACAAAACTTCTGTTTTTATCCATCTACTACAACACTTCTTCCTTATTTACTTTTAATATCATGTTTCCAGACTTCTACACAAAAAATACAAAGCACACCTTCCAAATGCAAATTATTGTGCATAACAAGGACACTAACAACAAAGATATAAATAACATTTTGTGCAAGCATTGCAACATCAGTGACTTTGTAGGTTGCATAATTGCTTTTAGTATTGGAAACATAAAAAGACTGTCCCTGGGATTCAATAAAGCCTACTGTTTTGAGTGAACAGACAACACAATCATTACTCACTTCTTCCTCCAAATTTTAGTTTGCCTACTGAATTTCTTGCAGCTTTAAATACTGAGGGGGATTCATAAAGGTTACTGCAAAGTGTAGACTACATGTACACTTACTATAATCTTTCTGAGGGACTAGAATGCACAAAAAATGTGTTGAAGATGTTGAATACAGATTGTGTACACTTAGTGTAGGTGTTGTTGAACCTGGCACTGTGATTTTTATCACATCAGGCACATAAAACCAAATTCCAGTACTAATAGAGCAGCACTGTACTGCAGACACTGCAATGCCCAAGTGCCATTTTTCAGGTGGTATGTTAAGCTCTATGAAATGGTGCTACATAAGATAGGTGTTAAATAGAATTCCGTGGTATCCATCATATAAAATTAGGGGTGTCTGTATTTAAAACTATTGAGCAGAAAATATAAATAGAAACTATCAAATCAAGATATAGTAGCCAGTAAAAAGGAAGCAATCAAATAATAATTTCCTCTGTAAAGGAAAAAAAATAAATTATTTCCACACAGTCTACTCATATCACTCCTCAGTGCATGTACTCCATAGTTTCTCTGATTGATCTTATTAAGCTTAAAACAACTTTAATGAAAATAAATCTTGTGAGTTCCTTATAGCAGAAATACATGTTTCTGGCCCTTTGTTTAGATCTCATCCTCTTTCACACAAATAAGAGCACATTCATATTTAACATTTTAGGTAATGTATACATCCACAAATGTAAACAAACAAAAAGATGTGAAATTGTCCCCTCTATATCATTAAGACCCCTGCTAACATAAAAACTTTGCTCATTTTTTATATTTCAAACTGGTCCTATGTGTAATGCTTCTTAAGAAATTATCCTTTAAATATTCCAGATAAGACTCGAAATTCTTACCTCTGCTCTAACTTTTAATACATTTTCCAAATTTTTGCTTCTTTGAATTTGCACTTATTGCTGGGTAAATAATTAATTATTCTTTGCTACAACTTCTTCGTTCCACAAACTTACACTTCACTAACTTGAATGTTTGGGTTTTAGCTTGCACCACAATTCATTCACTTATCAACCCTCTTCCTCTGTCCCGTAATATCTTTCTTTTAACAATTATATTTTTTAACCAATTCTTCCACCCTTTCTTATCTTACAAAAGAAAATTCTGCTATTGCTATAAAGATTAGAGCTCTATAACTAAAGTCTTTTTCTAAAAATAAAATAATCATGGAACAGGATTTTTCAAACCCAATCCTTTTTACCTACTGGGCTGTCCATGACATTCTTTTTTTTATAACTAACTCATATTTTTCTAAACTAGAGTTGCAAAAGTCTAGCTTCTCACTTTTTTGAAAATATACATTTTGCTTCCATTTATGTACACAAAGCAAGTCATATATGTTTATAGGTGCTTACTAGGAACCTGACATTCCCATGGCAAATTTTAGTCCTTGTATTTTGCATACAAATAATCCAAGATAAGCCGAACTGGGATTCGTTGGGTGAATTTGTGGTTATCCATCCATTTATCCAAATTTAAATAGAGCAAGAAAAGTAATTTGCTTCATGTAGAGTGGAAGATGGTTCTACTGAAGTGGTATTATCTGTGATACAAACTTGTCTCTCCAATATATTCTATTTATTTTGCAAGAGAATAAGATCCCCTGAATGGGTGTTTGACAACACCAGATTTGTGAATGTGTAGTAGGTCTCGAAGCTTTATACGCAAGGCAGAGGTCTCCTGTATGATGCTGAGAACAGGGACAAGGCTTTAAGGTGGCCTGCATAGTTTTTATGATTTAGATTGTTTTTTTGTTTTTTTTTTGTGGAAAAGTGTTTTAGTCATTCCAGATGTGATATGTGTTTGGACAGGTACATACAAATAGAGGTATTATTCTCAATGCTTGTCCTAATAAATGCAAAGCACAGTGGAATAATTACATTACTGGATCTGTATGCAATACCTTTAGATATAACCTATGCAATGAAAAATCACTTTCTTACAGCATTGGCTTCCTGGTGATCAAAACACAGTTATGTGGACATACGTTCCCAGATTCCGAACTACATGACCAATTTTAGGGGTGTTTTATGCATTTGATAGTTATAAGGGGAGTCTTTCTTTCCAAAGGATGCAGTTATATACTTCTTCCATTTAGTTTTAGTTCATTGTTTTAACAACAGCTACTTGTTTGGGACAGGCCCTCTTGGAGAATATCGGTATCCTCTGAGTTTATAATGGCACCAGATTTACAAATTTACAGTCATCTGCAAACATGGTCAGCCATAAAATCTTAACAGTTGCTTTGACCTCTGAGAAATAAATGCCAAAAAGAAGTGGCCCAAGGACTGAACCCTAGAGTACACCAATACTCCACGTCTTTTGGAGGGGGTATAGCTGCCCACCCTTATTTCCTAGGTTCTATTTGTGTTCCAATTTGCTCTCTAATCAGTTACACAGGGATTAACATTTACCTGAGATAGTTTATCTATGATACCCAAGTGCGGGATGGTGATGAACACCTTTGCAGAGTCTAGATCCACAGGATGCACTGTATTGGCCTCATCCATTGATTCGGTGACTTTTTTGAAGTCAACCAGGTTAAATATGCAGGACTTGCCCTTCACAAAATTTAACAAGGCTAGGTCAATAGTCTGTAGGTTACATATTTTCCTGTATATTAATTCCATAATGATCATTTCTATAGCCTTGCATAAGAGAATTGTCGGGCTTGTATGTCTATCATTACCTGGATCCATTGAAGCCTTCCTTTGTTCAATGGAATGAAAGCTGCCGTCCTTCATTCATCCAGAATGACGCCTGTTTTGAGGCTGATATTGAATAGTTTCACACAAGAACAAGATGTCAAGGTTCTATCTAAGGCCAAGAACATTACATCTGTGGGGATATGTTGTCTTTTTCTTGTGAGATTTGAGTAGGAGATTTATATATGGGTATGTGCTTTAAAATATTGGAGGGGAGAGGGTGGTGAAGTTTGTGCTAAATCTGTCTCTGACTATATGATATAATTTACTGTTAGCTCTGCACAGTGCTGGCTATTGTTTCTGACCAGAAATATAATAGGGTGTTGAATATAACCCCTCTTTTTCCAACTAATAATTAAACCAGATTTTAGCCTTCATAATTCATACAATTATTTTCTGTCATATTTACATTCCCAAACACCAAACTTAATTATCTTTTGATTTTATATGTATGCTTTACAGCTATACATTCCACTTCTCTTTGTTCAGTGTAAAAGTCACATCTTTCAAAGTTGTCACATACTTTCACCCTTCTGTATTTTTACTACCCTGAACCAGCAAACAAATTCTGTTCACACCCTCTCAGAAATATGTTTCAGCTTCATCCTCAAGCACATATCCAC
The DNA here is from genome assembly GCF_019279795.1 of Protopterus annectens. NCBI lineage: Eukaryota > Metazoa > Chordata > Ceratodontiformes > Protopteridae > Protopterus > Protopterus annectens. Next base: position 332,810,623 of record NC_056745.1, on the reverse strand, counting down.
TATCATTTCCAGAATTTTATTCACATAATATTCAAACATTAAGCTGCTGATGACATTTTTCCTCAGTGTCTCAACAACATTTACCTTAATTTATATAAATGCCACCTCTGATCACGCCTGAAGAGCTATGCACTCAATAGAATCTATTGAATGGTATAAACAATTACTATTGATGAATCAGCTAAATGCCCACATTTCAACATATGGAAACAGCACACTATACCAGGAGGAGCTGGGAACAACACTGTCTACTATGTTTAAAAGAAATTAATGGAGAGGCAATGCATAATCTCCCTGGGCATAATAGTGATCAACTGGCATGCATTAAAAACCCAAACTTGAAACTAAATCTCTAAGTCTATTGGTATACCTCACAGGTTAATGAGCAGATTATGTGTCTCAGCCTGTAGTCATGAGTTTGATTCTATCTCCAAATTAATACTGTATGGCTCTAAGCAACTCCCTTAACCAGACCAGTGCCCAAGGACTGATCTAGAAAAGATGCTTGTATACCCGAATGACTGACATGGTTTATAATGCTAGTAACAATAAGACTTGTTAATACTGAATATTTGTGAGCTTTAGCTGAGTTGTTATATTGCAACAGTTTGTGTAATGTCTGTTATCTACTGCATTTAACTGCTCATAGCTGTTTTTATTACATGCCTTTGCATTTAAAGTGTTTTAATTACAATCTGTCAACACCTTATCATAGTGACATGATTTTTTTTTTTTTACAAAAGTTTTCCTATTTATTAGTATATTTTAATTTTGTCTGAGGAATTACATAATTTGTTTACTGCTCATCAGACACCTGAGAAAATAAAAATAGACACCTGCTGATTTTGGAAACTAACTACATCTTTATAAACGCATGGATTACACTACTTACATTAATTAATTAATTAATTAATTAATTAATTACATGAAGGCAAAATAAACAGTATGAACTTTTTGTGGTGTCGTCTTATAGTGTTAAGAATAATTCAAATAGCAAAATGATGGCAGTTCTAATCTTGTCTATGGACAGAAGGATAGCATGATCAGAACTAGAGCAAGCAGGCAGATGAGTAGTTGGCAAACTTTTATTTTGGTGTTTGATGTCAAAGATAAGTCCCCATTAAAAACTGAGCTAGAACATATTCAGTTTAAATGAATTTTATGTTCATGCCAAGAGGATTACAAGGTAGGTGGACTACCCCAGTGAACATTTCAGCCACATGCAATAAAGTAAAAGTGTACAAAGTATACAGATTTATGTTCCAAATGTACATCACAATAAACAAAACTGCCTAAAGTTCATTGACAAAAAGCAAAAATAAAATATTAAAAATATTTACAAATATACATTTACACAGATGTATGTATATGAAATCAACATGCTGATGATTTAAAGTAGAATGGAGTAGAGGAAGCCAGTGACAAGTAGCAGGTTAGTGAAAGGAACTGTTAGAAGCCTTATTTACATAATTTAAGTATCAACTGGAGGGAAACCAGATGCCAGGAGGTAGGCTGTGACAGCTGAAAAGAAGGCAGAGATTTTGTTAGTGATCTTTAATGAGCATGGGCTGTTATTCCATTAGGAAGGGACAGACATTAAAAGCTTTAATGGTTGAAGGCAGCTTATTAAATGGGATTGAAAGTGTATAAAAGGGATGTGAAGGGGGAATGTAAAACTCAACTAGCTAGTCTAAATATACTGAAAAAAGAAGGGCCCTTGTTTAGCAGATGACAAATTATGGATGCTAGTATGGTGAAACAACTGAGGAACAGGAAATCAAGGTCAGCTACAAGTTTACACTGATTATTCTTGAACTGAAAGACAAATCAAATTATTTGGTTTTGTAAATGTTAGTGACAGGATATTGGGGCTAAAGCATAAGTCAGAATTGGAAGAGTGAACTCCAAACTTGGCATCATGACTCCCTTTACTGAATCTCGCTTGGCTTCTTTGGATATGAGGTGACAGACTGTAATGCAGGTTCTGAGTTGATGTAAGATTTTAGACAGTGTTTAAAAACATTTCTTGTATTATATGAATGTTTGGTATGAAGTGGATTGCTGTGGTCAATGGAAAAAATAATCCACAAATTTGTACAAAAGTCGACTTTGAACCTGGTTACTAATGCTTTTTGTCCTGGAGAAGTTCACATTCAGGTATTTAATACAGAACCAGTGATGAAAGTAAAGTTTTGTACCTACCATAAATGTAGATGTTCAAGTGCTAATACAGCTGCAGTCATAACAGATGGGTTTTCCTGCCGTCAGGCAGGTCCTTGGTCGGCCGAATTCCAAAGTCTAGGTCTGGCGTCGGTTGTCGTCGCTTCCTCCCTGATGTCAGTGCGACAGGGGTATAAAAGATCCAGCCGACGCCATTTTCTTCAGTTTTTCTTGCCCCAGATGTCAGGTGCCCCCAGAAGGAAGGCAATACATAAAATTATGTAATAATGCAATGCAATATAATCAAAAAACGGTAGTTGCAAACAAATACACCATAAAAGAATACCCCAATCAGGTTGTATGAGGAGGTGTTAGCCGTTAGGCCTGTCCCAAGAGGGGAAGGAGGGAGGGAAACCTGGACTGCAGCTGTATTAGCACTCGAACATCTACATTTATGGTAGGTACAAAACTGTACTATGTTCATCGTGCATACAGCTGCAGTCATAACAGATGGGTAGAATCCCAAAGCTAAAAAAGGGGTGGTAGGCACTAGGTGGAACTAGGAGGAGCCAGGATGCCCTGCAAGACTGCAGTAGCAAAGCCTGCTCTAGATTTGGAGTATAATGGTAGGTGATAGTGCTTGGAGAAGGTATGTACGGAACTCCAAGTGGCTGCTTCCAAAATATCTTTGGTAGGAACCCCCCTGAGGAAAGCTGCAGAGGTAGCTGTGGCCCTTGTGGAGTGAGATCTGATGCCTGCAGGTACAGTTTTACCAGGAAAAGAGTAACAAAAGCGTATGCAGTGGGCTATCCACTTTGAGATTGTCTGTTTGGAAATAGGCTTCCCTTGAGCTCCTGCAGCATAGGACACAAAGAGTTGCTCTGATTTTCTGAAAGGCTTTGTTCTGTCCAAATAATAATGCAGCTGTCTGTGAATGTCCAAGGAACGTAGTAGTCTTTCCCCTTTATTTTGAGGATTAGGGTAAAAGGTAGGTAAGTGGATAGCCTGATTCAAGGCTACCCTGGATACTACCTTTGGCATAAAGGACGGATTGGTTCATAAGGTAACTCTGTCCTGATGGAACATGATGAAAGGCTGCACAGCCATGAGGGCTTGTAGTTCCGAAACCCTGCAAGCTGAGGTGATTGCCAGGAGGAAGGCTGTTTTCCAGATCAAGTATTGCAGTTCTGTTAAAGCAGCTGGCTCAAAGGGAGGCAAGGTCAGTTTTTCTAGAATGAAATTGAGGTCCCAAGCAGGTACTGGTTGTTTCCTTGGGGGTTTTATATTATTAGCCCCTCTGAGGAACTGCCTTAAGAGGGGGTGAAAGAATAAAGGAGGATCAGTGTTGTATTCTGCAGAAATGGCTGAGGCATGGATTTTGATGGAGGAGAATGAAAGTCCATTGCTTAGCATCTCAGCCAGGTACTGTAATATTTGAGGTAAATTCAGTATTCCAGGATTCTGACCCTTTTTCTCATTCCAGGCACAAAACCGTTTCCATTTTGCAGAGTAGGCTTTTCTAGTAGAAGGTCTTCTGGCCTCCAAAATGACATCCTGCACCTCCTTGGAGAGTAGGGCCTGTTGTGAATTTAAGGAATCTTCCATGCGGCTAGATTGAGTGTTTTCAGCTGACTGTGAAGAGTTTTGAAGTTGTGCTGAGTCAGTAGAAGAGGCATTAGAGGCAGGATCCATGGTGGGGAATGCGTCAGGCTTTTCAGGAGTGGGTACCAGTGTTGTCTTGGCCAGTCTGGAGCAATGAGAATCATCTTTGGTCTGTCTGCTCTGGTTTTTAATAGAACTTTGGGCAGCAGAGGGAGAGGTGGAAAGGCATAAACTGTCATTGTTGTCCAACTGAAAGAGAGTGCGTCCACTTTCCAGGCCTGTGGATAAAAGGTCCTTGAGCAGAATTTTTCCAATTGGTGATTTCTGTGGGAGGCAAAGAGATCTATGTCAGGCCTACCCCATGCTTGAATTCTTTGTGAAAACTTGAGGATGCAACTTCCATTCGTGTGGATCTGTCATATTTCTGCTTAGGTTGTCTGCCGGTGTGTTTTCCTTGCCTGGCAGGTACTGTGCTTGAAGCTCAATTTGTAATTCCAGAGCCATGTTCCAAAGAGACATGGCTTGCTTGCATAGGGGTTATGAATGGGTACCTCCCTGTTTGTTTATGTACCACATTACTGTGGTGTTGTCCGTCCTTATCAATAGCTGGCCTGGATGCAGTAGGTCTTTGAAAGCTATAATAGCATTTATTACTGCTAGCATTTCCTTTTGATTGATGTGTAGGTGCTTTTCTTTTTGGGACCATTTGCCCTGAATGCACCGATCTGTCATTTGCGCCCCCCAGGCATAGTCCGAGGCGTCTGTTGTGATGACTTGATTTGCTTGAGGCTTGCAGAATGGGAGACCTGTGTTTCTTTGGCATGCTTGAGCCCACCACAGAAATTCCTTTTGAAGACATGGAATTAGTGGTATTATTGTTTCCAAACTGTGGCTGTGTTGAGACCATAGGTTTTTTAGGTACCATTGAAGTTTCCTCATATGCAGCTTTGCACATGGGATTAGTAGGATGCAAGATTCCATGAATCCCAGAGCCTGCAGGATTTTCCTTGCAGTCAGCCTGGTGAAAGTTGCCAGTTTTCTGAAGTATTGAGTTAGTTGCCCTTGTTTCTCTGGCGTGAGGTAGGCCATCTGGGTGTTTGTATCCAAGCTGGCACCCAGGAAAATTATTGTTTGAGAGGGTATTAGCCTTGATTTCTTTTTGTTGACTGTGTATCCCAGAGAATTCAACAACATTATTACAAACGCCAGATGTTTCAGAAGTATGTGCTTGCTGTCCGCTTGGATCAGGCAATCATCCAGATATGGGTATATTTGTATCCCTTGAAGTCTGCAGTAGGCGATTACTGATGCCAGGCATTTCGTGAACACTCTGGGCGCAGTAGATAAGCCAAAGGGCAATGCAGAGAATTGATAATGGTTTGAACCTGCAAGAAATCTGAGGTATCTTCTGCAATCTTGTCTGATTGGGACATGCAGGTATGCCTCCTTGAGGTCCAATGTTACCAGCCAAGACTCCTTGCCCAGCATGGGAAGAAGCTGCTGTAATGTGAGCATCTTAAATTTTGGCACGAGTAAAAATGTGTTTAGGATGGATAGGTCCAAAATAGGTCTCCAATCTTTTCCCTTCCTTGGTACCAGGAACAGTCTGGAATAAAAACCTTGACCCTGTTCTTGTACAGGTACCTCTTGAATAGCTTTCATGTCCATGAGATCTGAAATTTGTTTTTGTGCCTCTGCCCTTTGATTGTGTGACAGATTTGGCATGCCTCTCATTTTTGGAAGGGTGTGAAAGTGGAATCTGTAGCCTCTGTCTATAATGTCCAGGATCCATTTGTCTTTTGTGACAATATGCCAATTTTTCAAAAATAATGCCAGTTTTCCACCTAAAGGTGCTGCCATTTGAGCCTTGTTTGGCATGCAAAGGGGAAAGTCATTGGTTCTGCTTTCTGAATGGCTGTGAACTATCCTCACCACCTCTTTGTGTGGGTGCTTGCCATTGTCTGCCTCTAAATGATTCTCGAGATTGCCCTCTGCCCCTCAGACGCCTGTATCTACCTCTTTGGGGTCTGTCCATGGCTGGAAAGGACCAATTTTTGGAAAGCCAATTTCTACTGAAACGTGGAGGTTGTACCTGTAGGAAATCTTTTACTGTTTGCATTGATTTTGCCTTTTCCTCCATTTTCTTTAATACCTCCTCAGCTTTAACACCAAACAATACATCTTTTTGCAGAGGGGCATCTAGTAATTTAGCTTTGACATGATCTGGTAAGGTTTGCTCTTTGAGCCAGGCATGAATACTTATGACTGATCCTGTAACAGCAGCTCTACATGAGGCCTCTAAAGCATCAAAACCACATTGCAAGGTATGTTTACCCACTTGTTCTGCACTATGTATCAAATCCTGCAACTCCTTCAAGTCTGGTTGTTCAGGTTGTGATATTTTGTTTCTCAACTGTGATAACAGAAATTGTTGGTACTTTAACATATGGAACTGACAGTTTAATGCTCTCATGGTTAAGGTGGCCGAGGTGTATACCTTTTTCCCCCACCTTTCTAAAGCTCTGGAATCTCTCTCTGAAGGTAATGGATTTTTGGCAGCGGAGGCCTTAATTCCCTTAGGACCCTGTGATATAGTTTCTGGGTCAGCCGCATGGCTTTTGTATAGGAATTGGTGTGAGTCAGGAACCCGGTAATACCTGTCAGGCTTGACTGGAGCTGGAGGTAAAGAATCTGGGTTAAGGCAGGCCTCCGAATACACATCATCTAGAATGTCTAAGACAGGAGGTATAGCCAGAGGCCTGTGCTGAGGGAGCAGGAGGAAATCCCTAAGTCTTTTCTTGGAGTCTGAGTACTCTTGGCCTTCCTAGTGGAAGTGTTCCCTCAAGGTATGTAAGGTTTCCCCAAAAGAGTAATCCTCAGGGGGGGAGACAGAGGGAATGGACTCCTCTGCATCAGAATCTTCAAAAGGGGAGTAAGAATGTTCCTGGTCTTCAGAATGTTCTGAAATAATGGGGGCCTGGTCCGAGGAGGGGGATTCTTCCTGCACTCTGGGTCTTTTGTCTGAGGGGGTTGAGAACCCCTAATAAGAGTAATCAAATCCTCAGCCATTTTGAGCATCTGCTTTTTAGGCATGGGGCCTTGAGAAGGGCCCTGTGGAGCTTGGCTTTTAGTATGCATGTCTGATTTAGACTTAGTGAAAGCCTTGATGGAAAAAGAAGAGGAAGGCCTGTAGACACCTTGAGAGGTGGCAGGTCTATCTAAACTCTGAGTTTCACCGCCAATAGTGGCTTCAGTATCTGTGGTCGGGGTGTGGGCCGAAGAGTCTGCGACCTCGGGCACAGAAGACACCGCCAATGAAGTGTCGTCGGTAGTCAGGGGCTGAGTAGGCGCCTCACTGAGAACCAAACCACCTGTAGTCGGCTTTGGCGTGGTGTCGGTAGAAGTCGCAGACCTCGTATGTCAGTCCCTATCTTTGCGTCTTTTACTCAAAACTGGAGTCGGAGTATCCAACGACATAATGTAATTACATTTTTTGCCAAAATAGTGTTGGGAGAACTCCGCTCGACGCTTAAAAGTGCATCTGTTGAATGTAGCACAAAAACGACAGGCCGAGACGTCGTGGTCTGGGCCTAGGCAAGGAATGCAGAGGGAATGAAAATCCTTATGCGGTATTTGCTTCCCACAAGAAATGCAATTATTAACTTTGTCTGACATCGGTCTGAGGCAAGAAATGTTTCCCCAACGGGGTACTTAGCTTTCAAGAAGACTTCGGTTGAAAAATATTCGTAATCTCAGGAGCTGGCCGACCAGCACTTGTGAACTGCTTCTGCTTCAGGCACCGCGCGGCAAGAAAGACTAAAGAAAATGGCGTTGGCTGGATCTTTTATACCCCTGTCGCACTGACGTCAAGGAGGAAGCGACGACAACCAATGCTGGACCTAGACTTTGGAATTCGGCCGACCGAGGACCCGCCTGACGGCAGGAAAACCCATCTGTTATGACTGCAGCTGTATGCATGATGAACATCATTGACAAGTTTAGTAATGAGTGACTTTTGTCAAGTAATAGCTCAGTGGCCAACTTACAGAATATCAAAGTCATAGGATGATGTGGGCATCAAGGTTACTGAGAGGATATATATTAATGTAGAATTGGAAACAGATAATAAAACAACTTGAGGAACTCCCTCAGATAGTATAAAAGGTTAGAGGTTATGTGCATTATGAAGGTGTGACTAGAAAGCTACGTATCCACTTCAGAGCTAGCTTTCCTAGATTATACTTGGAGCACTCATCCAAGAGATATGCATGGCTAAAGGCTTTAGTTTAGCTAATAAAGATGGAACTCTTTAGCAAGCCTTTGTCCATGTGATGGCAAAGGACAATAGGGCAATAAACATTCTATGTCCAGAATGTGTCAGAAAGAATGTCAGGTTTGCATTTTATTAACTGTGTGCAAACAGCTGTTTGAATAAGGATGTAACATGATGATATAAGTGAAATGGGGATAAATCCTAAAGGTTAGATGATACATTACATTATGGAACAGAAACAATGGGGAAGGCATCAGTAGTAACTGAAGTATTAAAAATAAACTACAGCAGGAACAGTGAACCAGTTTTTATGAAGAAATGATGGATGCCAGATGTCATCTGTGCATGGACTACTGTGGATTTTGCGTAAGCGGGTTTATGTACTGCAGAGCTTGGAAGACTTAGAACAGGGGCCTAAGCTAGTTTAAATAGGATTATTACATGTAGGGGTGGTTGTGTGAGGCATCTGAAGGTATTTTCCAAACATCTGGTTGGTATACTACCTAGTAGCTACTGTGTAAGAATGAGGACATGGGATCTTTTCCACTCCTCAAACAATGGCCTGGAAATCTGAAAGTTTAAAATGGAAAAAAAAAAACAGCAGCCCAATCTATCAGCCTTTGAGCTCCTGTGAAAGATATCTGCACTTTTTTCAATCAGGAGCAGTTGATCTTGTCTTGTTGGTTGTTAAGAGCTTTGTTCCTATCATGTATGTGTTTTTTTCTAATAATCCAACAGAATGGGCAGTGTTTAAGCAGCTACAGCACACTATTAAATTTGCAGAAAAAGAGGACATTAAAAAATAGTATTTTATGGCAGTAATTATGTCTGCTTATAAAAGGACTGGTATCTAGTGTCTAGTCACCAGAAGTGAATTTCAGAAAGAGAGGTGGAGATAATGTTTGATGAGTTTAAAGAAATGCTTAACAGTTCCAGGAATGGGTTGAGATCTGATTATGAATGATAGGGTGGGAGGATGCAGGCTACAAGACTAATGAAATAGATATGACTGATTAGCAAGAACTCTGTCAACTGTGGGTGATAGTTGGCGCTGAAATCTGAATGGGTATGGAAACTGACAAATCATAAGTGAACGTGGTACTATTTTCTAACTTGCTTGATATGTAGGGATTCTAATCTAAGATGAAATTGGCCAGTATTAGGAAAATGTGCTTCGGAACTCTGAATGCTTCTGCAGAGATAAGAGAGATGGTAGCTCAGGTAGTGTTGTATGGGGGATAAAATATGCAATATGAAGTGTTAAATAGCTTGCAATAGTAAGACTACTGCTATCTAGATATGGCAGTGGTCTAATATGTTACTGGAAAACACGGTTTAAATTGTAGTTATAAGAGAAGTATAACACTACCAATTATTTTGCCTGATTTGCAATTCAAAACAAAGTGGTGTAGGATTTTAACTATACTGTCTAGTTGATAAGTAGATGGTGGGCTGCCAAGGCCTCAAAACAGCTGATTTTTATAAGCTACTCAGACTGACATAGCAGTAAGGCAATGACTACAGAATGTAGGACGAAGGGATAAAGTTGTGATTATGGTCCATTCAGTAAGCAGCCCAAACACTAAAGAAGCTGGCTGGGAAGTAATGAAAGTGAATGGCTGTAATTGGCTTGCTTATTACAGTGAAAAGGCAAACACAGGTCTCACTGCAAGAATGCCACCTGGACAAAGCCCTGATGTGTGGATACATTGCTAAACAGTGAAGCAACATTTACATAAACTATCTCCATTAAAAAGGCCAACATCACACACACTGTTGACTGGAACACAAATACAATAGTATAAAGCAGGAAGGACAAGCTCTATACCTCCACTTTCTAAACATACTAACTCTTAACATCTCACAATCTTGGCAGAAATGAGGAACTTCCTTGCCCCCAATGTCCTATGACCTTATTCTGTTAAATTGTCCTTTGTTTCAAAGCAGAAGAATCATGGGAACTAGTTTGACAATTCCCATGAACAGCAAGGAACCCAAACATGCAGTTTATGTCTTAACATGGAAACTTATGGGGTGCAAAGTCCAGCCAAAGAGTATATCACAATACAGCTGAGCATACCACTAACCTCAGGTCAACACTGGGAGGAAGTTAGGGATGTAGCTGAAAAATAGAAACTAGCAACAAACAGCTGGCTACTAGACTTGAATATCATCCCCGCAACTTGGAAATAAGGTGGATAGAGAACACGGTCAGGATTGAAATTTGTAAGGGGTATTTTCACATGTAATATTCTATAATTACACCATGACCCCCCCCCAAAACGTGCACGCTGATTGTCCAGCGTGCACATTGTAAATCGAGTTATACTAATGGAAAAAGGTCCGGTCGCCCGGACTTTTTCCATTAGTATAACTCTACTTTAAACACTGTCTGCTATAAATGGGTTTAGCATAGCGAGACAGCTTAAAATAAGCAACGGAGATCTCTTGCTTATTTTAGCTGTCTCGCTATGCTAAACCCATTTAACATAGCAGACAGGTTTTAAAAAAGCAACGGAGAAAGCAAGATCTCCATTGCTTTTACTGTTCACTATGTTAAATGGGTTTAACATAGCGAGACAGTTTTAAAATAAGCAACGGACATCTCCGTTGCTTATTTTAAAACTGTCTCACTATGTTAAACCCATTTAACATAGCGAAAACAGTAAAAAAAAAAGCAACGGAGATCTTCCTTTCTCCGTTGCTTTTGCCCACAACTTTGATGTACTGCGCAGGCACGCAGTACATCAGAACTGCCGCGGGTGCCAGACATCTGCGGAAGGGCAGTAAACAGGCATTATACTATGCCATTATTTAAGAAAAGTAATAGTTTCTTTTCTTAAATAATGTCATGGTATAATAGCAATAACCCACTTATGGGTGTGGGTAATGCTGGATTTACCCACGGTTGGCTTTGTTTGGTCCCTCGGGGCCAACCGTGGGTAAATCCAGCATTACCCACAACCAGGCGTGGGTTATTGCTATAATCTATTATCTAATGCTAATCACATGCAAACAAGTTTATAGATAAATGTGAATAACTCATTCCACCATTCCTGCAATCAGAAACAATTTCATGTCCACAAGTTTATTTTTCCTCAGCCTGACAGTGCAATTTGAAGCCACAAAAACTGCCACATATTACAAAACAGGAAAAACTGAGTTTAATGTACCAAAAGTAGCATCAGTGTGCCTGTTGCAAGAAAGTAACTATGTGATAGTAGTAGGACAAGTAGCCTTGCACAGGGATGGGGGAAAAAGAAAATTAAAAATTCAAAGACGTTGCACAGAGCGCTACCAATCAGAGTCATTTGCTTCTGATACTGATTCTTGTTCTCCTGGTATAGTGTACATTTCCATATACTTTACACATATAATTTCACTTTATCAGAGTATATTTTCCTCCCTGTAAAATGATCCCTAGGCTTTACCAAAATTGTGACTGATTCTTTCCTTCTACAGCATTTTTATGTTATTCAGCTTTCTAAGTGCACAACACATGCGTGAATGAAAAGTTATACTTTCTCTGGCTCTCCTGACATGTTTTCCATCCCATTTTAATTCCCCCCAGAAGAACAATTTGCATGATGCATCGTCTGCGGCTGTTCATATGTTTCCACCTACTGGGATCATAAATGTGCTGAGTTTCTAGGAATTGTCAGCTCTTTTGCTATGTACTACAATTTGCAACTGTCTTCTTTGCCTCACCCTGGGGCTATAAACTCAGTAAACATTTAGGAGTTATAGCTCTTTCACTGCACAATATCTGAGAGACAAAATCCAATATTGAAGACAGGCAAAATGCAGTTTTTTTGAGTATTAATTTAAGCACTGTATTACAGCTGAATACGAAACTGATTGCTGTAATATGTTCAAAACACGGCAAAGGACACTAATCAGGATGTCACTGAAAGAAAATTTCAGACGCTCTATCCAGACATTCTCAGAGTAAGTTATTCTGAGCACTGATGCTCTATGTAAATGCAAATATACTACGACAGGATAAGTTGTGATAATCATACTACAAAAAACAAAAGTGTGTTATTAAATCCATGATTTTTGCATTAGAATAAAATAAAAATTAGCAATAACTACTTATAATACAGTTAGTGCAGAGAACTGAGGCTCTGAGCTGTTAATGATCTGCTTCACATAAGCCTGGGGTACAGAGTTTGATTCCTTCCACCTCCATTTGCATGCTATGGGACTCTGAGCAAGTCACTTAACCAGGCCCTGCTCCTAGGTCACACCTGAAGAAAGATGTATCCAGTGGGTCAACCTGGGTAACAAATGTATAAAATAAAAAAAGCTCTGCAGGGACATTAGTATACTACAGAACATTCATTTTTCTGACCACTATAGTTTTTTAAAGTGTCTTCACACTTGGTTGTAGTCTTAAGATTTAGTCACACAGAAAGAAGATCTAGTGAATGCCTTTCTAGTCTTTTTAGTGACTACAGGAAAATTAAAAATTCTGAACGGGTTTACAGTGGATATGTTGTAAATGTATCCATGATTTTCAGCTGAAGACTGTACATCACTAGCGGAGAAATAAAAAAAATTCAGTTGGTTCTCAATTTCTGTTCAGTTTTAAATTAAATTAATTTACTTTCTCCACAAGAATCATAGACACTTTGAGCTGTAAAAGTCCAAAATATAAAATTCTTAAGTTAAACCTCAGAAGTTCAATTAGAAAGTAAGAATGAATGCAATGTTAAAGACACCAAAAATGTTTTATTGAAAAGAAGAGTGAGCAGTTCAAGGCCAAAATACAAAATCATTGCTTAAAAAATGGGTAAAAATATGAGCGAAAGAGATAATGGAAAGTAGTAATAGAAATTATTTAGAAGGTTTGAAAAAGTTAAAGCTGGATAAAGGGATTCTCACAGAACAAGAAGAGGTACACCTGCAGAGTGATAAACACAAAATAAGGAAGCATTTGGATAATATGCAAGAGTCCAGGAAACATTGCTGTTAAACAATTATTTTTGATAACAGAACAAGAACTTCTAGCATGGTGATTTAGGCAACAGAAAGAGAGGATTGTCACCAAACTTAGAGAGCCTATGACAAAATAATAATAATAATAATAATCAGAGATCCTATATAGGTATTAGAGATATTTTGAAAATTTTATGACAATTTGTATAAAGCAGAAGAATATGGAGATGACCATACGATCTCTCACACTCTGTAAATATTGTAAATAGCTTCTGACTTTTGACTTTAACTGTGTGAATTTGTTAAAATGTATCTGCACAATATTTTTCCACTATGGGAAATATTGCTTACGCTTTGTATTATTTGATATGTATTTGTACTTGTACTTGTACTTCTACTTTATTTTTATTGGACTGCTATCTTTATTGTAATCTGTTTCATGGAGCTTTTCTCCCCAGGCATCCACTGCAAACGGGCTCTCTGGGCCCAGTGGACTTCCGCAGTAATCAAACTGGAAATAAAATAAATAAATATATGTAAACAAATGAGTTCTAATGAATCAATCATACTTAGGAGAGTTCTAAGAATTCATAGTACCTTATTAGGTTGACTACAAGTAGTTCCTTGCCCTGTACCTGCCTTTCATCTTAATTTACTTAAACAGGTTCCACTTCTGAAACAGTAGAGTTCAATTTGCATGACAATCCAGGAAGATTAAAAGCTTGTATACTAAGAACCAATATTATATGTCACTTTTGATTTTTCATTGCAGGATACAGTTTTATGGATGAATATACCTCAAAGCATTTACTGCAAACTATTTACTATAATGCCAGTGTGGGTATGAAGATATTGTGTCTTAGGTTTTTACAATTTAATATGAATCTGCTTTAAGTCATCCACTTACATTATGTCATACATATGTGATAAGACTATTTACACAGTTGTGAACAAAATCAGTTGACCTAGCAAATAATGAGACGTTTGGCCGGCTAACATCTACCTGAAATCATCTGGACATATAAGTGAATTTAAGTACAGTTTTATCTGCTCTTTTGCATATAGTACTGTATTTAATTTATTTATTTGTGTTTTTCACTGAATATTAACACAACTGAAGTTGTGGCTGTCTCTCTACAGAGTAGTTTTTAGAATTTCTGTGTAGCCATTGATAGCAGTGGGGGTAGTTTCAGCTCATCACTGACATTCTGTCTTGCTTTATATAAGTGGTACATTTTGAGTTATCTCTACTTAATATCAGAGCTTTGGCTGGCTAACATCTACCTGGAATCAGCTAGACATATAAGTGAATTTAAGTACAATTTTATCTGCTCTTTTGCATATAGTAAAGTTGTTGTTTGTCTTTCGGCTTTTCCTGGTTAGGGGTTGCCACAGATGATCTCCAGTCCACTAATGATTGGCAGTAGATTTTCATGAATGCAGAGGAGCCAGCTCGACGCTCAACCTTCAACAAAGGCACGCCCATTTATGCATGTCTTTTGAATGCCCACCCAACCATGGGGAGGACATACAGACTCCACACAGAAGGTACTCCCCGCACTCCAGCTGAGAATTGAACGGGAGATCCCCTTGCTGTGAGGCAACAATGCTACCGCTGCACCACCGTGGATGTATTTAATTTATTTATGTTTTTCACTGAATATTAACTCAATTGAAGTTGTGGCTGTCTCTCTACAGAGTACTTTTTAGAATTTCTGTGTAGCCATTGATAGCAGTGGGGGGTAGTTTCAGCTCATCACTGACATTCTGTCTTGCCTTATATAAGTGGTACATTTTGAGTTATCTGTCTTAACATCAGAGCTTTGGCCAGCTAACATCTACCTGAAATCAGCTGGACATATAAGTGAATTTAAGTACATTTTTATCTGCTCTTTTGCATATAGTACTGTATTTCATTTATTTATTTGTGTTTTCACTGAATATTAACTCAACTGAAGTTGTGGCTGTCTCTCTACAGAGTACTTTTAGAATTTCTGTGTAGCCATTGATAGCAGTGGGGGTAGTTTCAGCTCATCACTGACATTCTGTCTTGCCTTATATAAGTGGCACATTTTGCGTTATCTCTGCTTAATATCAGAGCTTTGGCCGGCTAACATCTACCTGAAATCAGCTGGATGTATAAGTGAATTTAAGTACACTTTAATCTGCTCTTTTGCATATAGTACTGTATTTAATTTATTTGTGTTTTTCACTGAATATTAACTCAACTGAAGTTGTGGCTGTCTCTCTACAGAGTACTTTTCAGAAATTTCTGTGTAGCCATTGATAGCAGTGGGGGGGTAGTTTCAGCTCATCACTGACATTCTGCCTTGCCTTATATAAGTGGTACATTTTGAGTTATCTCTACTTAATATCAGAGCTTTGGCTGGCTAACATCTACCTGAAATCAGCTGGATGTATAAGTGAATTTAAGTACACTTTTATCTGCTCTTTTGCATATAGTACTGTATTTCATTTATTTATTTGTGTTTTTCACTGAATATTAACTCAACTGAAGTTGTGGCTGTCTCTCTACAGAGTACTTTTTAGAATTGCTGTGTAGCCACTGATAGCAGTGGGGGTAGTTTCAGCTCATCACTGACATTCTGTCTTGCCTTATATAAGTGGTACAGTTTGAGTTATCTCTGCTTGACATCAGAGCTTTGGCTGGCTAACATCTACCTGAAATCAGCTGGATGTATAAGTGAATTTAAGTACACTTTTATCTGCTTTTTGCATATAGTACTGTATTTAATTTATTTATTTGTGTTTTTCACTGAATATTAACTCAACTGAAGTTGTGGTTGTCTCTCTACAGAGTATTGTTTAGAATTTCTGTGTAGAAATTGATAGCAGTGGGGATAGTTTCAGCTCATCACTGACATTCTCTCTTGCCTTATATAAGTGGTACATTTTGAGTTATCTCTGCTTAATATCAGAGCTTTGGCTGGCTAACATCTACCTGAGATCAGCTGGATGTATAAGTGAATTTAAGTACACTTTTATCACTCTTTTGCATATAATACTATATTTAATTTATTTATTTGTGTTTTTCACTGAATACTAACTCAACTGAAGTTGTGGCTGTCTCTCTACAGAGTACTTTTTAGAATTTCTGCGTAGCCATTGATAGCAGTGGGAGGTAGTTTCAGCTCATCACTGACATTCTGTCTTGCCTTATATAAGTAGTATGTTTTGAGTTATCTGTCTTAACATCACAGCTTTGGTCAGCTAACATCTACCTGAAATCAGCTGGACATATAAGTGAATTTAAGTACACTTTTATCTGCTCTTTTGCATATAGTACTGTATTTAATTAACTTATTTGTGTTTTTCACTGAATATTAACTCAAGTGAAGTTGTGGCTGTCTCCCTACAGAGTACTTTTTAGAATTTCTGTGTAGCCACTGATAGCAGTGGGGGTAGTTTCAGCTCATCACTGACATTCTGTTTTGCCTTATATAAGTGGTACATTTTGAGTTATCTCTGCTTAACATCAGAGCTTTGGCCAGCTAACACCTACCTGAAATCAGCTGGAAGTATAAATGAATTTTAAGTACACTTTTATCTGCTCTCTTGCATATAGTACTGTATTTAATTTATTTATTTGTGTTTTTCACTGAATATTAACTCAACTGAAGTTGTGGCTGTCTCTCTACAGAGTTCTTTTGAGAGTTTCTTTGCAGCTATTGATAGCAGTGGGGGTAGTTTCAGCTCATCACTGACATTTTGTCTTGCCTTATATAAGTGGTACATTTCTCTGCTTAATATCAGAGCTTTGGCTGGCTAACGTCTACCTGAAATCAGCTGGACATTTAAGTGAATTTAAGTACACTTTTATCTGCTCTTTTGCATACAGTACTGTATTTAATTTAGTTGTGTTTTTCACTGAATATTAACTCAACTGAAGTTGTGGCTGTCTCTCTACAGAGTACTTTTTAGAATTTCTGTGTAGCCATTGATAGCAGTGGGGGTAGTTTCAGCTCATCACTGACACTCTGTCTTGCCTTATATAAGTGGTACATTTTGAGTTATCTCTGCTTAATATCAGATCTTTGGCCAGCTAACATCTTCCTGAAATCAACTGGAAGTATAAGTGAATTTAAGTACACTTTTATCTGCTCTTTTGCATATAGTACTGTATTTAATTTAGTTGTGTTTTTCACTGAATATTAACTCAACTGAAGTTGTGGCTGTGTCTCTACAGAGTACCTTTTAGAATTTCTGTGTAGCCATTGATAGCAGTGGGGGGTAGTTTCAGCTCATCACTGACACTCTGTCTTGCCTTATATAAGTGGTACATTTTGAGTTATCTCTGCTTAATATCAGAGCTTTGGCTGGCTAACATCTACCTGAAATCAGCTGGGTGCATAAGTGAATTTAAGTACACTTTTATCTGCGTATTTAATTTATTTATTTGTGTTTTTCACTGAATATTAACTCAACTGAAGTTGTGGCTGTCTCTCTACAGTTAGCTCCCCACCCACCCTCACTGTTCTTGTTTTGGTGTTAATGTCGGTGGCTTAGAAATTGCCCGCCCTTTCTTGTAGATTTGTTTTTGGATACTCCTTCTAGGCCCATCTCATTTGCTCACTCAACTGAGTGCAGTGCTATCATATTCTGATTTCAGGCACTCCTACTATGTACAAAGAGAGCATTGGGAAGGACAACCCTTGTAGCTTCTTAATCCTGCTCTGTTCTTTCCATCAAAAAAAAAATATATATATATATATATATATTATTCAGCTGCTCTTACTGTAACTGTCTTAGTTGCTCTTCTGTGTACTATCTGTTCAGTCACCCTGACTCTGCCCTTATTACTGCTTGTTAGTAGCCTTCTAATTTACTGCCTTCTGCACTTGTTTTTTAGTCATTTGTTAATTTAATTGCACTTATTTGAACTGTATTTGCCGTAGTATTGCCACACACTCGGGTTTGCTGGCCTGCACTGCAATTTGAATTGTATTTACTGCTGTTTTAGCTGCTTTTCTGTAATAAAACAAAAAAAAATTCTAAGCTTGTTTTCTGCCTTTCCTGTAACTAGTTAAGTCCAGATACAGACTTGCTGTATCCAGGACTGTTGGTAAGCTTCTGAGCCCCCCAAGCCTTTCTGTGTTGGAGGGAAGACTTTTAGCTCATCAGTGGGAGTGGTAAGCACTACGTAGCCTATTTACCATGGGAAGAGTGGATTTTGGCCCTGAAATTGTAGTTCATTGGCCGTTTGGGCAGTTTTTCCATCTTTTTCTACTTTCTGGATAAAAGCCTGTTTTGAGTTTGGTCCCTGCCTTTCTTATAACTAGTGTAGTCAAAGTACAGATTTGCTGCATCCAGGATTGTTGGTAAGCTTCTGAGCTTTGCAAGCCTTTCTGTGTTGGAAGAAAGCCTTCTAGCTTATCAATGGTTGTGGTAAGCACTAGGTAGCCTGTCTGCCATGAGAGGAGAGGTTCTTGGCCCAGAAATTGTAGTTTATTGACCATTTGGACAGTTTGTCCATCTCTTTCAACTTTCTGGTTTAAAAGACAACATCTGTGCTTGTTTCCCATCTTTCCTGTAACTAACCTACTGGGTAGCACTAGAAAGTCTTAAACTGATACAAGCCTTCTAGCTTAGAAGAGAGACTTTGTAGTGATTAAGTATCAGTTTTCTGTACTTTCTTGCTGTACTTAACTGTTTTCCACCTAAACACAGATTTTCCAGCATTTATTGTGATTTAAAAGCTTGTTTTTTTTTTTTACATATTGTACTTATTTGACTACCTGCACTTTTAAAAAAGTTTTTTGTTTAAATAATTTGTTTAACTGTTGTAGGCTACACACTAAAGTGTGATGGCCTTTTCTGAAAGATTGTAGTCATTTAAAGCTGTCTTAAGTGTATTTTTAACTGTTTTTGCCTTATCTTTTCAAAAGAACAAAAAAAAAATCCTTGTTTCCCGCTTTTCTAAGCTAATATAGTCCAGTTTTCAGGCTAGTGCTGAATTCAGGGCTATGATACTAGTTTCTGAGTTGCCCATACCTTACTTGGACAGAAGGAAGTTTCTCTGTTCACCTGTGAGAGAGGGGAGCTTTGAGCAACCTATCATTTCCCTACTATAAAAACCGCTTTTGCAGGGTTTTCCACACCGGGCAGTACCAGTTAGCTACGGTTAAATTATTCCCGGCTCCACTAAGTCTCCTCTTCAGTTTTTCCCTCAAAAGCATCTTACAGCCCAGCACTTGCTCAGACATAACAGCAAGCACTAATATACCCTGACACTGATTGCCCAGTAGGGCAAGGCTCTTTATTCACCTCTCACCAACCAAGCAGCTCACCCTATTCAGGCATGACCAAAGGGCAATTTCAGGTGCACTCTCCAGTTCAGCTAGTTAATCTAGGTATCCTGAGGCAATGTTACAACTGTCTAATGTACACAGACAACCCTCTCCTCCTACGACAAAATACTAACATATGCGAGACATGCAATTATACAGCCAAACTGGAAGCTAAGCTGTCTCCACCCAAGACTGGAACAGACAGTCAAGAGGAGAAGGTTAACACTTGCACCACACCTCCACCCACACACAGACCTACTAAAACAGCACTGGTAAAAAAATGCACATAAATACACAAAATCATACTTGGAAGCTCTAAATAAAAACCTGCAAAAGCATCAGAGACCTCCAAAGCAGACAACCAAACAACCTGCACTTCCCATCACAAACCAGACAACACATAAAACACAAAATCAGTGTGCCACACCATCACAGCCCTTAAGGCAAAATAACATACCTAACACACTAGTAATAGGTGACTCTATAGTCAGGCACATTGACGTCCCCCTCACTAGGCTGGACAAGCAGAAGGTTACTGTTAGCTGCCTGTCAGGAGCCAGAATCCGCCACATAACATAAGCACTCAGGTCACTCCAGAACAAGTACAAATATGACTCTGTCATTGTTCATGTTGGTGTGAATGACCTGAGACGTACCTCCCTGGACTACATGAAAAGAGACATGGAAGAGCTCACTGATCATGCAGCCCAAGCTGGTATGACTTTGACCCCGAGTAGCATCCTGCCCACACCAAGAATGATACCTCAGTATAAAGAAAAAATGATCAATTTCAACAATTGGCTAAGCTTTTTGTGTCATTTAAAGGGGATCCAGTGTCTGTCACCCTGGGATGACATGCTCGACAAGCTGTGTTGCTTTGCAAGAGACAGCTTGCACCTGCCACCCCTAGGCTTTCAAATACTGGCCAATGCTCTTGCTGCCTCCATACTGCCTTTTTTTAGGCAAGGCTCAAAAGTCAAACCCCCCTCCGTAAACAGCACAATTAACAAAAATCTGAGGGTTATGCTACTCAATGCTAGGAGTTTAAATCTCAAAAATGCACGTGCTCAAAGCACTCCTCGGTATGGAGAACATCGACATCTGTTTAGTAACTGAAACCTGGTTCAAGGCTCCAGAGAGCACCCCAGCACTACCTGGCTACAACTCATACCACACGTTTTGGCCACAGAACACGGACTGAAACACAAAAGGAGGGGGGTGTATCCATATTCATCAAGGATACCTACACCCCCAGGTTAGTGGCGCAGCATGATACCTCTGAGATCATCCATGTGCAACTAACATCGGACAAATCTGCAATGCTAATTGTTTTCTGCTACAGATCACCCTCCATGACCCAGGACCACCACTCCACCTTTCTGGGACACTGGAAAACATGAAGGTCCTACCGAACACCCTGATATTGGGCGATTTCAATTACCCTACCATTCACTGGGAAAACTACTTGAGTACAAATTCCCAGGTCCAGCACTTCCTGGAATTCATCAACACAAAATCCCTGGATCAGCTAGTAAACTCCCTACCAGAGGTGAAAACATATTGGACCTGGTCATCACCAACATGGGCGACAGGTGTTCCACACCAGAGGTTAACCCGTCACTGGTTAGATCAGACCATAAACTAATCACTCTGGATGTCCACACCCCACCACCACCCCAACTAAGGAAACCACAGCAAAAAACTTTTCTAAAGCAAACTTCACCTTACTTAAGACAGAGGTGTTAAGTTTCACAGCCCCACACGCTAAAGGATAACACTGCCCAAGATGCAGAAACCTTTACAAATGCGTTCTATGAGCACCTACAAGGATGCATGGATTATGCCTTCCCTAGCAAAACCAAGACTCACTCCTCTAAGAGAAGGAAACCAGTTTGGTGGACCCCCTGCAATAAACAGGCTATATAATAGAAGGAGGAAACTAGTTCAGAAAAAAGCAAATCCCAAGAAGGAAAGACATCCCTGATCAGTATCAGTAAGAAACTAAGGTCCCTCATGAAATCATCTAAGGCTAACTAAGAAAGAAAAATAGCCAAGGGTTCAAAAGATAACCACAAAGCCTTCTTTAGCTATGTTAAGAATCTAAGTGGCAACTCGCAGATATGCTCTGAACTAGTGCAAAATAGCACAAAATATACTGAACCTACTGATATTGCCAATATCCTGGCAGATAGATTCAGTGCAAATTTCACCTCCCTCTCACCTCCAAAAGGGCCCACAACAATACCAGAAAAGTGTAGTGTCCCAAAAATTACAGATGCACAGGTGAAAACAGCCCTTTCAAAAGCCAAAAACACAGCATCAATGGGACCAGATGGTGTCCCAAGCTGCGTCTTGCACGAACTACAGAACAAACGAACTCCCCACCTAAATACGCTGTTCAACCTCAGCCTCTCCACAGGCTACATGCCCATAGAATGGCGCATAGCAATGGTTATTCCTCTCCACAAAGGAGGGGCCACAACTGACCCTGGTAACGATCACCCCATAAGCCTGACTAGCCTGGTCTGCAAGGCTATGGAGCGCATCATCATGAAACTCATTAACAAAGACATTGGGAATCTCCAAACACTTGACCCGACCCAGTTTGGCTTTGTTAGGGGCAGATCATGCCTACTAAACCTGTTTGACTTCTTCAAGACAGTGACCAAGGCCATAGACAAGAGAAAGGTGGTTCACACAGCCTACCTTAACCTCGCCAAGGCTTTCAACACCATTCCCCACTCGGGTATTACAGAAAAACTCACCAGCCCGAACATAAACCCCTACATCACAAGATGGGTTGCCAACTGGCTTACAGACAGAACTCACACGGTAGGAATAGCGGGCTCCAGGTCTGACTCTAAACCAGTCACAAGTGGTGTCCCACAAGGCTCAGTCCTGGGACCCCCTACTGTTCGGCATATACTTCTCAGACATACAGGCAAACACAGTTGGACTATGGCTAACCAAGTTTGCTGATGACTACAAACTGGGAGCCATAATTGACTCTCCGGCTGACATGGATATCCTCCAAAAGGGCCTTACTGAGACGGACACCTGGTGTCAAAGTCATGGCCTCAAGCTAAATGCCAAAAAATGCATAGTCATCCCATTTGGGAAAAACAAAACACCCACAAATTACCACATAGGTGGCAGCCCCCTTAATAAAGAAGAGGTAATAAGAGATCTGGGGACCCAGTTAGATAGTAATCTCTCCTTTGACAATCATATTGCCAAAGTAGTTAGGAAATCCATCTATGTGGCCCATCTAATTACTAAAGGGATCGCATCTGTAAATAAAGAGGTTATAGTGCCCCTCTACTCATCACTCATCAGACCCATCATAGAGTACAATGCCCCATTTGGGATGTACTTCACAAGACACTTCCAACAGCTGGAAAGACCACAAACATATCTCATCAAGAGGATTACTGGCCTCAAACATATGTCCTATGCAGACTGACTGAAAAAACTCCGGCTGTACTGAGTGGCATATCGCTTACTCAGAGGTGATCTCTGCCTGACTTACAAAGCCATGTCCAACTCAGAATTGATGGACATGCTCCACCTAAAGAAATCCAAGTCACTGCGAGCCACACGCTCTAGTGAGCTAAACCTCACCCCAACAATAAATAGAATATACTGGAGGGATAGATTCATGTCACAGAGACTCCACATGCTTTGGAACAAAATTCCAAATTACATCAGGCAGAGCCCCTCACTAATATTCTTCAAGAGAAACCTTGACGAGTGGATGGGTAACAGAAAATACACCCCTGGGATCACTTTATTGGCTCTGTTTGACAGAGGATCAGTTAATTAATCAATGGGGTGGCAAAAGCCGACACATTCTGGCAAGGCTTATAAATGCCCTCGGGCAGATAGCCTAGTACCTAGCTATGAACCTATAATGTAGGAGCTTTATCCAATCAATTTATATACTTAGAGGGATAGAAAGGATTTCCTAGACAAATCTAGTTTGTGAACTGCAAATGCTGCCATTATAAACCAGTATTTGTTTTACTTTCTCCTCAACTTCAAGACTGCCTTCTCTCTGTCTCAAGCCATTATAAACCCCTTTGCAGTTTTTGACTCCATCACCATCTCTGATACTATTATGAGTCCAAACTGGTGGCATTTGGTTGCCAGCAGACAAAACATGAGCATTTTCATTTATTACTGCACTCTGCTGAGACTCAGAATCAATTATCGTGACTTTTGCATGAATTATTAATCTGCATCAACTTTACTAAAATACACATCTGAGCATTCAGGACTACTCCCATTTTATTATAACTACAACTATGCCTTTGTTTTCCTTTTGCAGTTACTTTGACATAAGGCTACAATGAAATTCATTTACTCTGAGGTCTTGTGATGCTGTATACATGAGTCATACCTTGCAATGTGAGCCTAAGGTAGTGTTTGGGGACATAATGATACTTAGCTAGTCATCTGTATCTCTAGAATGTACTTTTCTGACTGGAGCTGCTTTCTGGATTTTGCTGGACACACTGCTGGAAGCTTGAGATAAGGCAAAATGTTCCTATCTACTGTTTCACTCTGTGGTGATACCATCAAACAAAATCTGAGAATATTACCAAAAGATTACCTCATTTTTTTTCTCTGGACCAGGAATTAAAAGGCTTTGTGTGGATTAATACAGCTTCTTCTGCTCTGGTAAGGTGAATAGCATATATTATTATATTTTTACAAACTGGATTTGAATAATTACATCTACTTTATGATGAACTTTAAATCAGACTGATAACTGTCTTTTGGTACCTTTAATTACATGTATTTGACTTGTCTGAGCCCATCTTTATTGTAGCAACTCCAGAGATGATATCAACATGATTCATTTAGACTATGTTAAAATGTTTGTTTAAATATATGGTACAGTTCAATTACAGGTGAACCGTTTGTCTAACAAAGCTTTTTCCATATGATAACATTTAATTTTATCTATACAGTTTATTATTCATTTTGTATGTTTATGGGTTATAATAGTGAAATACTTCTGAGTAAGGAAATACATCTCTGTGAGAAAAACTACTTCCTTAAAAATCATGCCTAAGTTATTTTTTGTATTTCTAACTAAGCCTCATTTTTCCTGTATGACTCTTTTCTGAAAGAGGTTTATCCTCAAGGATTTTACGGTTTCACTTAAGATTTAATGAAAGGAAAAAAAAAACAGGTACTAAGCTTCTTCAGTCTGGTCATGTGACTTCTAATGCAGCCCTTATGTGGTTTTGCTTACCTTGTTTTAGTAAGTGTTAAATCTAGCTACTTTCATACAGAGAAAAGTTTCTAATCTGCAAATAGCATTCAAGATGGAATGTCATACCAGTGGTCGACAATCGATGAATGCCCAACCAGCACACTAAACTTATTTGTTTTTTTCTTACCTGATTTTGCATCTTTAAGTAATCAGAAAAAATGCACTAATTTCCCTTTTTAGAACCAGTTAATATATTCACTTTTCCAGGAGCAAGAACTTCCAAATAAAATGTAATCTGTTTTACAATACACTATTCATGCAAGTGTGATCAAGTCCAGATTAACAACTTTCACATTGCACTGCATACCCTTTCTACCTGCAGATCTTTGTAATTCCAGTAGAAATACACTCTAGTTATTTTTAAAAATAATTTACAGAACAGATCATGGTAACTCCACTTTCCTCAGTGCAACCCCAATTTATCATTACATTCTCTGTTCAATTATGCGGTCATCTTTTTATCTATGCATAGAAATCTACATCCAACTTCAAGGCTGTCCTGCTTATGTAGTAATCATGCATCACAGCACCGAATTACTAAACCAAATGGGTATCATATCTGTCTGATATGGCCTTCCTGCTGCAGTTCATGTTGCCTTGGATCCTACAGTCTACTGGTCCACAAGTATTGAATGGATTTTATTCCAGAAAAAAAGTCTACAATTTCAACCTACAAGAGAAGTTAGGCTAGTTGGTTCATAGTTCAGTATCTGCTTCTAGTTATACTGCTCCCAATCCTGTGAAGTGGAATCATGTTTGCCTTTTCTTGCTGGTCGAGTGAACAATACAAAAGTTCTACTATATGATGCACACATCCAAGGTTTGAGAATGAGTGTGAAGATAATCACATAAAATGCTGAAATACTATTGACAATCACTCCTCTAGAGCAGGGATGAAAAGTACTTATAGGGTTTCCATGTGTTATGTGGTATCTACCTTGAGGAAGCCAAGGGACGTGCAGATGAAAAAATATGTCTGTAGTGAAACACTTCTTTTCCTGCACTGGAACGACTATATGCTGAGCAGAAAGGGTGGGGTGGGGAGACTACAGAAGTAGAGAAAAAAATGAATTATGATGGCATCAATGACCAGTTGCAGAGCTCCCACTCTCTATAGAGGACAAAACTGGTAAGGGGCAGACAAGCTGCCTGAAGTTGGAAGAGGAAAATAACAGTCTTCCAACAATCCATGTGCACACTTTTTCTCCTTAATTATGTTTTGGCTCACTTCCTGAGCCTCTTCTCGATCACATGGTTTACCGCACTCTTCTACCTCCCCAGGAATTGCTCCGACAATGTATGGAGCTGGTAAGGAAACAGTCATCCAATGGCAGCATCACACTACTATCAAGGGACTGATTTTTTTTCCTTAACATTCCCCACGTCTGTGCACATCCAGTAACACCACAAGGGTGGGTCCTGTAATTTGTGTCAGGGTTGGATCACCCTTAGTTTTATAAGGGACTGTCATCAGGATGCTTTACTCACCCTCAGGCATAACTGCAAGGTTACAACGTTTGTAGAAGACCGCAAAGCCAAAAACTCAAATAAAAATGCAGTCCAGGCCCACAGGAAATGGCCAATAAAATAATTTAATTTGTTTTAAGGTAATCAACACACAAGTGCTTTCACCCTGACAAAATGCAGGGCTTTTTCAAGTGAAAAAGAATCAGCTCCATAATCATTCATTTAAATACCCTAGCTCATAAAAAAGTGCCAAAATATCTTAAAGCAACACATACCCCCACACATTTAAAATGTTGACAAGTCAACAATACCTTCTTCTTCTTTCAGCTTTTCCCAGTTAGGGGTCACCACAGCAGATCACCTGTCCACTCAAGATTGGCAGTAAAGATTTTATGGTGTCGAGTTGCCAGCCCGGTGTGCCCAACCTTCCATGGAAGGCACACACACCTAGGGCCAGTTTAGAGTATCCAATCCACCTACAGCATGTCTTTGGGATGTGGGAGGAAACTGGAGCACCCGGAGGAAACCCATGCGACCACGGGGAGGACATGCAGACTCCGCACAGAAGGCACCCCAGCTGAGGATCGAACTGGAGAAACTCTTGCTGTGAGGTTACGTTAACCGCTGCACCACCATGGCCGCCCAAGTCAACAATACCTACTTTTCCTAAAGGATTCTGTATTGCATATATCACATACAATAAATATTACATTAATGACCACATCTCCATTATGCCTTATTTAATTAAGAAAGCAGGGAAGTTGTAATTAAATACATATCTTTTAATATTTTTTAACATTTTTTACCCCTTATTGTTTTGATGTTGTTGAAAAAAGAAGTTATGTACTCACCATAATGTTTCACCTGAGTAGGTAACTTCATTTGTCTGCAACCTGTGGGTATTGGATCCATCCTCAGATCCGGGCCGGCAGCTTTCCAAGCTAAAAGGTCAGAGCTCTCAGCTCCTCCCCCTTACCCATAATGCCCTGCCAGCTCCCTCCAGTCCTCAGATCGAGTTTGCCTAAAACAAGAAACATACTAAGACCCTCGAAAGAGGAACACTAACCTAATGCAAGACAAGGTAAAATCTTGCGTAATGGAAATAACCATAAAACAGGTTAGGGGGAAGGATGGGGGGTCAGTTGCAGACAAATGAAGTTACCTACTCAGATGGAACGTTATGGTGAGCACATAACTTCTTTATCTGAAGTAGTTAACTTCATTTGATCAGCAACCTGTGGGACAGAGTCCCCAGCTACCTAAATCCTTTGGCGGACCTCAAGGAAGGATATTCCAGAGCACTGCGGAGCCAAATGATGCCCTACTCCTGGATATCAGATCCAACTTATAATGAGAAATGAAGGTATGAGAAGAGGACCAAGTAGCTGCTGAGCAGATGTCGTCTAGAGGAACTCTCGACCAGAATGCTGCAGAAGTAGCCATAGACCTGGTAGAATGGGCATGGACCCCCAAGGGTTCAGGCTGGCCGGAGGCTAAATAAGCGTGCACGATGCATTGGGATATCCATCTGGCCAAGGTAACTTTCGTAATAGGCTTACCAATAGATGGTTTAGTGAAACACAAAAAGTTGATCTGATTTCCTAGTAGTAGCCATCCTGTGCAAGTAAAAACGCAATTGTCTGTGCACATTCAATAAGTGCAATCTGTATTGCCCTTTGTTCTGAAAGTTGGGGAAGAACACAGGTAAATTAACGGATTGGTTGATATTGGATTCGGAGGCCACCTTAGGCAAGAAAGAAGGGTTAGTCCTGAGAGACACTCTGTCCTTATGGAAGACCAGATACGGGGGTTTCATGCAAAGGGCTTGAAGCTCAGAAACTCTCCTGGCTGAAGTAATTGCAATCAGAAAGGCCGTTTTCCAAGATAAAAATTTTAACTCAACCAAAGCAGCCGGTTCAAAGGGTGGGCCAGTCAAAGCCTGAAGAACCAAGGTTAAGTCCCAGGGTGGAACCGCATTCTTGACCAGAGGTTTCAACAGAAAGGTGCCCTTCAAAAAGGTTTTGCATATCTTAGCGGATGCTAAGGGGCCAAGGTTATCCCCTATGTGGAAATGGGAAATAGCTGCCATTTGGACTTTGACTGCAGAAGCATTATTCCCTTGGTAAAAGATATGGGACAAGAATTCAAGTACCATTGGATGGGAGCAGTAAAAGGATCTAAATCCCTATTTTTGGCCCAGATGGAAAAATGCTTCTATTTACTTCTGTAGATCTTTCTGGTAGAAGGTTTATGTGCCGCTACCAGAATAGATTTTACGGGAGATGAGATACCGGGAGTCCTTGCGATTAGTGGAACTGGATCAACCAAGCCATGAGCTTGAGGTCACCCAGGTTTGGGGGCTGTAATCCCGCCGAATGAGAGATCAGATCCAGAATGGGATCTAAGATCCAAGGAGGAACTACACTGTGAGACCGCAGGTAAGGGAACCAGATCTGGTGAGGCCAGAATGGGGCTATGAGGATTATCTTGCTCCTCAACCGATGAGCTTTCTGCAGAAATTTTGTCATCCTCTATATGATGATTATCTTGCTCCCCAACCGATGAGCTTTCTGCAGAAATTTTGTCATTAGCGGAAGAGGAGGATAAGCATAAAGGAGACCGGGTGGCCAAGCATGCACCAGAGCGTCTCTGGGGCTCTCCCCTATTGGGGGAATCAGAGTGAAAAACTCGCTGCATTTTGTGTTGGAAAGAGAAGCAAAAAGATCGCAGCAAGGTTGACCCCATCTGAGGAAGATCTGATTCGCTACTGATGGGTTTAGAGGCCACTCGTAAGGTGTGAGGATCGAGCAACTCAGCTTGTCCGCTAGAAAGTTGGACTGACCCGGAATGTGCATTGCTATCAGAAAGTGGTTGGTGGAAATCGCCCATTCCCAAACTCTCATAGCCTCTCGACAAGGAGGTAAGATCTGGTTCCTCCCTGTTTGTTGATGTACCAGACTACTGCCATGTTGTCTGTCTGAATTGCAATAGTCCCCAGAGGAAGAAGGTCTTGAATGGCTTGCATTGCTAGAAGCACCGCCCTCATCTCCAGGACATTGATATGCAGAATGGTCTCTAAGGGAGTCCACATGCCTTGGACTGTTCTGCCCATAGAATGCCCCCCCACCCGAGGCGAGAAGAGTCCGTGGTCAGCGTGGCTTGGGGTTGAGGCATCACAAACAGTTTCCCCTCCTGCAGCTCTCGGGAATGGAGCCACCAAAGAAGGGAGTTCCTGCAAACCCTGCTCAGGGGAATTGGAGACTCCAATGGGTGGAGTAGGAGAGACCATTGAACCTGAAGAGTCCATTGTAGAACTCTCGTATGCAATCTTGCTAAAGGTGACAGGCTGATGGCTGCCACCATGGAGCCCAGGGCTCTCAGGACCAACTCTGCAGGTGGGGCTGGAGACTGTAGGAATGCCATTATGTGTAGTGACAAGTTGTGCAACCTGTCCACTGTTAGAAAGGCTTTGGTTTGGCGCGTATTTATCCTGGCCCCTATAAAATCCAGAACTTGCACAGGATGAAGAGACGGCTTCTGAAAATTTATAGTAATACCTAGACGCTGGGCCATGTCTAGGGAGTAATCTCTGGTGGAGCAAAGCAGATGCCTGGTAGGGGTGGTGAGGAGCCAATTGTCCAGGTACGGAAAGACCTGAATTCCCTGAAGTCTCAGGTGGGCTGCTACAACTGCCATGACATTGGTGAACACCATGGGGGCTGTGGTGAACACCATGGGGGCTATGGTGAGGCTGAACGGAAGAACCCTGAACTGAAAGTGACTGACTCCTAGCTGAAAGTGGGGAAACCTCCTGGACTGTCTGTCCATGAGAATGTGGTAGTACGCATCCTTGAGGTCTATGGAGCACATCCAGTCGTTCTCCTGTAGGAGGGGGAGAACAGATTGCAGAGTGACCATCCGGAATTTCTCTTTGGCAATGAACCGGTTTAGAGATGGCAGGTCCAGAATTGGCTTTAAGTCCCCAGTCTTTTTTGGCACCAAAAAGAACCTGGCGTAATTGCCTAATCCGGACTGCTATGGGGGGATGTGCTGGATGGCCCGTTTTTCTAGCAAGTTCAAAATTTCTGAAGCCACCACCTCCCTTTGATCAGGTGGGACAATGAGAAGGTGCTTCATTAGAAGGGGGGGGGGAGATACAGAAAGGGAATAGTGTAACCTCTGGATATTATTCGAAGCACCCAACGATCTGTAGTAATGGACTCCCAACTTTGTAGGTGCTCCAAAAGATGTCCCCCGACTGCCTCCAGAGAGGGACAGTCAGGCAAGCCCTCAGGGCTGCTGCTTGGGTCGGTCTGAGAAAGGTTCTCTGGACCCGAAATACTTCGGCCCCCCTCTGCCTCTGGGCCGGCGTCCAACTTGTCCTCCTCTGCCTCTAAAGGGCGAAGGGTCCGGAACAGGACGGGGCTGCTGGGACTTCCAGAACCACATCTTCTTCTGTCCTCTCTGGTTCCTTGAGAAGGACCTTTGAGGATTAGAGAAGTGGATCCCAATGGCAGACAGTGTCTTCCCGTCTTTCTCGCTCTGGAGCAGCGTGTCGCATTTTGCCGAATAGCATAGAACCGTCAAAGGGAGTGTTCATGAAGGATGCCTTGAAGGGTTCCACAAAGTTGCAAAGGCAAAGCCAGGCGTGGTGCCGTAAGGTGACTCCTGCTCAACTAGCTCTAGCCGCTCCCTCCGTGGCATGGGAGAGGAGCGGCACGGAAGTGTTAGAAATTGACTTTAGAGTGGCCATGCGAGCCGAGAAGGTCCATTTGTCCTTGGCCACCATGGGCTCTGGGGGAGCTGCAGCGTATTATTTTATCAAGTCCCACTGGAGCCTGATGACGTGTGCCAGGTAATTCAGCGTCCTTATGGAAAAGGTAGCTGAAGCAAACATCCGCTTTCCAATATGGTCCATTGTCCGAGATTCCTTATCAGGAAGATGGACCAAGGAACTTTCCTGTGCTAGTTCCTTCTTAGTGGAAGCCGCCACCACCATGGCATCTACTAGGGACCCTTTATTCCATGCCTGTCTGTCAGGAGGGGGACTGAGTATTTTGTCTGGTCTTCTAGGGATTGGCTCCACAGTGTCCGGCTCCTTCCAAGCCCTGGTAGCAATCAAGTCTACCAGGGGATCAGCTGGGGGGGACACCCAAGAGGTAGACGGGCCTGCATCAAATGCCTCCAGAAACACAGACTCATCGGAGGAAGGTTTTTGGGCAGACCACCCTACTCTGATACGTAGCATTTTCATAATTTCTCCAAAGGAGACGTCTTCAGGGGGTGACCTTGGGGAACCTTCCCCTTCCTCTAAATCCGTGTCCTCCGTGAGGGACTCAGGGGAGTCCAAGTGCCTCCTTTTGCACTTTCGTTTGTGAGGCACCTCCTTGGCAGGACTGTCCGAGGAGGACTCACCAACGGGGTCCTGTTCCCCTACGGGAACCAACTGGAGTGCTGACGCAGACTGTCCCTGGAGCTGGACGATGGAAGATAGGCCCAAATGCGCGAGAGTGATGGGTGGATCCGTAGCCCAGACCGGGGACCTGGAACTCCTCGACAGAACCCTCTCCACTATGTCAAAAGCCAAGGGTGAACCACTCTCCCCTGGCTCCGAGAGCAGCCCCCTCGGCTCCGATGCAAAGACTGGTGTCGGAGCCGATGCGATTGGACCCAAAAGGGGAGTGTGCTCCAACTGAAACAGAGCCGAAGACACACTCACCCATGCGGATCCGAAGCTCGGCTCTCAGCCCCGAGAGCATGGATCCGACACGCTTGAGGGTACAGTTGGCGTTGAAGTAGCCACCACTGTCGGTGCCGACGACTCCCCGGGTCCGAGACGGCTTGGATCCAAAGACTCTGAAACCCAACAGCAAATCGGAGAAGGAGCAATTGGGGCAAAGAAAGGGGCTGAGCTCCCCCCCCCGGAGAGGGGGAGGCAGGAGCACCCCCATCTGCATCTGGGCCTGCAAGAATTGACGCATCATCCAGTCCAAATCAGCATCAGACATGCTTCTGGTGGACCTCGAAGAGGTCGCCGAAGCAGGCTGGGAAGGCTGCCTCGAAGACCTAGAGGGAGACCGGTACTCCTCCTCCGGCTCCGGAGAAAAGCGGGGGGAACAGAGCCGGGAGGGGGGAGATCCGGAAACTCTCCTGGGAGGGCTAACTACCTTAGCTGGCGGAGCAGAGGGATGAGACTCTGCATGCCTCTTATGCCGCTCTTTGTCCTTGTGCCTCTTCCCTCTAGTAGGAGAGTCCTCCTCTCCCTGAGAGACAGAGGAAGGTTGAGTCCAGTCAGGGGAGGGGGAACTGAAGGCAGGACAGCCGCAGCCATGGCTGGTGCCTTAGAGGGAGAAGAGGAAGAAGAATCCGTGGGCAAAAGCCCCGCAAGGATTAACTTATTCCTCCTATCCCTAACAGCCCGGGGGTTGAAGGCCACATACACTTGGCAACCAGAAGACAAGTGGGCTACCCCTAGGCAGAGAATGCATTGATTGTGGCCATCCGCTGGGGACAGCTTATGGCCACAGAGTGCATTTTAAAAAAATGGCCTTAGGCCCTTCAGCCATCACACAACCACACACACACAGTAAAGGGGAGGGAAAAAATAAATTTAAACAGTAAGTTTACCACAAGAAACCCAAAAAAGTACATAGACAGAAAACTAAGGGCCTACTACACTCACTCAACACACAAAAATCTTAGAAGGTTTTTTAAAACTCTCACCCAACGCCAAGAACTCGTCTCTTAAAGCTGTCAGAAGCCACGGCAAATGAGATCTGAGGACTGGAGGTAGGTGGCAGGGCATTATGGGTAAGGGGGAGGAGCTGAGAGCTCCGACCTTTTAGCTTGGAAAGCTGACGGATCCGATACCCACAGGTTGCTGATCAAATGAAGTTAACTACTTCAGATGTTATATTTTTCACTACTGTAATTAGAGAATTGTAACATTTATTGTACGTATGTATGAAAGTGCTTATGTGTTGATTACCTTAAAACAAATTCAATTATTTTATTAGCCATTTCCTGTGGCCTGGACTGCATTTTTATTTGAATAACTGCAAGGTTGTTTAACTGGTTTCCAAAAGGGAACTCAAACTGGTTGTGCATGTGCACCTCCCTCCTGCCCCCCCATGATGGACACATCCATCCTCCCTGCTTACACGGTCAAGCATCCAAGTCGCTATTTGAACTCAGGTTGTCCAGGCCATAGTCAGGGCTGATGAGTTAAACTACTTTATATGTGGGCTACTTAGTTGTACTCTTGACTCCCTTATAATTCTGAGGTTAATTATGATCAAACCCAGTGCCTTGTTTACATTCAGCTTTAGATTAGATTTCTTTTAAGACCCCCCCCCCCGGACTCAGTAATACCTACACTAAGTGTACATTATTCTGAGTGAACAGACATCACAGAAATAACACACTTTCTTCCTCCTAATTTTAGTTTTCCTACTGACATTCTTACAGCTTTAAATATTGACAAGGATTCATAAAGGTTAACACAAAATGTAAACTACATGTACACTTAGTGTAATCTTTCTGAGTGACTAGAAAGCACAAAAAATGTGGTAGGAATGTTCTTGAATACATATCATGTATACCTCATGTAGCCTTTATTGAATCTGGCCCACCACAATCTTCTACAAGTGGGCTGAAAACAAGACCACCCTTAATCAAGATTATTGTGGGCATTTTATCTGAATCATTTTAATGCAAAAAAAAAGCATACCCGAAAAAGTAGAAAAGACCACCTAAATGCAAAGTTGAATAATACATTTTTTACATAAATTCAAATTACAATAATCACCACCCTTTTGCTGTAAAATAAATTACTTATTCTATCACTTCTAATATACTTAATTTAGTAGTCAAAATACTGCTATCCTTGAAACATACTTGTAAGTCTTTTCCAATATATTAGCAATGCCCTTATTCCTGAGCATTCGAAAACA
This sequence comes from Protopterus annectens, assembly GCF_019279795.1. Taxonomy (NCBI): domain Eukaryota; kingdom Metazoa; phylum Chordata; order Ceratodontiformes; family Protopteridae; genus Protopterus; species Protopterus annectens. The sequence continues at coordinate 332,776,639 of NC_056745.1, read as the reverse complement.
TTGCACAAAGGAACATGAAACAAATGTGTCTGTTAATATCATGACTGTCCCTCATTCTATTCATCTTCACCGGATATCCAAACACAGGTCGCTCTGTTTGGCTATATGCTATGCCTGCGTTTTCTTTGCCATTTCTCCTGTCCGTCAAAGCTTTTTACACAAAAATTCTGCTTTTAGAGATGTTGCCAAAAGAATTGTATAGCAAAATTAAATATTCACTGACAACTCTGTATAGTTACAGCTGCATCTTGAGCAAAAAGGAGAAATTGTACATAGGATCATGCATGGTTTTCTGTTTTCTGACAGCAGGGGAAGGAGAACAGAATGAGGGTCAGTGATAAGCTCTTACCAGACTTCATACATATTTTGTTCCATGTCCCCTCTCTGCTCGTATCTATGAAAGCTCAAGATGAAGGGTACTTCTAAATTAAGTATGTTAGAAGTGAATAAATGACATCAATTTTTTATAGCAAAATTATTCTGATCAACAAATGTAAATTTATTTAAATTATGTCAGGTGTTCTTTTCCACTTTTTGAAATATGCTTTACAACTTGCTACTGGCAAAACCTTAAAGGTAATACACAACAAAGTGCTGAACTAATTGTAAATGAAGCCATCTATACTGAGCCAGAGAATATACCAAATCAACAGGCCAATAAATTCATCTCAAGTTTTACTCCACTTTCCTCCCTGGACACCTTTCAAGAAATACCCTTACCACAGATCCTGAAACTATCCCTAGGAAACAGGTCCTCAATGCACTCTCCAAGGTCAAAATCATCCACATCAATGAGACCCAATTATATCCTAGGACGCCTCTTTAATAGCATGAAACATGACCAACTGGTCCACTTGAAGCACTACTCAATTGTAGCCTCCAAACAGGCTTCAAGCCAAGCAAATGGAGGAATGCAACTATTATCCATCTGCACAAGGGCAGGCCCAATCCACAAACGTGTGAAACTACTGACCCGTAAGCATAAGTAGTCTCATATGTAAAACCATGAAAAGAATGATCATAGACATATTAAACAATGACATAGGAAACATTCAGACATCTAAACACTCCCAGTTTGGTTTCATCAAGGGCAGATCATGCCTATTTAACATGGTGGACTTCTTTGAGAAGGTCACCAAAGCAAAGGATGAGGGCAAAACAGTGCATATTGCCTACCTCGACCTGGCCAAAGCATTCAACACAATATCCCACGCGGGCATTGGAGATAAATTCATGAAACTACATATGAATCCCTAAGTCCCTCACAGGACAGCCAGCTGTCTCACAGACAGGACACACAAAGTCAGGACAGATAAGTCCACTTCCACAAAAAGGCCAGTTACTAGTGATGACCAGGGCTTGATGCTAAGGCCATTCCTTTTTGGTATCTACTGCTCTGAAGTCATGTTCAACATCAAAGGCCTCTGGCTGGCCAAGTTTGCACACGACTGCAAACTAGGCACAGTCATAGCATCCCAAAGATACAAACATCCTCCAAGAAGGCCTGACATAGACTAATAACTGGTACCACTGTCACAGTCTAAAACTCAATGACAAAAAATGCGTAATAGTATTTTTCAAGAAGACAACCACTCCTGGAAATTATTGCATTCATAATGCACCCCTAAGAGTGGACCTTGTGGTCAGGGATTCAGGAATGCATGTAAACAGTATCTTGGCCTTTGGTCATCATATGTCTACTGTGGTAAGGAAATCATTCAACATTGTACAACTTATAAGCAAGGGTGTAGCACTGAGGTCCAAAGATGTCATTGTTCCATTGCACTCAGCTCTCTTAAGACCATATGTGGACAATGCCCCCTTTGGTTATGTACTCGACCATATACAACAACTGGAGCATCCTGAAAGATTCCTCAAAAAAAAATGTGCGTGTCCAAGTACAAGTCCAACACAGACCACCTTATCCTTGTACTGTCTCTTACAAACTGCTGAAGGGTAATCGATGCCTGGAATTCAAAGCTGACTCAGATCCAGCTGTTATGGACCTGTTGTACATCCATAAAACAAATTGCATCAGAAACACACAATCTAGGTATTTGATCCCTGTATGTAGCATAAATAAGACATGCTGGAGTGACAGGTATGTCTGTCAGAGACTACTCCTTCTCTGGAATAGGCTTCCCATTCATGTGCACAGTTCCTTCCTGCACTTATTCAAGTGCAACTTTGATCAATGGATGGGTAAATGTAAATTTATCATTGGTGTGCCATCTATGTCCCTATTAGGAACAGAAAGCTTGTAAATGCTTGACCACTCATGTTATACTCACTATAAAATGAATGGTATCATAATTTGTCAACTACAGTTGGAAAGTATGGCTAAGGTTAAGAAGGCCCTTTAGGGTCATTAGCCTAGGCTAATAATCACTTATGTTAACATAGTTATGACAATCCTTATTATTAAATAAAGATTCAGAGTATATAAATTAATACTTGGAATAAGCACTTCTCTAGCTGCAGCAAAAGCAGGAAGGCACTTACACATAGACTGTGTTGTCATTTACATGGAGGTGGATATTTTACTAATTCATTGTTCAGATGTGAGTAATGCAGAGTTCACTCATGACTGCAGTAGTACAATTTTCATGGCAAAGCCCAAAAGGCCAAAGTTAAACCCTGCATTACCTACACCCAAACATGATTTACTGATGTACAAAACAACCTTTTCTACGCAATATCACTGTTTAATCAAACTTTTTCTTGTCACAAGTCTCTGTGTTCAACTTTCTAACAATGGTGTATGCACATCTACTTTATAGCTGTCCAGTTTGCCACACCTGCACTTTCGTGATCCCTAACACCCCACTGCCTATCCTACCATTACAGCTTACACAGGCAATATGTTTACAGATCAGGGGTATGGGGCAGAGCTCTCATTTTGGGGACAGCTGCAGGTGAACTATGGCACCCTATAAATAAAAGCTAAGTACTCACCATAATGGTTGATCAGTGTTGTCTAATTCCATTCTTCCACAAGTGATGGATCTTCAGATCAGAGTCACATCTGACTTCGGCCACTTTCAAGCTTTAGATCTGGTGTTCAGGCTCCTCCCCTTACCCACAACCCCCTTGTGATGAGCAAGTTGCCTCATACAGAGTTTGCCCACAGAACTAAAGAAAAACAGACTACCCCAAGCATACTAGGAAACTTGAGAGTATCCATGCAACCTAGAAGAGGGAAAGAAGCCAGTTGTTGTGTGTAAGACTGGAAACAAACCCTATGGAAACTAAGTTTAGGGCAGCCAGAACACTCCAGGAGTAAATAAAAAAGGAATCGGGAGCCTACGACTTTTATATCTGATGTTGGTCTCTTCCGTCCACTCCTCAATTGATGGGACAGAGTCCCCAGGTACTGTTACACTGGCAGGTCTCATGGAAAGATATTCTGCAGGACAGCCAAACCAAGTGAGGCTCTTTATCTTGACTGCATATCCAATTTATTGAGTGAAATGAAAGTATAGACCTTGGACCAAGTAGCTGCAGCATATATGTCATCAAAAGGTTCTCTGGAAAAAAAGGCTGTAGTGGAAGCTATAGACCTTTCTGAATGGGCCTTTGGAGGTTTGAGTTGTGACAAGCCTTTTTCTTTGTACACAAGAGAGGTACAATCAGAAAGCCACCAGGAGAGTGTTACTTTGGATACTCCCTTTCCCATCTTGACCTGAAAGAGACAAATAACTGAAGAGTCTTTCAAACCGTCTTTGCTTGTTGTAAATAGAAACACAACTGACAGTGCACATCTAGCAGATGCAGCTTGTATTAGTCCTCATTTGAAAAATTTGGAAAGAACACTGGTAGGTTGATAGACTGGTTGACTGATGATTCAGAAGCCACTTTAGGTAGCAGAGGAATTAGTTTCAGGAAATCCCTGTCTTTGTCAAAACTCAAGGAGGTTTAGAAGATAAAGAGTGGAGCTCAGAAATCATCCTGGCAGAGGTGATGGCCACTAAAAACAGTGTTTTCCATAACAAAAACTTCAGATCAAGTCTGGTTGCAGGCTCAGATGAAGGGCCCATCAAGGCTTGCAATAGAATAATAATAGCTCAAGGAAGTATGGGATCCTTGTCCGGGGGGGGGGGGTGAAATTCTCCTCTAAGGAAAGCTTTAGACAGTCTGAGGTTTACAATGATATTGTGATGTTCTCCAATATAAAAAGAGGATACAGTAGCCAACTGAAACCTTAACAGTGAAGTAACTGGCTCGGGTTTGAAATGGAGATGCAAGAAAATCAAAAATTACCAAAAGAGGGGCTGAAAAAGGATCCAAGTTATTACTGGAAGCCCAAATAGATAATCTTTTCCAGTTACTTTTGTAGATCTTTCTTGTAGCAGTCTTCTGAGATGAGGTCAAAATGTGAAAAACTGGGGATGAAAGTCTGGACTGCCTAACCATCATTGGAACTGAAGAAATCAGGCAGTTAAACTTGACGGCCTGAATGTCTGGGTGAGGTGACTTTGATGGGTGAGACAGTAAGTCTGGAGCTGAGCCCAGTAACCAGAAAAGAATACCAAATGAGGCCAGAAGAAAGGAACCCACACTAGTCAAGGACAATAGGGGGCTATGAGGATGACCATGATCTTCCTCAGTTTTCTGCAGGAGTTTGGGTATTAGAGGGGTAGGAGGAAAAGCATAAAGGAGGCCAATGGTGAATCACAGCATCCGTTGATGATTCCCACTCTTGGCAGATCAGTGCAAAATGCTTGCTGCATTTAGTGTTGAGAGAAGATGCAAAGAGGTGGTAGCAAGGGTTGCCCCAACAGCTTAATATACACTCTGCTAATACTGGGTTGAGGGACCACTCATGAGGAAGAAAGATATACCTGCTCAACCTGTCCACCAGAAAACTGGAGTTAAAACTGAAAAACACAGGTATAATGCAAACAAAGAAATAAAAATTGGACTTCCCTGGAATATATGTTATCTGCCACACTCTTATGGCTTCTCAACACTAGCAATAAGCTGAGGCTGCTCCCTGTTTGTTGATGTACCAAACCTTCGACATGTCTGTCTCAACAAATATCACACCCAAAGGGAGAGAGTTCTGAAATGCCTGCAACACTAGGAGGACCACTCTCATCTCCAAGATATTGACAGGAACACTGTCCACTGTCAGAGACCATGTACCCTGGACCATCTTTCACAAGAAATACCCCCACAGGTGAGAAGGGTCCAGGTGAAGGAAGAACAAAGGGGTGTTTCTGAGATACAGACAGTGGCCCTAACCACCACTAGATACGTTATCTGTAAATCTTCATTGATAATATTTGAAAGGACATGGGCTGTTGCATGACTGACCACAGGACTGCTACAGTCCATTTGAGAACTCACATATGGTACCTGGCTAGAGTAATCACAGCTGCAGTGGAGTCTAAGAAATGGAGAATCAGTTCTTGCCAGTGTTCTCTGACAAGATAGTGCCGCCAAGGCTTACCAGTGAAGACTTGAGCTCCTGCTCTATGGTTTCCTGTCTAGGAAAGGCTTGATGAATTCTAAGGACTGGAGAGGCTGAAGCTAGGATGTTGTATTCACTGTGATTCCCAGATTTGAGCAAAGATGGAGCAAGGAATCTCTGATCTGGACAAGTAGATCCATGGATGAGACAACTTTGAGCCTGGCATCCAGATAAGGGAACATCAGCAACCCCTGTAGTTGTAGGTGATCTGCAACCTCTGCCATGCACTTGGTGAACATCCGAGAGGCTGCAGTGAGATCAAAAGGCAGTGCACTGATTTGTAAAAGACTGGCTCCCAGCCTGAAGTAAAGGGACTTCTGGGAATATCAGTCCATCTTTATATGGTACTATGCATCCTTGAGACTGAAAGAGCACATCCAGTCATTTCCTCTTAGTAGAGGTAGAATAGAATGAACTTTGTCCATCTGGAATTTCATTTGTCTTACAAACTCCTTTACACCGGCAAGGTTTAGGATTGGCCTTAAGTCTCCATGTTGCTTTAGCACTAAAAAGAATTGAGTAAATTCTAGTGTCCTTTCTGGTCTGGTGGGCCCTCTTGGATGACTCAGTTGTTTAAAAGCTTCCTTATTTCTGAAGCGGCTGCTTCCCTTTGAGAGGATGGCACATCGGGAAGTCTTTCTGGGTATGGGACAATGAAATTAGCTTCTGGTTATTATCCTCTGTACCCATATATCTTCAGTGATGGACATTCAGGCTGTTGCGTGCAAGGATAATCACTCACAGACTGCTTCCAAAGAGCAGCAGTAAGGCAAAAGTACAGTTTTGTACCTACCATAAATGTAGATGTTCGAGTGGTTATGCTGCTGCAGTCATCACACTTGGGTTATCTGCCGTCAGGCGGTCCCGCAGTTGGCCTGAATTCCAAAGCCTTTGTCTGGCATTGGTTGTCATCGCTTCTTCCCTGACGTCAGTGCGGCAGGGGTATAAAAGAGGCAGCCAACGCCATTTTCTTCAGTTTTTCTTGCCCCAGATGTCAGGTGCCCCCAAACTAAGAAGGCAAAATAAGAAGCTTGCAAAACATACCTTAGTGCAAAACAATGGCACTAGTTGTAAGCAAATACACCATACAGACATGCATCCCAAAGGTTGAAGTACATGGAGGTATAAGAAAAGGCCTTGTTAGAAAATGGAGGTATAAGAAAAGGCCTCGTTAGAAAGAGGGGATGGAGGGAGGGTAACCTGGACTGCAGCAGCATAACCACTCGAACATCTACATTTATGGTAGGTACAAAACTGTACTATGTCCATCGTGCTATGCTGCTGCAGTCATCACACTTGGGTAGAGTCCCAAAGCTATGGTTGGGTGGTAGGAGCTAAACTGGGTTAGGTGCAGCTAAGATGCCCTGCAGAGGCAAACCCAGCTCTGGTTTTTGAGTACAGAGGAAGGTGGTAATGCTTGGTGAAGGTGTGCACTGAACTCCAGGTAGCTGCCTCCAGAATGCCCTTGGTTGGGACTCCTCGGAGGAAGGCTGCTGAGGTTGCTGTAGCCCTGGTAGAGTGAGACCTAATACTAGCAGGCACTGCTTTCCCGTGGTGTGAGTAGCAAAAGCGGATGCAATGTGCTATCCATTTGGAGATGGTCTGCTTTGAAATAGCCTTTCCTTCTGAGCCTGGTGCATAGGATACAAGGAGTTGGTCAGATTTTCTGAAGGCATTTGTCCTGTCCAAATAGTAACGTAGCTGTCTGTGAATGTCCAAAGAGTGAAGGAGTCTTTCTCCTTTATTCTGTGGGTTTGGATAAAAGGTGGGCAAGTGTATGGTCTGACTGAGAGCCACACTGGATACTACCTTTGGCATGAAAGAAGGGTTGGTGCGTAAAGATACTTTGTCCTGATGGGAAATGATGAAAGGTTCCACTGCCATAAGGGCCTGCAGTTCTGAGACTCTGCAAGCTGAGGTGATAGCTAGCAGCAGGGCTGTCTTCCATGACAAGTATTGAAGCTCTGCTGAAAAGGCTGGTTCGAAAGGAGGAAGTGTTAACTTTTCCAGAACAAAATTTAGATCCCAAGTTGGAGTAGGTGGTTTTCTGGGGGGTCTTATATTTTTTGCCCCTCTGAGAAACTGCCTTAGCAAAGGATGAGAGAAAATGGGTGGAACCGTATCATACTGAGCTGAAATGGCTGAAGCATGGATCTCTATGGATGAGAAGGAAAGGTCTTTGTGTAGCAGCTCAGTTAGATATTGGAGTATGTGCGGAATATTTGGGATACCAGGATTTAGGCTTCTGGCCTGGTTCCATACACAAAATCTTTTCCATTTGTCTGAGTAAGTTTTTCTGGTGTTGGGCCTCCTGGCCTCCAAAATGACATTCTGGACATCCTTTGAGAGAAGTGTTGTTTGATAATTTAAGGTATTTTCCATGCAGCTAGATTCAAGGTCCTTAGCTGACTGTGAAGTATCTGAGAGTTCTGTTGGGTTAACAGCAGAGGGAATTGAGGTAAGATCCATGGAGGGCTGTGAGACAAGTTTCGTAGTAGTGGGTACCAGTATTGACATGGGCAGTCCGGGGCAATGAGGATCATCTGTGGTCTCTCTGATCTGGTTTTCAGTAATACCTGGGAGAGTAGAGGCAGAGGTGGGAAGGCATAGACTGACAATGCTGTCCAACTGAATAATAGGGCATCCACTTTCCAGGCCAGGGGATGGTAAGTCCTTGTGCAAAATTTTTGTAGCTGGCAGTTGTTGGCTGAGGCAAACAGATCTATGTCTGGCGGTCCCCACTTTTGAGTTATCATTGAGAATACTTGTGGGTGTAGTCTCCACTCGTGAGGGTCTGTCAAATTTCTGCTTAATTTGTCTGCCAAAATGTTTTCTTTTCCTGGCAGGAATTGTGCTTGCAGTTGTACTTGGTAAGTTAATGCTGTGTTCCACAAGTCCATTGCCTGTCTGCATAGTGGATAGGAGTGTGTCCCTCCTTGTTTGTTTATGTACCACATAACTGTGGTGTTGTCCGTCCTTATTAGAAGTTGTCCTGGATGCAAAAGGTCCTTGAAGGCTGTTAGTGCATTTTTTACAGCTAGCATCTCCTTTTGATTGATGTGTAGCTGCCTTTGGTTTGCAGACCATTTGCCCTGTATGCATTGTCCTGCCATGTGTGCACCCCAGGCGTAGTCTGATGAATCTGTTGTCAAGGTTTGGTTTGGTGGAGGTGAGACAAAAGGAAGGCCCTTGTTTGCTTGGCATGCTTGAGCCCACCATAGAAACTCTTTTTGAAGGCAGGGAATGAGAGTTATAGTTGCTTCGAGGCTGTGCCTGTGCTGGGACCATACACTTTTTAGGTACCATTGCAGTTTTCTCATATGTAGCCTTGCATATGCAATTAGTTGAATGCAGGATGCCATGTACCCCAATGCCTGCAGGAATTTCCTTGCAGTGAGCTGGGTAGAAGTTGCCATATTTTTGAAGTACTGAGCCAGTTGTTTTTGCTTGTCTGGAGTGAGGTAAGCCATCTGGGGCGTTGTATTCAAGCTGGCACCCAGGAAAATTATTTCTTGTGAGAGTATTAGTTTTGACTTTTTTTGTTTACTGTGTAACCTAGGCAACTTAGCAACTTTGTCACAAATGCCAGATGCTGTAGTAGGATGTCTTTGCTGTCCGCTTGGATCAGGCAGTCGTCCAGATATGGATAAATTTGTATTCCTCGCTGTCTGCAGTATGCAATTACTGATGCCAGGCATTTCGTGAATACTCTGGGCACAGTAGATAAGCCAAAGGGCAATGCAGAGAATTGATAATGCATTGTGCCTGCCAAAAATCTGAGGTATCTTCTGCAATCTTGCCTGATAGGGACATGCAGGTATGCCTCTTGGAGGTCCAACGTTACCAGCCAAGACTCCTTGCCCAGCATGGGAAGAAGCTGCTGTAGTGTGAGCATTTTGAATTTGGGAATATCCAGGCAAGTGTTTAGAATTGAAAGGTCTAAGATGGGTCTCCAGGCTTTGTCCTTTCTTGGTACTAGAAATAGTCTTGAGTAAAATCCTTGACCTTGCTCTTTTGCAGGTATCTTTTGAATTGCTTTCATGTTCATGAGAGCTGAAATTTGTTTTTGTGCCTCTGCCCATTGGTTTGTTGGCAGATTTGGCATGCCTCTCATTCGTGGTAAAGTGTGAAAATGAAATCTGTAGCCTCGGGTAATAATATCCAGAACCCATTTGTCCTTTGTTATGATGTGCCAGTTTTGTGGGAAAAGAGCCAGTTTTCCTCCTAGAGGTGCTGCCTGGGCAATTATGCTTGGCAGGTGAAGAGGAAAGTCATTGAGTTTGTTTTCTGAAAGGTTGAGATCTGTCATCTCCCCCTCTTTGAGTTGTTTGCCATTGTCTAGGCCTGAAGGTACCCTGTGCCTGGCCTCTGCCCCTTGGGCGTCTGTACCTGCCCATTTGGGGTCTGTCTGAAGCAGGAAAGGACCAGTTTTTTGATGGCCAGTTTCTGCTGAAGCGAGGAGGTTGTACCTGTAAAAAATCTTTAACTGTTTGCATTGATTTTGCCTTTTCTTCCATCTTCTTTAAAACTTCCTCTGCTTTGACACCAAATAATGCATCCTTTTGCAGTGGAGCATCCAGTAACTTTGCTTTGACATGTTCTAGTAAGGTCTGCTCATTTATCCAAGCATGTCTACGTATTACAGACCCTGTGACTGCTGCTCTACATGAGGCCTCCAAAGAATCAAAACCACACTGCAAGGTATGTTTTCCCACTTGTTCTGCTGCATGCAACAAATCTTGCATCCCTTTGAAATCTAGTTGATCTGTTTGAGGGATCATTTTCTGTTTTAACTGATTAAGCAAGTACTGCTGGTATTTAATCATGTGGAATTGGCAGTTTAATGCCCTCATGGCTAAAGTGGCAGATGTATACACTTTTTTCCATCTTTCTAATGCCCTGGAATCTCTTTCCGCAGGTAGTGGATTCTTAGCAGTTGAGGCCTTAACCCCTTTGGGACCCTGGGAAATGGTTTCTGGGTCTGCAGCAGGGCTTTTATATAAAAACTTGTGAGAGTCAGGGACTCAATACTATCTGTCAGATTTAGGTGGTGCTGGAGGTAAGGAATCTGGATTTAGACTGGATTGAGTGTAGACATCATCCAGAATGTCCAAAACAGGTGGAATGGCTAGGGGTCTGTGCTGAGGCAAAAGAAGAAACTCACGGAGTCTTTTCTTGGAGTCAGAGTAATCTTGTCCTTCCCAGTGGAAATACTCTCTCATGGTGTGCAGGGTTTCCCCAAAAGAGAAGTCTTCAGGGGAGGAAACAGAGGGAATAGACTTCTCAGCATCTGAGTCTTCATAGAGAGGGAAGGGGTAATCCTGTTCTTCAGAGTCTGCTGAGGAAATGGATTCCTGGTCAGAAGGAGGTAAATCTTCCTCCAGTCTAGGCCTTTTGTCAGGAGGGGGCTGGGAACCTCTGATAAGGGTAATCAGGTCCTCCACCATTTTGAGCATTTGTTTTTTAGGCATAGGGGTCTGTATGGGAGTCTGTGGACTCGGTTTCTTAACCTATGGAAGCTTAGCGTATGACTTAACGGAAAGAGTCGTCGGTTTAAAAACGCCTTCTGAAACCGAAGGCTTGTCCATAGTCTCTAGATCGCTGCCAGGGCTGGCGTCTGCGAGTTGAAGAGGAACCGGCTCCAGTGGCCCAGTAGATTCTGACTGAGAGGTAGTTGTATTTTCTAAATCTGCAGTAGTCAGGGGCTGCGTAGGTGCCTCACTGAGTACCGAAGATCTGGCGGCAGGCCTAACAGATACCTCGGTTTCTGGTCTAGGCTGCCTGTCTTTGTCCTTGCATTTTTTTAAACATAGCGGTAGTCGGAGGTTCCAACGACATAATGTAGTTGAATTTTCTGCCAAAATAATGTCAGGTGGTATCAGCCCGACGCTTAATAGTGCGTTTATTGAACCTAGCGCAAAACCGACAACCAGAAACATCGTGGTCTGAGCCTAGGCAAGGAATACAATAAGAATGAAAATCCTTATGAGGTATTTGCTTCCCACAAGAAATACAATTATTAACTTTGACATCGGTCTGAGGCAAGAAAAGTTTCCCCAACGGGGTACTTAGCTTTATAGAAGACTTCGGCTGAAATTCTGTTAGAAAATCTCAAGAGCTGGCCGACCGGAACTTGGAACTGCTTCTGCTTCGGGCACCGCGCGGCAAGAAAGACTGAAGAAAATGGCGTTGGCTGCCTCTTTTATACCCCTGCCGCACTGACGTCAGGGAAGAAGCGACGACAACTGACGCCGGACTAAGGCTTTTGAATTCAGGCCGACTGCGGGACCGCCTGATGGCAGATAACCCAAGTGTGATGACTGCAGCAGCATAGCACGATGAACATCATTCAGAGGTACTGGAAAGTCCTCTTGGAGAAGGGACCCTGAAAGCCCTGGTTCTGTAGACCACCTCTGTCCAAGGGCTACTTCCATTATTATAGTTTCCCCCTCTGCCACAATGGGCTCTGTCTCCAATACAGAAAACCCTTGCAACTTGCATAACCAAAGATTCTTTCCACCCTTTTGATTCCTGGAGAAGGTCCTTTGGGTTGTGGAAAATTTGATTCTTATGGCAGATAAGGTCTTACCATCTTGTTCAAGTGCTTCCTTAACTTTAGGACTGAAAAGTGTTGATCCATCGTAAGTGTCATTTACAAAGAACATCTTGAAATGTTCAGCAAAGTCACAAAGATGCATCCATGCATGTCTCCTAACTGTGATGCCAGTGCCCACTGCTCCAGAAGCCCTTCCATGGCATTGGAAATTGGACACATTAGGCATTTGAGAAGTACTGAAGGGTGGTCAATTGTGAGTCAACAGATTTCCTCTGCTCAACAGACAGGGACCCTGAGAGTCAGATTTGGAGATCTCCTTGGTCAAATCTCTCTGAAACAGAGTGACATGTGGCAGGTAATTCAGTGACCTAATGGTGAAGATCACTGAAGAATAGATTCACTTACCAAATTTGTCCGAAGCACGAGACTGTCTGGTGTATGAGCAGTGGAACTCTCTTCTGCTAGTTCCTTTTTGGTAGCTGTCAACACAGTCATAGAATCTGCATCAGGGCCCTTGCTCCAGTGGACATGATCCTTGGAGGATAAAAGATATTTGTCCAGTTTAAGAGGAATTTGTTCAGCATTGTCCGGCTCTTTCCATCCTCATTTGGACATCAAATCTACTATCTCATCTGTGGGGGAACCACCCAAGAAGTAGATGGGTCACATCAGAAAGCCTTGAGGATCATGGACTCCTTTTGGGAAGGTGCTTCTGTGGACAACCCCCCCCCCTTCTGTCTAAGCAGCTCCATGATCTCTGCAAATGTGGCATCCTCAAGGGGGGATCTGGGAGAACCTTCCCCTTCATCAAAGTTAATGTCTTCTGTCAGCAATTACTGCAGAGAAATCAACGTGTCTCCTTTTACACTTATGTTTCCTACAAACCTCTCTGGTGGGATGTTCCCGAGAGGACTCAGAAGCCAATAGGAGCTCCTAGATGATGGCTGGCTCAGGGCTTTTGTAAGCTGGCTGTCCAACAGGACAAGATGAACATGCTCAGAACCACAAGGAAATCCTATAAGGGAGGGATGGATCCAAGCTGGAAAAGGAATTATGGTCTCTAGCCTTGGGCAGTACTCATTAACTCTATACTCCATTCCTACCACCACACCCACTCTCCAGATTCCTATCTAACTGCCACACCCCACTCTCCACCTTCCTAAATCACTTAGTACTACACTTGCTAACCCCTTCTCACTCTTAACATGCCTTTAAGCCTCAAACTACTACATTCTCTACTACTCCTTAACATCCTTCTTCTGTACTATACTTTTACCTCCTACGAATATCTAACCCTTAGCCATTCTCCTAATTTAGCCAGACACACTACCTCTCTACTTCCTCTAGCTGAACAAACACATATTAATATCCTATCATCCTGTCCCTACCTTCCCCCTCTCTACCACAGATTACACCATAACAGATTTCTAACCACAAGACGGCTTTATCTTATACCATACAAAACCTCAAACACTTTTCATATTCCACAAACACTTTTACTGATACATGGGGACATCCACCCCAACCCTGGCCCCAACAATCCTCTTACCCACACCCCTTCCAACCATATTACCAACAATCTTAGTTCTCCTTTCTCTAATGACTCCCTCTCTATAGCTCACCTAAATATTCGTAGCATCAATAATAAAATCACACAACTCCATGCTTTAATAGACTTCTATGCCTTTGATATTCTTTGCCTCACTGAAACATGGCTTAAACCAGGTACCAAAGACAACGAAATCACTCCCCCAGGCTATAGCACCTTAAGACAAGATCGCCTTAACAAAAAGGGTGGGGGAGTGGCCTTTCTATACAAATCCCAACTACAGGTAGCCTTAATTGACTCCTTGCCCCCCTCCCCAGTCAATGCTGAAATACTCTGTACCAAACTTCAAGTGAATAAAAACAAAGCCATTTATATAATATGCTCCTACATCCCTCCAGGCAATAACTTAAATACACTGGAAAATATTCTTAGCTGGGTCTCCTGTAGCTCTCCTCAGGAAACCATAATCTTAGGAGACTTTAATATTGATTGGTACTCCTGTATCTCTCCAAAACCTACCTTTCACCTTAATCTTTTTAACTTTCAACAAACCATAACCTCCCCTACTAGAATACACAAATCAACCAATAAACAAGCCATCCTGGATTGGATACTGATCAACAACAATCCCCTCTCTTATAAAACTGGAATACTCCCTGACAATATCAGTGATCATCTCCTCACCTACATTACTAAACAAAAAATCAACAATCCCAAACAGGCTTCTTATCGTACTGTACATAACAAAACAAATTTTAACCTGTCTTCTTTCCATAATGAACTCAAAGAATATAACTGGTCAGCTCTAAAACACCTCCCAATTGATGAAGCAGTTACCTATTTCAACAATACTTTCCTACAAATTCTCCAGCATCATGCACCATCCCGATTAATTAGAATAGGCTCAAAAGCAGCCCCCTGGCTTTCCAAAAAAACCAAACAAACTATGCTAGCTAGAAATAAATTATGGACAAAATGGAGATCCACTAAAAACCCATCTGACCATCAAAATTTCAAACACCTGAGAAATACAATTAAGAAACTCACCTATCTGGATAAAAAGAATTACTACCTTAAGTACCAACAAAACCAAAATCAAAACCCCAAACATTTCTGGTCAGGAATCAATAAACTGCTCCATCCAGGGAACACCAAAACACCTACACCAGCTAGCCTAGCTCAGACCCAACCCAATATAATAGCCAATACCTTCAACAACTTCTTCTCTGAAACAGTCTCCTCTCTAGCAAACACCATGACTCCCCCCCCTTCCCTTCAGATTACCTCTCCTCAAAACAGCACCCCCACACTAAAATTTTATACAGTCTCCACAACCTATATACGTAAGTTACTCTCTAAACTTAAACCTTGCACCCCTTCAGCCGACAAACTTCCAGCTGAATATCTACAACTAGCAGCAACTGAACTAGCTTACCCAATCTCCATATTAATTAACAGAACTATAACTGAATCTACTATCCCATCCTGCTGGAAAATCTCCCATATCATTCCCCTCCATAAAGGAGGTAACTCCAACGAACTTTCTAATTTCCGGCCAATAGCCCTTCTATCTCCACTATCTAAAATTATGGAACGTTGCATTCACCATCAGCTCCTGTATCATCTCTTGCAAAATAACCTACTCGTAGACTCACAACATGGTTTTAGGCCCCACCACAGTACTTCCACTGCCCTCCTCTCCTTCACAGACGTGATCAACAAAAACCGCAATAACAACCTCTACTCCTCTGCACTATTCCTTGACCTCTCAAAAGCTTTCGACATGGTGAACCATCAACTTCTCCTAGATACTTTAAAATCCCTCTCACTTGATTCATCAGCACTACAGTGGTTTGACTCCTACTTGAAAGATAGAAAACAAGCAGTCCTCTGGGACAGCCATCTATCCTCTCAGCTCCCTGTCACTATTGGTGTCCCACAAGGTTCCATCTTAGGCCCCCTCCTTTTCTCCATTTTTATTAATAACCTACCTATTTCACTTCCTACAACCACTTGTATGCAGTATGCTGATGATTCTACTCTCATCTGTTCTGCTTTATCTCCAGAAGAACTCCACTCCTCCACCCAAAAAGTCTTTACAGCAGCAGAAAAATGGTTCCAACACATCTGTCTCCTCCTTAATCCCAAAAAAACTAAATTACTACTTTTCACCCCTACCCTTAAATCTGCCCCAATCTCATTTTCCATTATGTCCTGTAATGGCACTATCATTAAACCTGACTGTTCCACTAAACTACTAGGCGTTACTATAGACAATCAGCTAAGCTTTGACTACCACATTGATCTGACCATCAAGACTGTTAATAAAAAAATAGGTGCCCTCTACAGACTAAAGCCTTTTCTTACTGCCACTACCCGAGTGTCTCTCGCCCAAACTCACCTCATCTCCACACTTTTGTATGCCTCTCCATCATTTATTAACCTTTCAAAAGCTAACCTTCAAAAACTTAACACAGCATACCATAGTATTGCCAGGTTTGCCACAGGTTCCCCTTTCCGTACTCATCACTGTCTCAATCTAAAAAAACTCAATTGGCTAGAACTTCAGAACATAATACTTCTACAACAATTAGTCATCACTTATAAAATTCTACATTACCCCTCCAACACACCCATACTTAATAACCTCATCACCCCATATAAAAATCTCACTTCCCTTCGCTCAGCCAGTAAGCTTCTAGTAACTACTCTCAAATCCCATAATAAAGCAGGTGACTCCTTATTTGCCAACACTGTAGGATCATATTGGAATAAACTTCCCATACACCTGACCACCCTAAGCTCATCTCACCTTTTCAAAAAACAAATAAGAAACCACTTACAAACCCACTGGCTATGCCCATGCTCTAATCCTGACTGAGCTCAGCAAAATATTCCCCTATTTCCAGTCCCCCCCCCCCTTTTTCACTCCTACTGGTTGTTCTCAACCTTTGATTATGCCTATCCTGACCCACCTGCAGAATTTCTTTTTCTCTTTTTGCTCCTACTACATGCTATAACTCTGCATCTTGTCATCTTTTCTGTTTCTAGCTTTATGCAAATCTCTTATATGCTTATCTCGTTCCTATACTAGTGCCCTGGCAAAAGCTGTTCTATTCTAAATTGTAAATAGTGTAAAGTTTATTTGACTCTCTATATGTCAGTTTATTTCATTTCTTCTTCTCTTACTAGTCAGTCTTATCCTAGCAATTATTACAAAAGAATGTTGCCTCTCCATTGTTATTTTCTTGTTATAATACCTCTGCATTTCTCTACACCAATAACAACTTTGTCCTTTATTTGCTTGTACGTTTTTATATTTTTGTTTGTTTGGTTCTGTTTTTGATTTTGATTTTTGACTGTTGTTCGTTTTATTGTAATTTACTAGTCTGTTAATGGAGCTTTTCTCCTCGGGCCTCTGCTGAAAATGGACATTGTATCCAGCCAGACTAGCCCGGTTAACAAATGTAAAATAAAAAATAAATAAAATAAAGTTGAAAGCCTCAAACACAAAGCCCAAAATGGATCCAGGGAGTATAACACAGGCTCAAACTGAGAAACTGCTCAGCTTGGATCCAAAGCTGATGTCAGAACCAACCTGCCCAATCCTGAAACTCTGAGGGTAAGGAATGTATCTGAAAGCCTCAGCTCCAAACCAACCCCCACAGAGCTAGCACCAACTTCCCACTCCCGAGATCCAGATGGTTCTGAGAAGGTTAGAGCCAGCTGCATCAAAGAAACCATCAGAGTCAAAGATGACAAGTCTTCAGCTCCAGGAAAACATACCCATGTGTGAACTTGAAGCCAACTGCTCAGCTACCATAGGCCAGATCAGAGAAATAATTATCACTTTGAGGGGAAGAAGACCTTTACTTCCAAAGCAAGGATTACTTTTGAGCTAGAATTGTAAAAGGGCTGTTCTCATGGCCAGGGCCATGTGCCCTAATGCTGCTGAAGCTGGACCACTTATCAGATGTGAACGTTATGCACAAATGCTAATGATAAATTTGCAATTATTATTGTTTGTCTTTGGTAATACTATTTTACTCCTGTAACCCCAGACTGGGCAAGCAGGTCTTCTTTGCTCTTTCAGTATATTTTATTGCCCCTTCAGTATATTTGTTTTCCACTTCCTGGCCTCTTTCCTATATGCTATAATTCCTTTTTCCGAGATACTAATCTAATGGATGAATGTGTTCATACTTCCCAGAAGAACTGTACAGACAACCGATAGAAAGATGTGTGATGGGACTGGAGAGACAGTGGATCTGGGGCTCCCCAGCTGGATTTGGGTCTGATGGAATTTTCTCACCATCCAGTCCATGTCCACTTCAGTAAGAATCCTGGAGGAGCTGGCTAAAAGGAGGGATGAGGCCTAAGAAGAATGCCTGGAGATCTGCAAGGATTTTTTTGAAAGATTGGAGACCTCAACTTTGGTGAAACTGGCCCAGGGGAAAATTGAGAGGTGGAGTATTGCATCTGATAATAATTGTTTCAGACAGCAAAACCAAACCTGAAAGTTATGTCAGTTTAGGTGCAGAGCTGAAGAAGAAAAATGCTCTGGAGATCTCTTTCTGGCCTTAAACTTTTATCTCTAGGTTTTTCAGGTCTGCCAGGATCAGCTGGTTTCTTAGCCTGTGGATAAGAAATAAAAAGCCTAGAGGAAATAGAAGATGAACTTTCTCCCATGGAGGCTGGGGAAAACCCTTTGAAAAGAAACTTATTACGGCATTTCACTATTGGCCTATGCCCAAAAGCTTCATAGATGCTGCACTAAGAATTCAAATATGCAGACAGTAGGCAATATACATACTTTGAATGACCATATGAGTTTGGCAGCTTGTTGCGGCAGACCACACACTTTTTGAAACAGAAAGGTTTTTCTGACATGGCTAAGAAGAAACACCAGATAAAGAAAGCAAAAAATGTAGGTCCCAACAGAGGGAGACAGAGAAAAGCAGGTAACACAGGACTAAGCCCAAAGGCATTGGACAGTTGAAAAGAGAACGTAAACAAAAGCCTTTGTTTTTTGAAGAAAGAAGTGGTGCAGAGGTTAGCATTATTGCCTTACAGCAAGAGGTTCTCCGGTTCAATTCTCAGCTGGGGTGCCTTCTGTGCAGAGTCTGCATGTCCTACCTGCAGTCACTTGCAATTCCTCTAGGTGCTCCAGTTTCCTCCCACATTCCAAAGACATGCAATAGGTGAACTGGACACTCTGAATTGGCTGCAGGTGTGTGTGTGTGTGTGTGTGTGTGTGTGTGTATGTGTTTGTGCGAGTGAGTGGTAAGTATGAACTACTGTGGCAAGGCTAGCCACCCAGTGGCGTAAACCTTGGCTTCAGATGATTATCACTGTTGAAAGTGGGACTCTCACCCCCATTTTCAAAATGGGAAAAGGGGTTGAGGATGTATGTGTATGTGTGTGTATATATATATATATATATATATATATATATATATATATATATACACACACACACACACACACACACGACCAATGACAGCATGTGTCCTACTGGAAGACGCTGCTTAACATCTGTTCTATGGTTTAGTTAAATGGTATTCTTCATGCGTTGTGGCAATTTACAGTGAAATGTCTTGTTTTATGAACTGCACATGCATGTTTTCTTTTTTAAGCTGTTGGTTCAATTCCACTTAAAGTATTGTTCCTAACTAGAATGGAATTGCTCGAGCAGTCCCGTTTTTGGAAACTGTAACCCTCTGACTTACTCTGCAGTTAACCCCATATGCTATAGCTATAGAGTGCTGACTGGTCCTGTACCGGTTCCTTTAATCTGATTTCCAGCTGAAACCATAGGCTTCTGCTATGGGTATATGGCCAAACTGACTGTAGCTCTCTTTATCCTTTGTTCTTGCTGAACAAAATCCTTTACAACCACTTTGCACCATTTAAAGGCTGTAATATTTTTCCAAAAAACTGTAATCTTGGTCTGACAGTGACTTTTTTGCCTTTTTAGCAGGGCACACTGCATGACCACATTTGACCATCTACTAGCCATTAACAGGACCAGCCCTAGTAAACAGTGCCCCCTGGTGGCCAAAATATTACTTTTAGGATCTGGTAACTCTATATTCACAGTTACTGGGAGGTTACAACTCTCCCATAGTAGTAACACAAATCCGAATCCTGATACCCTTTAACCACTGTGAACTGTGGAAGTACTTTTGTTTCTTTCTTTAATAATTAGTTTTCCTGATGCATTTTACTGTAACATTACTTACTCGTGCATTCGAAAGGTATTTTACCTCCCTAATACAACCCCCCCCCATTCTCTTAACAAATAACTACTCACCAGGCTATTACTGTTTGACTTACCCAATTATCTTTTTATTCTACAGTGCATCTACTGTGTCGGGAATTAAATCACCCGCACCTGAGTACTGCAAGCTGAATACCATCAAATGCTCAACCTGATACCAGCTATTTTATATACTACAGGTTATTATCTAACACTGTAATAATTTGTTAGCAGGATTGGTAGCAGACCAGGTGTTATCTGCAGTTGGGCCCCATACCGAAAGCAGTCCCTTATTACTTCTATAGTCTTAAGAAACATAGTCCTGGATATTGTTGAAATACTAGATATATAGTGCTCTGGCAAGCTCCTAGTCCCTCCTTTCTATCTTTTGTTACAAAATCACCCTGTTCTTGTAGGCTTCCACATACAGCTATACAAGTTTATAATTGGCTTAGTTGTTTAAATCATTCAGCAAACTAACAATATAAGTGAGCAGTCCTGTCACCAAGCTTACTGATTGTTTTTTTTAACGCTCCTAACATGTTGTTCTTGGTGCAACCCTACTCCGTTTGCTCTCGCAATCGCTCGGGCTCACTCTACTCCCCTACCCTGCCCCTATTTCCCACCCACCTTGCCAGCTCTAGATTTATACCTAACCTCTCCACCCACCTAGGCTAAACCAATCACACACTAGGAAAATCCTTATCATTTAACCAATCCCATATGTCTCCCCACCCACATACTCCCTCCCACAAATATGACATCCTCACATTATCACAAGCTAACCACCATCCTTACATTCACTCTCACCATCCTCTCTATCCTAGCATTAGCACACTACCTTTCCTCCTACCACACCATACTCAATGCTACTTTTACAACCCCAACAAAGCATACTTCCACTCACATTCCTCTCACCCATCACTACAGCTTACACACTATTCTTCCACCAACCTCAGGCAGACTCCTCCCAACCACTCCCAGGTCATTATCTACAAACAGGTACATAGCCATCTGAACTAAACTGACAAAACTCTTACACCATATAAGCCATCAAATTATCCTGGATGGTGACATACACCCTAACCCAGGGCCAAACTCTTGCATGCCATGGCTCTCCCCCAACCAATTTCCCATGTCTAGACTAAAAAATAGCCTATTAATACTAAGCTTAAATATCTGAAGCAAGGTACACTTACTCCATGCTTTGCTGTCCACATGCTCCCCTGATATACTATCTTTAACTGAAACCTGGTTAAAACCCACAACACCCGAGGAGTTCCTTCCAACTGGATACAATGTACTACGCAATGACTGACTGTCCAAAAAATGGGGAAGGGGTAGCATTAATTTACAAAATCAAGCTACTGATATTCACTATTAATCCTCAAATCCCTCCCCTCAATAATTCTGAACTTCTCTTAGCCAAACTCAAACTTAGCGACAAAAAAAATCTATCAATATTATCACTTGCTACATACTGCCAGGTAACAATATTCCCTCCCTAGAAGCCCTCTTACACTGGGTAAATCAAAATCTACCCAAAGAAACTATTATCCTAGATGATTTTAATATTGACTGGAACACATGCACAACTATAAACCCCACCAATCATATTAATCTCTGCAGCTTCTCTCAAGTCATTCAATTTAGCACTAGCTTAGGAAATGCTAAAACCAAAGAAAGCCTCCTAGACTGGATCTTGATAAATAAGACCAATAATCCATACCAAGCAGGAGTCCTTCTGGACACCCTTAGCAACCACCAATCCACCTTCTTACTAAAATACAAAACCCATGCTAACTCTACTCCTCTATTACAAACTACTCGGAACAAAAATAACTTTGACCCAAACAAATTTAAACTCAAACAGCATAACTGGAACGTGCTAAAAGAATTACCTAGAAGAAGCAGTAATCCAATTCAATAACACTTTCCTAAAAATCTTAAATGCTCCCCCCCCCCCCAGCCCGTACCACAAAATTCAAAATGAAAACAGCCCCATGGTTCATCAAATAGACTAAAAATAAGAAAGCACAAAGGAATACAGCCTGGCATCATTGAGAAACCACAAAAAAAAAAAAAAAAAAACAGCAACTAGGGAGCAATTCCAAAAACTTAGAAATTAAACAAAAAAGCTATTCTCCTGGATAATAAGAATTATTCCCTACAACTGCAAAACAGGCATCTAAACAACCCCAAAAGGTTCTGGTCAGGAATAAATAAACTACTTCACCCTGGCAAACCCTCCACCCCATCTCCAACCTCCACAGGTGAAATCACAGATATACCTGATTCATTCAACAAATACTTCATTGAAACCATCCCCAAACTAGTTCAACAACAGCCCACAACTACCACCACCAACTGCCTCGAACCTGTAGTCAGACCCAAAACAACCTTCCAATTCCAAACCATCCCCACCAACTATGTCAAAAGACTATTAACCAAACTTAAACCTACTACCCCAGCAGCTGATGGCATCCCTATAGAATACCCTCAGTTGGCAGCTAATAAACTCACCTTCCCAATCTCTATCCTTCTTAACAGATCTATATCCAAAACTACCATCCCACCAATCTGAAAAACCCCCTACATCATATCCCTATACACAAAGGTAGTAAATTCACTGCCCTCACCAACTATCGCCCAATTACCAACCTGTTCCCACTAGCAAAATACTTGAAAAATGCATACACAACGAATTTATGCCATGCCCACTGAATAACCTACTTCTCTCTCCCACCCAACATGAATTCTGCCTTGCCCACAGTACTATCCCAGCCCTACTCTCTTTCACAAACCTCATCAACCAAAACAGACACTTAGGCAAGCTAACATCTGCCATATTATTGGACCTGTCAAAAGCCTTTGATGTGGTCAACCATCCTAAACTACTCCACTCCCTTACTGATCTTGGGCTTAGCAACCATGCATTAGCCTGGTTTCAGAACTATCTAAATGGAAGACAACAAGCAGTTAGATGGGACAACAACCTATCCTCACTGCTACCCATCACCACAGGAGTCCCACAAGGGTCCATTCTAGGACCCCTTCTATTCTCCATTTTCACTAATAATATCCACAGCATCTGCCAAGATGCAACTGTTATACAATATGCTGATGACTCAACACTAGTCTGCTCAGCCAATGATCCTCAGGAACTCCTCTCTAGCACCCAAAAATCCTTCCAATCTACCGAAACATGGTTTCTTAAAAAAACTACTAAATCCCAAAAAGACCAAACTGTTGCTATTCAAACCAAACAAAGCCACCACAATGCCCAGCCCCATTTAATATTGTGTCCAGAGATGGGACTATCATCTCTCCAGACACTCGTACTAATCTGCTAGATGTCACCATTGACAACAACCTCAAATCTGATATACATATAAATTAAGCCATTAAAAACATCCACAAAACCTGGCAGTCTTTATAAAAATAAACCATTTCTAACCCAACCTGCCAAGATAACCATAGCTCAAACTCACCTCCTCTCCACATTATTCTATGCCACACCTATATCTTCACCAACCTACCCAAAACTGAAATTGCCAAGCTAAACATCTGCTACAATCAAACTGCCAAATTTGCTACTGGTGCCCCCTACTGAGCCCACCACTGTCACTCACTAAATCAACTTAATTGGCTTGAATTCCCTAATCTCCTATCATTCCATCAGACTTCTTTTGCCGATAAACTCCTAGTTCCAGATAAAACCCCAGCACTGTCCGACCTACTAAATCTACAAACTAATCCCAGACAACTTAGATCTAATGATAAAAGACTAATCAAGGTGACCAAAAGCAATAACACAGCAGGTGACTCCCTCTTCCCTAACTACACAGGCAACATCTGGAACTCCTTACCTTCTGCTGTTACTTCAGCTGACTCAAAGGTTACATTTAAAAAAAACTACTCAAAGAACACCTAAAACTCACATAGATATGCTCCTGCTCCCCTCCAGGTTGACCTCCCCAACCACACTCACCCTCTTCCCAATTCTCTTGCTCCCTGTTGTAACTGTACCTTTAATGAGAAACTGTAACTCCTACCTATGGTGTTTCACCTGCTAATATCAGGTCTATACTGGAATATCGAATTATCACAATGTCAAACCTGATATTGTCGATACGTAAACAGTGAAACTGCAGAACATCGAAGAGGTAAATGGAAATCGAGGTAAACGGAAATCTCCGTAAGCGGAGATTTATATTTACTTCAATGTATTGCGGTCTCGGAGTTGGAATATTTAAGTATCGGGGGTGGGGGTGCAGGGGGCTTGCCCCCCTGCTTAGAGCAAGTAGTTCTGTTTTTTTTTTACTTTTTTTACTGTTTTTATTAGGTATTTGATGTTACTGGACTTTGACGAGATGGTGTCGATCATATCTTATTCGAAGTTCAGTAACTTCGAGTATCTAATATAGACCCCTAATAACCACCTCAACAGTTCGCAAGTGTACACATTCCAACTTGGAATGCAACTTCTAAACAAAAAAATGAACCCTAACATCTCACCCTGACCTCTTCTTATGTTTTGTCTCATGCAATGGTATAACTGGAAAAATCTGTATATTCTATGCAACTATTGTAGTTTTAAACTTCATAACTATGTAACCTTGTTAAAGCTTGTGTTTACCATTGAATATTTGCATGTTATGTATAAATCTCATACTTGCTTGTTATTTGATCTCTGGAGCTTTTCTCCCAGGGCCTCCGCTGAAAACGGACATGTATCCAGTCGGACTTTCCCGGTCAACAAATGTAAACTATATAAATAAAATATATACATACAGTATATATATATATATATATATATATATATATATATATATATATATATATATTACACACATATACACAGAGAGAGAGAGAGAAACTTTACAAAAAAACTCCTAAACCAGGAGAAAGAAGGGCGAGAACAGAGAAAACAATTTAAAAAAATTACTTATCTTTTACCAAAAAACACCTGAGCACCAAAGGCCATGTGTCTGAAGCTTATGGCTGTAAATGATATTGGATGCAACTTGCTCACTACAACAGATTACCCATAATCCATTTCCTTGTCACAAGAGATTATGGGGTGAGGGTAGGTGCCAGAGTACTGGATCCAAAGCTTGAAAGTGGCAGAAGTCTAACTTGACTCAGATCCAAAGACCCATCCATGGAGGAATGGATGGAAGATACATCAGATCAGAAAGGTAGTGAGATCATGTGGTCAGGAAAATGGGATGCAGTAAAATCACAGTAGAACTACTCAATGTATAAGACTTAGCTTGCACAGTATATATCTCTGTAGTGCAGTTTTTCTGACACAGTTTATCAGTAATTTTTAAGTGTTAAGTACAAACTTGCTTAATTTGTGACATAAGTAAATCCTAACTTGATAACATTTTCTGTCAGTAGATTCTCCTCTGTTTTCTGCTGCTAAGGCACAATATTTTTGTTGTACTCACAGGGCAGGTACTTTAAATGTGTGGACAGACACATGACTAGTTGACTATGTCTTTTTTGTCTTAGGTTATTTGAAGGAAGAGAATTATGTTGTAAAAGCTATAAGGTGTTTAATTTCTTTGCTTAGCAGCAGGGCTAGAATGATAGCCATTTTTTATAACTCAGTCAAACAGTACTAAGTTTCTTTACATAAGAAACTTTGCATTTAAAACAGATGCACTGACTCATAATTAATAATGAAATCTGTGTACCAGTGTCACTGTTGAGTTCTGTGCTCAACAGCAATTCCACAAATCTATGTAAATCACTCAAGACAATACTTTGTTTTGGCACAAATTAAAGTTACACTCTTACCATAATGACAGAGCTGTAAGAAATATGGCCATTTTTGATAGCTATTAAGGCTATATGCCATAGATATTAGAACTAATCAGCATCTAAAGATTTTTCGGGTAGCTTGGCTGTCTCCCCCAATCCCATCAAGCATCTTTTTATTCTACTACACAGTTCTGCAGAAATATAAACACTCTCATCCATTAGATAAGTATCCCTAAAAATGGAATGATAGTATACAGGTAAGAGGCCAAAATGTGGGAAACAAATATATTGAAAGAGAAGTGAAATATACTGAAAGAGCAAGGATGACCTGCTTACCCCAGGCAGGGGTACAAGAGTAGGAAAGTATTACCAAAGACAAGCAATACTTCTTCAAATGATGCATTAGCATTTTGTGCATAACTTTCACATCTGATAAGTGGTTTATCTTCAGCAAACATCTATATGACTCCTTTAGATTCCAAAGTGCAGGCAGGCATCCCACAGTCCAAACATTACATCCAATCCCCTTCTAAGGGGAAAGTACAGTTTTGTACCTACCATAAATGTAGATGTTCGAGTGCTAATATAGCTGCAGTCATAACAGATGGATTCTCCTGCTGTCAGGCGGGTCCTCGGTCGGCCGAATTCCAAAGTCTAGGTCTGGCGTCGGTTGTCGTCGCTTCTTCCCTGACGTCAGTGCGACAGGGGTATAAAAGAACCAGCCGACGCCATTTTCTTCAGTTTTTCTTGCCCCAGATGTCAGGTGCCCCCAGAAGGAAGGCAATACATAAATTTATGTAATAATGCAATGCAATATAATCAAAAAACAGTAGTTGCAAGCAAATACACCATAAATGAATACCCCAATCAGGTTGTATGAGGAGGTGTTAGCCAATAGCCTGTCCCAAGAGGGGAAGGAGGGAGGGAAACCTGGACTGCAGCTGTATTAGCACTCGAACATCTACATTTATGGTAGGTACAAAACTGTACTATGTTCATCGTGCATACAGCTGCAGTCATAACACATGGGTAGAATCCCAAAGCTAAAAAAGGGGTGGTAGGCACTGGGTGGAACTAGGAGGAGCCAGGATGCCCTGCAAGACTGCAGTGGCAAAGCCTGCTCTAGTTTTGGAGTATAATGGCAGGTGATAGTGTTTGGAGAAGGTATGCACAGAACTCCAAGTGGCTGCTTCCAAAATATCTTTGGTAGGAACCCCTCTGAGGAAAGCTGCAGAGGTAGCTGTGGCCCTTGTGGAGTGAGATCTGATGCCTGCAGGTACAGTTTTACCATGAAAAGAGTAACAAAAATGTATGCAGTGGGCTATCCATTTTGAGATTGTCTGTTTTGAAATTGGCTTCCCTTGAGCTCCTGCAGCATAGGACACAAAGAGTTGCTCTGATTTTCTGAAAGGCTTTGTTCTGTCCAAATAATAACGCAGTTGTCTGTGGACGTCCAAGGAGTGTAGTAGTCTCTCCCCTTTGTTTTGAGGTTTAGGGTAAAAGGTAGGTAAGTGGATAGCCTGATTCAAAGCTACCCTGGATACCACCTTAGGCATAAAGGACGGATTGATTCGTAAGGAAACTCTGTCCTGATGGAAAATAATGAAAGGCTACACAGCCATGAGGGCTTGTAGTTCCGATACCCTGCGAGCTGAGGTGATAGCCAGAAGGAAGGCCGTTTTCCAGGACAAATATTGCAGTTCTGTTGAGGCAGCTGGCTCAAAAGGAGGCAAGGTCAGTTTTTCTAGAATGAAACTGAGGTCCCAAGCAGGCACTGGTTGTTTCCTTGGGGGTTTTATATCTTAGCCCCTCTGAGGAACTGTCTTAAGAGGGGGTGAGAGAATAAAGGAGGATCAGTGTTGTATTCTGCAGAAATGGCTGAGGCATGGATTTTGATGGAGGAGAATGAAAGTTCACTGCTTAGCAACTCAGCTAGATACTGTAATATCTGAGGTAAATTCAGTATTCCAGGATTCTGGCCCGTTTTCTCATTCCAGGCACAAAACCATCTCCATTTTGCGGAGTAAGCTTTTCTAGTAGAAGGCCTTATGGCCTCCAAAATGACATCCTGCACCTCCTTGGAGAGTAGGGTCTGTGGTGAAGTTAAGGAATCTTCCATGCGGCCAGATTGAGTGTTTTCAGCTGACTGTGAAGAGTTTTGAAGCTGTGCTGAGTCAGAAGAAGAGGCATTAGAGGTAGGATCCATGGTGGGGAATGCGTCAGGCTTCTCAGGAATGGGTATCAGTGTTGTCTTGGCCAGTCTGGAGCAATGAGAATCATCTTTTGTCTGTCTGCTCTGGTTTTTAATAGAACTTTGGGCAGCAGAGGAAGAGGTGGAAAGGCATAAACTGTCATTGTTGTCCAACTGAAAGAGAGTGCGTCCACTCTCCAGGCCTGTGGATGAAAGGTCCTTGTGCAGAATTTTGCCAATTGGTGATTTTTGTGGGAGGCAAAGAGATCTATATCTGGCCTTCCCCATGCTTGAATTATCTCATTAAAAACTTGAGGATGCAACTTCCATTCATGTGGATATGTCATATGTCTGCTTAGGTTGTCTGCCAGTGTGTTTTCCTTGCCTGGCAAGTACTGTGCTTGAAGCTCGATTTGTAATTCCAGAGCCATGTTCCAAAGAGACATGGCCAGCCTGCACAGGGGGTATGAATGGGTTCCTCCCTGTTTGTTTATGTATCACATTACTGTGGTGTTGTCTGTCCTTATCAATAGTTGACCTGGATGCAGAAGGTCTTTGAAAGCCATAATAGCATTTATTACTGCTAGCATTTTCTTTTGATTGATGTGTAGGTGCTTTTCTTTTTTGGCCCATTTGCCCTGAATGCACCGATCTGTCATGTGCGCCCCCCCAGGCGTAGTCGAGGCGTCTGTTGTGATGACTTGATTTGCTTGAGGTTTGCAGAATGGGAGACCTGTGTTTCTTTGGCATGCTTGAGCCCACCACAGAAATTCCTTTTGAAGACATGGAATCAGTGGTATTATTGTTTCCAAACTGTGGCTGTGTTGAGACCATAGGTTTTTCAGGTACCACTGAAGTTTCCTCATATGCAGCTTTGCACATGGGATTATTAGGATGCAAGATGCCATGAATCCCAGAGCCTGCAGGATTTTCCTTGCAGTCAGCCTGGTGAAATTTGCTAGTTTTCTTAAGTATTGAGTTAGTTGCCCTTGTTTCTCTGGCGTGGGGTAGGCCATCTGGGTGTTTGTGTCCAAGTTGGCACCCAGGAAAATTATTGTCTGTGAGGGTATCAGCCTTGATTTCTTTTTGTTGACTGTGTATCCCAGAGAATTTAACAGCATTATTACAAAAGCCAGATGTTTCAGAAGAATGTTCTTGCTGTCCGCTTGGATCAGGCAGTCGTCCAAATATGGGTAAATTTGTATCCCTTGAAGTCTGCAGTAGGCAATTACTGATGCCAGGCATTTCGTGAATACTCTGGGTGCAGTAGATAAGCCAAAGGGCAATGCAGAGAATTGATAATGGGTTGAACCTGCAAGAAATCTGAGCTATCTTCTGCAATCTTGTCTGATTGGGACATGCAGGTATGCCTCCTTGAGGTCCAATGTTACCAGCCAAGACTCCTTGCCCAGCATGGGAAGAAGCTGCAGTAATATAAGCATCTTGAATTTTGGCACGAGTAAAAATGTGTTTAGGATGGATAGGTCCAAAATAGGTCTCCAATCTTTTCCCTTCCTTGGTACCAGGAATAGTCTGGAGTAAAAATCTTGACCTTGTTCTTGTGTGGGTACCTCTTGAATAGCTTTCATGTCCATGAGATCTGAAATCTGTTTTTGTGCCTCTGCCCTTTGATTGTGTGGCAGGTTTGGCATGCCTCTCATTTTTGGAAGGGTGTGAAAATAGAATCTGTAGCCTCTGTTTATAATGTCCAGGATCCATTTGTCTTTTGTGACAATATGCCAATTTTTCAAAAATAATGCCAGTTTTCCGCCTACAGGTGCTGCCATTTGAGCCTTGCTTGGCATGCAAAGGGGAAAGTCATTGGGTCTGCTTTCTGAATGGCTGTGAACTATCCTCACCACCTCTTTGTGCAGGAGCTTGCCATTGTCTGCCTCTAAACGATCCTTGAGATTGCCCTCTGCCCCTCGGGCGCCTGTATCTACCTCTTTGGGGTCTGTCCGTGGCTGGAAAGGACCAATTTTTGGAAGGCCAATTTCTACTGAAACGTGGAGGTTGTACCTGTAGGAAATCCTTTACTGTTTGCATTGACTTAGCTTTTTCCTCCATTTTCTTTAATACCTCCTCAGCTTTAACACCAAATAATACATCTTTTTGCAGAGGCGCATCTAGTAATTTAGCTTTGACATGATCTGGTAAGGTTTGCTCTTTGAGACAGGCATGTCTACGTATGACTGATCCTGTAACAGCAGCTCTACATGAGGCCTCTAAAGCATCAAAACCACATTGCAAGGTATGTTTACCCACTTGTACTGCACTATGCATCAAATCCTGCAACTTCTTCAAGTCTGGTTGTTCAGGTTGTGACATTTTGCTTCTCAACTGTGATAACAGAAACTGTTGGTACTTTAACATATGGAACTGGCAGTTTAATGCCCTCGTGGTTAAGGTGGCTGAGGTGTATACCTTTTTCCCCCACCTTTCTAAAGCTCTGGAATCTCTCTCTGAAGGTAATGGATTTTTAGCAGTGGAGGCCTTAATTCCCTTGGGACCCTGTGAGATAGTTTCTGGGTCAGCCGCATGGCTTTTGTATAGGAATTGGTGTGAGTCAGGAACCCGGTAATACCTGTCAGGCTTGACTGGGGCTGCAGGTAAAGAGTCTGGGTTAAGGCAGGCCTCCGAATAAACATCAAGAATGTCTAAGACAGGAGGTATTGCCAGAGGCCTGTGCTGAGGGAGCAAGAGAAAATCCCTAAGCCTTTTCTTGGAGTCTGAGTACTCTTGGCCTTCCCAGTGGAAGTGTTCCCTCAAGGTATGCAAGGTTTCCCCAAAAGAGTAATCCTCAGGAGGGGAGACAGAGGGAATGGACTCCTCTGCATCAGAATCTTCAAAAGGGGAGTATGAATGTTCCTGGTCAACAGAATGCTCTGAAATAATGGAGGCCTGGTCCGAGGAGGGGGATTCTTCCTCCACTCTGGGCCTTTTGTCTGGGGGGGGGTTGAGAACCCCTGATAAGAGTAATCAAATCCTCAGCCATTTTGAGCATCTGCTTTTTAGGCATGGGGCCTTGAGAAGGATCCTGTGGAGCTTGTCTCTTAGAATGCATGGCTGCTTTAGACTTAGTGAAAGCCTTGATGGAAAAAGAAGAGGAAGGCCTGAAGACACCTTGAGAGGTGGCAGACCTGTCTAAACTCTGTGTTTCACCGCCAAGAGTGGCTTCGGTATCGGTAGTCGGGGTGTGGGCCGAAGAGCCTGCGACCTCGGGTACAGTAGACACCGCCAATGAAGTGTCGTCGGTAGTCAGGGGCTGCGTAGGCTCCTTGCTGAGAACCGGGCCACCTGTAGTCGGCTTTGGCGTGGTGTCGGTAGAAGCCGCGGACCTCATATGTCGGTCCTTATCTTTGTGTCTTTTACTCAAAACTGGAGTCGGAGTATCCAACGACATAATGTAATTAAATTTTTTGCCAAAATAGTGTTGGGCGAACTCCGCCCTATGCTTAATGGTTCGTCTGTTGAATGTAGCACAAAAATGACAGGCCGAGACGTCGTGGTCTGGGCCTAAGCAAGGAATGCAGAGGGAATGAAAATCCTTATGCGGTATTTGCTTCCCACAAGAAATGCAATTATTAACTTTGTCTGACATCGTTCTGAGGCAAGAAAAGTTTCCCCAACGGGGTACTTAGCTTTCAAGACTTCGGTTGCAAAATATTCGTAATCTCAGGAGCTGGCCGACCGGCACTTGCGAACTGCTTCTGCTTTGGGCAGCACGCGGCAAGAAAGACTGGAGAAAATGGCGTCGGCTGGTTCTTTTATACCCCTGTCGCACTGACGTCAGGGAAGAAGCGACGACAACCGACGCCGGACCTAGACTTTGGAATTTGGCCGACCGAGGACCCGCTTGACGGCAGGAGAACCCATCTGTTATGACTGCAGCTGCATGCACGATGAACATCAGTTAGATGCATTGCATTACATTTTTCTATAATACATTGGGGTTTAGGCTGGTGAGATCATAGTCTGAAGTTCTTCATTTTTTCAGCACTAAAAAAAATTTGGGTAAAATCCTTGTCCTCTTTTGACTGCTGGCCATCAGAACATCCATTTCACAGTGCTAGCTCAAAGGATGACCTTGCTCTGGAACAGTCTGTAGTGTTTGACAATTTAGAGCAGACTACTGAAAAAAATGCAAACTTTTAACATTGTATGCAATCTGCTAACTACCTAGACAGTTTCACACAAGTCACCATGACCTCTTTCCAGCAGAGTTGTTCTACTCATGCAAAAATTAATCTGCCTATGAATATCCATGTAATGATGTAAGCACTCACCATTGTTAGCATATGAAATAAAATACGGAGAGGTTGGCTGGTTTAGATTAACATCAGTGGTCACTTTAGGCATAAAAGAAGGACTGGTTCTGAGAACCACCCTCTTTTTTATGGAAGATTAGGTAAGAAGGATTAACTTACAGGACTTGCATCTCTAAAACTCTCTGTGCATATGAGCACTACAGTGAAGCATACTGTTGAGTTCCAGGATCTGTCATTTCTGCGGGAACCATGACCTTGTATAGTCTGCACTTGGAAATATATTTCCGCAGTAGGGCTGACACATTGGTATTAACTGTACATTTAGAGGGTAATTTGGAAGGCTTGTAGAAAAGATTCTTGAACCAATGTCACCAACTGAGGTGGTTCTTACATGAATCTGTCATATACATTTTCTCGGAAAAGTACTGTTCATGTTGATTCCATTGATACAATTCCATTACAAAATTATTTTTAAGTAGTCTAGCATGGGGTATCATGAAAACAGTTGACGTAGTGAATCTCAGAACCCTGAAACAAAAGTCTGTTGCAGGCATGATGAACATTGTAGTTGTCTCAAGGAAGCTTGGACAGTCCTGATTTTCTCTGATTAAAGGAAGGCACTGCCAGCCTTAGTATCCAAATGCAGTCTAAGAAATTAATGCATTGGCTAAACTTTAGTTAAGATTTTGCAAAACTGACTCAACATCCAGAGACTCAAACACCCTAATCAAAAACTGGGTTGGACCAATTAAATATTTGGCTGTAACTAGGAGTCAGTTATCCAGAAATACGAAGATTTTGATCTTGGGTAGCTGCTGATGAGCTGCAGTCACTGTCATGGAGTTGGTGGACAGCCTGGAGACTGTAATGAAGTTAACGGGCAGACCTCTGAACTGATAATGACTGACTCTAGCCTCTTAAGATTCCGAAGTGCAGGCAGGCATCCCACAGTCCAAACATTACATCCAATCCCCCTTGTAAGGGGAACAGTTAGATGCATTGCATTACATTTTTCTATAATACATTGGTTTAGGCTGGTGAGATCAAACATAGTCTGAAGTTCTTAGGTTCATAGGTAGGGGTTAGGTCTATACTACTAGCTAAGCTATTTCCAGCCTTATTAAAATTAGAAGTTACTTCCACCATTATTATAATAAAAAATACTGTGCCCATTAGTTTGTTGTGCCTCTGTTTAGTTTTGTATGAGATAGATCGTCAGCCTAAAATCTCCCCATCCACGATTCTAGTCTTCTGCTTCTTGAACAGAGCGAGGTGCTCTGCCTCACATGGAGGACAGTTTTATTCCACAGGGAGTCTCTGGAGTCTAAATAAATCTATCCTCATCTCCAGCACTATTTATATATATCGGTTAAAGGTTTAGCGCGCTTGCTCTAGTGTGGTTTTGGTTTTTGATTTTTTTGGTGGTCATTAATTTAGGTTGGACGGGACATGGCCTTGTATGTCAGGCAGGCCTATGTCATCTCTGAGCAGGCGGATGCGAGACTGAATAGGACTGAGTTTTCTCTCTGGTCTGGCATGACATTGATTTTTTGGTCCTCCTTTTTTCCTTTTGGTTCTTTTCTTGGGTCTCTCCAATTGCTGCAGATGTACGGGTGATGATTCCCGAATGGGGCATTGTCATCATCATCTGTCTGATAAGTGAAGAGTACAGGCAACAACAACTATGACTAGATGTGATTCATGTGAATCCTTCATGATCAAGGTGGGCAATGAAAGGTCTTTCTAACCACTTTAAATGTGAGTGTCAAAGAAAGGCCACTGTCAACTGGGGTCCCAGGTCCCTGATTTCTGCCACCTATATGGTAGCTTGGTATTGGAGCTTAGGGTTTTTTTTTTTTATGAGGAGACTATTTTTTTTTTTTTTTGGCACAGGCCATGGGCCATGGCTCTGGCACCAGTTTCCATTTCCGTGAGTCCCTTCTGAAGGATATCAGTGTCCGATGCACTTTCCACTATGGCGCCCAGTTTGCAGTCATCTGCACTAAAAAGAATTTGGGTAAAATCCTTGTCCTCTTTTGACTGCTGATGCTGGGACATCTTGGATGCCTCTTGACTGCAGGAAGTGAAAAAGCTCTTGACTTGCTACTGCTTTTTTTTGGGATAGGATATCTAGCAAAGACTTTGGTGTTGGACATGAGACGGTTAGGAAAGGTATACTGTAGCCTCTGGATATTGTGTCCTGAACCTGCCTATCTCTAGTGATCTGTGACCAGTGGCAGGTGCAGATGGAGGAGCTGATGAAGACTTCAGGAATTGTGCTATCTACCCTACAGGTGACCATGACTCCCTAGTGAGAAGCATTTATCACATCCTCTTTGCTGGTAACCCTGTTGGAAGGTGCCTGACATAATCTGGCCCCTGCATACAACTGATGACTTACCATGTTGAAAAAATATTCAGCACTGGTACCTTTATGTTTAATTATATGAACACTGCAAAATCTAGAATTTTACATCCATAACTAAGAGGGTCTTATTTATTTATTTTTTTGCATTTGTTTACCAGGGTACTAAGCTCATTAAAGCTGACCTATGACAGGTACAGCCCAGGTGAAACATTTCACAAAGAAGTTTTGGTCAACAAGCAGTAAATGACAATACATAACAGTAGTTTGTTTGTTTGTGTCTTTCGGCTTTTCCCGGTTAGGGGTCGCCACAGCGGAACTCCGGTCCGCTAATGATTGGTAGTGGATTTTTACGTACCGGGTTACCAGCCCTGACGCACAACCTTCAACGAAGGCACGCCCCATTCACATATGCCTCCACTCAGAAGACGCTCTAGCTGAGAATCGAATGGGACAACTTCTTGCTATGAGGCGACAACGCTACCACAGCACCACCACCGCAGTTGTAAAAATAAGTTCTATACAATTACAAATAATATTTCCATCACAGTAGATACCTGATGAGAAACATTACAGCTGCTGTGGTAGGACATCAGTATTGCTGTTAAGTAATCATACAAAGAAGATAACAGTACACAAACTTTAGTAAACAATTAATACAATTTAAAAAAAGGTTTTGTACATATTTACACATAAATTCATCTCCTAAGATGCCAAAAACGGAAAGATCCCACATGGAGGAAAAAAACTGGGGGAGGAAAGGGTGGGTCAGGCAGACGATACAGATGACGTATTATTTACTACAATTTGTCTACTTTATTTTCCTAGTATAATTATTTAACAGCGGTCGGATATCCTACCACAACAGTTCTAATGCTTCTCAACTGGCACCCAACTCAGTAGTCTGAATGTGCTTCAAACTGATCCCAGTTACAGTTAGATGGACAGCTAATTAGCTGAGGGACAGAAACCACACTGTGAGGGTTATAGGCGAGTCCTAAGAGACATGAAGGTAACCACTGGGATACCATAAGGATCCATGCTAGGTCCTCTGCTATTCATCATATACCTTTTTCATCTCCAAATCAAAGAATGAGAACTCTGGTTAACCACGTTTGCCAGTGACTGCAAACTGGATATAATATTCAAATCCCCTTTTGATATGCTGAAGCTACAACGTGAGCTTACACTTTAATAGCTAGTGCTCTGAAAGCTAAAAAGGTAATATTGTTGCATTTTGCAAACAAACCCTTCGCCCAACTTATAGTACAGAAAGCACTCCACTCAAAAATGAAGATGTTGTGAGACACCTTGGAACATGGGTAGATAGCTCCCTCTCATTTAATCATCATGTTGCCAAAGTGGTCAAGAAATCCTTCTACCTGACTGCAAAACATATTTCACATTGATCCAACAATGTCCTTACTTCTCTATAAACTACACTGATCAGGCCCATCACCAAATACAATATCCCCACATGGATTTTTCTTATTAAACATATAAAGCAGTTGGAGAAATCCTAAAGTTTCCTGACAAAAGACATCATGAGCCTAAAGGGCCTTAGCTATCAAGACAGGCTGGAGGCTTTGCCCTTGTATGCAATGTCCTATAGATTATTTAGGGGGTGCGCTCTGCAGTCCATGACCTCTCATTTCTCCACAAATTAAACAATCAAGCAAACACAAGAACCTGATTCAGCAAATAAGCAAATCACTGTGGAGAGATAGATTTGTAATAGAATGACTATGCCTTCAGTGGAATAAACTTCCACTGCAGATGATGGGATATGACACAGTCTTCCTTTAAGAAAGGATTAACACAATTTGATGGGTATTCATAAATTCGGTCTTCGGTATGACTGGTCAATTGCTCCTTGAAAAAGGAGGTAAGGTCTAAGGGTGGGTACTGGCAAGGCATAACTGGGTACATGACACAACTGCCTTGTACATTCTAAGATTCTCTGAAAAGTTGGAGGATGGGGACATGTTTAGGTGATGTGGCCTGCTTAGAAGCATGTAGAGTCATATTATTTGTTCAGGAATTGAATGTTGGGAAGGGGGGTGATATTTCTTTAGGCAGGGGGAGTGGGGCTCCCATAGTTTTTGTGCAAGGATGGAAAAGGAATGGTTGGTGCAATATAGTTTGGTTTGAGGGGACTTGGAGAAAGGTGGAAGATTATGAGAGGTGCCCAAGGTTGTAGTGAGTGTATTCAGCATACAGTTACTGGCTATGGGTAGGAAGGTGTTTTGTTGCAGTTAAAAGATGAGAGAACCTACAGGAAGTTGTGTTCTGTGCTGCACTGGAAGCCATTTGACTTTTACATTATTGAGATGCTGTTTTGTGTCATCACCAAACAGAAAAGCTGTAAACTGGGAAAACAAAAACTTCTCTACATGTACCAGGTATACTTGTAAATTTGATGTAAAAAAATAGCATTGCAATCCACATCGGACGGCATCTGGAAGATCAGTGCCACTTACCCCATTTGCAGCAACTTCAGTACCAGCTCAATCTGTCTCAAAAAGGACAGTGCTATAGCAGTGGGAGCTGAAGCTGCCACAACATGCCTAAGCAAGAGTCTAAGGGTTGCTGTAGTAGAAACAAACACTGGGGAATCAGGCAGTGGGAAAGACAGGCATAGAAAGAAATAGATGGTACATTCAAATGTGACAGACAGAAGTGGTTACCAAAATTTACTTTTAACCTTCATAACAGCTTCTACTAACTTATAGTGAAAATCAGGGTGGGGAGATGGGGGGGCCACGGTGGTGCAGGTTTTAGCATTGCTGCTTCACAGCAAGAGGTCCTCCAGTTCAATTCTTGCTGGGGTGCCTTCTGTGCGGAGTCTGCATGTTCTCCCTGTGGTCATGTGGGTTTCCTCTGGGTGCTCCGGTTTCCTCTCACATTCCAAAGACATGCTATAGATGGACTGGACACTCTCAATTGGCCCTAGGTGTGAGTGTGTGCATTCTGTGGAAGGCTGGGCACCGGGCTGGCAACTTGGCACCATAAAACTCTACTGCCAAACATTCTGCAGACTGTTGTTCCGCTGTGGTGACCCCTAACCATAAGCTGAAAGGAGATGATGATAAGGATGGGGAGACGGGATGAGGTAGACTTTTGGGGCCTCTTGCAAGTGATTCTGATGGTCTAGGGGAGGATTCAGTCATTATGACTGCAACTGGGTTGTTATGCTGTGCATGCATGTATGCTGGATTTATTTTGGTTATCCATGTACTTACACACAGGAAAGGAGGTCTTGGGAGGAAAGATTTGTTTCCAGATGACAGGGTTTTAACTTCTTTATCAGTAGGCCCCTGGATGAGGGAGTGTGCTGACATCAAGGGCTTGCATGAGAACCCAAAGATACTAGAATTTTTACTCTTGCCACTTACACACGGCAAACAGGTTAGTCACACTGGCCTCACTAAAGCAGCAAAAAACAGTCTTCTGTCTATCAGCAATCACTACTGACCTAATACAAAACATGGGGTGAACAATGGTTTCAGAGTGGTGGATGGAAGGCCCAAACGTTTGTAAGCTGTAAAATGAAGTGGCAGAAGGAAAAGGTTTACCTTGAAGCAGAAAAAGTCAAACCAAACACTCAAGAGTTAGAAAACCAACAACTACAAATAAAATAAAGAGTTGACATGTAAACTTTCTTGGCTCCTCATACATACAGTGGTTCATGTAATAATGAGGAATTGAAGAGCAGGGTGGAGAAATTCATGGTGGGACTGGAAGTGGGGAGGCAATCAGCCTGAGAAAAATGTATGAGCTCAGCA
The DNA here is from genome assembly GCF_019279795.1 of Protopterus annectens. Taxonomy (NCBI): domain Eukaryota; kingdom Metazoa; phylum Chordata; order Ceratodontiformes; family Protopteridae; genus Protopterus; species Protopterus annectens. The sequence continues at coordinate 332,738,421 of NC_056745.1, read as the reverse complement.
GTCATAATGACTACAGTACACATTCTTCCTAATGTTGGGTCCTTGAGATGATGGCTATGAAACTTTGATATAATATTTTACAGTTTACAGAATTTACTGGCAGAACTGATTGTTTCTTTTGGGATGCACATACCTCTCAACTGCTGAATATTAAAAATCACAGCAGAGGATCACAAACAGAAACAGTTTCTTACTAATAATAATATAATTGTCTTTTTAAAGTAGATCCTATAGTAATATTGAGCTTAATTCAGTTACTAAAAAATGTTAGCACCTTAAACAGTTCTGTTTTTATGATGTTAACCAGCAAATCTAGGAACAGAAAGGCAAAACTGGAGGGGAAAAATCATAGCAGTTGAAATGTATGTTGGGTGGAAGTTTATATGGAGAAGGGGAGTTGCTAATTGTTTGTTACATTTCTTTGCTTAGTGGTGGGGAGAAAATGGCAGCTGTATTTTGCTTTTCTTTCAGTAACCATACAGAGTCACATTCCAGTTCAGCTCCCCATCTTCCTGTGCGAGGAATGCTTGATCTTTAATAGGTGTTCAGACTAGTATTGCATCTTCCATTGTTTGGCACTCATTATACCACCCTTCAATCCTTCAGTGAAGACAGTGAACAATTTGCCAATAACTGCAGTATTCACACAGCAGTTAATTACCATCATTGACTGCTGTTTTTAAAGAAGTTAAGACTGACACAGCTACAAAACATTAGGCATGCAGCAAGTCTGGCAGTAGTTAGAACAAACCACTTCTGGCTACAGTAGCACCAATAATGATCTTCATTAGTCCGCTAAGCTGGGAAGCCAGGCGTGAAATACAAAAAAAACTATATCATCAAAACAAACATAAGATGAGAGATGCCCATGAGTGAAAATCTGAATAGCAAAATGCTGTTGTGATATCAGTTTTGTTGGCTTTAGCCAGTCCGTATTTGCTCGAAAATGGTCCAGTAGTCTTAGTTTGGTAATCTGTTAAATGTAAAAATTAGCAAATAATACAATTGCTACATAAGAAAATGCACAAAAATTAAAAGACAGATGAATACACTGCAGATACAGTGACAATTTAAAAGTCATTTCTTTTGAACCATATCTTATGCATCATCGCCCCTACATCCACCTTAGAAGTTGTAGTCAAAGTTCTTACATCTGCATATCAATCATGCTTTTCCCATTGAAACAACCACACAAAAAGTATACAACTTACAACCAATGAATGAGGAAAGGATAAGAAGGGACATACTTCTGACTGAAGCAAATTCATCAACATTTTCTACATCTTGTTCCTCAGAGCTGCTCTCATACCACAATGCATAATTAGTTATACAGAGCATGCAACTGTGAGTTTCACCGATTAGCACAGCATCTGATTTTTATTTCCTTAATTATCCAATTTCCAATTTGAAAACTGCCACAACAAAGCTCACAGTGCTTGTAAGGGCTGAGATGTTTTTTCTGGTTATCTAGTTCAAAATCCAGAACTATTATAAAAAAGTCAAAATTTGTGACAACAAACTGCCTTCCTTCTTTGTACGTAACCAAACTATGTTCTAGCATGGAAGAAATGTAGAAGATAAACAATGAAAATAACTAGATAATTTCATAAACCCAAAACATAACACCCACTTTACAAAATGCACTTCTCAAGTACAAGAATCTAGAAGAGGCAACTATCACTCACGGGTTTGCAAATGGTTAAGATTTTTATAAAAATAAATGTACCACAAACACAGCAAACTAAGTGTCACTAATTACAGTGGAGTTTCTGCATTTTAATTTTCTTAACTGTAGCAGCAGCAATTAAAGGCAATATATTTGTTTGGCTGAATCTTGCTAATCACTTCCCATTCAATCTCATTAATATTATGGCCAATAAAAATTTTATGCTTCACAATATACATATTCTGTATTATTACAACAGGTCAATAAGTAGTTAGAAAATAGATCCTCAATAGGACAGTGTAAAATAAATGCATTCTGCTAAACATCCATCTTTGAAGAATCTGTACTCAAAAAAACTGTTCCCTTTTATGTAACACTTATCTAACATTGTTAAAATTAAACCTTTCAAGCAGAAAAAATTATGCAAGACATGAATGAACCATCCAAGGTGCACAGATACTGATAGACAAAACTCTAATATATCAAATGCAGCAAAGATTACACATTTTAAATTCTTTAAATGTCTGTACTTCTTCCATGACTACATGAAGGTTTATCAGTAAACTTTTCCTATAAAAGTAAGTCACTAAAGTTGTGTTACACAAGTGGTCACTTCAAATATCAAGTGCATCTGTTGAGATCTTGAACTCTTATGTCCATCCAAGAACAAATCAGGAGTAAAACAGAAACATTAGACTTGTACTTTCTTTCAGTTTTCAGTTCTATTATATTCTGTTTGAGAAACATCTTCAATTAAAGTCATTCAGTGTTGGCTAGGCAGTGACGATCAGCTGAAATGTATACTTAATGCACAGGTTATGATGCAACAAAGTTTACAAAGCCTTTCAACTTAGCCTTCGAGAAGAGTTAGCCTCTATCCAGAAGTAAGTGGTTATAAAAATGACAGACTACCACGTATTAACTGGCAAATAATCTTGTTTTACAAAACCATTATTCATTCTGTGTAAACTGATTTTGACAATGCTTAAAAGGATATATTTTGTGTGCTACTAATCTGCTTTTACCTCTCTTTTTTTAACATCAGTATCAAAAGGATGGACTGAACAGTCTAAGCCGCTTCATTTTTTTAGGTTAGACAATGGATAATGAGCTTCTGTTGTTTCCTCCAACTCAAATCACTGCAGTGGTGCAACTGAAAAAAAAACATGTTATATGTAATGGTTCCTGTTTTATGTTCCATATGGCAGCCAACAGTGAACAGAAGAATGTTTAATCTCCTACATCACTGTCCTTGTCTCCTATCACCCAGAGAAAGTGGAAGCCAGCAGCAAGTAATGCAGTTCCCAGCAAATCACCCAAAGCAGTCAGGTAAGGAATCGAGAAACTGTCTGGGTCCTTCCCCTTCTTCCACATGTGATGTACCATCCAGTCCGCAAAACACAAAAGGATAAACACCTTCAATATAAAGAAAAATAAACAAAACAGTTAGCAAATATATTCTTCGTTTTGGATGAAATGTAACAATGAATAAAAGAAACATTTTTTTTGTACAGTATTCTGGTAATGTACTATTTATAACATGAGAACATATGAATCTATTTTTTATGGAACACACTTTTAATTTTCTTTTTAAGGAAATTTCAAGTTTGCTGAAAGGAATTAACAGCTACAAAATGATACAAACATTGTCAGATGTACTTAATGCTATTAATACTTTGCAGAAAACCAGGGTATTCGATTTTAACACCTAGGAAAAAATTAGGACACCATGTGGTATCCTAAAGCAACAGTAGCAAGTACAATGACACAGTGGGCAGTCTTGACTTGAAAAAAAAAAAAAAAAACATTTCAAATTAATTTTTTGTTGTTTTCTCTTTCAGGATTAACTAATGCTAAAACAACATCGATAAAGTAGTAACACCGTTCATAAATAAAATCCAAATGCAAAAACATAAGGAGGTATTTATCTATCGGCAATCTCACTACTGTTTGGTGCATATTAAAACAGTTAAATTGCAAGGCTAGAAATTCCTTCATAAACAAATGCCACTGGCTGTTTTATAAGCACAGTCAAAAATGCACATTAAGTGGCTAAAATACACACTCTACCATACCTTATTCATGTCTTATGTCATTCAATTTAGCAGGATTTAGGTATAAACTACACTTGAAAGAGAAATTCCGTAAAATGTTTTGAACAATGTATTCATTCATAAAACACGTAAATGGGCATGCCTTCGTTGAAGGTTGGATGTCGAGCTGGCACCTCGGCGTTCGTGAAAATCTACTGCCAATCATTAGCGGACCGGAGTTCCGCTGTGGCGACCCCTAACCGGGAAAAGGCGAAAGACAACATTCATTCAAAAAACACTTTTGTAACATGTGTACTTTACACATGCACTGCCAATGACAAACTGCAGCACTATGAATGGCCGAGATGCAAGCAGTCTATGTTTTACTCTGCTTGCAACTCATGTTTCATAAAAAGTCATGGATTAAGTGAAGCTAAATCTTGCTGAATACAGCCATCACCTTAGAATGAAGTAAGATGCCTATCACATTCTGCTTGGTTCTGTCATTTATGCAATTGCATATGTTAGCAAGCTTCGCATTTATAAATTCGATAATCTGAATATGCAGTCAGCAACTACAGTGACAAATTCAGAAGAATTAAAAATAGGAAGTCAGCTTTAAAAAAAATAGAAGAAGAATGTCCTTGTGCAGAGGAAAGCACCCATGCAGCAGCAAGCGAGGAGCTGTACCCTTCAAATGCTTCAGTTTATATATTTTCACTCAGAGATTGCACAACTTTGGAGAAAAAGATATGCTATGTTCTTGAAGATGAGTGATCTGTGTGTGTGATATGGGTCTATATCATATGACCTAAATTTAATGCGACTGAAATTCATTTGACTGAGACCAAAACACTGATGTTTCAAAATACTGAAAACTCATCTGACTGAAACTCATAACATAAGGAATCTATTTGGCAAATCAGGCTAAAAGCAGATGAGCCACCTGGCTTGAATGATGTCATTAATATTAAGTGCTTTTTAGCTATACAAAGATTTTAAAGTAGCACTTAGTTTAATATACGGTTAATTACTTTTTAACTTTTGTCTTATAGTAGACAATATATTGTACAACAAAAGTTTGTTTGTTGTTTTTTTATATACAAATATATAAATGTCTATTTGTTTATTTAATTTTTGAAAAAAGTTTTTTAAAAAAATGATGAAAATCTATTGGTCAAATTGTGACTACATGTGATCAATTTTATGATATAAAAAACATGTTCTTTAGTAAGGGTGCATTTCTGATGAAGTTCTTGTGATTAAAGAACGAAAACGTTAAAAGTAACAGGTTTGCAGTCTGTTTTTTCGTTGGCAGTGGTGGACTCAATTCAGTTATTTCGTTTGGAGTGTGTTTTGATTTTAAATATATATATATATATATACTTTACATGATCGACATTTCATAAAGTCGAAGACCGTATGGTCTTTATGAAATGTCGACCATGTGAAGGGGACCCATATATATATATATATATATATATATATATATATATATATATATATATATAAATATGTATACACACATACACGTCTAACAAACACATAAGAGGGTTTTTTCAAGGTGACTCAAGTCTCACACCTCAAGTAAATGTTACTGCAGTATGGTCAGATCTGACTAGTGATTCAGTAACCATGAGCTCCAAGCACAGACGGGTACATTTTTGAGAACCAGATCTAATATTTTTGAGCTACTCATTGAGAGTTGGACTAATTGCTTCAATGAGCAGGCATTAATGAAATCCAGGAATCTGTGTGCATACTTATTTGTGGTGGTATGGATTCCCCAGTTTAACAGGGATAGTGAAAGTCACCCAAGAGAACAGTGCTAGGTTCTATGCTGAGGGATGTCAGTTTTGTTAAGAAATGACTCATGGTCTGCCAGTGTCAATGGGGGTACAACTGTTACTATGTGTAACTAAGTTTTGTTTATCATAAGATGAATATGGAAGAGTCCTAGGTCACTGTCCTGCATTACAAGTCTGGAGTTGAAATGGCTTAGGAACACAGATATGCCCCACCAACTATAATGTGAAATTCAGCATTGGGCCTGAAGGAGAGATAGGCATTAAAATCCCACACTGCAGGGGTACTTTCACAGTGTTTTGAAACTATATTTCAGTAATGATGCATAGAGTAGTAATTTTAAGGGTTAGGAATGGCTTCACAGGAGTGCAACTTTTTGTTTAGGATTCTAACATTGAGAATTGTTACTTTTATATGCTTCTGACTGTAACTGGCAATATGGGTAATTTGAGGAGACTGCTCTTGCCTAAAAAAATGGCACTATGGGGGAAGAAAAAGTCTTAGGCAATGTGTGGAAGCCATGATGAGAGAAATGCAGCTGGGGCTGACAACCATGTCATCACAGGCTGATAAATACTGGATCCCTTAGAATGACATCAGTATTTAAGCCAATAATTAAAGTCAATGTATCTTTTCTTTGTCCTTAGGCATTGTTCTCGGCAATGCTCAGTACTGAAGTTGCTCCTTTTCCAGATACATGTTCTGACAACTCCATCAAGTCCTCCTTCAAATAATCCAGAGATGTACATCTCAAGTTATTCACTCCCACATATGCAATGATCAAGCCATATGTGTGCCTGAGATTAACTGAAGTCCAGATAAATTAAATGAACATTCTTGACTTTTTTTCTCTCTTTTCAGATGCAGCGGCTAGTTAAACAGTTAGGGTCATGGATCAGATCTCTCCTGTCTATTAAAGGTTGAGCTGGGCCTTACACAGAAAATACAACAGAAAACAGAAAAAATGCAAGAACCAGTGAAAAAGTATGTTATATATGTTATTTTTATACAGTTTTTGTCATGGTTCACAGTCAAAGCAGGGTACCCTGCCAGAAGTTACTTAAGGGAGGAAAAGTGTATGTGACAGGAACTGAAATACCTCCCAGAAAAATAATTCTTGCACATGTTTTCAGAAACCTTCTGTAACTTTTCACAGTCACAGTACTTTTATTCTACCGATAATTTTGCTACTCTGCAGGAATACTCCTATTCTGAAGGTGATGTTTTTATGTGGGAGTAGTAGCCTTTTTTTCTTATTTTTCCTTCAAGATTTAAAGTATGAATACAATGACTACAACTTGTAAGGAACACATGGTGTGGTGCAGATATAACTGAAAATGACACAATTTATTTCAGAAACAGCAATTCCAACTCATAATTTATCACATGACGTAGATATTGGTCACGTTATACTTCCATCAAATATTAACTACAGAAAAATAGCAATAACTGCCTCCTCTTACAGAAGAGGTAGGTCCATGGAAACAGAAAGCACTCACAAATCACAACAGATAGGTAGAGGACAAAAGGTCTGAAGGGAAAGACAGTGAAGCAGACAAAGTATCAAAGCAGCAAGACTGTGGTAACATTCCAAAAATATTTATGTTGAGAAGCGTGAAGGTCAAGAGAACTTCCAAGATGGCCATACATTGACTGACAGACTGATTTCAGCTCTTCCAGTGTGAAAACAGAACCTTATTAAAACAAGGTGACCAAGTGTCACGGTTTTTCCAGGACAGTCCCAGTTAGGAAGTCTCCATCCCAGAATCCCAAATGTCTTCAGGGCACGGAAATGTCCCAGTTTAGCCTGAATGGTCTTGACGTACCCTAAAAAAATACTGTTCTGGTTTTTAAGGGAGTTCTTTAAGAACAGTCCTGTCACACACACCTGTCTCATCATGTCTGTGTGTGCATTGTCACACCGATGTCTTATTCTTCCTTTCCACCTGCGTGCAGTTTTAAAGATGAGAAGATGTTTTGTTCTTGTGTTGCTGTCTGCATCTCTGCAGAGGTATGCTTACATAAGCCTTACAAGCACTAATACCTCTCAATTGTACAGATTTTCGCAGAATGTCCAGATTTTGGCCTCATACCTTTGGTCTGCTTTTCAAAACAATTGTGGTTTTCTGGCATACTGAAAATGACATTTAGGAAAATGACTGTTGGCTTGCATACTATATGGACAAATGGAACTACACACAACCTTTACATTTTTTTGATTTGTTTTAGAGAAGACTGAGATTTTTTTTTCATCCCAAACTGAAATCTCTAAATCTCACACACCTCCTTATGAAACAAACAGCACCACTGTTTCTTCAGGTTATTCTCTTGAACTGTGGAGGTTTTTAACAGCAACAGCCATCACCAGTCTACAAAGCCAAACACATACACATACCCCATACTGTGGCATTGCATGGTGCAGTGAGATTTATATTTTGTTGACTCTTTGATCGATAGACTTGTATTTGGGCATGAATAGCAAAACATAACTCCACTTGAGTTTGTATTATATGTTATTGTGTCAGTAAAATCCTTTTCTTTACAAGGAGTCACTTAATGAAAGTTTTTTAAGAAGTTCACTTTTTGCTGCATAGAAAGGTTTATTTTACTTACTTTTTTTTTAATAAGACCTGGTGTAGAACAGGCAGGTAAGAAGAGTTCTTGGTTGACACATGAGAGTTTCAGCCAGGGATTCATACAGTAACAATCAGACCTAAGCTTATTAGACTAGGAAATAAAAAAAAAAAACTTTGGATTCTTTGGAACTCAAAAAATTGCTGTTCTATTAGCTTTCAGAGATAGAGTGATATTTGACATGAGAAATATAAGTTAAATAACCACCATGTGAATTTATTGTTGCAAGGCATGTTTCACATGTAGGGCACAGGAATTAGTGTAGAGATGTAGGCCTATAAATAGGCTTAAGTGTTTCACTTTAGGTCCTGTAACAAAATGGTCACCTTGTAATAAAACGGTCACTAAAACTGTCATGTTTGGGTAAAATTCAGAGACTGGCTAGTAATTGCACTGCCTGGATGTCAGCAAAAAAGGAATTTGTAGAACCTGACAAAAAATCAACAGGCAAGAGAGAAGAAAAAACTCTGGCTGAGAAGAATCCTGCAAATGTTCAGCAAAAAGCATTGTAGCTTTGGTACAGGAGATGGCTTCCAGTAAAACACACTCAGAGGTGTTTAAGATAAAAGAAACACTGACAGAGTACAACTCAAATAAAAGTATGGAAAAAAAACAGAAGCTTTAACCAGCTATTTAGATGAACTGATAAAACAGTGGAACAGTGGATAGTGCTGTTGCCTTGTGACAACAGGTTCTCCGGATCGATTCTCGGCTGGGGTGCCTTGTGTGTGGAGTTTTCATGTCCTCCCTATGTTTGTCTGGGTTTCCTCTGGGCACTCTGGTTTCCTCCCACATTACAAAGACATACATTAGGTGGACTAGTCACTCTAGATTGACCATAGGTGTGTGTGTGTGTGTGTGTGTGTGTGTGTGTGTGTGTGTGTGTGTGTGTGTGTGTGTGTGGTTTGGAAGAATAACAGCAGCAGGGCTAGACACCCAGAGGTGTGAACTACTAATTGTTGCTTTTGAAGTGGCACTTCACTCCAAGTGCAAAAATGGAAAACAGGGATGTGGGTGGATGGATACAACTGAAAAGAAAAAAAAAAGGATGAAATGAAGAAAAATCTGGCCGAGTGTGAGGCCTCTCAGGGAGAGTGGTTTCAAAATATAGTAGGGTTATAAGACAGAGCACACAGAGAAAAAAAGAAGGTATGTCTTACCATAACGTTCCATCTATGTTGTCGAACTTCACTAATCCTTGACTGTGGGCTTGATTCAGAGCCTCGGAACCGACTTGGCCATTATTCAAGCAGGCGCCTTCCATAACCTCTCGAGCTAAGCTCTACCCATAATGCTCCTCACCAAATTACCTCAGAGCGAGTTTGCAAATAATAGTGACGGACAAGAAATAACAGATCAGAGGCCATATCTGTGTCTCTATAATAAAGCCAATCTTTGGAAAGATCCGATCCACCAAAAGTTCTAAAGGCAGGGGGAAGGAAGGAGAGAATATCAAGGATTAGTGAAGATAGACAACATAGATGGAACGTTATGGCAAGACATAACTTCTTTATCTGATGTTGTCAATCTTCATGTAATCCTTGACTGTGGGACAGAGTCCCTAGCTACCTGGATCTTGGGAGGTCTCATGGAAGAATTTTCCTGAGCACCATCAAGCCAAATGATGCAGGTCCCCTAGAGACCAGATCCAGTTTGTAATGCGTAATGAAGGTATGAGGAGATGCCCAAGTTGCCGATGCACAAATACCATCTAAAGAAACTCTGGCATGAAAAACTGCAGATGCTGCTATTGCTATAGTTGAATGTGCTTTTACAGGTCCTGGTAGGTGGAGTCCCTTTCCGTTGTAAACAAAGGTGATACAGTCCTTAAGCCATTTAGCCAGAGTAACTTTAGATACTAGACTCCCTAAAGTGACCGAAGATTTACTGATATCCTTTGTTCTGTGAAGGTATAAACGTAATTGTCTGTGTACATCTAGTAAATACAGGCAGTACTCCCCCTTATTGGAAAAGTTGGGAAAAAAGACTGGGAGTTGTAAAGTCTGATTGATATTTGACTCAGAAACAACCTTTTATAAGAAGGAGGGATTTGTTCAGAAGGAGCCCTGTCCTTATGAAAGATTAAGTAAGGGGGTTTGCAGGATAAGGCTTATAATTCAGACATTCTTCTGGCAGAACTGATAACTATTAAAAATAAGGTTTTCCAGGACAAGTATTTTAAGTCACAACTTGTTGAAGGCTGAAAAGGGGGGAAACAAGAAACTTAAGTACCAGATCCAAATCCCATGGCACAGACGGTTCTTCATATGGAGGTTTATGTGACATAACAGACGAACCATTTAAACCAATATGGAAGTTATGTATCACAGCAAGATGCAGTCAAATAGTACAGCCTGATGCACCTGCCTCAGAGTAAAGTCAAAAAGTCTAAAATTTTATCAATGGTGCTGAATATGGGTCAAGATTACAGTCTAGCAACCATTTAGTAAACTTCTGTCACTTGCTATGATACAGTTTTCTTGCTGAAGGTTTGTTTTGGGCCAGAATGATGTGTTGGACTGGGGAGGTGAGAGAGGGATGCCTGGCAATCATGGTAACTGGAAAAGCCATGCAGTGAGCTTGCGATGCTGCAGATTCGGATGAATACGTCCTTCTGGGTGGGACAATTGGATCTGGACCTGGGACCAGTATCCATGGTTTCCAAAGTAGATGAGGCCATAGGAAGGGAAACCAGACCTGCCAAGGCCAGAACTGGGTGATGAGGATTATCCTGTTCTTCAGCCTGTTGATTTTCTTTCAAAACTGACGTATTAGGGGAATCAGAGGAAAGGCATACAATACACCAGGGGGGGCAATTGTGAAGGAGAGCGTCTCTGGATGACTCCCCTGGTTGGTGGATAAGGGCAAAGTAACTGCTGAACTTCTTGTTTAGAGGGGAAGCAAAGAGGTTGCAGCAAGGTTGGCCCCAAAGGTGGAATATCTTGTCCACCACCACTGCATTGACAAAACCACTGATGAGGCATGAAGATGAATCTGCTTAGTTTGTCTGCAATCACGTTGGAGCTCCCCAGAATGCGTATTGCCACTAAAAAGTAGTCGGAAGAAATTGCCCATTGCCATACTCTGAGCTCTTCTCCACAAAGAGGGTAAGATCTGGTTCCCCCTTGCTTGTTGATGTACCAGACTACCGACATATTGTCTGTTTGAACTGCAATCATTCCCATGGGGAGGGTAACTTGAAATGCCTGCAGTGCTAACAGCACTGCCCTCATTTCTAGAACATTGATATGCAAATTGGCCTCCAGCTGGGACCAAATGCCTTGGACTGTTTTTCCCAAACAATGCCCTCCATCCTATTTGGGATGCTTCCATGGACACTATTGCTTGGGGTTGAGGATGCATAAAAGTACGGCCTAACAAAACTTCTCTGGAGTGCAGCCACCAACTCACATCTTCTTTGCATCGACTGGTGAACATAATCAGATGGGACATTGGCTGATTCGATAAGGACCATTGGGAGGCCAGAAGCTACTGAAGAATTCACATGTAATATCTAGCCATGGGGGACGAGAGTGCCAGTGGCTACCAATGACCCTAGAGTCTGTAGAATGAGTCTTGCTGTTACTTTCTTGCTGTGAGTGATCTGGCTGACTTGTGATCTGATCCTTTGAAGTCTTTCTAGTGGAAGAGATGCAATGCTGGTGACTGTGTTAAGCATAACTCCAATGAATTCCAGCTGTTGGGATAGTTCTTAAATAGGATTTTTCGTGGTTTATAGTGATTCCTAAGCCAGAACAAAGGAGGAGAGTATAATCTTGTGCCTTTACGAGTTGATGCCTGGTGGAAGCAGTAAGTCGTCTAGATATGGAAACACTCGGAATCCTAGCAGTCTGAGGTGAGCTGCTACCACTACTATGCATTTGGTGAACACTGTGGGTGTTGTAGTGAGACCAAAGGGCAGGGCCCTGAACTGATAGTGATAGTCTCCCAGCCGGAAGCACAGGAATCTTCTGGACAGCTTGTCCATTTTTACATGGTAATATGCATCCTGAAGATCTACTGAGCACATCCAATTGCCTTTTTCCAAGAACGGAAGTATAGACTGAACTGACACCATCAGGAATTTGGTTTGCTGAACTGATCTGTTCAATTGACTGAGATCCAAAACTGGTCTCCAGTTCCCTATTTCTTTTGGTACTAAAAAGAATCTTGAGTAAATCACAGATTCTCTCTGGTCTGGTGGGACTGCTTGGATGACTGTTTTGTCAAGACGTTTTTGAATTTCTATGATTGCTGCATCCCTGTGACTGGGTAGAATGTCCTGGATTGTTCTAAGTCTTTTTGGTTCTTCTGAAAATGGGACGTTGTAACCTCTGGTTATAATCCCTTGCACCCATTTGTCCTTTGTTATCCTTAGCCAGGCAGATTGGTGCAGGAATAATCACCCCCCCCCCCCCGAGTGCCTGCAGAGGAAGACAATCAGGCCTCCTTTCAGTAGAGCTGATAGGAGTTACCAGGGAAGCAGTCCCTGGAAGGCTGATTCTGCAGGCCATTTCTACCTCTTTAGCGATGTCTTCCATTATTACTCCCCCTCTACCTCAGGGAGGAAGTCATCCCCACGCGAGTCCTGGAAAGGTCCTTGGGACTTTTTGAACCATAGCCTCCCACTTCTCTGGTTCCTGGAATAAGGCCGTTGAGGAGTGGAAAAGCATATGCCCACATCAGAAAGGGTCTTCCTATCTTTCTGACACCTGGCTAGAGTCTCTAACTATGGGAACAAATAGGGAAGTTCCATCAAATGGATCATTGACAAAAGAAGACTTAAATGGCTCAGCAAAATCACATCATCACATCCAGGCATGTCTCATGATTGCTACACTTGAACCTGCTGCTCTTTTCATCCCTGCAGCAGCATGAGCAATTAGCTTCATGGACAAGCTGGAGATAGATTCTAGGGTGGCGAGCTGAGAAGCCACTTTGTCTCGAACTCCTTCAGCTACTGCTCCTGAAAGAGTATCTAACAGCTCTTTAATCAGATCTCTTTCAAGCCTTGTAAAATGTGCCATGTAATTCAAGAACCTGAGAGAGAAGGTCAATGAAGCATATACGTGCTTCCCAAATGTATCCATTGTCCTCGACTCTTTGTTAGGAGGATGGATAGTAGGACTTTCGTCAGCAAGTTCCTTCTTGGTGGCTGCTACTACCACCATGGCGCCCACAGGAATTCCTTTGGCCCAGTGTTGCTGATCCTGAGAGGCAGAGATGATACATTCAGGTCTCTGTGGGATCAGCTCGATAAGAGTCAGGTAACTTCCAAGCCCTCTGAGTGATCAAATTAATAAGATCATCAGCAGGTGGAGAGATCCAAGAGGTAGAGGGGTGGGCATGAAAAGCCTCTAGTATACCAAGTCCTCTGAGGAAGGCTGGAGGGTAGTCCAGCCACCCCTCTGTTTAAGAATTTCTAGGATGTCCTAGAAGAAAACATCTTCAGGGGGTGACTTAGGGGAACCTTCCTCCTCATCGTAATCGGTATCTTCTGTGAAGGAGTCTTCAGGGGAGTCCAAGTGCTTCCTATTGCACTTTCTCTTCGAAGGTACCTCTTTGGTGGGGTGTTCTGGAGAGGTCTCCAAAGATGACATAACCAGTGTGGCTTGATCCTGAGACGTTTGTGTCCTCTGTCCCAGGGATAGAGACTGAAGGAAGCTCCGGTCAAGGGGGTGGACAAGATGTTTGGTACAACAGAGAAGGCATAGATTGTTTGCCCACAATGGACAAGGCCATCTCCATGGCTTGGAAGGCAGGCTCTCCCGTAGAGGGATGGAAGCCCGGACCTGAAATAGACCCCTTCAGAACCGTGGTCCCACCCAGCACCAAAAAGGCCACCTCCGAAGCTGAAGCCAGAGTCAAGCTTACATATGCCGAAGCACCAAGGGCCATGGAGGGCTCCGAAAGTGTCAAAGTCAAACCCTGCCCCTCGGAACCAGCAACAAGGCCTCGACCCCGGGAGGTCTCCAGGTACAACAAACTCGAAGAACTCAGGGTAGCTATCGGTGCTGGAGAAGGAGCACTGACCAGTACTGAAACGGTCAAAGCTGGGAATGTTGGTAACAGAGGCTTCGAAAACTCAGCTGGAGTCGAAGGAGAAATAAGTGACGTGGAAGAAGGGAAGGTTGCAGAGCTAACATTGCTAGGAACAGTAAAAGGAGGTAATCCCCTCGCCGTAAGGAGCTGATCCATCAGTCTCATAATATCAGATTTGGACAAACTCTTGGTGGATCGAACTGAAGAAGCTGATGGAGATTTTGGTGGATGTTTCTCCAAAAAAGGACTGAGAGGACGGTCCACTACAAGTGAAGGGTCCTTCATTTCTGTTCGGTTGGTCAGTACTGAAGAGGAAGTGTCCTTAATAGACATCAGTACCAAAGTAGTTTGTACCAAAACAGCTACTGAAACTATCGGCACTGAAGAAGTCAGTGCAGAAACAGGCACCGAAGGTTGAATGTTTTGGCTCACTGATTCCAAGGGAGTTTTCAGCACCATGGCAGTTTTGGGCATTTTGCTTGGCAGTTCCGATGAATGTGTCAGAACCAGCAGACTTCTTTTCTTTGGTTTGGTATAGGAGGAAGAAAAAGAAGATGAACTGGCTTCAGTTTTAGGACCAGATAAGGCCTTATCAAAATCTGATTTAAGAAAACCTTCCAGAATTAACTTGTTTTTATTGTTTTTATGGTCAATAAGAGTTCTGTGGCTAAAACTAAGAAAGACTGCACAGTGATCTTGTAGATGGACCACACCAAGACAATAAACACAAAGAGTGTGTCCATCTGAAATTGGAAGATTAGTGTCACATTTCTGGCACCTCTTGAAGCCCAAAGTGCCTTTAATGGGTTTGTCAGCCATTACAAATAACAAAGGCCACACACACACACACACACACGTACTGAGAATTCAGAAAAGAAAGGGATTTTTTTTTTTTTAATAAACTAAGGGGAAAAAAAAAGGCAGGAAGGAAATAAATACCAGCAATGGTATTTAAGAATACACGAAGGTAAAAAGGGGAAAAGGTACCATCGATGGTACTTAAGAAACTACCTAACAGCAGATCAGAAAAGTAAAACAACGCATGCACAAACTAGACTATCTAAAAGAGGAGTGGGTAATATAGATACAAGGGAGTATAGAGAGAAAATAGGAAAATGTAACTCAGTTTTTGAAAACAAGCTGTCGCTCAAGAGCTCAGAGAGAATGTGTCTGGCACTATGAAGTGGCAAACGAGATCTGAGGTAATTTGGTGAGGAGCATTATGGGTAGGACTTAGCTCAAGAGTTTTTGGAAGGCGCGAGCTGAATAACGGCAGAGTCAGTTCCGAGGCTCAGAACCGAGCCCACAGTCAAGGATTACGTGAAGACTGACAACATCAGATCCTAAGATTTTCTGCTTTACCAGAGCAGTTGAAATAAACAGATTGAATTAATTTTATGCTTTATGAAAGTACAACTAGGTGTCTGGACTGGTGTTCCACAATTTGTTAAGTGAATGGGCACATGGTGAGTATGCTCCAAACCTAGAAAAGATGCAATCTTACCAGCAGGAAGTTGATCTTGACAAAACTGTTGCAGAAAGGCAAAGTATTAAAAACTGGAGACAGGGTATTTGTGAAAAATTATTATTCACTGTACACCAGTGTGAAGTGAAGCAAGTTTATCCAAGCAATCAGGAAATGTTGAGAGGCAGGTATGAGATTCAAACTGCTGTATTTAGCTGTTTTTACAATATTTTTTTCCTGGAGACCAAAGACTGTTTTGATGCAGAACAGGCTAAGGAGAAAATAAAAACAAGTATCCAACAAAGTGAGGCAGCAAGAAGAAGAGGACCCTGCTTCTCATTCTTCTGACAACAAAGCCCATGGATGGAGTTTGCCAGTGAAATCTTTTTCATTAGTCCAAAGTAAAATACTTGACAGAAAAAAAAAAGTTATGAACTCACCATAACGTTCCATCTAAGTAGTTGTACTTCATTTGTTTTCAACCTGTGGGTCTTCGGATTCGCATCGGATCCGACACGGCTGCATTTTCCAGCTATGGCTCTGAGCTCCATGCTCCTCCCCTTACCCATAATGCCCCCTGTCTCCCTTCTCCCCTCAGATTGAGTTTGCTGCCTAACATGTATCAGACAGCCGACCCAATGACACCTTACCACCAAGATAACCAAAACAAAAAACCCTTAGCCTGGACAGGACCAAGGATCCCAACAATAACCATTTGATAGAAAACATATCGTAATCTGAATGATAAGGTTAGGGGGAAGGGGGGGATGGTTGAAGACAAATGAAGTACAACTTACTCAGATGGAACGTTATGGTGAGTACATAACTTCTTTATCTGAAGTAGTTTACTTCATTTGATCTTCGACCTGTGGGACAGAGTCCCCAGCTACCAAACTCTTGGCTGGCCCTCATGGAAGGAAGTTCCGAAGCACTGCAGAGCCAAAGGATGCTCTACTCCTAGAGACAATGTCTAATTTATAATGCAAAATAAATGTATGAGATGAGGCCCACGTAGCTGCTGAACAAATAGCATCCAAAAATGCCCTAGACCAAAAGGCCTCTGACGTAGCCATAGATCGGGTTGAATGAGCTTTCACTTTTTTTGGCAGAGACAGACCACTCTCCACATAGGCTCGACCAATGCACTGTGAAATCCAGTGAGCAATTGTCACTTTCGAAACCAGTTTACCGAAGAAAGGTTTGGCATAAGACACAAAAGGTTGATCAGATTTGCAGAAGGGTTTAGTCATGTGTAGGTAAAACCTCAATTGTCTATGCACATCCAATAAATGTAATTTGTATTCCCCTTTGTTCTGGTAGTTAGGAAAAAAGTCTGGCAAGTTAATGGTCTGATTAATATTGGCTTCCGAAGCTACCTTAGGAAGGAAGGATAGACTAGTTTGTAGCGACACCCTATCTTTATGAAAAATCACGTAGGACATTTTGATTGAAAGAGCCTGAAGCTCCGACACCCTTCTGGCGGAAGTGATGATGACCAAGAAGGCAGTTTTCCAGGTCAAAAATTGCAAATCCACTGAAGCCGCAGGCTCAAAGAGGGGAGAAACCAATGCCTGCAACAGTAAAGTAAGGTCCCATGGCAGGATATGATCATTTACTGGGGGTCTAAGAAGAAAAGCACCTTTAAGAAAAGTCTTACAAAGTTTAGAGGAAGCCAATGAAGACATATTTACTCCACATGAAAATTAGAAATGGCTGCCAGTTGGACTTTAACCATAGAAGAACTGGTGCCTGTTGAAAAATGCTAGCCAGAAAATCTAAGACTGCTGAAAGAGGTGCAGTAAAAGGATCCAGGGACCGCTGAGCATATAGAGAAATATTTCCATTTACTATGATACACTTTTCTGGTAGAAGATTTGTGAGCTGCTAACAGAATGGACTTAACAGGGGACGACAAACCAGGAGTCCTGGGAACCGGAGCAGCCAAGCAGTGAGCTTCAGAAAGTTCAGGTCTGGGATCCTTCGGGATGTGAGAGAAGGTCCAGAACCAGATCCAAAGTCCATGGTGGAACAACTAGATGAGACCTGAGTAGGGGAAGCCAAACCTGTCAAGGCCAGAATGGTGTGATGAGAATCACAGTGCTCCCCAGCCTTCGGGCTTTCTGCAGAAACTTCGACATAAGGGGAAGAGGAGGATATGCATAAAGAAAACTGGGAGGCCAAGCATGAATCACAGCGTCCCTGGGGGTTCACCCGGCAGAGGGTTCAGAGCAAAAAACCCGCTGCATTTCGCATTGGAAGGAGATGCGAAGAGATTGCAGCAAGGACGACCCCACTCTAGAAAGATCTGTTCCATTACTGAAGGATTCAGAGACCACTCGTAAGGCATCAGGATAGATCTGCTGAGCCTGTCCGCTAGAATATTGGACCGTCCCAGAATATGTGTTGCCACCAGAAAACGACTGGTGGAGATCGCTCACTCCCACACTCTCATGGCTTCTCAACACAGGGAATAAGATCTGGTTCCCCCTTGTTTGTTGATATACCAGACTACTGACATATTGTTCGTCTGAACTGCAATCGCTACTAGAGGAAGATGAGCATGAAGGGCCTGCAATGCAAGAACCACTCTCATCTCTACATTGATGTGCAGATAGGTCTCAGAAGGGGATCACGTGCCTTGCACTGTCCTTCCTGAGCAGTGCCTGCCCCCCCAATCTAGTAGGGAGGCATTCGTCGTCACCGTGGTCTTGGGAAAGGCAGGTTGGAACGGGCATCTCTTGCGGGGATCTGGGGACTGAATCCACCACCAAACAGAGTCAATACATGCTCTTGAGATCATCACCAGAAAGGACAAAGGGAGGTCTAACAGGGACCACTGAACCGCAAGTGTCCACTGCAACACTCTCATATGAAGATGTGCCATCGGAAGAATATTGATTGTGGCTGCCATAGACCCCAATGCTCTTAACACTGCCTCGGCTGTCTGTAAATGGGTCTGAAGAATGTGTAAGACATGTAACCTCAGATTGTGTAACCTGTCTGATGTAAGAACACCTTCGTTTGTAATGTGTCCAGCCATGCCCCAATGAAATCCAAAACCTGAACCAGGAGTAGAGCAGATTTGTTCATGCTGATTGTGATGCCCAACTTGTTGGCTAGCTGAAGGAAGGAGTCCCTAGCCTGACCAAGTAGACACTCTGAAGGGGCAGTAAAGAACCAATCATCCAGGTACAGAAAGACCTGAATACCCCTGAAGCCTCAGGTGAGACGCTACTACCGCCATTACCTTGGTGAACACCAGGGGGCTGTGGTGAGACCAAAGGGAAGGGTTCAAAATTGATAATGATTGGCTCCTAGCCGGAAGCGACAGAACCTTCGGGAGTGCCTGTCCATCTTGATGTGATAGTACGCGTCCTGGAGATTGATTGAGCACATCCAGTCTCTGGCCTGCAGATAGGGCAGGCTAGACTGAATCGTGACCATCTGGAATTCTGTCTTGGTTACAGACAGGTTCAATTTGGACAGATCCAAGATTGATCTGATGTCCCCCGTCTTTGTCGGCACTACAAAGAACCTGGAATAAACTCCGGACTGGTCTGGGGGGACCGGTTGGATGACTTTTCCTTAGCAGTGAATCTATTTGTACTGTTGCCTCCTCCCTGTGAGTGGGTGAGACATCCAGGAGGGCTTTGTTGGATGGGGAGGTTCCTGAAATGGAACTGAATATTGTCTGGATATGATGCGCAACACTCATTGATCTGTTGTTAAGGATTCCAATGCTAAAGGGTGTAGCGACAAATGACACCCAACTGCCTCCAGAGATGAACAGTTGGGCAACCCCTCAGGGCTGCTGCCCAGGTTTATCTGAGAAGGGTTCTCGGGACCTGAAATTCCTAGGACCCCCCTCTGCCTCTAGGGCAGCATCTGTCAAATCCCCCTCTGCCTCTGGGGGAAGGTGACTCATGGATGTTCCGGGAAAATGCCTGAGACTTGCGGAACCACATCTTCTATGGGCCTCGCTGGTTCCTGGAAAAGGACTTTTGAGGTGGGGAGAAGCGGATCCCAATGGCAGACAGTGTCTTCCCATCCTGTTCGCTCTGGACCAAAGTCTCTCTGACCGTCTTCCCAAACAGGGAAGAACCATCGTAAGGGGCACTGGTAAAATCCACCGTGAAGGGCCCAGAGAACTGACATAACTGGAGCCAGGCGTGACGCCTGATGGCAACGCCTGTCCCCACCACCCATACAGCTCCCTCCGTGGCGTGGAAGAGCAAATGCATGGACATGTTGGCTACTGCTTTTAAGGTGGTCATTCGTGCATCGAAAGTCTTCCTGTCCACTGCCGACATGGATCCGTCGATTCTGTGATGTCCTTGACAAGATCTCTCTGGAGTCGGATGACGTGCGCTATACAGTTCAACGCCCTCGCAGAGAAGGTCACTGAAGCATAAACTCGCTTCCCAAAGTAATCCATCGCTCTCAACTCTCGGTCAAGAGGGTGGAACATGGAGCTCACCTGCGCGAGCTCCTTCTTGGTGGCCACCACCACATCACAGAATCTACAGGGGACCCCTTGTGCCAATGAAGCTTGTCCAAGGGGGGGGGGACTCAAAACCTTATCTGGACGCTTAGGTATTGGCTCTATGTTGTCTGGCTCCTTCCAAGCCCTAGATGTTATCACAGTTCCACAAGTGGTTCGACAGGAGGGGACACCCAAGAAGTAGATGGGCCTGAGCCAAATGCCTCCAGAAACACGGTCTCATCAGAGGCTGGCTTTGGGGTGGACCCCCCCATCATCTGGTGGAAAAGCTCCATGATGTCCCCAAACGAGACATCCTTGGGGGGGGGGGCGACCTTGGGGAACCTTCCCCTTCATCCAAGTCCATTTCCTCTGTGAGGGACTCTGATGGAGAGTCCAAGTGCCTCCTTTTGCATGTATGTTTGCGGGGGACCTCCTCAGGGGGACTGTCTGGGCAGGCCTCGCAAACGGGCTGTTCCGAAGCCAGAACTACCTGGGGCATTCCAGGGACAGCTGTCCCTGAGAGGGCAAGATGGCCAGAACCACAATCAGAGCCAGGGGGGTCTGGACGGATTCAGAGGACAAGATGATCTGAGGTCTCAACCACATGACAACCCCCTCCACCACGTTGAATGCAGAGGGGGAACATGCCTACTGGGCAGAACAAGCGGTAGTCGCTCCCCCTTGCCCTGACAGAGGAGTCAGAACTGAATCTGCTGGAACTGAGACACCGAGAGGGATCCTCCTCTCTGACAGGCTCAGAGCAGAAGACACCCCCTCGGATCTGACCCCGAGGCTGAGGCTCCAAGAGCTCAGATCCGACAAACTCAAGGCACCGGCTGGCTTCGAGGTACAGGGTACCATCAGCGCTGACCCCTCGACTCCAATCGTCCTCGGATTCAACGACTCCGAAACAGTGGGTCAGATTAGAGAAGGAGTAATAGGACGGAACAAAGGTTGGAAGGAGCCTGCTTGGGAGGGAGATAGCCTGGCAAGACCCCCATTTGTATCTGAGTGCAGATAAACCTCTGCATCATCTTGTCCATCTCCGCTTCCATCAAGCTTAGAGTGGAGTGGGAAGACACTGCCAAAATTGGAAGGGAGTGCAGGTGGGGGGGGGAGACCTGGCAGGAGACCGGTTTCATTGTTCCTTGGGCTCAGGTGAAAACCTAGAGGACCTGAGCCTAGGAGTCACAGGCCTGGATACATGCTTCACTTTCGGTGACAGACCAGCCTGCGACAAACAGTCAGGGGATTGCTTGCTACGCCGGTCCTTCTTAACCTGATCCCCTTCCCTGGACCTCTTGGCGGGACTGAGAGTCCCAGAGGCTGGGGAAGACGGAACAACAGCCGCTGCTTTCCCTGCAGGGGAAGAGTTGACAGCAGTCCCAGCAGAAGAGGCCAACAGACCCTTACGGATCAATTTGCCCTGCCTGTCCTTAAGCGTCCTGGGGTTAAACCCAGAGCAACTAGGACAGGGGGACTGGAGGTGTTCAGACCCCAAGCAGACCACACACAGAGTATGGCCATCTGCCAGGGAAAGCTTATGGCCACACCCTGTGCACTTTTTGAAACCAACCTTCGGGGCATCCGCCATCCCTTCAGCCGGCCCAAAAACACGCACACGCACTCACATGGGAAACAGAAAGTGAAGGAAAGAAAAGCCTTTTTTTTTTTTTCTCTAAACGAAGAACCCAGGGGAAGTACAGAAAAGGTCAAGAGAAAAGAAAGTCAAGAGAAGCCTAAAAAAGAGAAATACAACCTCACAAATACCACAAAAAACGCTGGAGCTCGGCCCATGCTTGTTCACTCTCAGGTGGCAAACGAGATCTGAGGGGAGAAGGGAGACATGGGGCATTATGGGTAAGGGGAGGAGCATGGAGCTTGGAGCCATAGCTGAAAAATGTGGCCATGTCAGATCTGATGCGGATCTGAAGACCCACAGGCTGAAGATCAAATGAAGTAAACTACTTCAGATCACAGGAGATGACTATAAGAATCAGGAGTACATTGGGCTTGAACCATAGACTGATGTTGGGAGATAAAGATGATTAGAAAGAAGACCAGCAACACAGAAATTAGTGAATAAATGGGAGACTATAATGCATCAATCCCCACTGGGGTTAGGGATGGACAAGAAAAAGATGTTATGTACTCGCCATAACGTTCCATCTGAGTAGTTATACTTCATTTTTCTGCAACCTGTGGGTATATGGATCCATATCGGATCTGAGCAGGCAACTTTTCTTCTAGCATCTGCTCCAAGCTCTGAGCTCCTCCCCTTACCCATAATGCACTACCATCTCCTATCTTTCCTCAGATCGAGTTTGCTGCAACTAAATACATAAGCAAGTCAGCCCAATGAACCAAACCTGAAAAGATAGGGCAAGGTCCAGGGGACAGAGGGAGGGAATGTTGCAGAAAAATGAAGTAGATGGAATGTTATGGTGAGTACATAACTTCTTTATCTGAAGTAGTTAACTTCATTTTATCTGCAACCTGTGGGACAGAGTCCCCAGCTACTCCAATCCTGGGAGGCCCTTATGGAAGGATATTCCTGAGCACTGCAGAACCAAAGGATGCTCTACCCCTAGAAATCAGATCTAATTTGTAATGGGAAATGAAGGTATGTGAATTGGCCCAGGTCGCTGCTGCACAAATGTCATCCAAAGGAACCCTAGACCAAAAGGCAGCAGAAGTCGCCATGGACCTGGTAGAGTGAGCCTTACCAATACCAGGAGGAGATAAACCTTTTGCTTTGTAGGCATGTGAAATGCAAACAGTGATCCATCTGGCCAAAGAAACTTTAGAAATAGCTTTTCCCAGAAATGCTTTGTTAAAGGAAACAAACAACCGGTCAGTCTTGCGGAAAGATTTTGTTCTATGAAGATAAAAACAAAGCTGTCTATGAACGTCTAACAAATGAAGTTTGTATTCACCTTTATTTTTGAAGTTAGGAAAGAAAACGGCCAGATTAATGGACTGGTTTATGTTTGCTTCAGATGCCACTTTGGGTAAGAAGGAAGGATTAGTATGGAGACAGCCCTATCCTTGTGTAAGACCAAATACGGAGGCACGGCAGACAGAGCTTGAAGTTCAGAAATCCTCCTAGCAGATGTAATGGCGATTAGGAAAGCTGTCTTCCAGGATAAAAATTTCAAATCCACCGAAGCTGCAGGTTCGAACGGAGGAGCCACCAATGCCTGTAAAACAAAGATAAGGTCCCAAGGAGGCAATGAATCCTTGACAGGTGGATGTAACAGAAAATTACCTTTAAGAAAAGCCTTACACAGCCTAGAGGAGGCTAAGGCAATGTTGTCTTCACCAACATGAAAATTAGAAATGGTTGCCAATTGTACTTTCACTGTGGAGGAACCAGCTCCCTGCTGAAAAATGCCAGACAAGAAATCCAACACCACTGGAACAGGAGCTGTAAAGGGATCTAGTTTTCTCTGTGAAGCCCAAATGGAAAAGCGCTTCCATTTACTGTGATAAAGTTTCCTAGTAGAATCTTTAAGAGAAGCCACCAGAATGGATTTTACCAGGGATGAAAGACCAGGAGTCCTGGCAATCAATGGAACTGCAGCAACCAAGCTGTCAGCTTGAGGCTGCCCACATCGGGTGGACGGGCCCCCGACGGATGGGAGATTAGATCCGGGCAGGGATCCAGAACCCATGGGGGAGCTAAGAGATGAGACCAAAGGAATGGGAACTAAACCTGACGAGGCCAGAATGGGACAATGAGGATAACATTGCACCGCAGTTGGCAAGCCTTCTGAAGAAACTTCAGAATGAGTGGCAATGGTGGATAAGCAACAGAAGCCTGGGGGGCCAAGCATGGACTAGAGCATCTCTGGGGACTTCCCCTGGTGAGGGAATCAGAGCAAAGAACTCACTGCACTTCGCGCTGGATGGAGATGCAAAGAGATCGCAGCAAGGCTGACCCCATGAACGGAAGATCTCCTCTGCTACGGACTGTTTCAGAGACCACTCTTACGGCATCAGAACAGCCTGACTCAATCTGTCCGCTAAAATGTTGGAGCGCCCCGGGATGTGCGTTGCTAACAGAAACCGACCGGTTGAGATCGCCCATTCCCACACTCTCATGGCCTCGTGACATAGGGGGTAGGATCTAGTTCTCCCTGCTTGTTGATATACCAGACAACCGACATGTTGTCTGACTGAATTGCAATCAATCTGAGAGGAAGGACAGTGTGAAAGGCTTCCAATGCTAGAAGCACTGACCTCATCTCTAGAACATTTATGTGCAACTTGGTCTCTGACTGGGACCACGTGCCTTGGACTGTCCTTCCCAATGTCCCTCCACCTGAGTTGGGAGGCATCTGTGGTCACTGTGGCTTGAACTGGAGATGACGTGAAGGGAGTCCTTCTGATATCTCGGGTGAACTTAACCACCAAAGAAGAGACGTCCTGCAGCCGTGACTGATCCTGATCGGAAATTCCATGGGCAGGTCTAGCCAAGACCATTGAAGAGCCAGAGTCCATTGAAGAACCCGCATATGAAGGCGTGCACAAGGGATAATCGATATGGAGGCCGCCATGGAGCCCAGAGCCCGGAGAACCTCGCTCACCTTTGGAGACTTGGCATTTGCAATCTGAGCTATGTGGCACCTGAGGTGTAAGATCCTGTCTAGAGTTAAGAATACCTTCATCTGCTAAGTGTCTAGCTGTGCCCCAATTAAGTCTAGAACTTGTACTGGTTGCAA
The DNA here is from genome assembly GCF_019279795.1 of Protopterus annectens. NCBI lineage: Eukaryota > Metazoa > Chordata > Ceratodontiformes > Protopteridae > Protopterus > Protopterus annectens. The sequence continues at coordinate 332,713,568 of NC_056745.1, read as the reverse complement.
ATGGGATTTCTGAACATTGACTGTAATTCCCAGTAGATCTGCCAACCAAATGAAGTAATCTCGGGCCAGACAGAGGTGATGCTTGTTGGGCGCAGCGAAGAGCCAGTCGTCCAGGTAAGGAAACACCTAAATACCCTGAAGCCTCAGGTGAGCAGCTACAACTGCCATTACCTTGGTGAACACCCTGGGGGCTGTGGTGAGACCGAAGGGTAGGGTTCTGAACTGAATGACTGGCTCCCAGCTGGAAGCGCAGAAACCTCCTGGAGCGTCTGTGTATTTTGATGTGGTAGTAAGCATCCTGGAAGTCTAAAGAGCACATCCAGTCGCACTCTCGGAGATAAGGTAGAATGGACTGTAGGGTGACCATCCAGAACTTCTGTTTGGCTACAGACAGGTTCAATGTTGACAGGTCTAGAATGGGCCTGAGGTCCCCCGTATTTTTTGGCATCAAAAAGAACCTTGAGTAGACGCCTGATCCAGACTGATAGGGGGGGACCTGTTTGATGGCTCGTTTGAGAAGCAGCTTTGAAACCTCTATAGCTGCGGCCTCCCTGTAAGCGGGTGGAACATCCGGGAGGTGTTTTGGAATATTTGGAGGGGCAACAAATGGGATAGTGTAACCTCTGGATATTATCTGCAACACCCAGCAATCTGTCATAATGGACTCCCATGCCACTGGGTGTAAGGACAATCTTCCCCAGACTGGACCTCCAGAGTAGGACAGTCGGAGAACCCCTCAGGGCTGCTGACCGGGTCTATCAGGAAAAAGGTTCCCTAGACCCCCTCTACCTCTGGGTCGGTGTCGATCCTGTCCCCCTCTGTCTCTGGGGGAATAGTTGTTCTGAGTATCCCGGGAAAACTGAGATTTTCGGAACCACATCTTCTTCTGCCCTTTTTGATTCCTAGAGAAGGACCACTGAGTGTTAGAGAAGCAGATCCCGATGGCAGACAAAGTTTTCCTGTCCTTTTCGCTTTGGACAAGTGTGTCACGTACTGTCTTCCCAAAAAGGGAAGAACCGTCATAGGGAGCGTTGATAAACGTCGCCTTGAAGGGGTCCGTGAACTGACACAACCTGAGCCAGGCATCACACCACATGGCTATGCTTGTCCCAGCTGCCCTAGCTGCTCCTTCCATGGCATGGGAAAGGAGCCGCATAGACGTGCTTGAGACTGACTTCAGAGTAGACATTTTCACAGAGAGCAACTGTTTGTCCTGCGGCGATAAAGACTCTGGGGGCGACTCAGCGAATTCCGAAGCAAGATCTCGCTGAAGCCGGATCACATGTGCCAAATAGTTCAGCGCACGGATTGAAAAGGTCGCTGAGGAATAGACGCACTTCCCAAACCTATCCACTGACCTGGACTCCTTGTCTCGGGGGTGGACTGAGGAACTCTCCTGTGCTAGTTCCTTCTTGGTGGCCGCTGCAACCAACATAGCATCAACTGGGGCTCCTTTTGACCAAGGTTGCCTGTCGGAAGGGGGTGATAAAATTTTGTCAGGGCGTTTGGGGATGAGCTCTATGGTGTCAGGCTCCTTCCATGCCTGCGTGGTGATAAGGTCCACCAAGGGGTCCACTGGCAGGGACACTCAGGAAGTAGATGGGCCCATGCCAAAGGCCTCCAGGAACACTGACTCATCCCCAGAAAGTTTTGGGGCTGACCAACCTCCCCTCTGGCAGAGGATCTCCATGATTTCTCCGAAGGAGACATCTTCGGGAGGTGACCTGGGGGAACCTCCTCCTTCATCTAAGTCAGTGTCTGTAGTGAGGGACTCGGGGGTGTCCAAGTGCCTCCTTTTGCACTTGCGCTTACAGTGACCCTCTTCAGTGGGACTCTCAGAAGAAGATTCGTAAGCCACAGGGAGTTCCTCAGGGGAATTAACGTGGGGATCCTCTGGCACGGGCTATCCCTGAGACAGGATGAAGGGAGTCTCGCCAAATCCAGGGGGGCCTAGGTAGAATCCGAGGGGATGGGCTGGGGTCTCAATCCCTGGGAGAGAACCCTCTCCACCACTTCGAAGGCCAAGGGAGAGTGGACCTCCTTAGCACCCAGCAAGGAAGATGCCCTCCCTGGATCCAGGGGACCGGAGCCGAAGCAAGGGTAGTCTGAGGAAACGGGTCGGATCCAAAAAGGTCAGTGCCAAAGAATCCATTCCCTCGGGTCTGACTCCCTGTCCACAGCTCCAAGAGTCGCTCAGATCCGAACTAATCGGATCCGAGGAACTCAAGGTAACAGCCGGAGTCGAGGTTGGAGGAACCGTTGGCGCCGAGCTATCAGCTCTGAAAATCCTTGAATCCAAGAGCCCCAAAGCAGAAGCATGGATCGGGGAAGGAGAGATGGGGTGGAAAAAGGGCATGGAGGTTCCCCCTCCAGAGGGAGAGGGGCCTGGCAAGACTCTAACCTGTATTTGGGTCTGAATAAATCTCCGCATCATCCTGTCCATGTCCAAGTCCGATAAACTCCGAGTTGACCTCGAAGAGGCCACCGACTCAGATCTGGCTGGTCTGCGCAATGATGGGGAGGAAGGCCTCTGGTCCAAATGTTCCAATGGCTCCGGTGAGAAACTAGGAAACCAGAGCCGTGGAGGAACTGGCCTCATGGCCTTAGAAGGGGGACTAAGAAAGAGCTCTCTGTCCGGGGATCTCTTGCGAGGTCTGTCCTCTCTCTTGTCCCTATCCTCTTTGCGCCTTTCTCTGTCTTTTTCCTTGTCAGCCACGCTGACTGTAGATTTGTCTTTATTTTATTAGGCCCAGCACCAGAAGAAGAGGGAGTTTGAGTCCCTGTCTGGGTGGGAGGTTGAGCACTAGACACCGAGGCCATGACAGATTCCAGAATGGATGCAGGGAGAAGGCCTTTGGCTACTAAACTGGCCTTCTGATCCCTGAGGGCCCTAGGATTGAACCCGGTGCAGATAGCACATTGAGTGGACAAATGTGCCACTCCCAAGCAAATCACACACAGAGTGTGACCATCAGCCGGAGAGAGCTTATGGCCACACTGTACATTTCTTAAAAACAGATTTTGGCTGATCAGCCATGGTCCTGCACCCAAAACGAACACTACCTACCAGAAAAACCACACACAAACACAGGTAAGGGAAGGGCAGGCCTAACAACTAGTCTACCAAGTTTAACAAAACTTTTTTTTTTTTTAAACCGACGAACAAGCGATACACTAAAAAAGGGGAGAAAGGGAAAAAAAATCAATCAGACACGCACGAGATTAAGTATTAATAACACTTACTATCCCTGAGCTCAGAGCAAAGGAGACCACGATGCACACTACTGGCACGGCAAACGAGATCTGAGGGAAGATAGGAGATGGTAGTACATTATGGGTAAGGGGAGGAGCTCGGAGCTTGGAGCAGATGCTAGAAAAAAAGTTGCCGGCTCGGATCCGATATGGATCCGTACACCCACAGGTTGCAGATAAAATTAAGTTAACTACTTCAGGTATACAGCTTTGCAAGAAGAAGTGGTTGAGAAAGAAAGGAATTTTGTTGACTCTGTTAAACTTGTTGGAACACTACAAAAATATACCCCACTATATGTCAAAAGACACTGAAGGGCATAAAGTAGTAAATGTGTGCAACACTTGTTCTCATTAATATTTGTATAAAAATGTCAGCATGTAAGCAGTTTTGTATAATGTGCAGTTAGAGGAATTTTAAATGTGAAGTTGGAAGGAGTCTTCATGGTGACTGCTGTATATGTTAGAAACGTTGAAGCGAGTGTTTAAGTTGTAAGATGTACAGGCTGTAACAAGATAAAGTCTGGTCAGAAGGAAGCTAAAGTTAATGTTGCAATCTTAGATGTTGGGTTGGGGGTGGGTGTAAAATTGCACTGATATATGCAGAATTAAGATAGTAATTTTCCTTGTATTTACAAGGGTGGATGTCTAGATTAATGCTCTTGGCTTAAGCTGTGGACAAGATTTTGAAAGTAAATTTGCTTGAAAAATAAGACAAAATGATGAAAAGCATGGAAAATGATAGTCTTGCATCTGTAAATTTATTTGGCTTGTTTGCTTTCAGTTAATAAATGCTCTCAACTAGAGAAAAAAAAGGTTCATGTTTTAGCACCTGTAGTTATGAGATATTTCTCATAGAAATGACTACCACCGAAAAAGGGGTTATCTCCGAAAGATATTCCACAGCTGTTGAGTCTGTTAATTCAACAGAAGGCAATGCCAATTTCTTCTAACATGATATTTAAATCCCAAAGTGGAAAGCTTACATTTCTGTACGTTTTTAAAATATAGGATACTTTTTAAGAGGGTTTCGATAGTTCAGGTGCATTTTGAGGACAGGATCAGAGGCAAGTTGAGAAAGCTGATCCATGCACTTTGAGGAATAAAGTGTTTTACTAAATGATTACTGCAGTAAAGTACCTGTGAATAATGCAACTTCAAGTACTTAAGCCCTCCTGTTGAGCCAAACTTGAAAATATCTTCCACTTCTGAATTTATGCTTTTCTTGAAGCAGTCTCAGACTTGCAGAGGATCTGCAGGACATCTGAAGAAAAGACAGAACTCTTGGAAATCAGAACCTAATCCAACATGCTGAAAAACTGAGAGGTTTCAGATTCTCATGTAAACAGTAAACCTACTAAAACAACATGTTTCTCTTTAAAGGAAGAGGGTGGAGAGGCTGCCAGGATCTGAGTTTCAGAAGTACTGAAAGTACAGTCGTATAAGAGTACTCAAAAAAACTGCAGATGTTTGAATAGAAGAATCAACACTCTCTTGGGAGTTTATGATTCTTCATATTCCCCCGGAGAATCTAAATAAATCAAAAACGATTGTAATTATGAATATTTGCCTATTAATGAAATTATATATAACCACAAATTGGTTGAACCCAGCCCAGACATCGTGGGAAAATTTCAGATTGTTGGCAATAAAACACATCTTAGCGCATAAACTGTTAATTAGTGATCACAAGAAAAATATCAACAACATAAAAATCTGGGAGCAAATTTTTAATATTATTTTGGCTTAAGAGGTTACTATCCACTTTTTCTCGGGAACCAGAATATAGTCTAAATCAATCTTAGATTAGATAGAAAATGTACAGAAAAGACAGATTGTTGGCTTGGATTTGTTAATGTTGGATTTTTTTTTTTTATTATTTTCCTTTTGATTGTGAGTGCTGTACCTTTGATCAATACATGAGGTTGATATATATGTGAAATTAACCAATGGAAGCATTTTGTATATATTGTATATAATGTGTGAATTTGTAATATGGTTGTGAAAAATATTATTGAAAAAAAAAAAAAAGAAATGTGGGTAACTTACAAAATGAATGTGATTAATCCACAGGTGGACATCAGTCTGCTGGCCAGTTCATAAAGCAGTTGGATATCCCGAGATGAGTTGTTACTAAAACTGTCAACAGAAAACCCACTTGTAAAAGACAGTGTAATTAATCTATGCCAGCTTCTGTTTTTTTTTTTTTTGTACTAATATCTCTTCAATTAAAGTATGTAACCAACAGATGCTGTTATAGTCTAGAACTCTTTGTAAAGCTGAACTGGATCTAGAGATGGGAAGTACAATTCACTGTAACTTTTAAGTTTATTTATTTTTACAGGGAAAAAAGCCACCAAAACTATGCCAAATGGTATCACTGCCACTGACAATTGCGAGAAACAGAATACTATCTGCACAAGTCCCACTTGTAATGATAATTCAGATGTAGATGCTCTGGAGCTGTAATCTGACTCTTTAGAAAACTTTAGCACAGTGGCACTTAATCATACTTGTTACCTTCAGAACACTCCATCTTAAGTACAGTGAGCAGTCTTGCATGTATGTTTATAGCTGTATACAGTCCCACTAGTATCACCCTACCCACATCCTAATACACATTTACTTACTGTATTTTTCCCTGCTGTTTGTGCACCACACCCAGCTCTTCAGTATCTTTATTCTTACCCTACACTTTGTACACCAAATTCCCTTCCATGTTTTCTGTTCATGTTCATCTTACTTGAATTTACTAATAAATACTGCCTAATCATCATAATGTCTTATCTTTGGCAATAGCCCCTAAATGATCACCTTCACAGACATACTACTTGTATGCTAATATATGAATTACACTGCCACCTGTTTACTAAATTTGACTAGCCCAGTAAGACTTTTATTATTGCTGTTATGTAAATATTCTTCTTTGGTAAAATCTCACCTTCATTGAAGACAGTGTACCTTTGCTGATTCTGCTTGTTTATATGGTAATTTTTCACATGACTATATTGCTGTTGCTCATGTAACAAGCTTGTAACTGAAAACAGTCCAGAATAGTCTAGTTATTCCACAAATAAATAAACTATAAAAAGCACTCAAGGTAAATGCCCTACTGTATGGCCTAAAGCAAATGCAGGCAAACTCAGCCCACAGGCACTACTAGTGTGGTAGAAGGTTTCGAACCACTCGTGCATCAATCGTTCACTTGAATACCTATGGTCAGTGTGAGCACCCTCACTTAACTAACTGTAGTGTGTTCATCATAAGAAATGGAACACTGCTGCAAGAAATTCAGAAAGTGAATGAGTAAACTAATAAGGTTCACAACATATCCTGCAAGACTGATGTCAAATCTTGTTCTTTTCCTAGACTGTTGACTTTGGAGGAAATGTGAATCCAAATCCAGGCAGTAACCTCACAGACACATTGGGCATAAATATTTTAGGGGAAACCAGCAATGGTTGCAATAGATCTAGTGGTAGGAGCAATGCCACGTACATTCAAAGTGTTATTTTACTTGTACAAAAGAAGATAATTCATCAGGCTAGATGCAGACTGTTTAAAAATTAGATGCTCTTGCTTTCCAGCTGTGAAAGAAAGTTACCTGTTTGTCAGATATTACACCAGCAGGAGCAGAGATTTCCACTCGCCAATCCACATTTATGGCATGCAAGATTCTCTCTACTGTTATCTGGCTTTGGGAGGAAGAAAGGTGACTGAATGGATTGGTTAAGGGACAGTTCAGAAACCAGTTTTGGAACAAAAGTAGGATTACACTTCTGCCAAGACAGACATCTTACTTTAGTTAAACTAGCAAGGCTGTGAGAGAGACAGAGTTATTTCTTCAACCACAAAGTTCAGGTTGCAGCATGAAGATAACAGATATATGGCTATAACATTGTGAAGTATCTCTTTTAGGAATGATTTTATTAATGTACTTGATATTATGAGTGGTTCCATATGGGTGCAAGCAGATACAGCTGACAGGTATACCTTAACAAAAGAATAACGAGTATTTTGGGAAGACACTGCAATACATAGGGAATGGAATAAGGCACACTTTTCCTCATATTAGCAGAAGAATCTAGTCCATTTAGACAACACAAACTTTCTTTTGTTAGCTTCTTTGCCTCCATAAGAAACATCAGATTCTTGGAAAATAAATAAATACACACAGACACACATATATATATATATATATATATATATATATATATATATATATATATATATACGTATGCATAGAATTTGCTTGAAATCTCCCCAGCCACTTGAGGCTGTGGTACAAGTTTCCTCTCCTGCCATATCTACACTCTGCAGACACGTGGTGCTGTAGTTGTCTCTCTTTCAGCCATTTGTGTGAGCTGAGTGAACCAGTCCTGTTTTGCCCAGATGGGAGTAGGAAATCAGTGAAGATGCACTCAGGAATCCCTGATTCCTCTTGGCTGGGAGTGCAATATCTTCTAATGCCTCCATTGTAAAGCATACCTGTGTAGACTCTAGGCAGTTTGTGATTTACTTGGGATTCAAACACATCTATGTTTGAGCATCCCAATGCTTTACAATGTCCAAAAAAGTACAGACCGTCTTTGAAGATGGTTACTATAACTATAAATCATAACATATTTTTTTTTCTCACATAGCTTTTCACCCCAGTCAGACATTTGAACAGCACTCCAATATTATCTATGAAGGCTCACTTTGGAGTCATGCTAGCATTTCATGGTACCTTAGTAGGTGTTAGGCATCTTCCTCTGTGTTTTGAGCCGCATAGCCCCAACAGGGAACTGTGATTGCCCAGACAACTAAGAAATACTGTAATGCAAACAAAATATGACAATAACCATCCTTTGTTTCTTCACAGTTAATCCCTCACTCCTCAGAAATATTGCTACCTTACTCAACACACACTTCACACAAACCATACTATCACTAGCTAAGCACAACCCCCCTACCCTCCAACCCACACCTTCAACTAGTAATCTCCCCACTGCCTTCTCTTTTTCTCCTGTACCTACCTCCAACATAAAAAAAACTCTTAACTAAACTTAAACCCACCAAATTAGCAGCAGACAACCTCCCAAGTGAATACCTACAAATCGCAGCTGATGCTCTGGCCTACCCAGTATTCATCTTGATTAACCGATCTCTGTCAGAAAGTTATGTTCCCACACTGTGGAAAGTTTGTTTGTGTCTTTCGGCTTTTCCTGGTTAGGGGTCGCTACAGCGGAACTCCGTCCGCTAATGATTGGTAGTTGAATTTTACGTGCCGAGTTACCAGGCCTGGCACACAACCTTCAATGAAAGTACGCCCATTCACGCATGTCTCCACACAGAAGATGCTCTAGCTGAGAATCAAACCGGACAGCGTCTTACTGTGAGGCGACAATGCTACCGCAGCACCACCACCACATATAATTCCCCTCCACAAAGGCAGACCCTCCACAGAACTAATCAATTACTGCCCCATAGCTATTCTCTCTCCACTCTCCAAAATACTAGAGAGATGCATACACTCTCAGGTCTCAGACTACTTCCTTACTAACAATCTCCTTTCCAATACTCAGCATGTTTTCTGACCAAACCATAACACCGCCACTGCCTTACTCTCCTTTACTAACACTATCCTTCAGCATAAAAACAATGGCTATCTCTCCTCTGCTACTTTCCTAGACCTATCTAAAGCATTTGACATGGTCCCACTCAAACAACTTATCTCTGTCCTCAATAACCTATCCTTCTCTCAATCAGTCACCAACTGGTTTCAGAGTTACCTGTCTGACCACCAACAATCTGTTGTATGGCAGAATTACATATCTCCCCAACTATCTGTCTCCATAGGGGTTCCCCAAGGATCCATCCTTGGACCCCTACTCTTCTCTGTTTACACCAATAATCTAGCCCCTGACACCAAACATGGCTCACTCATACAATACGCAGATGACTCAACCATCATCTGCTCAGCCCAGTCCCTACCCAAACTGCAAAAAGTCACACAGGAAGCCTTTTCCTCTGTTGAAACTTGGTTATCCGATGCCCAATTAATACTCAACCCAAACAAAACTAAACTACTCATCTTCCAACCCACCAAACATACTCAAAACAACTCTCACTTTAAGATCACAGAAAAAGACAACGCCACTATATACCCAACTGAACACACCAAATTGCTAGGAGTGGAAATGGACAATAAACTAAAATTTGACATTCACATATCCATGACCATAAAAAAAGTCCGCAAAAAACTAGGAGCGTTATACAGAAATAAGCAACCTCTCACCAAAGCAGCAAAGATTTCAATAGCAAATTCCCACTTATCTCCACCCTACTTTATGCCTCTCCAATATATACCAACCTAAGGCAATGCGATCTAAACAAGCTAGAGACCTGCTACAACAAAATCGTCAAATTCGCCACAGGGGCATCCTACTGTAGTCACCACTGTCTCTCACTTGCTGAATTGGGCTGGCTTGAACTCCCTCACCTCCTTCAGTGGTATCAACTCTCATTCGCCCACAAACTAGTAAACCATTCGCTAAATGTCCCATACCTCCAGAATCTACTCTAACCCTATAGCACCACCAGACCACTAAGATCCAGCAATAAAAAACACTTGCTGTTCACTAAAGCCAATAACTCTGCTGGTGAAGCACTATTCTCTTGCACCATAACCAAATTATGGATCTCCCTCCCACCCACAATTACCTCCATACCATCATGCACCCACTTCAAAACTTTACTAAAAGCGCACCTAAAAACATGCTGGCTATGCCCTTGCAACTCCCACTCTAAAATCACCCACCCCATCCAACCACTACCTTTCTTTCCACTCTACTAACTACTTTGGTTATAGCAAGCTCAGATGCTCATAAGCCTAGTACTTATTATACAGCAGGAACTTCTTATTGTAACATTTGTTAATGTCTGTTATGTACTTCACAGATAAAGATTCTAGTTGTCTACTGATGTACTATGGTCTTCATCTGTAAATATGTTGTAAGTAATTGCTATGTTAAATTGTTAATCGCTATGTAATCCAATGTAACTACTGTCTGTTTATTTTAACTGTGGAGCTTTTCTCCCCAGGCCTCCGCTGAAAATGGACCTATGTCTAGTCGGACACTCCCGGTCAATAAATGTAAATAAATAAATAAATAAATAATCACTAGTTATATCTAATTCTTCAAGAGAGGCTGAGAAAAAGTAGATTTACTGTTAACTGCACTTATGGCAAGTATACTTGCACACAGCTATATAAATCATGACATTAGGTTACAGACCCAAGCAAAGGGGGGGGGAGTTAAATGATACCCTGAACCAGTGTTCTGCCCCTAGACTGTACATCTAACTTGAAGTGTATAGTGAAGCCATGAATATGGTCTATGTGGCAACTTCTAAAATGTCTTGAACAGAAACATTTATGAAATATATTGCTGTTCCCTCTGCCCACTGCCATAGTAGAATGCACCCTTATTATACTACATAAAGATGTATTATAATTTTTATAACAAAAAGGTAATACAATGAAACAACAAATGTGTGACTATTTATTGACCGGTAGACCCTTCCCTTTCTCAAAACAGACAAATGGTTAAAAACAGTTAATCAGCATCTCTAATTCCTAATTTTTTTCTTCTGCAATAACTCAAATGTCTACTTGCATCCAGAAAGTGTGAATGATGTTATCTTCATTTTACAGTTTGCACAGAAAACTGGTAGTTGAACAGATTGCTTAAGATGATCTGCTGATACTACTCTTGGCAGGAAAATAAGGTTAGTCTTTACTTTTGTTTTGTAATGAGCATCATTAAAGAGGTTCACACATGAAGGCCTGTAACTCCAAAATTCTCCTACTAGATTGAAACGCATACTGGAAAAATGTCTCCAAAAATGAAATTTTAGCTGAGCAGAATCAAAATAAAGTAATTTCTTTTTCAAAATGAAACTGAAGTCACAAGTGTGAGTATGAGGGAGGTTTTAGATGTAAAGCTCTTTTAAGGAATATTTTTGCATATGGATGTGCTGTAACCTGTGCGAAAACTGGTAAACAAGGAGAAACTGAAGGCATATGGACCTTAATGGATGAACAAACTGAACTGAAATTAAATTATAAAAGTAGTCCAGTAATCTTGAAATGGGATAAGCAAGTGATCTGGGCCTTGTGACACCATAACATAGTCTGTAACATAAAACTCCTTCACTTTACATATAAGCGTTCTTTTCATTAGGGCACTTTGCTACTTTTAAAATGGTAAATACAACAGAAGAACATGAGATATTGTTAGCAATCAAAATTCTATCCTAAGCCACATACACTCTGGCTAGGCTTATAAATGCCTTAGGGCAGACAGCCTAGTACGAACCTATGAACCTATGAACCTAAATGCTGACAGATTTTAAAAAATTACGATTAGGATGCAAAATCCTGCCCTGCTGCTGTGCCAGATATGGATATGTGAACAGGCAATGGCCATGATGGTTAACTGATAAAGCTCATTCATAGAAAATGCCTTGGTTGCTTTGGCCAAGAAGTAGCTGTCAGAATTAGACCAGCTTTATCTTTGTTTAGTTTGAGATGCAATTTCTGGATCTGAATAAATTGGTGGCATACACCAAGATGGAAGTACATAGGGTGAAGAAAGCATATATATCTTCCACACTATCCTGGGAACAATGACATAGAAAACGTTTTGACTTGATTGTTGGGCTGTGCGCAGCAACAAATTTTCCTCTGGCAGACCCATATCTGTGCAAGTCCATGGAAGATGCTTTATTTTTGTTTATGTCAATTAATCTTCTGATCTGGGACATGGACTACTGAAAAACAAGAGGCTGAGCTGCAAAGGTGTATCCCAGATCTGACCATCTCTCTGCGCAGCTGGGAAATTGTGAGTCCTCCCCATTTATGTGCCACATCACTTTAGAGCTGTCTGGTCAGTAAATTCCCTGGCTCAAAATGTATTTATTTACTTTTAATTTACATTTGCTAACTTTGGTACAACAATAATCCACGGACCTTTTTTATGTCTTATCCCAGAAGCATTGTCTGGTTAATCACTTGCTCAGAGTCGCACAGAAGGCAAATGAAGGCTTAGGAAACCTTATTAAGGAATATAGTACATAACTTATTTTACACTGATACAACCAATGCTTCTTGAAGCAAGTCGACTTGCACAGAAATTGGCTACACAGGATTAATTCCAACAGTCTTTTGCTTAAGACTGGCTGTATGACTGTGGCACAATTGAATTTCCAGTGGATAAGTCTTTAGTGTCTCAATATTACAAGAATTTGCTCTTAATGTAGTCAGAAACTGGAATCAATACTCCCAGACAAAGTACAGTTGTGTACACTTACCACAAATGTAGATGTTCAAGTGTATTCACTGTTGCAGTCATCACATTTGGGTTATCTGCCTGCAGGTAGCCCTCAGCGAGCCTGAATACTAGAGTCTTGGGATTTCTAAGTCAGATGCTGTCACTTCTTCCATGACGTCAGGTCGTCAGGGGTATAAAACAAGCAACCGATGCCATTACATCAGTTTTTTTTGCACCAGATGTCAGCTGCCCCCAAAATAGGAAGCAATTATATGGTGTGGAACACCCCCAGCAAAAAGCAAATACACATAGTGTAAGACATGCCAAACCAAAAAGGATAGTTGAAAGCATCAGGGGGCTGGAGGGAGGGTAACCAGGACTGCAACAGTGAATACACTCGAACATCTACATGTATGGTAAGTGTACACAACTGTACTATGTTCTTCGTGTTTCACTGTTGCAGTCATCACATTTGGATTGTTTCCCAAAGCTAAGGAAGGGTGGAGGTAGATTAAGAAGCAATCAGGCCCTGTAAGACTGCTGTGGTAAATTCAGCTCTGGATTTAGAAAAGATAGGCAAGTGGTAATGCTTGGTGAAAGTGTGTACAGAGCTCCAGGTTGCAGCTTCCAGTATGTCCCTGGTAGGGACTCCTCTGAGAAATAAAGAAGAGGTAGATGCAGGCCTAGTGGAATGTGTTCTTATCTCCTGAGGGGTAGGTTTTCCATGGTGCTTGTAGCAGAAATGGATGCAGTGTGCTATACATTTAGATATGGTTTGCTTGGAAATGGCCTTCCCCTCTACCCCTGCAGCAAAGCTGACTAGCAGCTGGTCAAATTTTCTGAGAGGCTTAGTCGTGTCCAAATATAATATAAGCTGTCTGTGTACATCTAGAGAATGCAGTATCCTTTCCCCTTTGTTTTGAGGATTAGGGAAAAAGGTAGACAAATGAATGGAGTGGTTTAAAGCCACACTAGACACCACCTTGGGCATAAAATATGGGTTAGTTCTGAGGGAAACCCTGTCTGCATGGAAGATAATGAAGGGTTCCACTGCTATAAGGGCCTGCAGTTCAGACACTCTTCTTGCTGAAGTGATGGTTAGAAGTAAAGCTGTTTTCCATGAGAGGAATTTCAACTCTGCTGTAGCAGCCGGTTCAAAGGGGAGGGTGTAAGTTTTTCAATACAAAGTTAAGGTCCTAGAGGCTGGAGTGGGAGCTCTCCTGGGGGGGGGGGGTCTTAAATTTTTGGCCCCTCTAAGGAACTGTTTTACCAGAGGATGAGAGAAGAGGGGTGGCTCAGTATTATAATGAGCTGAGATGGCAGAGGCATGAATCTTAATTGAAGAAAAGGATAGGCCCTTGTGGAGCATTTCTGTTAAGTAATCTAGTATATGGGGTAATCTGGGCACAGCTGTGCCCATCCCTTGAGACTGGCTCCAGGAACAGTATCTTCTCCACTTTTCTGAATAGGACTTTCTAGCACTACGCCTCCTTGCCTCAAGAATGGCATCCGGCACCTGCTTACTGGGGGTTGCTAGAGGTGAGTTCAGGGGATTAGCCAGGCTGCAAGGTTCAGGGTCTGAAGCTGACTGTGCAGAATTTGGCCCCCCTGCTGGGACAGCAGGGAAGGGGTCTGAGGCAGGTGCCATGGTTGTAGCACTGTCAGACTGTGCAAAAGAGGATACCTGTGCTGGCGTGGCCTGTCTGGTGCAATCAGGATTGTCCTTGACTAGTCCTGTTTGATCTTTAGTAGAACCTTCGAGAGAAGAGGCAGAGGGGGAAAGGCATAGACTGAGAGGCTTTCCCAGGAAAAGGACAGGGAACCCACCTTCCAAGCTTGGCTGTGGGGATTTCTGGTGTATTATTTGTTCAACTGATAATTCTGAGGAGAAGCAAACAGGTCCACCTCTGGTGTCCCCTATCTATTCCCCAAAAGCTTGAATATTTTGGGTTCTATTTTCCATTCGTGTGGGTTCATGAGATTTCTGCTTAAGTCGTCTGCGAGTGAATTTAGTTTGCCTGGCAGGAATTGAGCTTGTAGGTGCACTTGGTTGCTCCAGGCTGTGTTCCACAGAGCCATGGCTAGTCTGCAGAGTGGGTAGGAATGTGTTCCCCCATTGCTTGTTTATGTACCACATGACTGTGGTGTTGTTTGTATTTACCAACAGTTGTCCTGGAAGAATAAGGCCTTTGAAGGCTGTCAGGGCATTCTGTACAGCTAACATTTCTTTTTGACTGATATGCAGGTGCATCTGCTTTGGGTTCCATTTGCCGTGAATGCACTGCCTGCCATGTGAGCCCCCCCATGCATAGTCTGATGCGTCTGTTGTTAGGGTTTGGGTGGCAGGGGTAGAGTGAAAGGGTGTCCCTAGTTGTGGTTGCAGGCCTCTGCCCACCAAAGGAACTATGCCCTTAGACATGGAATGGTAGGAATTCTTGTTTCCAGGTCCTGAGAATGTTGACACCATAGACTTTTTAGATACCACTGAACTTTCCTCATATGCAGTCTTGCATATGGAATTAACAGAATGCAAGAGGCCATGAACCCTAGAGCTTGCAGTATTTTCCTTGCAGATAGCTGGGTTTTTGTGGCCAGTAGGTTGAAGTAAGTTGTCAAATAAATTTGTTTCTCTGGAGTGAGGAATGCCATCTGGGAAGTTGTGTTCAAGCTTGCTCCCAGGAATACAATCTGTTGGCAGGGTACTAGGTGTGATTTCTTTTAGTTGATGGTGTACCCCAATGAAGTGAGAAGTCTCTTTACAAATGCCAGGTGCTGAAGTAGCAAGTCCTGACTTTCCACCTGAATCAGTAAATCGTCCAAGTATGGGTAAATCTGAATACTTCTCTGCCTGCAAAAAGCAATGGCTGGAGCTAGGCACTTTGTGAATACCCTGGGCGCAGCAGATAAGCCAAAGGGAAGTGCAGAGAACCGATAGTGCATAGCGCCTGCTCTGAAGCGAAGGTATTTCCTGCAAGATTCCCTTATGGGGATGTGCAGGTAAGCTTCTTTTAAGTCTAGGGTTGCCAGCCAGGCATCCTTGGCTAGCATAGGAAGCAGTTGTTGGAGAGTTAGCATTTTGAATTTTGGAACCACCAGAAAGATGTTGAGAATAGATAAAAACAGGATAGGATGCCAGGAGTTTTCTTTTCTGGGAACCAGGAACCATCTTGAATAAAAGCCTTGTCCCCTTTGCTCTGCTGGGACAGGCTGAATAGCCTTGATGCTGAGGACAAAAAGTACTTACTTTTGGACCTCTGCCCACTCGTTTGGGGGGAGGTCTGGCCATCCACTTAGGGTTGGGAGTGAGTGGAAGTGGAATCTGTATCCTAGGGAAACAATGTTTAAAACCCATTTGTCTTGGGTAATGTATTCCCAGGTTTTTGCATGCAGGGCGAGTTTTCCTCCTAAAGGTGCAAGCACTTGAGCAAGGCTTGGGGGAGTTAAGGATAAGTCATTATGCAAGTTTACCATAGGGGGTGGCTTACTACTCCCTGTTTTGAACGTGGGAGCACTGGGTCTATATTAGATAAATGAAAGGTTATCTTACCGTTTTGCTCATGTCAGCATTCAGTACCCCACTGCTTAGATCTGTGCATAACCTGTGACTGAAATCTTGGGGATCTGCTGCCCCTGGGTTTGGACTGAGAAGGCCTGGAAGGGACTGGAAAGGACTAGTTCTTTGAAGGCCAATGCCTACTGAATCTAGGTGGCTGTACTTGTAATAAATCTTTAACAGTTTGCATAGATTTAGCTTTCTCCTCCATCCTTCTGATAACTTCTTCTGCTTTATTGCCAAATAGGAGCTCTTGGTTTAAGAGTGCATTCAGTAATTTTGCTTTGACATGATCTGGCAAGTTTCGTTCCTTAAACCAAGCATGCCTTCTAAGGACAGACCCAGTGACAGCAGCCCTACAAGATGCTTCTAAAGCTTCAAAACCACACTGCAAAGTATGTTTACCAACTTGGTCAGAAGAATGCATTAACGCTTGTAAATCTTTGTGTTCTGCACAGTCAGGAATCAACATAATTTTCTGTTTAATTAGCCCCATAATATGCTGCTGATACTTTAACATATGAAACTGGCAATTTAAAGCCCTAATGGCCAGAGTAGCAGAGGTGTATACCTTCTTACCCCATCTGTCTAAAGCCCTAGAATCCCCATCAGAAGGGGTAGGATTCTTGGCAGTAAGTAGCCTTAATGCCTTTTGGTCCTTGAGAAATGGTCTCTGGATCCGCAGTAGGATTCTTGAAAAGGAATTTGTGAGAGTCAGGTACTCTATAGTACCGGTCAGGTTTCCTGGGAGCTGGAGGCAAAGTATCCGGGGTAAGGCTGGATTCCAAGAAAACATCTACAATCTCCACAACAGGAGGGATAGCTAGAGGTCTGTGCTGAGGCAGGTTTAAAATTTCCTTGAGTCTCTTTTTGGACTGAGAGTAGTCCTGCCTTTCCCAGCGGAAATGCTCTCTAAGGGTATGCAGGGTTTCACCAAAAGAAAAATATTCTGGAGGGGAAGCAGAGGGAATGGAATCCTCTGCATCAGAATCCTCATAGGTAGATAAGAATATGTCCTGGTAGTCAGAAGGAACAGAGATATCAGATTCCTGATCAGAAGAATCAGAAGGAAAATCAGTTCTAGGTCTCTTTGAGGGGGAAAGCTAGGTCTTCAGCCATTTTAATCATTTGTTTTTGAGGCCTGTGGGCCTGAGAATGTGCTTTGGTTGTCGGTTTCCTAGGCATAGTGCGAACTTTTGGCCTGAGAAATTCAGTATTTTTGGCTTGAAACAAAGTCGTCGGTTTAATATGAAAATCGGTAGGCCTGACTACACCCTCAGAAGCCGGTGCCTGCACAGCGGCACTGGACCCATCCAAGGTAGAGACATTCACAGGTTCCATAGTCGAAGAAGCATCTCACGGCATACTGGACTCCGAATGGGTCTCAGTAGAGGACTACCTGCAGACAGATAACCCAAATGTGATGACTGCAACAGTGAAACACAAAGAACACCCCTTGGTTCCTCATAGGAATACTAGCATGAAATACCAGGATCATGCAATAAGCATAGCTCACAGGAACTGTTTTACTGTGACCTTTTGTTGTCTGGTCAAAGTCTGTTAAGACCATTTGAAATTCAATTTACTTTTCCTTTGTAGGGAAAACTTTCATCAGAATTAAGACTATGACTACCTCTGTAAAAGTTGCACACGATTTTTTACACACCTTTATTGAATTTTCACTTGTGGCACAGGCAATCTTACATTTGTATGAAAGCAAGCAAACCATATCAACAAGTTTGCATTCACAAACACTATATTTCACATATATGCTTTCATACAATATAATCAATCCAACATTATATAAACTGTTAATTCCTGGCTTCTAACAAACCCCACCCCTCCTCCAAAACATTTCTCCACATACACTGTTCCCATATGTTCCATCCCTTTCCATATAATTTGCTTCCACCCTCCTCAAAGATCCCGGCCCCCATTCTTCCATCTCTGTTGCAACATTCACCACTTTTTTTTGGCAGTCACCAAAACCAACCCAAGAAGGTCCGACCATGTTGAGGCAATTCAGATCCTGCTTCTGAGCTCAAAAAATTACCTCCCTAGTCATAGCCATTTGCTCTCCAGTATTCCTGACAGAGCACTCTGCAGGGAATTTTAAAGTCTGCCAAACAATTACCCTCCAAAAGCACATGCTCCCAGGTACCTCCCTTCTCTCAATCACACCTTCAAGACCCACCATCCACCTGAGGAGAACTCTTTTGAGTAGGTCTGTGGTATAAATGGTCCTATGCAAACACTTCCAAGCAAACATTCTAAGTCCTCCAGACCTGTTGCATGCCTGGGAGCCACACACATGTCCTTCAACCATTTCCTTGTGACTTGATATCAAAAAGCAGTTAATTGCCTTCTCACAAATACAGAGACAAAATGTAATGCAATGACAACTCTCAGACCCAGTACTGTTTCTGTACATACAAGAAGATATTCCAGCTACACAGTTTTATGGTCTCTCCAGATTCACAAAACACATGGAGACCACACTGGAGAATTATCAATACCCCTTCTGGCATTCATGAAATAAAAAGAGTTGCCGCACTATTTTACGGCCAATACAAAATCCAAAATGTTCCTCCAGAATCAGTCTCATCTGTCAGATATCGCCTTTCCTGCATAAGACAGGAAAAGCTGATCCGATTTTCTGAAGTCCTTAGTCCTATGCAAATAAAAGCGCAGTTGCCTGCGAACATCTAACTGATGTAACTTACACCCCCCCCTGATGGAATGGTTGAGAAAAAACACAGGAAGGTCAATGGACTGATTCAAGTTATTCTCAGAAGAGACCTTAGGAAGTAAGGAAGGATTAGTCCTAAGAGCAACCCTGTCTTTGTGGAACACTAGGTACGGGGCACAGGCTTTCCCAAGAGGTCTAAGGAGCATGATTCTCCTATTTCTGGATCACATACTCGTGTCCCTTGTCACTTTAGTTTCCTGACTGTAACTGGAGAGCTCTTAATCCACCCTGATGCCTCCATGACTGTCTTGTGACAGTTGATGCTTCCACTCATAACTTGCAGAATATGTGCAATTGTCTTAAGATACTAATAAACTCCTGCTTCTTTTTTGACAAATATCAAAAACTCTTTTTCAATCAAACCACTGCCATATTCTCCAAGAAAGTTGCACACTCTGAACAGCTGTTAGGTCTGTGTGTAGTCAGGTTAGATACAGAAAGAGGATATTGTGCCTTTAAGGGCATGCTGCAGTGTAGAATGTGGAACATTCTCACAACAGTTAGAAAAGTATCATGCATTATTTTATTTATTGATATTTGTTAATTGGGTTGGTCCAAGTGAGCCAAAGGCCCACTTTTAGTGGGGACCTGAGGAGAAAAGTTCCAATTACAAATTACAGTCATACACAAAGTAATTCATTCATATAAAAAAGAATTCAGTCATATAAAAGGAATTACATTTCAAAGTGAGTTAATAACAACAATGAAAATAACACAATTAAAGTTATTTTGTACAGGTTTTTGTAAAGTTAGTCAGTAATGACCTCAGGTACTTCACTTGGTGCATTCCAGAACTTAGCCCTGAATGGCCTGACATGCTCCATTCCTCTAGGCTCTTCCTGCCAGATACCCATCCAATTGAGGGACTAACTTCCTGAAGGTCTTAGGTTTGGGAAAAAGAAGTTATGTACCTACCATAACGTTCCATGTTAGTTGTCTCCTCTCGCCTTCTTTCTTGCTGGTTGGGTTTGGAGCCGATCCTCTGCTCCGGCTCGGCCATCTTCTAAAGCTCAACAGCTACATACTGGCTCGAGGCCTCCCCATATCCCATGATGCCTGGCGCTAGAAACCCAGATCTCATTTGGTAAGACTAACAGCAGACAAAATAATGAAGGAATCCATAAGCCCAACTATAGAGACTACCAGGTAGAGTGGGATAGCCAGTTTAAATCCATATAGAAACTCTTCTCGGTCTAGTAGGATAGGGGGATGAAGGGTGGGACTCAAGAAAGAAGGCGAGAGGAAACCACTAACATGGAACGTTATGGTAGATACACAACTTCTTTATGTTAAGTTGTCTATCTCGCCTTCATTCTTGCTGGTTGGGACAGCGTCCCTAGCACCTAATATCCTGGGTGGCTCAGTGGAACAGACTCTTCAGAACATTGGAACCAAAATCAGCTCTGCTCCTGGAAACCACATCCAACTTATAATGCGAGATGAAAGTATGAGGGTTTGCCCACGTGGCTGCTGCACAAATAGATTCCATGGGCAACCTAGCCTGAAATGCAACAGAAGTTGCTAATGCTCTGGTGGAGTGGCCTTTTGGTTTAACAGGCAATTCTTTATTCCTCAGCTGATAGATAAAGGTGATGATAGAAGTCAGCCACCTAGGTATAATTACTTTTGATACTGGTAGGCCTTGTTTGCCCTCTGCATAAGAGAGGAAAAGCTGATCCAATTTTCTGAAGTCCTTAGTCCTATGCAAATAAAAGTGCAGTTGCCTGCGAACATCTAACTGATGTAACTTATATTCCCCCCTGATGGAATGGTTGGGAAAAAACACAGGAAGGTCAATGGACTGATTCAAGTTATTCTCAGAAGAGACCTTAGGAAGGAAGGAAGGATTAGTCCTAAGAGCAACCCTGTCTTTGTGGAACACTAGGTACGGGGGATGGATACAAAGAGCCTGCAGTTCAGAAACTCTTCTCACTGAAGTAATTGCTACCAGAAAAAGTGTTTTCCAAGATAAAAACTTCAAAGAACAGGAAGCTGCAGGTTCAAAGGAGGGCAAAATTAGAGAGGCTAGAATCAAATTCAGACCCCAAGGGGGTGGAGGATCTCTAACCGGGGGCCTGAGCAGAGTGGTTCCTTTGAGGAAGGCCTTACAAAGCTTATGAGACATTATACTACATTCTGAAAAGCCAATGTGAAAATTTGAAATTGCGGCTAACTGCACTCTAATTGTAGTGGAAGCAGACCCGGTATGAAAGAGCTCCGCAAGAAATTCCAGGATATGGTGAACAGGGGCTGAAAAGGGGTCTATATTCTTAGCCTCTGCCCAGGAAGAAAAACGTTTCCACTTACTAGCATAAGTTTTTCTAGTGGTAGACTTGTGCGATGATAAAATGAATTCACGCACCGATTGGGAGATATCAGGAAGCCTGGCTAGGGTTGGAAGTGGAGCAACTACGCCGTGAGCTTGAGAGATTGTAGGGAATGATGCAGCCCGCCTGATTGATGGATCAGGAGGTCTGGAGCTGGGTCCAGAGTCCAAGGCTGCTCGATAAGACAATGATGAAGGAACGGAAACCGTATTTGTCGAGGCCAGTACGGGGCAATAAGGATCATTCTGCAACCCAACACGGTAGCTTTCTGTATCAGCTTGGGAATTAAGGGAAAAGGGAGGAATGCATACAGAAGTCTCTGAGGCCAATCGTGGACTACAGCGTCTCTGGGGGAATGCTCTGGATGTGGAAGGAGAGAGAAGATGAAGGGGGTGGCAAAGAGGTCGCAGCAAAGTTGCCCCCATTTGCAGAAGATTTGGTCCGCTACTACTTGATTCAGAGACCACCCGTGAGGCATGAGAATAGCTCTGCTCAGCCTGTCTGCTATGATGTTGGATTTCCCAGGGATATGCATTGCAGTCAGAAACCGTTGGGAAGAGATCGCCCACTGCCAGAGTCTGAGTGCTTCTCGACATAGGGGGTAGGACCTGGTTCCGCCCTGCTTGTTGATGTACCACACAACTGACATATTGTCCAATTGAATTGCAATTGTCGCAGTAGGAAGAGAGTCCTGAAGAGCTTGCAACGCTAAAAGCACAGCCCTCACCTCCAAGACGTTTATGTGCAGATGGTACTCTTGAGGTTGCCAGGTACCCTGGACTGTTCTGCCCTGATAAAGCCCCCCCCCACCCGATCAGGGAGGCATCCGTGGTCACCATAGCAACTGGAGGGGGAAGTACAAATGGTCTGCCCAGGGGCACTGATGAGGAGACCATCCACCACGCAAGGTGCTTTTTGCATGCTTCTGTGATGAAAATCATGTAAGACATGGGAAGCTGCTGGAAGGACCATTGGGTGAAAAGAAGCCATTGGAGGATCCTCATGTGAAACCGTGCCAGAGGGACGAGTATGATTGCTGCTGCCATGAGACCCAGGGTTTGGAGGACGAACCTGGCTTGAATTCTCTTGCATTCTAACAAGACCTGGACCTGCCGATGAATGACTAACACCCTGTCTGGTGGAAGGCTGGCTGACCTGTCTTTTGTATTTAAGTTTGCACCTATAAAGGTGATAGACTGACAAGGCGACAAAGCAGATTTTTCGAAATTTATAGTGATGCCTAGTATGGAGCACGTCTGGATAGTATAGTCTCTGGCTTGCAGAAGGTGATGCCTGGTGGTAGCAGTGAGGAGCCAGTCATCTAGATATGGAAACACCTGGAATCCTTGCCGTCTCAGGTGAGCGGTAACTACTGCCATACATTTGGTGAACACCCTGGGGGCTGTGGTGAGACCAAAGGGAAGAGCTCTGAACTGATAATGGCTGGCTCCCAGCCAGAAGCGCAGGAATCTTCTGGAGCGCCTGTCCATTTTGATGTGGTAGTACGCATCCTGAAGATCTATGGAGCACATCCAATTTTCCTGACCCAGGAAGGGTAAAATGGACTGTAGCGTGACCATCCAAAACTTTGTTCTTTGTAAAGACCTGTTTAGTCTGCTGAGATCCAAAATGGGTCTCTAGTCCCCTGTCTTTTTTGGTACCAAAAAGAACCTTGAGTAAATTCCAGATTCTTGCTGGTCTACTGGGACTTGCTGGATGGTCCTTTTTCTTAGCAGTTTTGAAACTTCCTGAACTGCTTGATCCCTTAGATTGGGTGGAACATCTGGAAGGGACTTGTTCGACAAGAAAGGAGAGCGAACAAAGGGAATTCTGTAGCCTCTGGATATAACGGACTGTACCCATTTGAGTTGCTGTACGTCTTGCCAGGTCCTTGGGTACAGTGATAATCTTCCCCCGACTGCCTCCAGAGGTGAGCAGCCGGGCAACCCTTCAGGGATGCTGGAAAGGCTTGTCAGAGAAAGATTCTCTGCTGCCCTGGTTTTGCGGACCCCCTCTGCCACGAGGGCAGCATCTGTTATTGTTCCCTCCTCTGCCCCTGGAGGGAAACTCACCAAGTGTGTCTGGCAAGGCTCCCTGGGATTTCCAGAACCACATCTTTCCACTCTTTTGACCCTTGGGATATGGTCTGGAAGGAGTGGAAAAATAGACTCCTACAGCAGAGAGAGTCTTGCCTTCCTGCTCACACCTGGTAAGGGTGTCCTTCACCTGTGATCCAAAGAGAGAGGAACCATCAAAGGGGGTGTTGGTGAAAGACGCTGTGAAAGGTTCCGCAAAGTTACAAAGCCGCATCCAAGTGTGTCTCCTTAGAGCGACGCCTGTGCCTGCGGCTCTACTCGCACCATCGGCTGCATAAGAAATGAGCCTCATGGAGGAGTTCACCACTGAATTAAGAGTCACCAGCTGGGAGGCAACCTTGGCCTGGGTCCCCTCAGCTGATGGATCTTGGAGGGTATCTCCAAGCTCTTTAAGGAGATCCCCCTGTAGACGGGTAAAGTGGCACAAGTAATTCAGAGACTTCATGGAAAAAGTCGCTGAAGAAAACATCCGCTTCCCATATCTATCCATCGTCCTAGACTCCTTATTAGGGGGATGGACAGATGAAGTTTCAGCCAATTCCTTCTTTGTGGCCACTGCTACCACCATGGCATCAACAGGGACACCTTTGGTCAAAAATTGCTTATCCTGTGGTGCAGTAATGAATTTAGCTGGCCTTCTGGGGGTCGGTTCCGCTGTGTCTGGAGCTGACCACGCCTTCCAAGCCACCACAGACATCAGTGGGTCAAAAGGCGGAGACACCCAGGAGGTGGAAGGTCGGGATCCAAACGCGTCCAGGAATACAGACTCATCCTCGGAAGGGCTTAGGGCAGTCCAGTTCCCCCTCTGCCTAAGCATCTCAAGGATGTCCGAGAAGGAGAAATCTTCAGAGGGGGATCTCGAGGACCCTTCCGAATCCCCTAAGTCAGTATCTGATGTGACAGACTCAGCGGAGTCAACATGCTTCCTCTTGCATTTCCTCTTATGAGGTGGCTCCTCTGAATGATCAGGGGAGGCCTCGGAAGAGGAAGATACACCCAAAGGGGTGTCCTGGGGTGCTGGATCCCCACGCTTGGGGTCTGGAAGAGAGGCCGAGACTGACGCAGGCACCCTAGAGGGAGGAGCTGATGGGGTTGACTGTGGGACTGATTCAGGGGCCAGTACACTCCTCATCACCTCGAAGGCATCCCCACCGGAATGCAGAGAGGGGTCCGGTTCGGAAGAAATCAGAATCCCTCTCTGCACCGAGGGTGATGGCTCCGAGGCAGATGTGGGAGCCAAGCTCACCTGAGCCGAAGCACCAAGGGGGAGAGCGGGGTCGAATGCCACTCGCCCCTTCAGAGCCGACAAGGGAGTCCCGGCACCCAGATCCCTCCAAGAATGGAACCATGGAAGTGATTGGAGCCGACGAAGGAACCGAAGGAAAAGGTATCGGAGCCGATGGTTCTACGACTCGAACACCAACAAACTCCGGCTCTGAACACAAAGGGTGAGTCGGAGGAGGAATATCTGCAGACGTGAATGGAGCCGACCCTTGATGAGGTGGGCTGGACAACATTTTAGCAAGGGCCTGCGATTTTAACAGTCTACTGACCACTCTTTCCAAGTCATGGTCCGAAAGTCTTGAGGACCGAGAAGAGTGGGATGAGCGATGACTACACTCCGATTGGAGCAGAGGTGATCTCGGAGCCGAGCATATCAACTCCAGAGAAGGAGATCTAGACCTTTTTTGACTCTCAGAGGAAGAACGTATCAGCTTAACTCACTTTTGGTATCTATTACTGATGTACTAATGTTCAGACAATGAATGTTCCACCTGTTTTATCCTACCTCCTAAATTCCTGAATGAAGCAAAAGTTAGAACTCTTGGTCATCATACATGATGACTGGAAGTACCGAGACAGTTTGATAAACTAGCTGATACAGATGGTACAATGCAGCTATATGACGGACAGTTACCTCCAAGTCATAGGAGGTTGTTAGGCTAATGGCCCTAGGGCCTTTATAACCCTAGCCATGTTATACCCTTGCTCCCTTATTGACCATGTTGTATGGTCTATATTTGCAATGCGAGTCTATGAACAGCACCAACTGCCCCATGTCCAAGACTGATATAGGTGTCTCTCTCACACACACACACACACACACACACACACACACACACACACATATGTATATATATATATATATATTTAGAAACTCACAAACGGCCCCACGATATACACAAAACTCCTCGTAGTACCCAAGGAACAAATGCAGCAAACAAGCGATAACAGTTCAAAGTGCAAGGTTAAATCACTGCTTCACAAAGCCTCGTAGTCAAAGGTTTAAATAATCCAACGCATTTAATTTTGGAAATACATACAAACAAAACGTAAGCGCTTTCACGACCTCATATCGCTTCATCAGACGTAACAACAACTGACAACTAAACCTCATATATATAAGAAATTCAAAACTCTTAATTAGATAATTGATCTATCACATTTAAAGCGCCAACATTTAAAAAACATTTAAAAAACATCAATGGAGAATTATCATAAAAACCTAATGTAAAACCAAACATTAACAGTATAAAAGACAGATGTTATTAGAAACATTTATAAAAACATTTATAACTATAAATGTATCTAGCGCAAAGGTCTAGCCTTAAGAATAGGTTTGATAGTAGTACTGTCATTTAATCCACAGCCCCTGTGCGCCCCCAGCCTAAAAATCCAACGAAGCTCAGCACATTCTGTATCATTAGTAAGGTTCCCCATCCTAATGTTAACATGTTGAACATGTAAAAGATACGGTCATGAACACGGAGAGTACTGTAGGAGTATTGACCTCACCGGCGGCTATAGGTTCGGTATATTCAACACCCATGGAAACAACTGGTGAAGTGTTTGAGAATACCAACAAGCGTGGAGAGGGGGATGTAAGAAGAAAATTAATTAATGAAGGAATAATGGGGTCCGACCCTCCGGTTTTTCCATTACCAATAAGACTAGGAAGGAAGAAATCCTTGGAAGCAGAAGTACAGAGAGGACAGAAAAGGAAGGAAGCACCGCAACAACAACAGCAGGTGCGTACGCTCAAAAAGATGTGGTCCCAAAGGGACTAGTCTGGAATATTTCCAAATATGAGTTGTCTGACATTGAACTAGGGATCCTTAATAAAGGATTGGGTTTCATACCCACAAGCAATATGGACATGAGTGAGGCAATTATTTCAGCACGTGTTTTTGCTAGAAATGTTGCTTTAAAAATGATGTATGGGACTAATACTAGTAATGATAATGTGTTAAAAAAGAAAAGCTTGTTCTTACCACATTTACCATCTAATGTTGACACTTTTCTGAAAGCGTTTGAAAACACTATGTATGATGATACACAATTCAATGTAGGTTGTGGGGAATTTAATATTACTAAAGATGAGCAACGCTGTCTTAGAGATCTGAAAAATAATGTTGACATTGTTATTAGACCCTCTGATAAAGGAGGACCTATTGTGGTAATGGACACCACATATTATCTCAACATCATGTTGGACATGCTTATGACTGATGCCTATCAGGTTATCTGTCAAGAAGAGGTTAATGCAACCATTGATAATGTAAATAGGGCCTTACTTGAGTGTAAAAATATGGGGGTTTTAACCAATGAGTTATATGATTACTTCAAGGTTGATTTTCCAGTTATTCCACAATTACATGGTCTCCCCAAGGTGCATAAACATCCCAAACAGCCAAAGTGCAGACCCATTGTAGCGGGAGCAGGATGGGCTACAGAGGCCATATCTATTTACTTAGACCAAGAATTAAAAGGGGTATTAGGTAAGTTTACGCAAGTGTTAAAGGATACAGAACACTTTTTAAGTGATCTCTATGAGTTTGCTCAGTCACATAATGACATCACACAGTTTTTACTAGTGACACTAGACGTGGAAGCGTTGTTTACTAGTATACCTAATGAGATAGGCCTGCAATGGTTGCATAAACTCCTAATGGATGAAGGAGGTTTTGACAGACTGAAAGCAGATTTTTTATGTTTTTTAGCAGAGTTGGTGCTGGAGAATAACATCTTCATCTACCATGATAGGTTTTACAAGCAAAGTAAAGGCATAGCAATGGGCACAAGTTGTGCCAATGCTTATGCCAATCTTATCATGGCATCATGGGAGAAGGCCAATCTTGTTGGGCATTCTAAAGTTATCTTTCATCGTCGTTTTGTCGACGATCTTATTTTGATTTGGGATGGAACAGAACAGGAGTTATTGTGTTTTCATGACTACGTCAATAATAGTAGTGAATTTTTGAAATTGACGATGGAATACTCTCTGAAATCCATTAATTATTTGGATGTTAAAATAAGTAAGGATGGTAGAGGCTTGACAACTGAGGTTTATAGGAAGCCCTGTTATTGTACGTCTTATTTACATCGAACAAGTATGCACAACCCCAAGTTGTTTAGTAATGTGGTAAAGGGCCAAGCCTTGAGACTAGCACGTTTGTGCCGTGAAGATTTGAAGTTACATTGTGAAATGGACAAGTTAAAATCAGAGTTTATCTCAAGGGGGTATGATAAGGATGTAGTGGATGATATCTGTGCTGAGGTCTTAGCTAGTAGGAACACGATAGCGAGACCTTATTACTCGGAAAAGATCAGTAAGAGTAAGGGGAAGGATAATGCTATGAGCAAGGATTTGAGGATGGTATTGCCTTATGCCCATAATGTTAGTAAGATTCAAAATGCTATCGAGAAAAACTGGCATATTTTGTTAGTTGATGATAAAACCAGACAGATAGTTGGGGATAGACCTAAATATGCATACAAAAATAACAATAGTTTGAAGCAAATGTTATGTTATAGAAATCCATTGAACATAGCACTTGAATCTGTAGACAAGACTCTTTACAACACCAGTAAGTGTGGTGGTTGTAATCAATGTGATTACATTGATGAGTCGAGGTTCTTTAGACATCCCGACACAGGTCGCCTTTGGGAACTTGGATGTAGTGGTGACTGTAGTACTAAAAATCTGGTATATGTGGCCCATTGCGTGGTATGCTTTCGGTTTTACATTGGGAAGACGAATCGTACCCTTAGGGAACGCATTAGGGACCACTTGTACTGTATAACAAGGAAGGAAGAGTACAATGCCCTAGCTAAGCATGTTTTGCATGAAGGAACTGCGCACAAGTTCTTATTTCAAATTTTACATGTTCAACATGTTAACATTAGGATGGCTGTGGATTAAATGACAGTACTACTATCAAACCTATTAGATACATTTATAGTTATAAATGTTTTTATAAATGTTTCTAATAACATCTGTCTTTTATACTGTTAATGTTTGGTTTTACATTAGGTTTTTATGATAATTCTCCATTGATGTTTTTTAAATGTTTTTTAAATGTTGGCGCTTTAAATGTGATAGATCAATTATCTAATTAAGAGTTTTGAATTTCTTATATATATGAGGTTTAGTTGTCAGTTGTTGTTACGTCTGATGAAGCGATATGAGGTCGTGAAAGCGCTTACGTTTTGTTTGTATGTATTTCCAAAATTAAATGCGTTGGATTATTTAAACCTTTGACTACGAGGCTTTGTGAAGCAGTGATTTAACCTTGCACTTTGAACTGTTATCGCTTGTTTGCTGCATTTGTTCCTTGGGTTTTATATATATATATATATATATATATATATATATATATATATATATATATATATATATATATATATGCATATGTGTGTGTGTGTGTGTGTGTGTGTATATATATATATATATATATATATATATATATATATATATATATATATACACACACACACACACACAAATGCATATATACACAGGCACACAAACACATATATATTAAGGTGCTTGAATAATAGAATTTTGTATTGGAATGCACTTTCTGAATGATATAAAGTCTGAAACTCAAATGTGTCCCCTTATTTACTGAATTCAATCATCAGTGAATTGCCAGAAAACCACAAATTTTATGAGACACAGACCAAATCACAACGAAAATATCAAGACATTCTGAGAAGACCTGGAGAGTTGAGAGGTATGTTACCACTGTACACAGTCTTGCATCCTACTGCGTTGCAAATTAAGCAGCCATCCCTAAAAATGACATGCTGGTAAGCACCAAGATTGGATCCGTTCTCTAGTGCTTGTTTTGCAATGTAAACAGACATGATTGCAGTTCTTCACAGGTATCTCAGTCTCATTTAGGCAGAAGAAAGACTAAAACACGAATGGATTGTTTCTGTGGCCAGTATCTACATCTGCTGGCCACAGATACCGCTGCTGCTCTTCTGCCAGTATTTAAAAAATGCCTTAGCCTCCAACAGAAAAAAATTGCATTTTGAGGATGTTTAGGGTTAGCACATTTTCTTACAACAGATCTCTTGTCCCAGGTAACAGGACCCACTGACTGCTGTCTTACAAAACATCTTCATCCCTATCAATGTGGAAAAAAAAAACAATCCTGAGGATAGGCTGCTGTTAAACACCGAAATTGATTCTTCTAGGCAACATCTCTAGTGCTTACTTCACAATGTACAAGGACACTGCAGTTATTCACAGACATAAGGGGACAACAACTGAATCGCTGTAGGTAGTGTGCACTGTTACCACCATTACTCTCAACCTCTTAGCCCAAGAGGACAACAACTGAATCGCTGTAGGTAGTGTGCACTGTTACCACCATTACTCTCAACCTCTTAGCCCAAGAAATCTGAAAAAAGCTTAAACTAATGGGGGACAAAGTCCCAGAAATAGAGATACATTTTAAATATTGCTCATATAAACTTAGAAAGTTGTTATTCTAACAGCTTTTGCATTAGTATGCATTTTCAGTATGACAAAGTCCTAAATCAAGATGTGTCATTATTTAGTGAAGCCAGTCCTCAGAGATTTGACAGAAAACTACAAATCTTATGAGAAATGGACAAGATGGGCAATAATGTAGAAAGCAAGTACCTGCAATCTTTACTATATGCAAAAGCCTGAGAGGTAAGGACTACTACTAGTCAAGTAGGAGCTATTACATTACGGTTTTGATTTTCATGGGTAATGAAAACAGCAGTAGAATGCTGCGACAGAGTCAAGCGATACACAGGCAGGACCTAACATTGATTGATGTCACAAAGTGGGAGGTAGTAAACAAAGCGGGTGGTCCTGTGTGTTGACATACATCCTAACCCCAGCCCTTCTCCTCCCTCTCATAATTCCCCAAACTCCAAAAAATCTCTAAAATTCACCACATTAATCTCCAAAGCATTAGAATTAAAATTCCTCAACTGCATGCATGGTTGAGTCAACATAAACCACACTTTACCGCCATCACTGAAACCTGGCTAAAACCATGTATCAAACATTCTGAATTTCTACCCCCTAACTAGTCCTGCCTCAGAGCTGACAGACATCATAAAAAAGGTGGAGGCATCGCCTTATTATTCCCAAGCACCTTTATGGTAATTCCTTATTCTAAACCAATTCCCCTCTTTTCAACTGCACAGCTGCTTATTACCTTCCTAAAACTTAATGACTGCAAAAGCCTTTGCATCATAGTCATATAACCCCCCCCCCACCACCAGGCAACAATACTCCTATTCTAGAATAAATTCTTGCCTAGCTTACAACAACATAAAAAAATTAAACTATCATTCTAGGCAACGTAAATATTAACTTGCTAGATATCTCCAATAACAACCCCTCTACTAATACCAACCTTCACATTTACACTCACGTAATCTCTGACATTACTAGACCTGACAAAAAAACAAAGGCTCAGTCTTGGATTGGATCTTGGTTTCTGACCCACACAAAATCTCCTCCTCCGGCACACTCCCAGACAGTATTAGTGACTACTCTCCAGCAATCACAATACGCAAGCCCACCTCTATACCAAGCATACACCAATGTTGACGTACCAAAGATCTACCCCATTTCTCCCCAAATACCTTCAATAAAATCCTGCAGAACACTAACTAAAGTCCACTAAAAGTTCTCCCATTCAAGGAAGCTGTAGAATTCTTTCACTCTACATTTCCCAGGATCCTAAACAGTCTTGCCCCACTTCGGCTAAAAAGAATCAAAGCAAAACATGCTATCTGGCTTGTAAAGTCCACAAAGCTACTTATGTCCTCTAGGGACAAAGCCTGGCAAAAAAAAAAAAAAAAATACCTTCTAACCTCATGCAATACAAACAACTTTGCAATCAGGCTAAACGCTTAGTTATCAAAACAAAAAAGAATACTTCCAAGCTATTCCAGACTATCGTAGACAAAATCCCAAGAAAATCTTGGAAGCAATCAACTCCCTTCTCCACCCAGGAACTAACAATAATCCAAGCCCAAACCCAGAAAAAACACCCTCTGAGCTAGCCTCACTCTTTAATACATACTTTGTTGACACCATCGCCAAACTTACTTTCACCTTCCTGCCTATCAATACACAACCACTACTAACACCATCAGTACTTATCCCTTCAAATCCTCTACCTACTTTCTCACTATCACCCATACCCACATCCACCATCCAAAAACTTCTTCATAAACTAAAATCATGCACCAATGCCCCAGATAACTTACTTGCAGAAAACTTATAACTATCAGCCTCCTCAACTGCATATCCTATCAGCAGCTTCCTCAACAGGTCCACTCAAGAATTGTGCATACCTGATATCTGGAAAAAAGCATTTGTCCTTCCATTCCATAAAGGCGGCAACAACTCCAACATCTCAAACTTCCGTCCTATCACCATTCTTTCCCCCATCTCCAAAATACTAGAGAAGTGTATTCATACTCAGGTCCTAAGTCATCTGGTAAAACACCAAATCCTTTCCCCCACTCAACATGGCTTTAGGCCTGGACGTAGCACCAACACCCTCATTTCCTTCTTGGACACAGTAAATAGAGCTCTAGATGCTGGTTCCTTAGTCTCTGCACTCTTTCTTGACTTATCAAAGGCATTTGATACTATTTCTCACTCCCTTCTGCTTACTAAACTCTCTAACCTCGGCCTATCTCCCCCTACCCTACAATGGTTTACTAACTACCTCAACAATAGGCAGCAATCTACTATATGGCAGCAATCATCTTCCCCTTTCATCAATACAAATACAGGTGTCCCCCAAGGTTCAATTCTGGGTGCCTCCTATTCAGAATATTTGTCAATAACTTTCATAACACTCTTACCCACAGTAGTGTTATCCAATATGCAGATGACTTGACTATCATCTGCTCTTCTAAATCTGCCACTGCACTACAGCTTCTTACCAAAGAAGCATTTACTTCTACCGAAACCTGGATGTCTCAGAACCATCTCACCCTTAACCTCAATAAAACAAAACTCTTAATATTTACCCCCACAAAAATCTATCCTGGTTGACAAAGTCACTATTCTCTGTTTGTTCCCAAAACAACACTATCAATGATGTTGTCCCTAGTACCAAATTGCTAGGTGTCATCATTGAAGACAAATTAACTTTTGGCCTTCACATCTACAGTGACATCAAAAAAAAACATCAAAAGCTAGGTGCCCTTTATAGGCACAACTACTTTCTTAGCCTCTCTGCTAAAAAGGCCCTGGCCTCATTCTTCCTGCTTCCATCTCTTCTATATGGTGCTCTCATCCTCGCCAATCTACAGTCCTCCTTAAAATCAAAGCTGAACTCATGCAACAACATAGTCGCTAAATGCAAAATTTTCTACCCACCACTGCTCCTCTCTGCATCAACTAAATTGTCTAGAATCCCCTCACCATCTTAATTATCTACAATTAACTACAACCCACAAGATTATCTACTGCCCAGAAACTTGCCCTTCCCTCTACTCCATACTGACCACGTACCATCCTAATCGACATCTCAGGTCTGAACACAAAATGCCACTGTCTGTCGAGAAATCCAAGCTCTCAGCCAGCCAAATGTTGTATTCTTATACTGTCTCTAAGTTATGGAATAATCTTCATCCTTCACTCAGGACTATCAGCAATCCTGCCTCCTTTAAAAAAACCCTCAAACTACATCTCTCCCCTCAATGGCTATGCTCTGGCATCCCAGCAATTAACCCCAACACCTGACTTCTCCCTCTGGAGTCTCAACTTTAACCATTTAACTACTAACATCTCCTCTCCTTCCCTCTACCATACTTCTCCTTTGCTTTCACCTTAGATTGACTCTTCCTCCTTTACCCCTTCTGCCTCCTCCTTTCTTACCCTGAAGTCAACTCTCCTCTGATAAGACTTCTGTAGATATATTCATACTTCTGTCTTATTGAATGCATGCCATCTTTTACTTCGATATTTATATCATGATCGTAAACATTATCACTGTTGTTGCTATTATTTTCATTGAATGTGATAGTACTGCTTGACACACTTTGTTTTGTTCTGTGTGTTAATTTCTTTGTATGTAATTAATGTGGAGCTTTTCTCCCCAGGCCTCCACTGAAAATGGGTTCTTTCTAGGCCCAGTGGACTTTCCTGGTTAACAAATGCAATAAATAAATAAATAAATAAATAAACATTCACATTTCAGTACGTGGCAAGCAACCCTATTTGAAAATCATATAGTGCTCCTTTAAGTCAACATTTGCTGCTAGTTCAAGAGGAGGTTGAGTTAGTGCCTGGAGAAGAAATGACAAATTCCATGACGAGGTAGGATCCTTGACAGGCTGTCCAACTAAAAATGTACCTTTAAGAAAGGCTTTGTATAGTTTAAGGGAGGCCAACAATAAATGAACCATATTTTACATGACTATTAGAGATTGCAACCAGCTGTACCTTGATCTAGGAGTAATGTGTGCCAGCATGGAAAATGCATGTCAGAAAAGCTAACTCCACTGGAATGGGTGATGAAAAAGGGTCTAGGTGCCTTTCATTGGCTCAATTACAAAATCTTTTCCATTCACTCTTGTATATCTTCTTGGTGGAATCCTTTTGGAAAGCGGTAAGGATACACGGTACTTGGGATGACAGCCTAGGCTGTCTAGTTATTAAAGGAAGTAGAGAAACCATGCAGTTAGCTGGAGAATTTCTCCAAATGAGACATCCTCAACTGATGACCTTGGGGGACCCCTCTCCTCTGTTAAAAATTCCTGTGGGGAATCAATGTGGATCACATACTCAAGCTACTGCTGTCTTTGTACTACCCATTGGTGAGATCTTTCCTTGTGTAATTGCTCAGTTTAGCAAAAGCATCCTGGAGAGGCTGAAGAAAGAGGAAGCACAATGGAATTTTACTTGGTGTGCATATAACGCCTTATAAGTACACACAAAGTCATAAAGGCCTATGAAACTGTTACAGTGACATCAAAAGGAACATGCTGCATGGGTGTACCATTTCTTTTAAATGAGAAAAGAAAAAGAAAAGAGACCACATGGCATGCAATAAAGATGTTTAGTAAGGGGCTGCTAGAGCCATACATAAAAAGACTGCTTGCAATAAAACATAAACATAGACTGCAAAAAAGAACTGATAAGAAAACCTTGTTATGGAAAGCAGGGGACCTAATTACTTACAAGAAAGCTATATGGGTATCAATTGAACACATGCAAGGTTGGCCAGCATATCTTACTTCTGAAGACAGATGATACAGGAACATAAAGGCCAAACTGCTGACAGACTGAGATTCTGCATGTCTGTGTTCATTACCTGGGGAAAACGGTCTCTAATATGATGCAGACAAAATGAATAATCCCTGTCTGACTGAAGACGTTTATACAGAAAGTAGACTCAGCAGAATCTTGTTTCCTCTCTACTTTTCACCTGAGCAGGTGCTTACACAGACAGTATCAGCTTAGTCAATATACACTGCAGTGTATTGTAGAGGCAAGCAGAGCTTAGTCAGTATACAATGCTTTGCATTGTGCCCAGGCAGTTTGAACTTAATCTGTGTACAGTGCTTTGTATTATATACAGTCTATACAAAGAATGCTATTAAAATGGGTTTCTAACTACAAATCTGTGACTTGTGTAACTGCTGCACCTGCCTATAATATAATATAATATAACATAATATAATATATTCACAATGCACTCTCTGATAAAGACTGCTTCTGCAACTAAAACCTTCAATCAGTAGCCCAAAGTTCAAAAAGTACTTGACAATAGACCATCTTTGCCAAAGGAAATGTGCTCCACTAAACCAGAAAAAGAAGTCATGTACTTATCATAACATTCCATGTGAGTTGTTCATCTCGCCTTCATTCTTACACATGGGTTCGGAGCCGATCCCTCGGCTCCGATTCGGTCGCTTTCACAAGTGTGAGGTTTTCGAGTAGCTCGAGGCCAAGTCCCTATCCCATGATGCTGTATGCCTCACCTCAGATCTAGTTTGCTGATCCCAACATGTACAACATAAGAAACACATGAATATTACTCCAGCTGGAGTAAGAAATCCTATAACATGACCCACCAGACTGCAAAAACTCTTACTCATTCTTCGAGAAGCCTGGAGGGGGAAGGCAGGTGGGAATGTAAGAATGAAGGCGAGATGAACAACTCACATGGAACATTATAGTAAGTACATAACTTCTTTATGTGAAGTTGTTCAATCTCGCTGTTAATTCTTACACATGGGTAGCGTCCCAAGCACCATTCATGTTGGGTGGCTCACGGGAGTATATTCCTGAGGACAGTGGAACCAAAGGAAGCCCTGACCCTGGAGGCCTTATTTACTTTGTAATGCGTAATGAAGGTATGAGACTTAGATCAAGTGGCAGCTGCGCATATCTTGTCCAACGGCAGCCTAGCCATATAAGTTGAAGAAGTAGAAAAGCCCTAGTGGAATGCACTTTCTCGCTATGTTCTAATGGTTGACTCACAGAGGAATATGTGAATTTTATGCAATCAGTCAACCATTTGGAAACAGTAACTTTTGACACCAGAAGCCCTTTCTTGGTGTCAGCATGAGAGACAAAAAGTTGTTCTGATTTTCTAAATTCTTTTGTTCTATCCAAATAAAATCTGAGTTGTATGTGAACATCAAGTTTATGCAACATATACTTCAACTTGTTGGAATGGTTACTGAAGAAGTTTGGGAGTTCAATGGTTTGATTCAGATTAGCCTCCGAACATATCTTTGGAAAGAAGGGTTAGTCCTGAGCGACACTCTGTCAGGGTGAAAAAATAAAATATGGGGGTTTAATAGATAAGGCCTGAAGTTCGGGCAGTCTACGTGCTGATGTAATGGCCACCAAAAAGATGGTTTTCCAAGACAGAAATTTTAGCTGGCAGAAGGATGCAGCCTCAAATGGAGGAAGAATAATCCTTGAAAGAACACAATTCAGATTCCAGGGAGTGAAAGGTTGACTAACTGGTGATCTAAGATGTATGGTCCCTTTTAAGAAGGCTCTACAAAACCTCTGAGACATAAGATTAGAACCTTCCGATCCGAGGTGAAAATTTGAAATTGTAGCTAATTGAACTAGTATGGTGGCAGCCGCAGCATCGTCATTAAAAAGCTTAGTCAAGAACTCTAAAATGCTAGCAATTGGGGCGGCGTACGGGTCAATATAATTTTGCGA
Organism: Protopterus annectens; assembly: GCF_019279795.1. Lineage (NCBI taxonomy): Eukaryota > Metazoa > Chordata > Ceratodontiformes > Protopteridae > Protopterus > Protopterus annectens. The sequence continues at coordinate 332,676,788 of NC_056745.1, read as the reverse complement.
AGCCCAGAAAGCAAACCGCTTCCATTTGCTGGTATATAACTTTCTGGCTGAAGCTTTATGAGAGGATACAAGGATATGCTGTACCTCCGACGAAAAATTGTGGGACCTGGCTATGTTGGAAATTGGAGCAACCAAGCTGTCAATCTGAGGGAATGAAGAGAAGAATGAAGAGCCCCTGACGAATGTCTCAGCAGATCTGGAACTGGGTCCAGAATCCAAGGTTCGTCTAGTTGGTAGAGTCGAAAGAAGGGGAATCAAATCTGTCGAGGACAATAAGGGGCTATCAGAATTACAGTCCTCCCCAAGGGCTTTGGCTTTCTGCAAAAATTTTGGAATCAGGAGAATGGGTGGGAATGCATATAGGAGTCCCAGGACCCAAACGTGTACGAGAGAATGCCTTGGGGTTTCCCTGGTGGGGATTCAGGGCAAAGTAGCTTCTGCATTTGGCATTCATGGGGGATGCAAACAGGTCGCAGCAAGGCTGGCCCCATCTGCGGGAAATCATCTCCGCTATGTCGTCTATGAGGGACCACTCGTAGGGCATCAGAATGGCTCTGCTTAGTTTGTCCGAAATCACGTTGGATTTCCCCGGGATGTGCGTCACTATCAGAAAGCGCCTGGTGGATACAGCCCACTGCCAGACTCTTATGGCCTCTCAACACATGGGATAAGACTTGGTTCCCCACTGCTTGCTGATATACCAGACTAGAGACATGTCAGTCTGAATCGCAATTGTTCCCAGAGGAAGAGAGTCTTGGAAGTACTGCAATGCCAAAAGTACTGCTCTCATCTCCAGAACACTGATGTGCAATTGTGATTCTGTCTCTAACCAGGTGCCTTGGGCTGTTCTTCCCTGAAAAAGCCCCCCCACCACCACCCTATCAGAGAAGTGTCCATGGTCACCGTGGCTGATGGCAGGGGAAGAACAAATGGACAACCTACTGTTACAGGATGGCTGGTCAACCACCAGTGACGCTCCTTCTTGCATGACTCTGTAATCATTATCAAGAATGACATCAGAAGTTGTTGGTAAGACCACTGGGTAACCATTGGAGTATTCTCATGTGCATATGCCCTAGAGAAACTGCTATGAGAGTTGCTGCCACAGTACTGAGTAGTTTCAACACTTGAGAGGCTGGTACTTTTTTGCGTGTCAGAATGTCTGATGCCTGTTTTTGAAGAGTGACTATTCTTTCTAGTGGCAATTTTACCATGGCGGTGGTGGTGTCTAAGTCTGCTCTGATAAAGCAGCTACACTGCGATGGTGACAATGCAGACTTGTCGAAATTTATAGTTATTCCTAACTGAGAACACAGATTTAGAGTGTGAACCCTGGATTGAACTAGTAGATGCCTGGAGTTGGCAGTGAGGAGCCAGTCATCCACGTACAGAAACACTCGGAATCCTAGGCGCCTCAGATGAGCCATAACCACTGCCATGCACTTGGTAAACACTCTGGGGGCTGTTGTGAGACCAAAGGGCAGTGATCAAAACTGATAGTGACTGGCTCCCAGCCAGAAACGCAGGTGATCTCTGGATGTTCTGGCCATTTTGATATGACAGTATGCATCTTTGAGATCTATAGAGTACATCCAATCACCTGTTCCTAGAAACAGAAGAATCGATTGAAGCATGACCATCCGGAACTTCTCCTTTACATAAGTGTTAAGTCTGCTGAGGTCCAAAATGGGCCTACAGTCCCCTGTTTTCTTTGGAACTAAAAAGAATCTGGAGTAAGTTCCGGATCCTATTTGGTCTGCTGGGACTGGCTGGAGGACTCTCTTTCCCAGCAACCTTTGAATCTCTATGGCTGCTTGATCCCTGAGACTGGGTGGAACGTCTGGAATTTTCTTTCGTATGGGGGGGGGGGTTCTGAGAATGGAATGACATATCCTCTGGTAATAATGCTTTGTACCCATGAATCTTTTGTAGATCCGCGGTGGTGCAATGGTAGTGTTGTTGCCTCACAGCAAGAGGTTCTCCCATTCGATTCTTGGCTGGAGTGCAGGGAGTGCCTTCTGTGTAGAGTCTGCATGTCCTTCCCGTGGTTGAGTGGCATTCTGAAAGACGTGCGTGAATGAGCGTGCTTTTGTTGAAGGTTGGGCGTCGAGCTGGCAACTCGGCACCATAAAAATCTACTGCCAATCATTAGCAGGCCGGAGTTCCGTGTGTTCTGAAAGGCTCCTTGGGATTTGCGGAACCGCATTTTTCCTCCCTTTTGCCCTTTGGGGGTAAGGTCTAGTAGGGGTGGAAAAACGGACTCTTACTGCAGAGAGAGTCTTTCCATCTTGTTCACATCTAGTGAGGGTCTCCTTGACTTTAGGCCCCAAAAGGGACAAGCCATCAAATGGGATATTAACAAAGGAAGACTTGAAGGCTTCCACAAAGGAGCATAAGCGCACCCAGGAATGTCTCTGAAGAGCTATTGCTGAACCCGCTGCCCAACTCGTACCATCGGCTGCATAAGACATAAGTCACATGGATGAGTTAACTATGGAATTAAGAGTATTGAGCTGGGATGTTACCTTAATAGGAATGCCTTCAGCTGTAATACTCTGTAGAGTATCTCCAAGCTCTTTAAGGAGATTTCTTTGAAGTCGGGTAAAATGTGTCAAGAGGAAGGGTCGGAATCGACCCATCGGTTCGACTCTTCCCCCCAGAGCTGACCGGAGAGTGTCAGCTCCCAGACTCCTCGAACGGCACAGAAGTAGTCTGATTCGATGGAGCCGATGGCACTAGAACAGGCCTCGGCTCTGAGGGTTCCGCAATCATCAGCTCCACCACCCCCAGCTCCGAAGGCCTAGCTCGGCAAGGAAGAGGAGTAGACACAGTAGGTAAGACAGTCTTCGGCTCTGAAACCGGTTGGGCCGGAGCCAACAACAATTTGGCAAGTGCCGGATTCTGGAGGTGCCTCTCCACCACTCGGTCCACATCCACATCGAAGAGGCTCCTCGAAGAACGAGTCGAAGGGATCAATGAAGCCACCGATTGTAAAATATGTGATTTCAAAGTTTCAGAGACTGGCTCCAATACCGGGGACCAGCTCCGAAAAGCAAGCTCGGTTCCGAGGACTGTGGAACCGGCGACTACACCTTCTCGGCAGGTTTCAGAGATTTTGAAGTCTGGTCGGCCTTGTCAAACGATTGCTGGAATTCAGGTTTTAACAAACCCCTGTCCACTAATTTTCTCTGTCGTTTCAGCAAGACCCTGCTGCTAAAAGATTGACAAATCCTGAAGATGAACTGCCCCCAGACAATACACACAACTGGCATGTAGATCAGTAACTGACATTTTCTGACCACACTTAGGGCATTTCTTGAACCCTAACTTTTGTTTCTCTCTTTCTTTATGATCCGCCATAATTCAATGAAAAACAGTAAATATCTATGTTTATTTATGTATATATATATATATATATATATATATATATATATATATATATATATATATATATATATATATATATATCTGGATTCACTTCATAACATTGAAATATCAAAATACTGAAACTCAAAACACTGAAACCAAAATACTGAAAGCTCAAAATACTGAAAGCTCAAAATACTGAAACTCAAAATACTGAAAACATATATTATGCGTAAACTCAGCTTAAACAACATAAATCATAACAATTTCTACCAAATATATGCAGGGGGGCAAGCCCCTGCACCCATGGGGGCTTCCACACCCCCTTGCTAATTAAATATATCAGCTCCAAGACTGCACATAGTGTAGTTAAGTGCAATCTTGGAGTAGATATATATAATTAGCAGGGGGTGTGGGGGATGCAGCCCCCAGTGCAGGGGGGCTTGCATATATTTGGTAGAAATTGCTATGATTTATGTTGTTTAAGCTGAGTTTACGCATAATATGTGTTTTCAGTATTTTGAGTTTTCAGTATTTTGAGCTTTCAGTATTTTGGTCTTCAGTATTATGAAGTTTTGTCATTTTCAGTATTATGAAGTTTCAGTGTTATGAAGTGAATCCATATATATATATATATATATATATATATATATATATATATATATATATATATATATATATACTGCCTAGACACAAACACCACTCTAGACAAACAGAAACAATATCTACACAGTAGAATAATTTACCAACACACACACACTAGGAAATAACAGCTAAAGCTTCAAACAGCTATTATTACCAAAGTTAACACTTTAAACATGATAGGTTTAAACTCAAACGCGGCCTAAGAGCAGACAGTCAATAATGACAAAAATTCATCAAAAAAGGACTAAGGACAGTGCCTAAACAATAAGCTAAGGCTAACTAGCCAAGAAACACACTTTTTTAGTAAAAAATCTAAAGCTAAATATCTAATAATAATTTCAAAATAGAAATACTGGCCCGAGCTCCACTCTCGACATTTGATCTGTTGCAGTGGCAAACTAGATCTGAGGTGAGGCAGAGAGCATCATGGAATATGGACTTGGCCTCGAGCTACTCGAAAACCTCGAGCTTGTGAAAGCGGACGACTCCCATGTGTAAGAATGAATGGCGAGATTGAACAACTTCACATCTGTAGTTACCCTCATAAAAGAAAATAAACAGGTAATAAAGTACAAAATTAAATCTATAAAGTACAGTTGTGTAAAATCTGACCATAACAGTAGATAATGTTTAAGAGATCACCTGCTAAGGATAGCCCAGTGTACAGCCAGTATACCAAAGCCTTTAGTTCTTATAGGCACTGTACATCACTTGTGCACCCCATCCAAGGCATAGGGCATAAAGGTGACATATGGATGCACACAATCAGAACAGAAAAAGCCCCAGGAGGAATAGAATACCCTCAGGGACAAAGAGAATATATGCATCCAGAAGAAAATAAGGAAGAGGCACTCCTCGACGAGGAAGGCAACAAAAACACAGAGCAAGAGCTACAACAGAGGGGGTAGGAGGGAGGGACCGATTACTGCAACAGTGAAGCGAAAGACATCTAGTGTTATGGTAAGATTTTACACAACTGTACTATGTCTTTCCTTATCACTGTTGCAGTATTCTTTACCTAAGGGACAGTACAAGAGTACGAGGTAAAGGTTCCTGTGTTGCCCATATCATACTTGGATAATTAGGTGGCTTCCTTGTTCACTGTGACAGAGGGAACTCTGAGCAGCCTATCTGTCCCTGTAGGAGCGGTCCCAGCCCAGCAACTTGTAGCTCATTGGTCATTTTGGGCTAATTTCTATCCTTTTGATCTGCCTGGTATAAAAACCGCTTAGTGCGGTTTTGCGCTTGTATACAGCTCAGCAAGCTCCTCGTGGTGCCCTGCAGAGTCCTACAAGCGGCCGAGAGACAAAAGAGAGACTTTGGATTTGATTAAGTATTGTTTTTGCTTGTTGTTTCCCTGAAATGCTAATCCCGCCTAAAATGCGGCTTTTCAGTGCTTCTGTGGATCCCTATTGATATCTGCATTGCTTACTGTACTTATTTCTTTGTTGCACTTGAAAAAAGTTACTGTTTGTTGTTTTTGCATTTAAGTTACCTGTAACACAGTCGCAGTCTACACACTCAAGTGCGCTAGCCTCCTCTGTGTATTTAAAGTAATTTAAGCTCTGCACTTCTGTTTCTGAAAAAAAAAAAAACCCCACAAAAAAACTCCTTGTTTTCCCGCCTTCCTGAACTAGTCTAGTCCAGTTTTCAGGCTTTTCTGAATCCAGGACTGTGGTAAAGGTTCCTGTGTTGCCCATATCATACTTGGATAATTAGGTGGCTTCCTTGTTCACTGTGAGAGAGGGAACTCTGAGCAGCCTATCTGTCCCTGTAGGAATAGTCCCAGCCCAGCAACTTGTAGCTCATTGGCCATTTTGGGCTATTTTCTATCCTTTTGATTTCCCTGGTATAAAAAACGCTTAGAGTGGTTTTGCGCGGGTTTGCACAGCGCGCAGCGCTGTTTTGCTGCGGTTAAACTATTCCTGGCTCCACAAAGTCTGCACTTCAGTTTTTCCCTTGAAACTTGATACACTTCAACCCAGCACTAGAAATAAGGCATTTTAAGACCGGCACTTACTAAAACTAGCACTAGCTTACAGCTGGCACTTCAGCCCTATACTCAGGAAGTATAAGGCTCTTTACACATCCAATCAGCAATACAGTCCAAACCATCTACTCAGGCATGTTCAAGGGACAGCTTCAGGTGTACTCTCTGGTCCAGCTGGTGAATCTGGGCATCCTGAGGCAATGTTACAATTGCCTCATGTACACAGACAACCCCCTCCTCCTCCCAACCAACACAAACATATGTGAGAGATGCAGCTACACAGCCAAGCTGGAGAATAAGCTCTCTCAACCCATGACTGGATCATCCAGTCACAAGGAGAAGGGCAACACTAGCACCACATTACCAGACTCACATAGACCAGCCATAGCTGCACCAGCAAACAACTCTCAGAAACATGCAAAAACATACTCGGAGGCTCTAAATAAGAACCTGCCTAAACAACAGAGACTTCCTAAGCATACACCCAAGAAACCCCCACTCCACAACAGAAACCAGGTAACACATACGTCACAACGTTAGTGTGCCAAGCAAACAGCCCCTAAGGCTAAACAACACACCTAACACACTAGTAATCGGCGATTCTATCAACAGGCACACAGACGTCCCACTCACTAGACTGAACAAGGAGAAGGTTACCGTAAGCTGCCTGTCGGGTGCCAGAATCCGCCACATAACACATGCACTCAGGTCACTCCACAACAAGTACAGATATGACTCTGTCATTGTACATGTTGGCGTAAATGACCTGAGACGTACCTCCCTGGACTACATGAAAAGAGACATTGAGGAGCTCTCTGACCATGTAGCCCAGGCTGGTATGACTCTGAGTAGCATCCTGCCCTCACCCAAAATGATGCCAGCATACGAAGAAAAAATGATCAGTTTCAACAATTGGTTAAACTACTGGTGTCATTCAAAGGGGATCCAGTACTTCTCAGCCTGGGACGACATGCTTGACAAGCCATGTTACTTCGCCAGAGATGGCTTGCACCTGTCGCCCCTGGGCTTTCGAATACTGGCCAAGAGTCTTGCCGCCCCAATACTGCCTTTTTTTAGGCAAGGCTCAAAAGACAAACCTGCCTCCATAAACAACAATAATAAACAAAAACTGAGGGTAATGCTACTCAACGCCAGAAGTCTAAACCTCAAAATGCACGCACTCGAGGCTCTCCTTAGTATGGAAGAAATCGACGTATGTGGAGTGACAGAAACCGGGTTCAAGGCTCCAGGGAGCACCCCAGCGCTACCAGGCTATAACTCCTACCATACCTTTAGGTCCCAAAACCAGGACCGGAACACAAAAGGAGGGGGTGTGTCCATATTCATCAAGAACACCCACACCTCCAGGCTAGTAGCACAGCACGCGGAATCTGAGACCATCCAAGTGCAATTGACAGCAGATAAATTGACTGTTCAATTGACAGCTTGCTACAGATCTCCCACCTTGTCTCAGGACCCTCACGCAGCATTCCTGAGAACATTAGAAAGTATGAAGATTCTACCCAACACCATGCTACTGGGTGACTTCAACTATCCAAACATTGACTGGGAAAACTACTCAAGCTCAAAACACCCTAGCCCAATGCTTCCTTGAGTTAATAAACTCAAACGCCCTGGAACAGCTGGTCACCACTCCCACAAGAGGTGACAACATACTGGACCTGGTCATCACCAACATGGGGAACCTATGTTCCACACCTGAGGTAAACTCGTCATTGGTAAGATCAGATCACAAACTAATCACATTGGACATCCACATCCCGACCCCCCCCCCCACAGTCAAGGAAATCAAGGTAAAAAACTTCTCTAAAGCCAACTTCACACTCCAAGACCGAGGTGGGAAGTTTCAAAGCTCCCAATCAAATGGAAAATGATGACCCATCGGCAGAATCCTTTACAAGCGCATTCTATGAACACCTTCAAGAAAGCATGGACCGAGCCAGCCCAAGTACAACCAAGACCAACTCCTCAAAAAAGAGGAAGCCAGTCTGGTGGACCCCGGCCATAAATAAACTTTACAACAGAAGGAGGAAACTCCTGCAAGATAGAACAAAACCCCAAAATAAGGCATCTCTGATTAACATCAGTAAAAAACTGCACTCCCTCATTAAATCATCCAAGGCCAACTTCAAAAGAAAAATAGCCACAAGGCCTTCTTTAACTATGTCAAGAGTCTAGGGGCAAACTCTCAGATATGCTCCGAGCTAGTGCATAATGGCCATAAATACACTGAACCAACCGACATTGCCAACATCCTGGCTGACAAGTTCAGTTAAAACTTCACCCCCCCTCGCCACCAAAGGGGCTAGCACCCATCCCAGTAGAATGTGGCGCTCCAGATATCTCAGACACACAAGTAAAGACAGCCCTTGCAAAGGCCAAAAACACAGCATCAAAGGGACCAGATGGTATCCCAGGTGGTGTCTTACACGAGCTTCAAAATGAACTAACCCCCCATCTCAAAACACTATTCAAAATCAGCCTCTCTACAGGCTATGTACCCAAAGAATGGCGTACAGCAACAGTCGTACCACTCCACAAAGGTGGTGCCACAACTGACCCTGAGAACTATCGCCCTATAAGCTTGACTAGCTTGGTCTGCAAAACCATGGAACGCATTGTCATGGAGCTCATTAACAGGGGCATTGGGAACCTCCAGACACTGGACCCCACCCAGTTCGGCTTTGTTAAAGGCATATCTTGCCTTCTGAACTTGGTCGACTTCTTCAAAACAGTCACCAAAGGCCATAGATAAAGGGAAGGTGGTCCACACAGCATATCTGGACATCGCTAAGGCGTTCAACACCATCCCACACGCATGAATCATGGACAAACTCACCAGCTTAAATATCAACCCCCATGTCACGAGATGGGTTGCCAATTGGCTCTCAGACAGATCACACATGGTAAGAGTGGCAGGCGCCATGTCTGACTCTAAACCAGTCACAAGTGGAATCCCACAGGGGTCAGTCCTGAGACCCCTCCTGTTCGGTATATATTTCTCCGAAGTACAGGCAAATGCAGAGGGACTGTGACTAACCAATTTCGCAGATGACTGTAAATTGGGTGCAATAACTGACTCTCCGGCTGACACAGACATCCTGCAAAAGGGTCTCTCAGAGACAAACACGTGGTGTCAAAGTCACGGCCTCAAGCTAAATGCCAAAAAATGCATAGTAATCCCATTTAGGAAAAACAAAGTACCTACAAACTACCACATAGATGGGAATCCACTAAGTACAGAAGAAGTAATTAGGGACCTGGGTACCCAAGTAGATAGCATGCTCTCCTTTGAGAACCACATAGCCAAAATGGTCAGGAAATCCTTCTATGTGGCACACCTGATCACAAAGGGTTTCTCATCCAGATCCAAGGAGGTGATTGTGCCCCTTTACTCCTCACTCATTAGGCCCATAATAGAGTACAATGCTCTCTGCCTTACTGTGTCGCAATATTTTCTGCTCTGTCCTGAATACTACAATACTGATATTACACAGACTATTTGTAATGAGATGCCCATGCTGGTTAGAAGCTTGTATTTAACCTAAATAATTCTAAGCTATTGCTAGTATACGCTGGTAAAGTAAGCTAATTGTGTCTTACATCTGTGTAAAGTTTTGTGCTAATGTACGCTAACTGCATTGTTTTGCAACTGTTTACCTGAAGTGTTTTTCTCTCTGTTAGCTACCTATAAGCTTATAAGTTTATACTTATACGTTAGTATTTACACAGTAAGATAACGTGATTGCATCTGTTTAAGGTTTGTGCTAGTGTACGCTAACTGTCTTTTGCAACTGTTTTATCTGAAGTGCATCTCTCTCTATATCTCTCTCCTATTCTCCAGCTTTCCTACCCTGAAACACCTGACTGAGCCTGGCTTGGATGCCTACATCTGATCCATACTAAAACAAATTGTATTGCCTCTACCCTGTACGGGAATTGGATAAAGCACCTCATAGAAGGATTTAATAAAGTATGTACAACAGCTGCTAAACCTGTACTATTAAGAATTCTAAAGCCCTGCTTGGTACTCAGCATTTTTCCCGTGCCAGGAAACCCAGCAGCCAAAAGCTAGCTAGCCCTGTGTCTCCTATATTAGGTCCCCTCTGTGTCACTCTCTCCTTTACCAGACTCTATTCCCATAATAGACTCAGCCTTGTGATTTCTTCCCTGGTGAAACCTTGACGTGCTTTCACTAGGTGACTCCCTCTCCCCACTATTTCCTGACTTCTATCTCTTTTTCTCTTCCCCGGTATCTTTTACAAGCTTTAACTCACTAGCTTCTCTCTCTCACTCCTTCCTTTAAAAGCTTGCTGCTACTCCTTTCCACTAATCACTGGTCCCTTGTACTCACCTTCTCCACTTAACAGTTCTACTGATAGTCTTCCTTAGCTCTTGGCTCTTCCCGCTCCGTTCGCCCTGCGGGCTCACTCCGCTCCCCTACCCTGCCCCCAATTCCCACCCGCCCCCACTATATCTACATTTATACCTCCACAACCACACCCACAATATCACCTGACCAATTACACTCCATTGCTCTCTCTATAACCACTCCCTCCCACACCCACACTAACCAGCTTTCCTCCCTCTAGCGTCCTCTACTCAAACCTACAACCTCCCTTACTCCACTCATATTAACCTTACATATTTCCCCTCCCACAATTACCCAGACACATTACTACCTCTTGCACACAGAACCCTACTAAACTTACTTTCTATAACTTACAAACTGCTTACTACCATCCGCATCCCCTACCTTTCAGACCCATCTTCACAATGCTCCTAAAACCTATATCTTTCTTTACTCTTCTAATACTACTCCTCAGTATGGTCTACATTCACTACCTCACTCAGCCCACACTTTTTAACCATTCACAGGCCTTCCACACAACAATACATCTTAACTCACCTCCTTTACAAACTTACACCACAATATCTCCACATATTTATCCTATACAAAACCATCTTTTCTTCACTTATAAGATTCTCAACACTCTATTTAACCTTAATACCATAGTTGATAACAAACCCCTTACTCAAATAATAAAGACCAACATAACCTTTAAGCAGTCCAAATACCTCTCCTACCTAACCCTTTATCTAACTACCTCACTACTTTCAGGAGATATCCACCTAACCCTGGCCCCTCCATCTCTACCAATGTAGATAAATCCATACTATTCACCTCTCTAAACTCCCAAAGTATAGTTAACAAAGTACCTAACCTTCATGCTTGGCTTACATATAATAAACCCGATATACTATCTATCTCTGAAACTTGGTTAAAACCCCATATAAAGGATCAGGAGATTATACCACCAAATTACTCAATCATCAGAAAAGACAGACCCAAAAAAAAAGGAGGTGGGGTTGCCTTACTATACTCAGCCTCCTTGTCAGTGACCCCTTATAACAAACCCATCCCCATTTTTAACAATGCTGAACTAATCCTGTCACTACTCCAAGTCAATAAATTCAAGCACATATGTATAGCCTCCATTTACATTCCCCTGGTGACAATATTACCACTCTTGAGAATATTCTTTGCTGGCTCTCCACCAACATTAACAATGAAATCATAATTTTGGGTGACACCAATATCAATTGGTCTGCCATTCACTCTCCCTCAAGCCCTCTCAATATCAACCTTTACAGCTTCTCACAACTAATCAATGACATTACTGCCTCTAAAACTCTCCCTAAAGGTAGTATTCTAGATTGGATTCTAGTCTCCCACCCTCATTACTTCCCTGTTAGTGGTACCCTTCCACACTCCCTTAGTGACCACCTTCCTATCTTCACTTATCGACTACAAGTGCCTATACAAAGAACTCACAACTACATTACTACCCGCAATCATAAAAACTTCAACCCAGTAGCTTTCTCTGACTCTCTTAAATTAGTTGACTGGAACATCCTGCATGCTTTACCCCTAGATAATGCCGTGGCCCATTTCAACACAACCTTCCTGAACCTTCTAGACTACCATGCTCCCATCAGGACCAAAAGAATAAAACTAAAAACCACCCCCTGGCTAACCAAAGACACGCTAACAGCCATGCGCCATAGAGATAAGGCCTGGAGACTTTTCCATAAAAATAAAACCCCACTCACCCACAATGAATTTAAAACACTTAGAAACAAAGTAAAAAGGCTTGTTATTAAAGATCGACAAAACTACTTTTCCATACTCCAAAATACTAATAAGACAAATCCTCAAAAATTCTGGAAAGGAATCTCTACCCTTATCAATCCTGGAAAAACAGCCACCCCTAGCCCAGACCCCAATGCTTCAGACATTGATTTGGCTATACAATTTAACTCTTTTTTCATAAATTCTATTTCCAAGCTAACTTCTTCATTCTCTGACACCATTACATCCCCAATCTCACCCCAATCCTCTCATACCCCTCCCTCCACTCCTATTACCTCTCTCTTTCCCTCCACAGAACCACCACCCCCCAATACCTCACCCCCCTTTCTCCTACTTTCTCACTAAAACCTATCCCCACATCTACCATAAAGAAGCTGATCCAGAAACTAAAGCCTTGCTCTAATGCCCCAGACAATATTCCTTCATACTTTCTTAGCATAGCAGCTGAAACCATTGCCTATCCCATTAGTATACTAATAAACCACTCGATCCAAGAAAGCAAAGTACCCCAAATCTGGAAAAAGGCCTTTATCATACCTCTGCACAAAGGTGGCAATAATAATGATACTACAAACTTCCGTCCCATAGCTATTCTGTCTCCCATATCCAAACTCCTTGAAAAGTGTATCCATTTGCAGCTCCTTCCCTATCTCTTAGACAATCATCTGCTGACTCCAACCCAGCATGGCTTCAGACCTGGCCATAGTACTATGACAGCCCTCCTCTCCTTCTTAGAAACCATAAACAAGGCTAGGGACTCTGGACATATTGTTTCTACCATAGTACTGGACCTCTCAAAAGCCTTTGACACTATCTCCCATAAACTACTCCTTAATAAACTCTCCCAACTTAACCTCCTCATTAAACTGGTTCTCTAGCTACTTATCTAATAGATCTCAAGCTGTTAAATGGAAAAAAAGCCACTTCTTCATTCCTAAGTACTCCAACTGGGGTTCCCCAAGGCTCCATATTGGGTCCTCTACTATTTAACATCTTCATAAATGATTTCCATAATTCTGTACCATTCTCAAATATTATTCAATATGCAGACGATTCAACCATTATCTGCTCTGCCACATCCATTCCAGTACTCCAAAAACTCACACAAGATGCATTCTGTATCACTGAACAATGGATGAAAACAAACCATCTAGCATTAAATGCCTCTAAAACCAAATTAATGGTTTTTACTCCCTCTAAACACATCTCTGCCAACACAAACTCCTTCTTAATCACCAGTAACAACAACACATCCTTGGAATTGGTGCCAGAGACTAAGTTATTTGGGGTTCAAATTGATAATCAGCTGAAATTCCATTTCCACATACAACTTAATATCAAAAAGACTCATCAAAAACTAGGTATGCTCTACCGACAAAATCATTTCCTTACACCCACTACTAAAAGAACTCTCTCTTCCTCATTCCTTGTTCCCTCTCTTCTGTATGGTGCCCCACTCCTGACTAACTTACAATCTTCCCTCAAAACACAACTCTCCTCATGCTACAATAAAATAGCCAAATTCGCTAGTGGCCACAAGCATCTACTCACCATTGCTTTTCTCTCCACAAACTAACATGGTTAGAACTACACAACCAACTCATATATTCTCAACTCACTCTTGCCCACAAGCTCATCTTTAAACCCTTGCTATGTCCATCTCTTTCCAATACCTTTAAAATGCACCTTCCTAACAGACAACTCAGAACCAATAATCAGAACCTACTTGAACTACACATACCATTACGCCCCCCAGGTAAAAAACTTCTATCTTATAGTTTAGCACGTCTCTGGAACTCCCTACCTCCAGCTATTCGTACCACCTTCAACCACTTTACATTCAAAAAATATCTTTACTCTCATTTACTAACGCAGCGGGAATGCTCCTGCACCCACCCTTCATAATTTCAATGCTCTTCCTTCCACCCTCATATTTTCAAAACTACCTTATTTTCTTCCTCCTCCTGCTAATAAGTTCCCTTGCATCTGGTAAAGAAACATTGATTCTATATCCTTAAACAGTAATTCTGTAAAATTCTACAATTACTGCAATATGACTCACTTTACAGTATGTACCATCTACAAACTGTAATTTGTACAATTCTGTAAATACTGCATTTTAACTCTGTATAAAATGCAATCTGAATCACATCTATAGAAAGTACCATCTGCAACAGTCAACACCAGTGTTATGCTCTAACTGTGTAATTGTATTGTATTGATAACTTGATTGCTAATCTTTTATTACATTTGTATAACTATATAACCTTGTTAATGGAGCTTTTCTCCCCAGGACTCCATTGAAAACGGGTTCATCTTGGCCCAATGGACTATCCTGGTAAACCAACTGCAAATAAAATAAATAAATAAAATAAATGCCCCATTTGGGATGTACCTCACTAGACACCTGCAACAACTAGAAAGATCACAGATGTACCTCACTAAGAGGATTAAGGGCCTTAAACAATTACCTTATGAAGCACGACTAAAAAAGCTCCAGCTCTTCTCAGTCGCTTACTGTCTGCTCAGAGGTGACCTATGCCTGACCTATAGGGCCATGTCAAACCCTGAACTAATGGACATGCTTCACCTCAAAAAAACGAGATCCCTCAGAACCACTCGTTCTAGTGACTTGAATCTATGCACAACAATAAACAGGACATACTGGAGGGATAGATTCCTGTCCCAGCGACTCCCCTCACTCTGGAATAGAATCCCAATCCATATTCGACAGAGCTCCTCTCTGACCCTCTTCAAGAGAAATCCTGATGAGTGGCTGGGTAATTGTAAGTTCTACCCTGGGATCACTTCAGGAGCCCTGTTAGACAGAGGCCCAGGTTACTAATCTAATGGGGAGGCAAAAGCCATCACTCTGTGGCTAGGCTTATAAATGCCCCTGGGCAGATAGCCTAGAACTTACCTATGAACCAATGAAGAGGAAGCCTGAGAGGAGAAAGGCACAGAAGACCTCTCTACAAACATATGCAGGACAGCCCTGGCAAAGCCTACCCTGGCCCTGGAAATAATATCCAACTTATAATGCTTAGGGAGTATGAACAGAGGACCAAGTAGCAGCCTCAAAGATGGAATTTGTATCCAGACCCTTTAAAAAGACACCAGAGGAGGCAACTGCCCTAGCAGAATGTGCCTTTACAGAACAGGAAAGACGTTTACCATGAAAAGAATAAGAAAAGGAAATGGTCTTAGAAATCCAAGAGGAGACTGTTTGCTTAGACACAGCCAAACCCTAAGTCCTGGGATGAAAGGAAACAAAAAGCTGCTCAGATTTTTGAATAACTTTAGTTTTATCCAAATAATATCTGAGCTGTCTATGCAAATCCAAGGTGTGAAGAACCTTCTCACTGGAAGACTGTAGAAAAGAAAAATGAAAGGGAGATGAATAGACTGATTAAGGGACAACTCACTGATCACCTCAGGCATAAAAGAAGGATTAGTACGAAGAGACACCCTGTCTCTGTGAAAAACTAACAAAGGAGGAATAGCCATGAGAGCTTGAAGTTCAGACACTCTTCTTGGCTGAAGTAAGAGCCAAAAGAACAGTCTTCCAAGTACAATGTTGTAAGGAAGCTGAAGAAGACAGCTCAAAAGAAGCCTGGGTCGAGTCTGCAAGTACAAAACTGAGCTCCCAGCAATGTGAAATAGGCTTCCTGATTGGTCTGATATGAAGGATGCCTTTGAGAAATTGCAATGGCAGACAAGTAGAGGTTGCTGATAGGTGAGCCTTAACTGGAGAATATGCTAACCCAACATGGAGCAGATCACACAAATAAGAGAGAACCACAGAAACCTCCACTGATAGGGGATCCTGATGACTAGAAAGGCACAAGACAGAAAATCACTTCCGTTTGGACATACAAGACTTTCTGGTAGTGGATTTCCTGGCCTCTTGTGGAACCAGGAGCAGGCCCTCAGAAGGAGGTGCCTAAATGGGATCAAAATCCTATCACCCAAACTGTCAGTTGAAGAGTGAACAGGTGAGGATGGACAAGAGATCCCTTGTCTTGTGTGAGAAAATCCACCCTGTGAGGTAACTTGTGGTGATTGCCCCTGGCTAAAATAGAAAGAAGGGAGAACCAATGCTGTCTAAGCCAAAAGGGAGTCACTAGCAAGATTTTGGGAGAGTCCTGGCTGATCTTGTGCAGAACTCGTGCTAATGGTGGGGATATGTAGAGAAACATGTCCTTCCAAGGAAAAGATAGGGTGTCCACTTTCCAAACCAGAGGACTTGGGAATCTGGAACAGAATAGAGGAAGTTGTATGTTTGGAAGGAAGGTGAAAAGATCTGCCTGAGGAATGCCCATCGATGGACAATGTCCAGGAACACATCTCTGTGAAGCATGCATTCGTGAGCTTGTCTGCTGGACCTGCTCAAAGAGTCTGACACTAGATTGTGCTCTGAGGGAATGCAAGCCACCTGAAGAGTCATTTGATACTGTACAGCTAGATCCCAGACCTGAGGAGCTAATTTGCAAAGAATATGGGACTTAATGCTTGTTGGCATGCTACATCATTGTGGTATTGTCTGTGAAGAATTTGAGGAGTACAGGGTGAAAGAGGGAATTAAAATTTTGGACAGCCAGAAGCAGTGCCCTCATCTATTTTACATTGCTATGGTTTGACCTTTGATGAGGAGAACAGAAAACCTGACCGGTCGAGGGGGGGGGGGCACAGGAAGCCCACATCCCCTGTCCAAGGCATCCAAAAAAGCTCCTGAGTGAGAACTGGTGGTTGAAAATGAAGTCCCAGACAGAGAGAGTTGATGAATCCACCAGTGAAGCTTTAGGTTGAGACAGGGAAGAAAAGGTACTGGGATCTCCAGGCGGTGGCAATGCTGATGACACACTGATTTAAGATACCACTAAAGCTTTCTCATATGGAGCCAGGTGAGAGGGAGCATGAGGATGGTGGATGAACCCCAGGGCTGTAAGAAATTTCCCTAGCTGTGACAGATACCTGAGGAAGAAGAGATTGGAAAAAGGTAATAAATCAGAGACACAGCCTCAGGGGCAGAAAGGGATGCCAAACTTAGAACTGTCTGAAACCTGCAACGGAGGAAAATATGATCCTGAGAAGGCATTAGAACTGATTTCTGGATGTTTACGGTGAACCCCAGACCATGTACTAGTAGTAAAGCAGATGTCCTGAAAATGGGAGAAGGAGCTTGAATAAACAGATCATGTAGATGGGGAAAATTCTGAATACCTCAAAACCTGCAAAAAGTAATGACACAAGCAAGGCATTTGGTGAATAATGGGCAGCAGAGGGGCCAAAGGGGAAAGCAGAGAACTTAAAATGTAAGGAAGAGACAGAAACAAACAATTTCCTAAAAGAGGGTGGATGGGGATGTGAAGGTATGCATCCTTGCGATCCAGAGACACCAGAAAGACCTGAGGAAGTAAAAGAGGAAACAATGTTTCAAGGGAAAACATCCAAAAGGAAGGAATCTTGGGAAAGGTGTTTAGCAAGAAAAGATCCAGAATTGTTCCTTTCATGGGACAAAAAACATTCTCGAATAAAAACCCTTCCCTACCTAAGTGGATGGCACAGCTTGAATGGTGCCTTGTTCCAAAAGAGATTGAAGAACCTCTGGGAAAATGAGAAAGTTGTTCCTGAGGAGGTTAAGGAATCCCCAAAAATGGAGGAAGGGACTTTCAAACCATGAAATATCCCTGCCAGATAACAGACAGAACCAGAGTCTGAGGTGATTAATTGCAAATTAGGAAGAGACAGGGAAAGGTAGAGGGACAAGGGAACCTGGTCGAGGGAAGGGGAAGTAAACCATGATATAGAACCAGGCTTGTCCTGAAAAGAATGTTTCTGGGAGGTAGGACCTGAGTAGACTTAGAAGAAGAGACACACCTAGAACCCTTCTTCTCCTTAGGAGGAGGGTGACATTGCCTTTAAACAAAGGCAGACTTGGAAGGATAATTCTTCTGATAATTCTTTCCCTTAGATATTGCTAGCTTTAATCCCTGAGCACTCAAGTTAGACCTTTAAACCCAGCACTTGCTCAGAACCTCTTGCAGCAGTTATTGCAAGTATACCAACTGCTAGTAGCACTAAAAACCCTCCATAAACGAAACAAAAACAGCTTCAGTACATAAAAGAAAGCAAAACAGCTCCAGTACTTAAATAACTGAGCACCTATCCAGGCATGTCTAAAGGTCAGTTCCCTATGCTTTCTCCTATTAACCTGGTGAACTCGGCATCCTGAGACAATGTAGCAATTGCCTCATGCACAGACAACCCTCTCCTGCTACCTCCAAACACATCCACTTGTGAGTGATGCACTTACATAGCCAAACTAGAGGCCATGCTCTCTTCAACCAATACTGGGCTAGCCAGTCAAGAGGAGAAGGTTAACACGTACATCACACCACACAGAACACATAGCTCCCAGGATCACACACCACCAAACCTCTCACATAGTAACACAAAACACACACCCTCGTACACGGAGGCTATCAATAAAAATCTGCCCAAACAACAAAGATCTCCAAGGCAGAAATGCAAGCAACCATCTCATCCAAACACAACCCCCAAGACACATAGCCCATATAAACAGTGTGCCACTCAGCCTAAGCCCCTACGGCAAAACATTTTACTCAATACACTAGTCATTGGTGCCACAATAGTAAGGCACACAGACGTCCTGCTCACTAGGTTGAATAATGAGAAAGGTACGGTCAGCTGCCTGTCGGGTGCCAGGATTCGCAGCATAACGCATGCACTTGGGTCTCTCCACAACAAGTACAAATATGACTCTGTCATTGTCCATGTTGGTGTGAATGAAGTAAGATGTACCTCCCTGGACTACATGAAAAGAGACATGGAGGAGCTCTCAGATCTTGTAGCGCAGGCAGGTATGACCCTAGCCCTGAGTAGCAGCCTACCGTCACCCAGAATGATACCACAGTACAAGCAGAAAATGATTGACTTCAACAATTGGCTAAGATTTTGGTGTCATTCAAAGGGGATCCAGTATCTGTCTGCCTGGGATTACATGATCGACAAGACCTCAATGCTTTGCCAGAGATGGCCTGCATCTGTCACCCCTGGGATTCCAGATACTGGCCAAGGCTCTTGCCACCCCTATAGTGCCTTTTTCAGGCAATGCCCTGAAGACAAATTTATCACCATAACAATTGCAAGCAAACGCAAACTGAGGGTTATGCTACTCAATGCTAGAAGTCTAAATCTCAAAATGCACTCGCTCGAGTCACTCCTTAAACTGGAGAACATCGACATCTGTGCAGTAACAGAGACATGGTTCAAGGCTCCGGAGAGCACCCCAGCGCTACCAGGCTACAATGCATATCACACCTTTTGGCCCCTAAATCTGGACCGACGCCCTAAAGGAAGTGTCAACCGAAGTCCCAAAGGCGGTGGTGTATCCATTGTTATAAAAGATATGCACATCTGCAGACTAACTGCCTAACATAACGCATCAGAGATACTTCAGGTACAACTAACACTGGATAAAACTGCAATCCAAGTTGTAGCCTGCTACAGATCCCCCACAATGTCCTAGGACTCCCACTCCACATTACTGAACACTCTGTAAAGCATTAAGGTTCAACCTAATACCCTTATACTGGGAGACTTTAACTACCCCTCCATTAGCTGGTAAAATTACTCCTGTTCCAACTCATTTGCACGACGAATTCCAGAATTCATTAATTCCAATGCCCTGGACCAATTCATTCTCACTCCTACTAGAGGTAGAAACATTCTTGACCTGGTCATTACAAACATGGAGGACTGCTGCTCTACACCAGTAATCAACTCCTCCCTGGTTATATCTGACCACAAGGTAATCACAGTCGATATCCAAATACCACCTCCTCACCTCCCATGAAGGAAACCACTGTGAAGAACTTCTCCAAAGCCAATTTTGAGCTTCTAAAGACAGAAGTGACAAAATTCATGTCATCCATGCAAATGGGGAATGGGTGTATGGCTGCTGAATCATATACCAAGGCACGGTATGAGCATTTACACAAGTGCATGGCTCGGGCCATACCAAACAGAACCAAGATCCTGTCCTCCAAACAAAGTAAGCCAATCTGGTGGTCCCCTGCCATAAACAAACTCTACAACAGAAGGAAAAAACTGTCACAGAAAAGGGTAAAGTCCCCAGACTGGAAATATTCACTTGCAAATCTCAGCAAAAAACTGAGATCCCTCATCAAATCCTTCAAAGCTAGCTACAGATACTAAAGATAACAACAAGGCATTCTTTAGCTATGTCAAGAATCTGCATAACAATACGCAGATGTGCTGTTTCTGTACAATGGCACCACTTATACTGAACCAACAGACATCGCCAATATCTTGGCCAACAGGTTTAGTGCAAACTTTACCCAACCTTCACTCCCTAAAGCGCCCAGCCCAATACCATAGGAATGCCAAATCCCTAATGTGTCTCCACAGGTAGAAACTGCACTGTCCAATGCCAAAAATACAGCTTCCATGGGACCTGATAATATACCTGGCTGTGTTCTACATGAATGAAAAAGGGAACTGGCACCACACCTAAGTGCCTTGTTCAACCACAGCCTCACTTTAGGCTTTGTTCCCACCGAATGGCGCACCGCTAGTCATTCCACTCCACAAAGGGGGAGTGACTACTGACCCTGGAAACTACTGCCCCATCAGCCTGACTAGCCTGATCTACAAGGCCATGGAGCGCATCATTAAGGACCTCATAAATACGGATATAGGGAACCTACAAACCCTGGACCCCTCGCAATTTGGGTTTGTGAAAGGCAGACCTTGTCTGTTCAACCTGATAGCCTTCTTCGAATCTGTCACCAGTGCGGTGGATGAAGGCAAGGTAGTCTGTACAGCTTACCTCGGTCTAGCCAATGCCTTCAACACCATCCCCCACTCAGGGATCACTGATAGACTCACTAATCTAGGCATTAACCCCTACATCATAAGATGGGTTGCCAACTGGCTCATGGACAGAACCAAAACGGTGAAAGTAGCGGACTCCAAATCTGACTATCGGGCAGTCACAAGAGGAGTCTAACAAGGATCTGTTCTGGGTCCTCTCCTGTTTAGCATCTACTTCTGTGAAGTTCAGGCCAACACAAAGGGACTCCGGTTAACCAAATTTGCAGATGACTGCAAACTGGGAGCTATTACTGATTCACACGCTGATGTAGAGTGTGACGCCTGTGCCCTGGCCCAACAATCAAGGAGCCTCAATCCTCACCGCTAACAACAGTGAGGGGTGTCTCATATAGGAGGAGAGGATAACAAATACACAGACAGTAAAGTGCAATTTCCCCTTAAGAGCACACAGAGATCAGTCAGTCCGGGGCTGATCGCTCCCTTGCTCTCCAGGTCCCCAATAAGACTCCCCACTGGCATAGCTATACGGTCCAGATCTCAGCCTAGTGGGCAAGCTAAAACCTTCAGCACCCTCTCTGTCCAACCAGTGCTTCGTGTCCCTGCCCAAGTAGCTGACACACACACACACACACACACACACACACACACACACACACACACACTTTGAGAAGAGTTTATAAAACCACACAGACACTCCTGGGGAAGGCTGGCACAGGTTCCCCGGCTGTGCTCCTTTTTCCCAGACTATATGGCAGTACCAGCTGCCACCACCCACTAATATTAATCAGCTACGCACTAATATTTATCAGCTACGCAAAGGCCCTTAAAAGGGTGTCCAATTATTACTGTGCACTATTATCCAATTGGTAGTATAGCCCAGGGCTAAAGCTATTGAAGTGGCTTTGTACAATTTACCAAAGGCATGCAAGTATTCTAATGAGCTTAAATTAGAAGTTATGTACCTACCATAACGTTCCATGTTAGTTGTCTTCTCTCACCTTCTTTCTTGCTGGATGGGTTCGGAGCCGATCCTCGGCTCCGACTCGGCACTTGCTTTAGCTTGAGAACTCCTTTTACCAGCTCGAGGCAACCCTATATCCCATGATGCAAGGCGGAACTACCTCAGATCTCGTTTGGCAGCTAACTTACCCTGCTAAAGGTTATCCTAACCAAATTAGGAACAAAGTTTCCTAAAAGAAGTCCTCATAACAAAGATCCAGAGGAAACAAACTATTAGGAACTCTTCAAGATCTGTCCAGGCCAGGGGGAAGGAGGGAGGGGCCAAGAAAGAAGGTGAGAAGACAACTAACATGGAACGTTATGGTAGGTACATAACTTCTAAATGTTAAGTTGTCAATCTCGCCTTCATTCTTGCTGGATGGGAGCCCGTCCCTAGCACCTGAATCCCGGGTGGCTCAACGGAACAGACTCTTGAGAACTGTGGAACCAAAACTGGCCCTATCTCTGGAGGCCAAATCCAACTTGTAATGAGAAACAAAGGTATGAGGCGTGGCCCAAGTAGCTGCTGCACAAATGGTATCAATGGGAAGTCTATCCTGAAAAGCTGCAGAAGTGGATAGACTCCTGGTGGAGTGTGCTTTTGGCTTAGAAGATAGTTGTTTGCCTCTGAGAGAGTACACATAGGAAATGGTGGAAGTCAACCATCTGGATAAGGTCACTTTAGAAACTGGAAGACCTAACCTGTTTTCTGCATAAGAGACAAACAATTGGTCCGATTTTCTAATTTGTTTAGTCCTATGCAAGTAGTACCTGAGCTGACGATGGACATCCAAAAATGCAATTTCTGTTCAGCTCTGTCGAATAGTTAGGAAAAAGACTGGTAGATCTACAGATTGGTTAATATTGGTTTGAGATACAACCTTGGGGAGAAAAGAAGGGTTAGTTCTTAACGATACCCTGTCCTTATGAAAAACCAAATAAGGTGAACGAATACAGAGAGCTTGAATCTGAAACCCTTCTTGCAGAAGTGACAGCCAGTAAAATATAGTCTTCCACGTCAATAACTTCAAAGAACATGAAGCAGACGGTTCGAAGGAGGTAGTATCAAGGATGCCAACATTAAGTTTAGATCCCATTGCGGAGGAGGATGCTTTATAGGTGGCTTTAGGAGAAAAACTCCTCTCAAAAAGGCCTTGCATAATCTATGAGACATGATGTTATTGTCATGCAAGCCAACATGATACTTGGAAATAGCAGCCAGTTGTACTTTGACTGTAGATGACGAGGATCCCGAATGAAAAACCTCCGCTAGGAAATCTAAAACAGAATGTACGGAGCAGTAAAAGGATCAATATTTCTGGAGTTTGCCCAAATCGAAAATCAAGCCACTTGCTAGCATAAACAGTCCTAGTGGACGACTTCAAAGAAGACACTATAATGTCTCTGACTGAGTCAGAAATCATTGGTAGCCTGGCTAGGAAGGAAGTGGAGCAACCAAGCAGTGAGGTTGAGAGAATGAATGGCCCGGTGCTGCTGACCCGACTGGTGGATCAAAAGATCCGGAACTGGGTCCAGATGCCAGGGCTGCACCAGAAGGTGACGATGCAGAGACGGAAACCAAATTTGTCGAGGCCAAAAGGAGCAATGAGGATCAATTTGGCTCTCAAACGGTGGCTTTCTGAATGACTTGTGGAATCAATGGAAAGGGAGGAAAAGCATAAAGAAGTCCCGAGGCCAATCCTGGGTTAGAGAGTCTCTCAGGGGTTGGCCTGGAAGGGAAATAGAGTGAAATAGTCTGGGCACTTGTTGTTTTGAGGGTAGCAAAAGATCGCAACAAGGAGTGCCCCACTTCAGAAAAATCTGATCCACTACAGATTGATTGAGAGACCACTCGTGAGGCATCAGAATAGATCTGCTTAGCCTGTCCGCCAATAGGTTGGACCTGCCGGGGATGTGCGTTGCTATCAGAAACCGCTGAGAAGAGATCACCCATTGCCAAAGTCTGAGAGCTTCTCGACATAAGGGATAGGACCTGGTTCCGCCCTGTTTGTTGATGTACCAGACCACGGACATGTTGTCCGTCTGTACTGCAATAGTCCCCGTGGGAAGAAAGTCGTCGAGGGCTTGCAACGTTAAAAGCACTGCTCTCATCTCCAGGACATTTATGTGCAGATGGTATTTTATGGGTTGCCACGTCCCGTGGACCATCCTGCCCTGATAATGCCCCCCCACACCCGATCAGAGAGGCATCCGTGGTGACTGTGGCAACTGGAGGAGGGGGAACAAAGGGTCGGCCCTGATGAAGAAGAGGGGAAGATATCCACCAGTCCAGATGAGCCCTGCACGACTGTGTCACTAAGATCTCGTGTCTCATCGGAAGATTGTGATACGACCACTGCGTGAAAAGCATCCACTGCAGGAGACGCATGTGAAAGCGAGCCAGTGGCAGAAGAACAATGGCCGCAGCCATTAGACCTAGAAATTTCAGGACAAACCTGGCTTTGATCTTTTTGCTTTGTAACAGAAGCCGAACAAATTTTTGGATGTCCAGAATTCTTTGATCTGTTAGTCTGGCTAACATTTTGACGGTATTTAACTCTGCGCCTATAAAGGTGATAGATTGGCAAGGCAGCAGAGAAGATTTTACGAAATTTACTGAAATTCCCAGATTCTTGCAAAGCTGAAGGGTGTAGTCTCTGGACTGAAGAAGCTGACACTTGGTGGTGGCGGAGAGGAGCCAGTCGTCCAAATAAGGAAACACCTGGAATCCTAGACGTCTCAGGTGAGCTGTGACCACTGCCATGCATTTGGTAAACACTCTGGGGGCTGAAGTGAGGCCAAAGGGCAGGGCTCTGAATTGGTAATGACTGGTTCATAGCCGAAAGCGGAGAAACCTCCTGGAGCGCCTGTGAATCTTTATGTGATAGTACGCATCCTGAAGGTCTATCGAGCACATCCAGTTGTCCTTGCCCAGAAAGGGCAGAATGGACTGAAGCGTGACCATCCGGAATCTTGCCTTTTTGACAAATCTGTTCAGATTGCTGAGGTCTAATATTGGTCTCCACTCTCCCGTCCTTTTGGGGACCAAAAAGAATCTTGAGTAGACGCCGGATCCTACTTGGTCTGCCGGCACTGTCTGGACGGCTCTTTTTTCTAGGAGTTTTGAAACCTCCTGTTTTGCCAAATCCCTTTGACCGGGTGAGATGTCTGGAAGGGATTGTAGAGGTACGGGAAACCTTACGAAGGGGATCTTGTAACCCTCGGATATAATCGACTGTACCCACTTCTCTTGGGATAGAGATTGCCAGGCTACTGGGTACAGTGATATCCTTCCCCCGACTGCCTCCAAGGGTGGACAGTCGGGCAACACCTCAGGGATGCTGAAAGGGCTTCTCAGGAAGAGACTCCCTGTTGCCCTGGTTCTGAGGACCCCCCCTGCCTCTAGGGCGGCGTCTATTATTGTTACCCCCTCTGCCTCTGGGGGTAAACTGACCATGTGTGTCCGGTGTAGCTCCTTGGGCTTTACGGAACCACATCTTCCCCCCTTTCTGACCCTTGGGATATGGTCTAGAAGGAGTGGAAAATTGGACTCCAAGAGTCTTACCGTCCTGCTCACACCTGGTCAAGGTATCCTTCACTTGAGGTCCGAACAAAGCCGAACCATCAAAGGGGGTATTAGTGAAGGACGCCTTAAAGGGGTCCGCAAAATTACACAGCCGCATCCAGGCTTGGCGTCTAAGAGCAACTCCTGTGCCTGCGGCCCTGCTCGCTCCATCGGCCGCATAAGATATGAGCCGCATGGAGGAGTTAGATATGGAATTCAGGATAGCAAGCTGTGAGGCAATCTTTTCCTGAGCCCCAGCAGCAGAAGGATCCTGGACTACTTCACCCAGTTCCTTGAGAATATCTCGTTGAAGCCTGGTGAAGTGACAAAGGTAATTCAGCGAACGCATAGCAAAGGTCGCTGAAGAAAACATCCGCTTTCCATACCTGTCCATGGTCCTAGAGTCCTTGTTAGGAGGATGGACAGGTACTGAAGGATCCGCCAGTTCCTTCTTAGTGGCCGCCACCACCATAGCATCCACAGAGACACCTTTGGAAAGGAACTGTTTATCAGACGGGCCGTAAT
Organism: Protopterus annectens; assembly: GCF_019279795.1. Taxonomy (NCBI): domain Eukaryota; kingdom Metazoa; phylum Chordata; order Ceratodontiformes; family Protopteridae; genus Protopterus; species Protopterus annectens. The sequence goes on along the minus strand of NC_056745.1, from coordinate 332,650,643 downwards.
GAACTTGGATGGTCTTCTGGGGACAGGTTCCACAGAATCTGGAGCCACGCCTTCCGAGCCATTACCTGCATGAGTGGGTCGAAGGCGGAGACACCCAGGAGGTGGAGGGTCGGGATCCAAAGCCTCCAGGTATACCGACTCATCCTCGGAGGGGTCAATGGAGGGCCAATTCTCCCTCTGTTTGAGGAGCTCAAGGATGTCTGAAAAGGAGACATCCTCAGAGGGGGACCGTGGGGAACCCTCTGACTCATCTAAGTCGGTATCAGATGTAGTAGACTCAGGGAGTCTGTGTGTTTCCTCTTACACGTCCTCTTCCGAGGGGGGTTCCCCTGCAGGGTCAGGAGAAACCTCGGAAGAGGAGGAAATTCCCAGTGGGGAAACCTGGGGCGATGGATCCCTGGGCCTGAGAGCAAGAGGCTGGCAAGAGGCATCTGCAGGCACTGATGAGGGAGGAGCTAGAGGGATGGACCGTTGACCAGGCTCAGAGGCCAGGACACTCCTCATCACCTCAAAGGCTCCTCTCCCCGGGAGACCAGAACATACCCGCTCCGAAGAGACAGGAATGGTCGGCTCCAAGGAGAGAGAAGGCTCCGAGGCCGATGTCGGTGCCGAGCTTACAAAAGCCGAAGCCCCGAGAGGGAGAGCGGGGTCGGACAAGGGTCTGATGCCACTAGCCCCCTCGGAGCCGACAGTGGAAACCCGACGACCGGATCCCTCCAAGGAAGGTCTCAAGGAGGAGATCGGAGCAGAGGACGACGGAGCTGAAGGATGTATCGGCTCCGGCATCGAAACAGTCGCTGTCCCAAGAAGCTCCGGCTCCGAACTCTGGTGTGGAGTCGGAGGAGGAAGTTCAAGAATTGGGGCTATAGCCGAAGTCTGTTGAGACGGGCTATGGAACATTTGGGCCAGTGCCTGAGACTTCAACAGCCTGCTTACCACCCTCTCCAAGTCGTGGTCAGACAGCCTGGAAGATCTCGAAGATCGGCTCCGCTCCGACAAAAGAGGAGATCCCGGAGCCGAGTGGATACTCATAATAGAGGGGGACTGAGATCTCTTACGGGTCGAAGCCATCGGAGCCGAAGTCCCTAGAAATCCAGATGGAGCCGAGGATTTCTCGGCTCCGATGCTGGATAAAGTGTCGGCTCCAGCCGGAGCCAACAAGGCCACAGTAGTCAGGGTATCGGAGCCAGCCGGCACCGAACCCACTACTCGAGTAGAAGAAGTATCGACTCCAGCCGGAGCCGATATCGGCTCAGACGGAGCCGGAGCCACCGGAGGAGGCTTGGACACTGTAGCCTGAGCCTTCGGTGGCTTAAGAGGTTTTCCTGACCCTGATTTAGGAGGAGAACCTTCAGGTTTAAGTAAACCTCGGAGGATGAGTTTGTTCCTCCTTTCCTGCAGGACTCTCTGGCTAAAAGCATGACACAATGCACAGGAGTCCTGCAGGTGCAAAGGCCCCAGGCAATAAACACAAGAAGTGTGACCGTCTGTCAGAGACATTTTCTGACAGCACTGGTCACACTTCTTGAAGCCTGAGACCTTGCCTTCTTTTGACATCCTAAGAGGATAGAACACAAACAGTCCCAACAAACACACAAATTAATCCCTTACACAAACACACAGGAAGGGATAACAAAAGGGAACTAGGCCTGACTAAACTACTTTAGATTAAAACTTATAAAAGTTTATAAAAAGGTTGAAAAATAGGGAATAGGGTGGGCTGTAACTAATTACAGACTACACTAACACTAACAGGGAAAAATAAACCCCTAACTACACTTTTTCTTATTTGTCTAAGAAAACTTACCTCAACTGGCAAAGGAGACCTCTTTCGCTAAGCGGCAAACGAGATCTGAGGTAGTTCCACCTTGCATCATGGGATATAGGGTTGCCTCGAGCTGGTAAAAGGAGTTCTCGAGCTAAAGCAAGTGCCGAGTCGGAGCCGAGGATCGGCTCCTAACCCATCCAGCAAGAATGAAGGCGAGATTGACAACTTAACATTTATCTTTACAAAAACAGCCACAGTTGAAAGGGTTTAAAATATTTAATAACAAATAGTCAAAACACAAGACAATACTTCTTACTACATAGTGCTAGTCAACAGTTCAGAGATCACAGAGAAATACTTAAAATAATTCAGTAGTACAGTTCTGACATCACAGAAAAACACTTAGTCTAATCTTTCTAGTTTATAGCTATTTTTAAGCAAAAACACAAGTCTAAGATAAACTTACATACAGAGCAAGACAGTGCTGGAGAGTTGGATGGTCAAGACATAAATGCTTAATGCTCTCTGATTCTCTCCATTTTTAAAATCACATTCCATCCTGGTTCACATTACATCATTCTTCACACTTCCCTGGGTTACATTACATCATTCTTCACACTTCCCTAGGTTCCCAGGCTAACAGAAACTACATTTACATTCTTCACCTCTGGACAGAAACCAGAGCAATAACGGACATTTATGCATGCAAATTCTGTCCATTAACTTTGACCTTAAAACAATAGCAAGAATTCCTTCATTTAGACCAGCCGGAGCAGTGTTTACATCAAAGGGTCACAACATGCTTTACTTAGTCAGTACAGTGCACTGTTGTTACATTTTTTTCAGTTTCACATGTAACACTATTTTTACCATTTAAGACAACAAGCCTGTGGTTTACATTAATATTTACAGATGACAGAATTATCTCCAAAATTCTATCTGGCTAGGCTGGCAGTCTTCATCTATCTTCACCCAATCTTCACATAGACATCCTACAAAAAGGCCTCACAGAGACCAACAACTGGTGCCACAACTATGGTCTTAAGCTCAATGCTAAAAAGTGCACCATCATTCCCTTCGGGAAAAACACGGTGCCCACAAACTACCACATCAACGGTAGCCCACTTAACTCCCAAGGTGTGATAAGAGATCTAGGGACACAGGTACAACCTCTCCAACAACCATGTTGCCACTGTCATAAGAAAGTCCTTCTACGTGGCACATCTCATTACAAAAGGTTTCTCATACAGTAAGAAAGAAGTCATAATCCCTCTCTACTCATAACTCATTAGACCCATTATAGAGTACAATGCCCCATTTGGCATGTACCTCACTAGACACCTACTACAACTGGAGAGGCCACAAAAATTTCTTACAAAGAGGATCCTAGGACTCAAACACATGCCCTATACAGAAAGACTCAAAAAACTCCAGCTTTACTCCATCTCAAATCGCCTACTTATGGGCGATCTCTGCTTGACATACAAAGCCATGTCTGACCCAGTGTTGCTAGACGTGCTTCATCTAAAAAAGTCTCAGTCCCTCCGCACCACACACTCCAAAGACCTTAATCTCATCACCACAATAAACAGAACCTGCTGGAGGGACAGGTTCCTAACCTAGAGACTTCCCATACTCTGGAATAAACTCCCCATTCATGTCAAGCAGAGCACTTCACCAGCCCTCTTCAAGAAAAATCTTGACGAGTGGATGGGTAACAGGAAATTCACCACGGGGATCACTTCAACAGCCTTGCTCGATAGGGGCACAAGGAACTAACATCCGGCAACAGAATGACTGGGAATATTCTTGGGTTAGGCTTGTATTGGCTCAAGGGCCATTAGCCTAGTACTCACCTATAAACCTATGAAATTTAGGAATAGGAGAAACAAAAATATGTTTGAGTTCCTGCAAGGTTTCCCCTTGTCCTGGATGGACATGAAAAGGTCAGCAGCAGCAGATCCAAAAAGAATGTTGTTATCCAAAGGAGCATCCAAAAGTATGGCTTTCATGTCATCAGGCAAAACCTGAAGACATAGCCAAGATAAATGTCTAATAACTGAACCAAAGGCATCAGCCCTGGAAGAGGCATAATTTGTACCATAGCTGCATTTGACTGAATGGCAAGCACCTTGTGAGGTGGAGCCCTGAAGGGAAAGGGCCAAATCCTGCCCCTCAGAGTCAGAAAGGTCAGAAACCACCTTAGGAACCTGAGAAAGGAGAGCCAAAACATACCTGGTCATATCAGTCTGGTAGCTGATGGCCCTAAAAGACAAAGTAGCAGCAGTGTAAACCTTCTTGCCTAACCCTTCCATGGTCCTACTACAGCAGCTTGGTAAAAAGCAGCAACTTGTATGGCTTGTCAGAAGAGACTGACACTAGTCCTGGAGCAACCGACACAGAAATACTAAGCCTGTGGTATTCAGGCCGACTGAGGGCTATCCCTGGTAGGATAACCCAAGTGTGATGACTGCAACAGTGAAACGAAGAACATCAGGAGGGACAGCAGATGGTTAGGGAAACTCCATCTGTAGGAGCTCATAATACCTTTTTTTGAACATCTGAGACTCGGGAACAAACCCACTTAAAATAGTCCATCATGTGGGCAAAGGTATTCCCAAAGGACAGCTCTCCCAAAGGGAACTCTGGACTTAAGGAATCCTACTACTCTGAACCAGAATCCAAAGGGAAGGAATCTGGGAAGAATAAGCTAAGGATTCTTCCCCTGAGTCCAGATTCTCATTTGAGGAATCCAATTCCTCAGACCTCTTGATTGGAATGGAAGACTGGGGAGAGCAGGAACAGAGACCCCTTGAAGCAGCTTCAAGGCCACCAAGCCTTTAAATAAACCATGAGTGAAATCTTGCCATTCACATTGGGAATCCTTCACAAAAGGGGGGATATACTTTGTCTTTTGTTTCTTCTTCTTCTTCTGTGGGTTGACTGCTCAAAATACTCTTGGAGGGTCAAACTCCTAATGTGACTCTGTAATAGTGGTAGGAATCTCCTCCCTCACTAAAATCTGAGAAATTATCCTCAACAACAGGTACAGACATGATCGCAGAAGAGGGATCTGATGCAAGCAACAGACGGTCTTCAGTGTTCAGACTGGACTTTTTTTGGCCTTCTTCTTGGCAGAGGGCTGGGGCTCAAGACAGCAGGATTCCACCACTGCATCCTGAGCGAACAGCTTAAGTCATTGGTTCGCAAGATAAATGGATAAAGAGGAGAGGCAACTATGTGGGGTCTCAGGCACAAACGCTTGGCAGATAGAACACTGCATATGATTTAAGCACGCAAACAGAAATGACACTGGTCATGACAGACTTTATAAGGAATCTGCCTCTCACAGTCATTTTCCCTTTCTGAATAACAAAACAATAATAAACAATAAGAAAAGGAAGAGAAGAAACTCCAACAGGGCACTTATCTGAAAAAAATGGCTTGATAACAGGCAAAGCAAAGGGCATTCAGACTGATGCTCGACAATGGCATTCGCACTGGCAGCAAAGAAGTTCTGAGTGTGTGTGTCCATACATCACGTCTATTGGGAAGCACAGGTGTGATGTATGATGCCTATAGGAACTGAAGGCTTTGGTATTCTGACCAGACATTGGACTATCCTTGGTAGAAGATCCCTTAGGTAAATAATAATGCAAAAGTAATATGGAAGGACATTAGGTATTGCCTTACATAGACATCAGATATTGCCTTACACAGACCATCTGCTTGCTAAAGCTACTAAAATGAGAGGGCAATTGTACTGGATTAATCCTCAGTATTATGTGTTAAGGAAGGTATCAGAAATGTATCAAATGGGGGACATTAGGGGTTACGTGGCAAAGTAAAGCATGCAAGTATTCTTGAAGCTTGATACGAGACAGTTTTGAACCTTTCTACACAGAGACATCCTGGAGTCTATTCTGCAAAAATAGAGCATGGGTTGATTAAACTCTGACTTTATTTGCTCTCGGCTACAGCTGATACAAAACCGAAGGCTCCTTGGATAAAGCCATTCTTACAGACTTGGCAGTGGTTATTTGGTCTAGGGAGGTTGAGATCATCTTCAGAAATGCAACTCTGACATAAGTGCTCAAGTAGGAAATATCAGGCTACTTCCAGATAGACAGCTATTTGGATATCTGCTTTAAGAGAACAATGGGTTCCAATAGCCTTTGAACTAAGACTGAAATAGGTCCAATGGGGTCAGTGCCTAGCCCAGTTAAATCCAAAATAAAATAAAAAAAGAAGAATCTTTTGTCAAATGATTTAAATCATGAGACAGCATATGGTTTCCTTAAAGGCTGTTACTTCGAGCCTCTGTTTATTGAATCACTAATTTGATAAAACTGTTTATATGAGAAAAAATAAATACAATAAAGCTAAAAAATGTATTTAGAGTGGATAATGATGTTTTTTGTTCTTTGGCACTTTGATGTTTCATGTTGCTTCTTTAGAAGGCTTGTTTCTGGGGATTTGGTGTGGGATAACAAGGAGGTTCATGTAGGACATGTTTGTGAACTGCAGGCCCACTTTTGATTTCTTGCTTTCAGCTACGGAAACTTGTAGACTGATAACAGGAAAGTACAGTTGTGTACACCTACCATAAATGTAGATGTTCAAGTGTCTTCACTGTTGCAGTCATGACTGTAGGGTTCTCCCCTGCCGGCAGGCAGCCCTCGGTCGGCCAGAATCCCAAAGTCTGGTTCCGGCGTCGGCTGTTCAACCATGCTCCCTGACGTCAGAGCACCAGGAGTACAAAGCTGACAGCCAACACCATCTTCTCCAGTTTTTCTTGCCCCAGATGTCAGGAGTCCCAAAATGAGAAAGGTCCCATATCCCATGCAAATACACCTCAGAAGAATGGTGAAAAAAGGAACCACACAAAAGTAAAAATAAGAGGGGACAGGAGGGAGGGAAACCCAGACTGCAACAGTGAAGACACTCGAACATCTACATTTATGGTAGGTGTACACAACTGTACTATGTTCATCGTGTTTCACTGATGCAGTCATGACTGTAGGGTAGAATCCCAAAGCAGAATGAAAGGGAGGTGGTCATAAAGTAGAAGGGGCGGCTAAAAGGCCCTGCAAGACTGCAGAGGCAAAGCCTGCCCTAGACTTAGAGTAGAGAGGTAGATTGTAGTGCTTAGAAAAAGTATGCACTGAACTCCAAGTTGCAGCTTCCAAAATGTCTTTGGTAGGAACTCCTGAGGAAGGCCGCAGAAGTGGCAGCAGCTCTGGTGGAATGAGTCTGTATACTCCTGGGATTTGCTTTCCATGGTGTGAATAACAAAATCTGATTCCATGAGCAATCCATTTAGAAATGGTCTGTTTTGAAATGGCTTTATCTTGGGAACTTGAAGCATAAGAAACAAACAATTGTTCTGATTTTCTGATGTCCTTGGTTCTGTCCAGGTAAAAACGTAGTTGTCTGTGTACATCCAAGGAATGTAAGATCCTTTCCCCTTTATTTTGAGGAGTGGGGAAAAAAGTTGGCAAGTGGATAGTTTGATTTAAAGCCACTTTGGAAACCACCATAGGCATGAAGGTAGGATTAGTCCTCAAAGACACATTGTCTTGATGAAAAATAATATAAGGTTCCACAGCCATAAGAGCTTGTAACTCTGAAACTCTCCTGGCAGAAGTTAGGGCTAACAGGATGGCTGTCTTCCAAGATAAAAACTTGATGTCAGAAGAGGCAGCAGGCTCAAAAGGAGGCAATGTTAGCTTTTCCAAAACATAGTTGAGATCCCAAGCAGGAATGGGAGGAGATCTAGGAGGTCTTAAGTTCTTAGCTCCTCTGAGAAACTGTCTCATGAGTTGGTGGGGAAAGATTGGAGGGTCTGTATTATAATGAGCGGAAATAGCAGAGGCATGTATCTTAATGGAAGAGAAAGAGAGACCCTTATGTAAGAGATCTGTCAAGTAAAGTAAAATTAAAGGAATGTTCGGAAGAAGAGGATCAGAATCCTGAGCCTGCTATCCAGGAACAAAATCTTTTCCATTTTCCTGCATAAGATTTTCTAGTGCTAGGACGTCTGGCTTCTAAAATGACATCCATAACCTGCTTGGGTAAGAGAGAAGAAATCAAAGGCCCTGGATTAACCAGGCCGCCAGGCTGACAGTGCTGACATGGGAATGTAGAACCTGACCCTGATGTTGGGACAGAAGGTTCGGAGTTTGTGGTAAGACCCAAGGGGGCTCCAGACATAGGTTTTTCAGAGTGGGGTACCAAAACTGTCGAGGCCAATTTGGGGCCAACAAGATTATCATCTTGGGCTTGTCCTGTTTGATCTTTAATAATACCCGTGGAAGAAGAGGAAGAGGTGGAAAGGCATATCCCGAGAGGTTTCTCCAACTGAAAGATAGTGCATCCACTTTCCAAGCTAGTTTGTGGAAAGTCCTGGTGCAAAAATTCTGTAGTTGATAATTGAGATGGGATGCAAAGAGGTTTATGTGAGGACGTCCCCAGACTGCTGTTATCATCCTGAATATTTCGATGTCCAGCATCCATTCGTGTGGATCCGAAAGGTTTCTGCTCAGACTGTCTGCCAGGAAGTTTTGCTTCCCTGGTAGAAACTGAGCTTGAAGGTCCAGATTGCAAGCTAGAGCTGTGTTCCATAGATCCATGGCTAGTCTGCAAAGGGGGTAGGAATGAGATCCCCCTTGCTTGTTTATGTACCACATAACTGTGGTGTTGTCTGGCCGTATCAGTAGTTGTCCTGGTTGTAGAAGATTCCTGAAGGCCATTAGAGCTTTCTGAACGGCTAACATTTCCTTTAAATTGATATGCAGGTGCTTCTGATCCTTTGTCCAAAGGCCATGCAGACAGTTGCCCTGAAAATGGGCTCCCCAAGCATAATCCGAGGCATCCGTGGTTAGAATCTGAGTGGCAGGAGGTAGACAGAAGGGTTTCCCTTTGTTTAGAGTACATGCCCTGGACTACCAAAGGAATTCCTTTTGAAGACGAGGCAGGACGGAGATCAGTATGTCTAAACTGTGGCAATGCTGAGACCATACACTTTTTAGGTACCACTGTATTTTCCTCATGTGTAGTCTTGCATATGGTACGAGAAGGATGCAGGAGGCCATGTAACCCAAAGCCTGCAGGAATCTCCTTGCAGATAGCCGAGTTAAAGTTGCCAAGGTTTTGAAAGTTGAAGCCAGCTGTAATTGTTTTTCGGATGTCAGAAATGCCATCTGGGTTGTGGTGTTTAAAAGAGCACCCAGAAAAGTCATCTGTTGTGAGGGTGTCAAATTTGACTTTTTTATGTTTACAGAGAATCCCAGGAACTTGAGGAGGTTCTGTACAAATTCTAGATGCTGGAGTAAGACATCCTTGCTGTCTGCCTGAATTAGACAATCATCCAGATAAGGGTAAATTTGAATTCCCTTGAGTCTGCAGTAAGCTACTACTGGAGCCAGGCATTTGGTGAAGACCTTGGGTGCAGTAGACAATCCAAAGGGCAGCGCAGAGAATTGAAAGTGCCTCGATCCAGCCTTGAACCTGAGGTATTTTCTGCATTCCTGCCTAATGGGAATGTGTAAATATGCCTCCTTTAAATCCAAAGTTACCATCCATGCATCTTTGGACAGCATTGGAAGTAGCTGCTGTAGAGTAAGCATCTTGAATTTTGGAATCTCTAGAAAGGTGTTCAAGACTGACAGATCCAGAATGGGTCTCCATGAGTTTTGCTTCCTGGGGACTAGAAAGAGCCTTGAGTAAAAACTTTGTCCCATCTCTGAAAGTGGAACTAGTTCTATGGCTTTCATAGCCAAAAGAGCTTCCACCTGGTTTAAGGCCTCTGTCCATTGATGTTTTGGAAGGTCTGGCCATCCGCTTGGCCTTGGCAGGGTATGAAAATGGAATTTGTAACCTCTTGAAACCACATCCAGAACCCACTTGTCTTGGGTTATACGAGTCCAATTTTGATAAAAAAGAGAGAGTTTTCCTCCGAGAGGGGCTTCCAGGCAAGAAGTTCCTGCAGCCCAACAGAGGGAGTCATTGAGTCTGTTTCCTTTGAGCTTGTGACCTGTCCTCTCCTCCCCTAGGGGTGGAAGCAGTCCACTGTTTTGGTCTATAAGAAGCTTGTGTTTGAGGCCTTCCTCGGGAGCGTCTATATCTACCCCTCTGAGGCCTGTCTGAAGTGGGAAAGGACCAATTTTTAGAAGGCCAATTCCTGCTAAATCTGGGTGGCTGTACTTGTAAGAAATCTTTAACTGTTTGCATGGATTTCGCCTTGCCCTCCATCTTTTTAATCACCTCTTCAGCTTTTGATCCAAACAAAACATTATGCTGAACAGGAGCATCCAATAATTTAGCTTTTACTTGTTCTGGAAAATTTTGTTCCTTTAGCCATGCATGCCTTCTAATAACTGTGCCGGAGGCAGCAGCCCTACAAGAAGCCTCCAAGGCATCAAATCCACAGTGTAAACCATGCTTCCCAACTTGTTCAGTGGCATGCAATAAATCATGTAATTCCTTATCATCTGCACAGGCAGAAATGGAAGTAAGCTTTTGTTTTAAAACAGACAAGAGAAATTGCTGGTATTTCAGCATATGAAACTGACAGTTTAAAGCCCTAATGGATAAAGCAACAGAAGTGTACACTTTTTTGCCCCATCTTTCTAAAGATCTAGAATCCTTTTCAGTGGGAATGGGGTTTTTGGCAGAAGCGGCCTTAACTCCCTTAGGACCCTGAGAAATGGTTTCAGGGTCAGCAGAAGGGATCTTGTATAAAAACTGGTGGGAATCAGGAACCCTGTAATATCTATCAGGCTTAACAGGAGCAGGAGGAAAAGAGTCAGGGGTTAAGTTAGCCTCCGAAAAAGCATAATCCACAATATCCAAAACAGGAGAAATAGCCAGGGGTCTATGTTGGGGGAGAAGAAGAAAATCCCTTAGTCTTTTCTTAGATTCCGAATACTCCTGTCCTTCCCAGTGGAAATGTTCCCTCATTTCATGCAAAGTTTCCCCAAAAGAGAAATCCTCAGGGGGAGAAGCTGAAGGAATGGATTCCTCAGCATCAGAATCCTCATAAGGAGGGAAAGAATATTCCTGGTCAGAAGAAGAAACTGAAGAAACAGAAGCCTGATCAGAGGAATCATAATAAACTTCCTGCCTTGGCCTTTTATCTGGAGGGGGATGTGAACCCCTAATCATAGTAAGTAAATCCTCCGCCATCTTGAGTAACTGTTTCTGTGACTTGGGAGCCGGTTCAGAAGAGGCCTGTGTTGCAGTCTTTGATTTAGAAGGAGTCTTTGCCTTTGTCTTTGGCTTTGCCTTTATTAGAAGCTGAGTAGGTCTGAAAACCCCTTCGGAAGCCGGTATCTGCACAGCGGCTCTGGACCCATCCGAAGGAGCATTGTCCGAAGGTCCTGCAATAGAAATATTCAAAGGCCTAGTTGGCTCCTCGTGAGAGTCCGTTTCGGCCATCGGTTCTGAAATGGCCGACGACAGGGGCTGCAAATGCACCTCACTGACAATGGCCGAACCTGAAGCTGGCTCCGCTTGTGCGACATAGTCAGATTTGGACCTCGGAGGCCTGTCTTTATCCTTGCGACGTTTGTGAACTCCGGTAGCCAGAACCGTATCCGACGACATTTTATAGTTAAAGCGCCTACCGAAGTAATGAAAAGCAAAATCGTACCTTCGTTTAATTGTACGTTGATTGAATCTAGCACAAAACCGACAACTAGCTACGTCATGGTCAGGGCCTAAGCAAGGAATACAGTAAGAATGAAAATCCTTATGAGGTATTTGCTTCCCACATGAAATACAATTATTAACTTTTTCTGACATTGGACTGGAGCAAGAAAAGTTTCAACGGGTACTTAGCTTTGAGTGGAGAAGAAAGTCTTCGGACTGAAGTTTATCAGAAAAAATAGTCAGGAGTCGGCCGACCGGCACTTGCGAACTGCTATCACCATACGGCAAGAAAGACTGAAGAAGATGGCGTCGGCTGTCAGCTTTGTACTCCTGGCGCTCTGACGTCAGGGAGCATGGTTGAACAGCCGACGCCGGACCCAGACTTTCGGATTCTGGCCGACCGAGGACTGCCTGCCGGCAGGGGAGAACCCTACAGTCATGACTGCAACAGTGAAACACGATGAACATCAGTTTGTTCCAGTAGAGTTTCCCTTTTCTCCACAGTTATGTAGCCAAGGAGTTTGTATACTTAAGTAAGGGAGTAGGGTGCAAAGTCCTTAGCCCTGTGTTTTAGGTGCAGGAGGTTGTCCCTTGCAAAAATATATTTTGGTGGTGCTTGTTTTTAGTACTTTTAGTGTCTGTGATGCTTTCCATTTATTTAATGCATTTAAATGTGCATGTTTTAATGTTTAGGATACATGAGCTTATTGTAATTGTTTCATCATGGAGCTGGATCACTGCATACCTGATTTAATGACTCACTTGTATTCAGCTATCAAGCTCCTTCAACACTTTATTTTACAGTCATGAACCTTTTAGTGGGAGCAATATATGGATAAAGAATCATGCATAAAGCAGGCTGAGCTAGCTTACAGCACTACAGTGTTATCAATGTTTTTAAACGGAGATAATTCGCAGAGCAATTCTTGCAGTAGTTATTTTCTACACAAGAAAAATAACAAAAATGGTCCTTTTAGAAGCCCTACAATGTTGGAGATGCCATGAAAGGGATGTGAGGTTTTGATATAACTTGGCTCATGCCTTAAAAGAACACATTTAAGTAGAAGGCCACAGAAACTCCTGCAGGTACTTTAGCTATGAAAGTAAGTATCTCGAAGGGCTGATTTTATGCTGTAGTAGAATCTGTGGCTAGCCAGAGACTGCAGTGATAATAACAAAGTGGGCAAAAAGAATAAGAAGAAAAAAGAAGAAATTATGGGTTGGAAGTTCACATTATTCCCCATAAGTCATGTTAGTCATAATGTTTGACTGAACACAGTCCAATTTTGAGTTTTGTATGGATAAACTGCAATTAAAGCAGTCATCCTTCAGGGAAATGGTATATAATAAATTAAAGTAGCTGACAATAGCTCAGAACTGGACTTTCCTCTTAGGTATGAAGTGCATGCTGAGTAAGTGCAGATGCAGCAAAACTTCCCCCTAGGAATTCTACAATTCATGGTCTTTGTTTCTCGCTTTTGAAAATGGTATGCACTTCTAATTCTGGAAGAAAGCTGTCTTGTACTACATCTCTCTCTTGTCGGGCTCCATGCCTATGGAATGTCTTCACCAGTGGGTGAAGAAGTCCCCATGCAGGCTGTTGTCAATTCCCTGAAGGCATGCCTATTTTTAATTCAGACAGTTTCAGTATTACTTAACATATTCCTTTCATCACCTATCAAGCTATGTTCCTTAAGTCACCTTGTAGGATACTGTACTTGTTTCATTAACTTCATAATTATTTTGGTGCTGTTGTTGCCATAAAATGGGAAAACCAAAAATGTATATATTTAAAAAGGAAATGAGTAATGCTACACATTCTGTAAGAATTTATCACCACAAACGGACTGCTGCATGACTGCAATGTGGTCCTTAAAGTGTTTTAATAATTTTTGGGGGGCAATGGTCAGAAGCAGCATCCCATTATGGACTAACATAAGTGGCAAAAAAAAGATCAATGCTTGTTCTTGTTGTTAAGATTACATGAACATGCAACCTAGAAGACACTTGCAGTAAGAATGCTTGGGTGTTTTACAAGGTTAAACCTAAGTCTATGCAAGTCAGACTAAGTAATAGCTGTGTAAACTAAGATAAGACTCCAGCAAAGAACATACTGTACAGAGTGAAAAGGATGGGGAGTTAAAAGACTGTAAAGTAAAATAAATAAAAAATCACTCACCTATACAACTAAAACAAGACTGAAAACAAGTAAGAGATACAATAATGAAAGACTCAAAAGTTTCAAAACATCTTCAGGGTTATTTCTGAAGTACATGGATTTCATCTGCTCATACATGTAGCCATCTTAACCCACAAGCCCTCAAAGTAACTCTGTTGTTTCAGTTATACAGGATGCAGACTCCAACTTTCCCCAAGAGTGCTATATTTGCTGCGGAGCATAGGTTTATTTCAATCTAATTAATGCCAAGCCATTGTGTGTTTTAAGGAATAACCAGTCATTTTTCAGACAAAGACGTATTTCTATGGAAAAAATGATTAATCCTTAAGGAGAGTGTTAGACACTTTACTAATTCATATTACGCGCAAAAAGTTTGGAAAATACTGCTCTGAAAAAAAAGCCACTAGCAGCTTTAATTTAACAGCTGATTCCTTGTTTAGTGTGTAAAATACACATCAGCTATTCTAATGGAGGTCGTCATCAATAAGCAGCTCTGTAATCTTGGCTCATTAGTTATGTACTAGGTGTGCTGTCTGAAATACAAATAAATAAATCTGAGTGTGCAAGTGTTTATTTTGGAGGTTAAGTCCACCGCTGCAGACACAAGTCTTCGACAGCAGACAAGTGGGTCTGTGTACAGAATTCCACAAACACCCCGTCTCAAAGGCATCATGCTAAAGTAGCCTTGTCTAAAATGTTAATTTGTGAGATAAATGATTTAAACATGATCATCCTACTAACAGTATAATGTGGTCTGAGTTTCAAACTTAAAAATAAATCAAAGTGGCATGTGCTTCTCAACGTCTGTCTTTTTAAATTACAGTAGCTTTCCAAAGATAGATTGAGGCTGCTTAATAAACAACTTGATTCTGTAGTACCGACTAACACTAGAAAAAATCCCAAGATAGTAAAATATTATTTCTTACAAAAGTGCATGGACTAAATCTTACTTAAATCAGCAGTTTCTTAATATTCCAACTATATAAATATGCATTTTTGGGATATGTAAAGAGACAATGTCATACCCACATTTCTGTATTGCTTCTCCTCCATTTTCAGTGTGCATCACATTATACAATAATTTCTTAAATGGCAAACTGTAAGGAAAATTCTTCCTTTTAGCAAGGTAATGAACTGGACTAGCCCAATGGAGCAGGAACAGAAACCTTATTTCCTACCCAGTGACCAAAATCCTGGAGGTACTCCAGTCACTAAGCGGCTGATCAAATTATACAGTAGGCATCCTATATCAACTTTCCATTCCTTGAGCAGCAGAAAGAGAATGCAACTGCTATGCTAATTTTAGGACAAGTGAAATGTTAAGCAGTTACAGCAGCAATGAACAACAGAAAAACAGAAATCATATTACTAATGCTACCAATGTTACCATGCATTTTGCTTCTTGTGTACTGGAAAAGCAATTTGCTAAATCTAGCGAGAAGGGCAGTGCTTTACTTCCAAATCCCATGCCACAAATACCTATAGTTGTGAAAAACCCTGCTACTATGGTCCACTGTCCTCCTGCCCAAGGGTAAGATGCAAAGACCCAGAGGTAGGGGATCCCATAGAAGGTCACTTCTGTAGAACATTAATCCTAACTGAGACTGCATTCACTGGGAGGTAAGAACTACTGGCAGTCACCTTACTCCGTACTAAAATCACTTAACTGATCTTTTTAAAGGCTTTTAATTCAATACGTCAGAAATTAGTCTGTGAGAATCTTTAAAGGTCCAATTTTATAAAATGACTGGCATAAATTCTACAGATCTGCTGGTTCTATACCAGTTCAGCATACCTCTTAATCAAAAGTTGCAAAATGGTCCCCAGAAACCCCATTACTCATTCTTGCTGTGTCTGATGTACTAACAAGTGAATCAGTGTCTCATGCAATGCCTCATACAGCTCAACCCAAACATGCAGTTTACAAACTAAATACAGACCTGCATGCACAGACACAGT
Source organism: Protopterus annectens (assembly GCF_019279795.1). NCBI lineage: Eukaryota > Metazoa > Chordata > Ceratodontiformes > Protopteridae > Protopterus > Protopterus annectens. The sequence continues at coordinate 332,635,086 of NC_056745.1, read as the reverse complement.
CCACAGCCTTCTTCCTCTTTGGCTGCTTTCTCACAACTCACCATACCCTTCAACATCCAGATTTTCGTCTCTTATTTTCAGTCTGTTCCTCATAAAATGTATGGTTTTCTGGCAAACAACTGAGGATTGGACTCACTCAGTAATGATAGTTATTTGAGTTTCAGACTTCACATCCTTCAGAAAATGCATGCGAACACAAAACCTTTTACTCTGTCTACTATGTAAGTTTATATGAGCAATATTTAACATATGTCCCTATTTTGGGCATTTTTCCCCCTATTATATTAGACTTTGTCCAGATTTATTGTACCAAGAGGTTGAGAGGTATGCAGGTCACTGATGACCTAGTCAGTGGTACACTCTCTGTGTGGTTTCTTGCTGCTTGACTTTCATTGCTTTCATGGTGTTGTGGCAATTTTGCTGAAAATGGAGCAGCAAAGACACTCCTCCATTCTCCATACTGCCCAGCCAGACTGCCTATTTTCTTGGGCTCCAGCAATAACTCTGAACATAGATATCACACATACCAATGCACATGAACAGCAGTTTCAAACCCAGAAGTTCAACAAACGTGCCCCTTTATTCTACAGGCTGCATTTTACATTCTGTGAATAACTTAAGAGTCAGCAATCCATATACTAATATAATATCTTGACTTCTGAGAAATATGAGACAACTTGGAGTCATCTGCATGAACTGGCTGACAAATTATTACATCATCTACAAGAGAAAACTCAAAATACAGGCACAAAGTATAAACTAAACATTACATATGAAAATTACATACTTACTGTAACAACAGATCTGTGTCGACAGTTTCATATCCTTTACCTGTATGACTAAGACCAGCAGGTACTTAGCCCAGTACAAAAGTACTTTCCCAGGTCACTCTAACCCTTCCTCTTTGACCACAATGCACACAGTCTAATGACCCATTTCCATATCTTACAAGCCCATAAAAATATGGAAACAGAAAAGGAGAATGTAAAAAAAGAAAAGACAAAGTAATATAATAGCCTCATCTAGGCCAAAACACAAGGAGGGAACAGTGAAGGATTTGAAACTGCCAATCCAGCTCTATCTTTGCAGCAGCTAAATAAGTACCTTTCATATAAGAAATTGATAGTGTAACATCCTTCAAATGTAAGACAGAGTCTCAAGTTAGCTGCTCGTGACTGGAACTTCAGACAAAAGATCCCAGGAGAAGCCTTCCCTAGGGACATATAAATACATGCTTCCACAAAGGATCAATGGATATGGAACGGGAGTCACCAGATAAAGAAGGAAAATTAGATGAAGACCACAGTAAACACACAGAGCCTTTACTACAGAATGACAGATCATCTTGTATTCCATCTATAGCGCAACCTGTACTGCAAGGCATGAAAAGGAACAGAAAAGTGAGGAAGGGACTCAAAAACAACTACTAGGCAAGGGGTGTTTTTTCTCCTCAGTCTGTAAAATCCTCCCACTTCTTGCTTTTCTTTTGTTGAACTAGAATTCTAACAGCTGCACAGAATAAACACAAGACTGCTCTGAGCAACAGCTGTGATAAAGTAGAAACTGGCTGATCTGCAGAAAGATATTAGCAAAATGGCTACTATACATGAGAAGCACAAACTACTGGTGAGCAAAATCTCATCAAATACTTTAGACAAATAAAACATAAAACCAAAGTTTGAACTGTGATGCTGCCCCCAAACAAATGTTGGAGTTGCACAGAATTAGACTGACTTAGCCCAAGGCTGGGACAGAGGAAAGAATCAATCACAAGCCTACCTCCTGGAGAGATACTAAAGCCCTAGACATTGGTGTTGAATAAAGTGAGTGACTCAAAAGACCCAACAAACTCCTAAACTAGGTTCTATCAAGGCAGTCACCTCACAAGACTGTGCATCAAGCCCCTAAACAAAGTCCTAGCAACACAGTCATCTCAGAAGACCCTGGATCAAATCACAAACCAAGGTCCTAGCAAAACAATCAAAATCATAACCGTAACCAAGATCTCATACTTAGCAGCCATTCTGGTCACATGCTCATATCTTTCTACAGGTCAGATTCTGAATAATCTCTTAAGTTTTTGTATCAGACCATGAACAATGTCCTAGGAAGAGGAAAATCTCTAATTTTCTAATTGGTCTGAAAATAATACAAATTAAATCACATACAGATCACCAGAACACACCAGCATCTGCCCGTGACACTGCCAGTGTAGTGTCTATGAGAATGTCAACAGAAAGACAGCTTCAAATGAAACTACATCCTGTTCCGCAAATAAATGTTTTCCTCCTGAAGCATGCTCCTGCATGACAAAGGTTCAGGGGGAGTCCTCTAGTGAATTTAAATAGAAATATATTCCTGTGAATAACCCACAAGGATAGACCAGGTACTCAAGGAGATGTCCTACTCTGCTATTATGCTGCAGCAGAGAGAAGAAAGATTATGGCAAGCCCAAGAGGTAACAGGACTGGCATCTTCATTGACAGAGATGCCAGATCTCAGTAAACTGACAAATCTGAAAGGACAGAAAAGTAAAAGGGGAAAAATACAGGTGTCAGTGCATCACGGCACTATGACAAGGGCAGCCAAGGAATAAATACCTATCCCATATGTAAGGTCCTCAAAAAGGAGTGGTATCTGAAGGTTGTGACATTCTTGCCATACACTGATAAGTGTCAGGGGAACATGAAATCATAGGTACATAGAAAAGAAAGAAACTCAGGATTAAGACCTAAACCTCTCCAAAAATATCTATCAAGTGTCAATAAGGCTGATATCAAGACCTGTTGACCCAGGAGTCCATACATAACTGAAAACAAGAAAAGAAATATGGGAACAAATAGCACATAAGGCATGAAGCTCCAGTAATTTAGCAACTTCTGATAGAACTGGACATAAGCCAAGAAAAGGAGAGCCATGGTGACAGGAGGAATCCTGGAGTACCTTAACCTGTAAGGACAGAAGGAAAAGCAAGAGATTTGAGGAAGGGGAAAGCCCAATTATATTAAAAAAAAACACACAAAAATCAACAGGAGCCAAGAGGTCACAGCCAGCACCCAAAGGATACAAATGGAATCAAGAGTCGACCATGTAGCTGCCAACATTCACCTCAACCTGTCAACCCAGAGAAGATGCTGACATTGAGCAAACAGAGATCACTGCAAATAGGGGACAACTTTGACCCCATTGAGTCAAAGGTGGATCTTGAAAGAACAGTCAGCCACAAGGGGACCTTGGGGACTAGAAAAGTACAAGTTAATGATGTTAAGTTAGAGATTAAGTTCAATGCCAAAATAACCTGATGACTGCAAGGGATTACGGGTCAGGAGAGGCAAGTTTGAAACTGAGAGCTCTAAAGTCATGAAGTTAAGACTGGACTTGAATGAACCTGCAGATATCAAGGAGGAATCAGGAGATGAATGATGTCAAGGTGGAAGCAAGCAGTATAGAATTCAACTCTGATGAATTATCGGTCGGAACATGAAGGGACCCACCCACCACTAAGAGATCCTCCAAAGATGCAAGCAACCAGGAAAAGACAGCATTTGTTGAATGGGTTCATATTATGAGAAGGTATCAACCCTGAGGAAGGAGGTGGAGCTTGAAACCTCAATAATGTCAAAAGATGGATCCTTTATACCTAGCATTGGGTCTAGATGCCACTGCAGCAAACTTCCAGTTAAAAGCAACCTCAGAAAAAAGCATACAGACTCTGCGCTGACCATTACGTTTCCAAAATGTTTCCAAAAAATCCCCCAAAGCCTGAAAACCAAGAATGAATAACAGGCACTGGGAAAAAGTCACAGCTTGTGAGAGGGACCAGACCTCCCAACCATACCGAATTACTCGGTATTTACCGAGTTTTGGGGTCCAAATGAAGGGGTGCCACGATTCCCGATTGGCACCCCTTCATTTCCGATTTTCTTGCTTCGTTTTTTTAATTTTTTAAAAATTCGCGCTGTCGGCGCTGACGTCATCACGTGCGCGATGACGTCAGCGCCGTCAGGGCTACCAGCCAGTCGGAATTGAGCTCAAGGAGCTCACGTCATTATTTCCGGCTGTCTGTGAGCGGGAAGGAAAGTACAGCACCGACTGAGTACTACTAAGTAGTAACACATCATTCACTAAACTATGGCAGTAATGCCTTTATTTTTTTCAAAGCTGGCTGCGAGTCGCGACTCTAGTGTGAACAGGAATACAGCACAGCAGCAATGGAATTACTTTACGGAGGCAGGCAGCAGTTATTTCTCCAAGAAGCAGGCAGCGTGAGCAGGTAAGCGTGGGATGGAACGTCCTTTTTCTTTACAGAAGCAGTAATCTGTAGTTTCATTCAGTAGATATTGAAAAACAAGATGTACATTTTCCATGCTGCATGTCAAAATGCCTTACATATTATGAAAATGCCTGATGACATGAGCACGTGGAAGGAGGGCTGGGACATGCATCTGAAGGGTAAAGAATAAGATAATTTTACACGGGCCCAATATTTATCATGTTAATGGTCAAAAGGGCACCTTCTGATACTCGGGAAAGCCCATGACTTGTTTCTGTTATGATGACTTAAATCATTAGATACATGCCTGCACTTATAAGTGTTGTATAAGCTATGCGGAAAACGAGTCACACTATTAAGGAATGTGTAATAAATTGTGCAAAATGTGCAGGGGCACACATGGATAGAGTGGTCCGATGTAATTGTAATATACACTTCTTGTAAAACACAGTTGCATAGAGTACAAACAGAAATATTAGCTAACTGTCATGAATAGTTCTCTGCCTGAGGGAGGGATGGTTTGTAAAAGGATAGGGGGTACTGTACAGGGGATTGATAATGAGACTGGGGAGGATGACTCCCTCCAGTCCCATGACATCTTACATAGATACTGATTGTTTGGAAGGTCCAATTGCTGATTCTGGGATATATGCTAAGATAGTAACATATTAAATATGTTTGGTTAATGATGTTAGCTATATGGAACCTGTGGCTATAGCTTAACAAAATAATTAGGGGGGACATTTTAGGATAGTGTGGTGGGAAGAAGTAGCATTGCTGGCTGTGATTTTTTTCAAAAATCAAGAAGATCCAGCTGCTGATGTCAGTTAACTCTGAGATGTTGTTAGTCATCCTCTTCAGAAAGGTACAAGTACGGTGTTTGCTTCTAGAAAGTATGTACAAAATTTGAGGATGAAACTTTATAGTTTATTATATTGTTATATGGTGCTTTATCAGACAAGACAGAGGGATTCAACAGCAAAACATACAACCTCTTTTGTCTGTTCACACATGTATCTGTAGCCTAACCTGAAAAAATAGGACAGTGCTTATTAGCTTTAATTTATTAGTGGCTGGCTGCACACACACTTTTGTTCTACAGAGAAATAGTGTCTTTTTTTCTTGAAATCAGTTTACGGAGGGTAAGCTTTGTATTTCTGAAAGAGGGTATTGATTTTTAAATGTAGTCTAACATAGCATCAGAAATGAATACTGAGATGCTACTGCTGAACAGTAGTTTGACAGGACGCGCTTGATAGGCAGATCTTGCATTGTTTTATATAACAACATTTTGTCATGCTGAGCATGCTGATCTCTAGTCTGCATTTTTTTCTTAAAATTACTAATTTAGGAGATGAATTATGAGACTAGCAATTAGGTAGGCTTCTTAGCTGTTTTGCATGGATGGACTAGAGAGAAAAAAAACAGCATCTTTTGAGATGTAGGTGTTTGTGCATTGATGTACTGCAAAATGTAAAAATAAAATCCAAATAATTATTGATTGTAGAAGTAAAGCAGTATGCACATATTAGTGTTTATGGTAAATGGGACGAAATAGCCAGGTAATAGGACATTGGAATCTGGTGCCATATTTTGGTTGGTTGTTCTTCGGTTTGCGTTTGAAAGTTGGTATCCCACAATTCCATCGGAGTGGGTGGGGTTACATTATGTATGCAAATTAGATGCTAATCAGCGTACAGATTTGTACCTATTTTTCATGGGCCTTGTCCAGATTTTTGATGTTTCCAGGTTGAGAGGTATGAGAGGGGCAGAGGTAGCTGTGGGAATGGCAGTAAAAAAACAGACAATGGCAGGCACATCTGCCAGACAAGCTGAAGTCAAAAGGAAAAATACAGCAATCCAAGCAAAAGTAAAATGGCATAGAACTAAATGCTATGTGCCAGACACACAGCAGTTTACTAAGCATAGCCGAATTAGTGCAGAATTATCATCCAGCCCATGTTCACTTTATAAAGTGGATGTTGTATCAGGAAAAGGGTAGGGTATAACACAGATACATGTCTTTAAAAAAAGACAAAATAAGAAGTTATGCACTTACCATAACGTTCCACGTGAGTTGTTCTTCTCGTCTTCATTATTACTGATGGGTTCGGAGCCGAACATCAGCTCTGATTCGGCCAAATAGCAAAGCTCGAGGTCTCTAACAGCTTGAGGCCAAGCCCTATCCCACAACGCAACACTACATTCCCCAGATCTTGTTTGCTGCCAACTATAGTATAAACCTATCCCAGATTTCAAGGAAATCATAAATCCAGGGTAAAAGGAGACTCTTCAGGAAAACCAAAACCAAGTGATACCTCTCGTGTTTCCAGACATAGGAAGGGGGTAGGAGGTAGGGTCATAATAATGAAAAAATCCAAAATCGTAATAATAAAGTTGAGAACAACAACTCACATGGAACGTTATGGTAAGTACATAACTACTTAATGTGAAGTTGTTCAATCTCACCTTCATTCTTACTGATGGGTAGCATCCCCAGCACCACAATCTTGGATGGCTCAAGGGAGTACTTGTTTCAGGACAGCAGATCCAAATGAAGCTCTGTCCCTACTGTCCACTTTGTAATGAGACATAAAGGTATGTGGACTTGACCAGGTGGCAGCTGCACAGACAGAACCTATAGGTAACCTAGTCAAGAAGGCTGCAAAAGTAGAAACCACCCTTGTAGAATGAGCCTGGACTTTGTTATGTAATGCAATATCCGTTTTACTGTAGATAAATGAGATACAATCAGAGAGCCATTTCGATAAGGTAGTTTTGGAGACAGGTGCACCTTTTCTTGAATCAGAGAAGGAGACAAACAGCTGATCAGCCTTTCAGAGATCTTTTGTTCTGTCCAAATAAAATCAAAGTTGTCTATGCACATCAAGTTTGTGAAGCATATATTCCAACTGGTTTGAATGGTTAGGAAAGAAAACGGGTAACTCAATTGTCTGAGTCAGTGTAAATTCAGAACATACTTTGGGTGGAAATAATGGATTTGTCCCGAGGGAAACCCTATCTTTATAAAATATTAGGTAAGGCGGCTTGATGGAAAGGGCTTAACTCTGAAATTCTGTGTGCTGATGTAATAGCCATCAAGAATATGGTCTTCCAAGAAAGCAGCTCTTCCAAGAAAGCAGCTCACAGGAAGAGGCAGGTTCAAAAGGCGGAAGAATAACTTTGGACAAGATTAGATTTAAGTTCCAGGGAGTAGTGGGAGATATGATCGGTGGTATTAAGTGCATCGTACCTTTCAAAAAAGCCTTAGCCAGCTTATGAGACATGATACCATTTTCGGCTGCACCTAAATGAAAATTAGAAATAGCAGCGAGTTGGACTCGAATGGTTGCTGCTGCAGTTCCTTCATTGAACAGTTTAGTTAGGAATTCCAGTATATCTGACATAGACGCCTGGAAAGGGTCAATATTATTCTGTTGTGCACAGATGGAAAACCTTTTCCACTTACTGAGGTAAAGTTTCCTAGTAGAAGATTTGTGTGATGACAAACGGATATGTTGTGCTTCTTCTGATAAATTCTGGAACCTGGCTATTCTGGGAATTGGAGAAGCCAAGCTGTCAGTTTGATGGACTGAAGAGAGGGATGAAGAGCTCCTGACGAATAGGTGAACAAATCCGGCACTGGATCCAGGAGCCAAGGCTCCTCTAGTAGAGGAGGCTTCAGAAAGGGGAACCAAATTTGATGAGGCCAATATGGGGCAATTAAGATGAGTGTCCTGCCCATAAAACTGGCTTTCTGCAATACTTTGGGAATTAGTGGGAAGGGTGGAAAAGCATAAAGGAGTACCATAGGCCAATCGTGGACAAGTGTGTCCCTCGCTGATTGACCCTGTTGAGGGATCAGGGCAAAGTAGTTGCTGCACTTGGTGTTTGTGGAGGTGAAAAAAAGGTCGCAGCAAGGCTGGTCCCATCTGCGGAAAATCATTTCCGCTATTTCATTCTTGAGAGACCACTCGTGAGGTAGCAGAATAGCTCTGTTGAGTCCGTCCGCTATTACTCAGGATTTCCCTAGGATGTGCACTGCAATCAGAAAACGCTGGGTGGACTCTGCCCAATTCCATAATCTCAGAGCCTCTTGACACAGGGGGTAGGATTTGGTTCCTCCTTGTTTGTTTATGTACCAGACAACGGATATGTTGTCTGACTGGATTGCAATTGTTCTGATCGGAAGACAGTCTTGAAAGGCCTGCAACACTAGAAGAACCGCTCTCATCTTCAGGATGTTTATGTGCAAATGAGCCTCATGAGCCTGCCAAGTACCTTGGGCTGTCTGCCCCTGATAATGCCCTCCCCACCCGATCAGGGAGGCATCAGTATTTACCATTGCAACTGGAGAGGGGAGAACAAATGGGTGGCCCATAGTCATCGTCTCCGACATTAGCCACCAGTGAAGGTCGTTCTTACAAGATTCGGTAATCAAAACTAGATGATCCAAGGGTAACTCCTGAAATGTCCATTGCGTGAATAGCAGCCACTAAAGAATTCGCATGTGAGATCTTGCAAGGGGTATTGCAATAATAGCAGCCGCCATAGTGCCAAGCAGTTTGAGAATCTGTGATGCTGGTGCTTTTCGTTTTGATAGGAGATCCATAATTTGTTGCTGGAGGACAAACACTCTTTTGGGTGGGAGTTTCAGGGACATGCTGATTGTATCTAAATCTGCTCCTATAAAGAACTTACGTTGCGATGGCAATAAGGCAGACTTTTCTAAATTTATCGTAATGCCCAGCTGTGAACATAGATCCATGGTAGCGTCCCTTGCCCAAATAAGCTGATGCCTAGTGGGGGTGGTAAGGAGCCAGTCATCCAAGTAAGGAAAAATCTGGATTCCTGAATGTCTCAAGTGAGCCATGACCACCGCCATGCATTTGATGAACACTCTGGGGGCTGTAGTGAGACCAAAGGGCAGGGCTCGAAACTGAAAATGACTGGCTCCCAGCCAGAAGTGCAGATGATCCCTGGATGGCCTGGCCATTTTGATACGGTAGTATGCATCCTGGAGATCTATAGAGCACATCCAATCATCCTTCCCTAGAAATGGGAGAATGGACTGAAGCGTGGACCATCCGGAACTTCGTCTTCACCACAAATTTGTTGAGTCTGCTGAGGTCCAGAATAGGTCTCCAGTCCCCTGTCTTCTTTGGTACCAAAAAGAGCCTTGAGTAAGTTCTGGATCCTTGCTGGTCTGGTGGAACTGGCTGGATGACTCTTTTTTGCAATAGTTTCTGGACCTCTATTGATGCTACATCCCATAGACTGGGTGGAACGTCTGAGATTCCTTTTGTCGGTCTGAGGTGGGAGTGAAAAGGGATGGAATATCCTCTGGATATAACGTTTTGTACCCATCAGTTTTGTGAGATATTTAGCCAGGTGCCTATGTACAAAGACAAATATCCCCCGACTGCCTCCACAGCAGGACAGTTGGGCCTCCTTTCAGGAGCGCTGATAGGGTTTCCCAAGGAACTGATCTCTGTCACCCTGGTTCTGCTGACCCCCTTTGCCCTGAAATGCACTTGTTTGGCCTTCTAGGAACAGGCTCCATTGAATCTAGTGACTCCCACACTCTTCGAGATAAAAGATCCATAAACTCATCAAAGGGCAGAGACACCCAAGAGGTGGAGGGCCGGGACCCGAAAGCCTTCAGGAGCACCGATTCACCCCCAGTAGTGTTTTGGGGCTGCCAGTCCCCTCTCTGCTTGAGGATCTCAAGGATATCCCTGAAGGAGATATCCTCATAAGGGGACCTTGGGGACCCTTCCGATTCCTCCAAATTAGTGTCCAAAACATGATGGATTCCTGGGGGGAATCTAGATGTCTCCTCTTACATAATCTCTTCTGAAGGACTTCCTCTGTGGGAATCTCTGGGGAGGTCAAGGAAGAGCAGGGTTCCCCCAAAGGGGCATCCTGAGGCACTGGGTCCCTGCGCTTACAGTGAACCTGTGGAAGTGGAGAAGAAGCAGGCGCATTCCGGGAGGAGGTGGCCATGTCAGAGGTTGTGGAAGTCCGAGGGGACAAAGCCCTCCTCTTGGCATCGAAGGCCCCATGGCTTTGGTGCGAGGAATCACCCGGGTCCAAAGACACTGAGGACTCCTCTCACACCAGAACCGCCGGCTCTGAGCCCGAGGTAGGAGCCGAACTCATCTGTGTAGATGCCTAAAGAGGAAGAGTCGGAACCGAAGTATCGGTTCGACCCCCCCCGGAGCCGACAGGAGAGTGTCGGCTCCCAGATTCCACCACTGGAACAAAGGATATCAGGGTGGTTGGTACCTACAACTCAGAGGTGAGTGTAGGCACTGACGGTTCCACCGACTGACTGGCCTCCTCCATTTCCAAAGTCTCGGTTCGAGTCGGAGGAGGAGCAACAACAACAATAGGAGAGGACTTTATCAGTTCCACAGCTGCGAGAGTCGAAACCGACAGAATTTTTGCAAGCGCCAAGTCCTGTAGAAGTCTCCGCACTACTCGGTCCACATCCGAATCGGACAGTCTGGAAGCCCGAGAGGAGACCACCGACGGAGCGGGTGACCCCAGAATCGGGGACCTCAAGGTAGGAGATACCAGCAACCTGAACGGTCAGTTCCGATGGTAATGGAGCCGAGATAGTAGTCTTCTTAGATGTCTTTGGAATCTAAAAGCCCTTCGGAGCCGAACCAGATGATAAGGCAGGAGAAGATGGTTTTGGATGACTGAAAGCAGAATCCAAATCCGTCTGAAAGGCTGACTTAATTAAGCCCTTTTCAACCAGCTTATGCTTCCTCTCAGCTAAAACCCTGGAGCTAAAGCCATGGCAAATGGAGCAAACCTCCTGCAAGTGTACCTCACCCAGACAGTACACACGTGGAATGACCATCCGTGACTGACATTTTTTGACTGCATTTGGGACACCTTTTAAATCCCGATTTAGCCTTCTCTGACATTCTAGTCCAAATAACAAGCTATATCCAAAGAAACAAATATATTTATATATATATATATATATATATATATATATATATATATATATATACCTAATTGGCTAAGAGAAAACGGCAGCAATAACTACTACTAAAAGCCTAACCGGTTAACAGTATAAGAAAAAACCTTAAAGGCTGAAAATAAAACAGCCAAGAAAACGGCCAAAAGCCTAACCGGCTAATAAAGGAAAAGTGCAGAAAACTGCAGCGAGCCTAACCAGGCTGGGATAGAGCTATGTACTAATCAACAAAAAAGGCCAAGAGCCAACTAGAAAAACAGGGCCACACCCAAAAGTATCTTAACACTCTAAAGAAGGGAAAAAACTATCCAACTGGATACAAGTCCAAACGGACAACAAGCAAAGCACTATAGTACTAATATCCTAACATACAACAATTGAGAGAAAAAGGTAGATATTCAAGAAAATCACACTTACCTATCCGAAAAAAACGGTCAAGAGCTGTAAAGAACACCCGATCAGTTGCAGCGGCAAACTAGATCTGGGGAATGTAGTGGTGCATTGTGGGATAGGGCTTGGCCTCAAGCTGTTATTAGACAACTCATCAGTAAGAATGAAGGCGAGATTGAACTTCACATCTAGCATTAATCCAAAATAAAGGCATAAGAACCTCAACACAGACACAAAACAGAACAGTCCTCATGACAAATGAATACAGAAAGTCATAGCAAGAAAAATGTATCATGAAGTAAACCATAACTTGTTGCAGAGAGTAAAGACTAGTATTCTTCTCGGGTTACAAACAGAACTGCCCAAGTAGCTATCTGTCCAGTAATAAAAAGTAACTGCAAAAAATACATACTGACTGGAAAATATCAGAATTCAGATAACTGCCAGAAAATGTAGCTATGCAGAAGAAAATTGTATTACTGGTTAAAAGTAAGACATCAGATATTAGTGCAGTAAGAGAAAGAACTGTAAACATTTCTAACAGCATCATACAAAATGTAAATTACATAAGGAAACTAAACTGTAAAGACAAGACAAAATAAAAAAGCAAGCCTGGAGATCCTAAATAAATGCCTTGTAAACTTTTCTTTCCAATGCAACTTTAATTGTAAACTAAAACCTGTTGCAAGAAGGGATTAGAGACAAGAAATCTGACTGATAAAAAAAGGAAAAACACAGTCCAAAATTGTGCCAAAAGAAACGAGCAATAACTACAGAAATGTCTGTTCTTCCAGGGAAACTGCCCCAGAAAATAGAAAAGAAACATACTGACCTGGTTCAAAAATAATGGAAAGTACCCACTAGAACTTAAGAAAATTAACCACATAGTCCATGGCCAGTTCTCAGACCTGCTAACTCCTGCATGACTGAAGAGACCTGGAGATGAGTCCTCAGCGTCTCTGTATTGTGGAAAAAGTGAAGGGGACATAGGGGCCTGGCAAAGTCTGATGAGTCATGCTGCTAAGTAAATGCCAGTTTTAGTCCTACAGATGCAGGATATAAAAATACCAACATCAGATGGATCAGTACATTTGACAGTCTTTCCCAATGGGCTGTAAATGAGACGGATCTTTAAACTTTTATACTCACTGTAATGTGGAGTCCAAATCATATCAATAACTGAACTATAAAATGCTAATTATGTGTACAATATATTTTTCTACCCCTCCTATGATCCTGTCTACCTCAAAATGGAGAGGTCTGTTTGTCTATGAGTTGCTTAAAGTGGGTCTGTGTCAGAAGATCGAAAGTTCAAATGACTGAAAATCAAAATATCTACAACTCAAACTATCAAAAATATTTTTTTAATGCAGGGGCAAGCCCCCCCCTGCACCCCTCTCGTGCTGCAGAAAGGGCAAATTCCATTTTCGATATTTTCTGAGCTTTAGGCTGGCAACTCGACACAGTAAAACTCCACTGCCAATCATGAGCGGACAGGTGATCTGCTGTGGTGACCTCTAACCAGGGAAAAAGCCAAAAGAAGAAGAAGATATTTTGATTTTCAATCTTTTGATCTTCTGAAGGGGATCCCTTAAAGCTATGTTGTCTAGAGCTTTAAGCTCCACATGGGGTCACCACTGGCAAAGTGGTCTGTGAGGATGGACCAAACAAACAACAATCCAGAAAGCCCCCATGACGGTTCATTTAAAGAATCTGAGAAACTCAACCAAAATAGAGATACTGGGACTGACCCACAGACTAAGGCCTGGACGTTGTGTTTACTGCTGGCTGCCTGGTGAGTAGGTGACCAACATAGCTCAGCTTGGTTCAGGCCAAAAAAAAAACTGTGCGGAGCCACTGTGTGGGGTCACCACACAAAAGGTGAAAAGCAATAGTCAGATACAATGCCAAGCAAGTGGCATTTAGGGGTTGGATGAATTAAAATGGGAACCAGTCTTTGAAAGAACTCATCTGCCTGTAACTTTGGAATAAAGGACTGAAATGGAACTAAAAGACTTTGGACTACTTTTTACATGCTGTGGGACTGTTGTCACTAACCTCTTGCCCCAAAAAAGGCCCTGCTGAAAGGGACATGGAGGACATGGAGGACAGATACCTACTGACCCCCCCCCCCCCAGGAAGACTATTTTGACCCTGGCTCCTTCGCAAAACAGATTCAGATTCTAGGATCCTACTTGCTACTGCCTGGCCACATACCAATTCCAGTAAGGCCAAATGAGTTTTTATTAAATGAAATTTTCTGGTGTAACTTTTTATGTTAATTGTGGTCTTCTGTGACAGCAAATTTACGATGCATTTTGATAAAAAAACAAGTACTGCAAAAATTCAAATACCAGGCTGTTGTATATGTCTGATTTGTGTACTTAACTTTGCTTGTGAGTATTATATAACATGCTTCTTTAAAGGATACAATATTTTTTGCAGATTTTATCTAATAGACTTGATCAAAAAATTTGAGAAAGAAAGCTATTATAACAGGATATTATCTTTCTGATGCCTAAAGGCAAACAGAAAATCAGAATCAACTCCATTGTGTCTCAGTACAGTTGCACCTTAAGCACAAATTTTGCAAAACATATGCTTTCTGCATTTTAACAGCTGCACGGTCTAAAAGGGGTTTCACAGTCAAATATTTTTTTCTAGGTGCTTTTTATATCCATGTTGACTGATCATCACCTCTTCCCAGTCTTTACTGAGCCCATTCATTACCCCATACTGGGTATCCCAAGTACAAAGGTCAGGCTTGTCCACAGGGGCCATCATCCAGGCACCCATGGAAGTGATGTGCATCCCTCTTTTGTATCCCAGCAACAAGGGCATTTTTAATAAGGACCTAACCCCACATATGGTGGCTAATGTGAACACAATCACAGCAAGGCTTCCAACATTTTTCCTGTGCATATGTGTACTTTAATCCACATGCTGCTGAGGTCTGTCGTCTCCAGCTTGGGATGTTTATGCCCACATTCCCTGGTCTTGGTCATTTCTGTACCATGCAAGCCTCTGCTTGCACTGTAGTGACTGGCCAACCAAAACCCACCTCTCGCTCCCCTCCCAATATGGGCAAACCACTGTCAGGCATTTACTCTATGCCACACAACAAGGCACAGGTGCCCGACATATAGTTATCAATGGGTCAGCAAAGTAAATTTATGAAGGACAGTCCCTAACCGATGTTCACATTTAAAACACGTAGTACTAGTAAAGGTCTCATCTTTCTGAAGCAAAATGATCTCTCAGTTCAGCACAACTGGCCAAATGTTTGCAGTGGGATAGACAGTCGAGAAGAGACTAGAGACGAGGAGAGTCCAACTGGCCATTCCTAGACTTGGAGGAAGCATATGACAATAATGCAAGGAAGCTGATTTGGGCAGTCCTTCAATGGTTTGAAATCCCAGAAACACTGGCAGAATTAGTGCAGGCTATGCACAAGAGTCCAATGACCAAGTTTGGACTCTCAGAGGGGTTTCCACTAGGAGTGGGTGTTTATCGGGGTCCATCACTGAACCCACTGCTGTTCATATTGGTGACTGACTAAATTAGCAAGCAGGTTTGAAGGAACAGATCACCAAAGCTGCTGTATTGGGATGTGGCATTCTGGAAAGACTCTGAACAATGACTTCAGCAAAAGACAGAGGAATGGTCTGCAAAAGTGAAGGCAAACAGGATGAAACTGAGTAAAGATAAGATATCTGTATTAGCAGCAAATGGGGGAAATCAGAGGAAGCTGAAAACTGAGGCAGAAGGGAAAACAGTGAAATAGGTTAATTTGGGAGAGGTGGTTGTGGAGAAAAGAAGTCTGAATGAGAAAGTAAAACTAGAATTAGTGAGTCTGCAAACAGCTGGCACAGAGTGTCAGGGGTAGTGTGTCACAGAAGAATGCCAAAGAAAATGAAAAGTAAAGTGAATAAAACAGTGGTGGGACCATTACTACTGTATGGTGCAGAAACCTAGGCAATGAAGGCAGAGCAACTGAGAAAGCTAGAGGTGATGGAGATAAAGTACTAGAGATGGGTGGACACACACTGTAGGTCAAAGAAATGAGGACATCAGAGCAGAAGCCTAATTATCACCAATTGCAGAGTAGGTCAAAAAGAACAGATTAAGGTGGTTAAGGCATGTATGCAGGAAAGCAGAAAACAACCTGGTGAAGATGATTTAGGACGGAGAGGAAGAAGGCAAGAAGAAATGACAGCATCCAGCAAAGGGATGAAATGTGTGAGAGGATACCTGCTACACTCCGGCATGACTTATCTAAGAAGGTAATAGAGTGGCACTGAATCGCTAAAGATAACAATACTTGATGTACGACACTGACCCATGTAGAAAATGGGAGGGAAGGGGGTAGATAATGATGATGCTGAGGAGGAGGAGAAGGATCTCTGACTTCAGCACTATAGGCAAGGAAGAACTGCGTCAGGCTGACTCTAGGAGACAGAGAGGAATTCATGGTTTCCAACTTCTTCACAATTAATAAGGCAAGAGCCTAACTCTTACCTTAGCATCCTACATCAACTGGCAATGCTGTATGTGACTACCACAATAATTCAAGAAAAGCAATGGTGTTTTAGTCGATCCCCAGTAAATCAATGGAGACCATGGTGCAAGAGCTGGATAGATAGGTTTCATTATCAAGAGAATGTGCATACGATCTGAGTGGACTAATATTCATATTTTCCAGAACTGAGGATGATACTATGATTCAATATGGACCACAAAAAAAAAAAAAGCAAAGATGGGAAAAATAACAGATTTATTAGAACACAAGGAATCAATAAGAACTTTCATCTCTGTCTTACAGATTTTTTCAGATTAGTGATGTGTTACTAAGGGTGTTGCTATGGGCACTTTCTTGGCATCCATCTCTTCTAAAATAGTAAAGCACAATAGAAAGAATTGTTTATAACCATTATTTGTTTACACACACATGTAATCTTATTTTGTATGGGATGGAAATGTTAATGGTCCTGATTGTTTTGTGAAGCAATGAATACTTTCACTTCTTTTCTGAGGTTTCATTTTATTTTTTCATTTGAGAAGAAATAGATTTCTGAATGAGAATAGTTCTAAAATATTATCCAACACAGTTTTATTACCCATATTTAAGGAGAAATGTTGCTAGTAATTCCTATCTTAATTAAAAAAATTTATTTGTCCTACATAAAGAAAAATGTGGTTAAAGGCCAGATTATGAGGATAACTAGTTTAACAGTAGATGACATTTTGCTGAGCCAAAAGTATTAACAGCTCAAACAAAAGTTTATTGCTAGCAATTACCCATCAGCTTTGATAAACAAATGTGAGCAAGAAATACGTAATGGTTCAGGTTCCTTATATCAACCTCTTGCAATAAGAGACAGTATGGTTTTGAAAGTAAACTTAGCATAACATGTTTGAATGATCACTATGGCAGTATCCTTAGCTATATCGTGTACATCCTGTCAGGGATATAACAGACACCTTCCACGTACTCAAAATGTTAGACAGCTCAAGCGCCAAGCTCTTCAAAGTTAGGAATATATATATATATATATATATATATATATATATATATATATATATATATATATATATATAGATATATAGATATAGATATATAGATATAGATATATAGATATAGATATATAGATATAGATATATATAGATACACACGCACACACACACACTAGCAAAACAACATACTCGAAAAAACAAAATTAGGTGGGTGGGGAGGAAATGGCCACTACAACAATGATCATTCGAACATCTACTGTTATGGTACAGTAAAGTTTACTTACATAACTGTACTATGTTCATCATATTGATCACTACTGCAGTAGCCATAGCTATATTGGTGGATTACTCCAGTTTACAACATTTGGGGTGAGAAACAGGACGTGTCTAGGAGACCGTGGGAGAATGGTCCTAACAAAGCGTGTTCTAAACCTAGAGAAGGAATCAAGATTGTACTGCTATGTACTGAGGACCGGGTCACTGCTTCTAGAATACTTGTAAGAATCCAACCTTTTCCAAAAAGCCAGAGATGAAGCCAAAGCCCTAGTAGAGGGAATCTTGACTGTGTCTGGAATAGTTTTGTTATAGTGAGAGTAAAAAAAGAAAATACAGCTAGAAGCAACCATTTGCCAACTGTCTGTTTACACAAAAGGTTCCCTTCTTTTTAAATTCACAGGAAATGAACAACCGATCCAAAGATCTGAAAGATTTTTCTTGTCAGGATAGTACTCAAATTCTCTGTGGACATTCAGGGTATACAGTATCATTTCTCCCTGATTTTTGAGTTTGAGAAGGAAAACAGGGGGATGGATAGTTTGGCTTAAAGTAAACTTTGATACCACTTTAGGCATAAAAGAAGGATTAGTTCTCAAAAAAAATCCTGTCTCTGTGAAAAATGAGATAGGGATGACTCACCATAAGAGCTTGCATCTTATATACTCTTCTTACAGAGGTCAGAGCAATCAGTAAAACATTTTTTCATGTTAAGAAAAAAAGTCTGCCTGATGAGCTGGTTCTAATGGAGAAAGTGTTAGTTTCTCTAACACAAAATTAAGATCCCAGGAGAAGCCACCATTTTTCTTGGAGGTCTTTTATGCAAAACCCCTTTCAAGAGCATTTTCATATGACATAGACAGACGTGCTCTAACAGCTGACAAATTAACTTTGATAGAGGAGTAAGAAATGCCTTAGGGTAGTAACTCACACAAATATTTTAAAGCAAAAGAAACACTAGCCCTGAATGGGTGCAGGTTATGTTGTTGACACCAATTAGAAAACCTTTTTCCATTTGCTAATATATGATTTTCTAGAAGCAGGCTATCTTACCTCTATTAGTATATGGTGCATGTCCTCAGTAAACAGGCACCTAAAATGAATTAATGCCCTATTATCCATGCATTCAATTGAAGTTGATTGGGGTCAGGATGTATCAAACACCCCTGTTGTTCTGCGAGTAGATCCATTCTGTGAGGAAGCTTGTGGTAATTGGGTAATTGCCCCAGTCATTTCCAAAAAAAAAAAAAAAAAAAAAAAAAAAAAGGAGAACCACTGTTGCTTGGGTCAGAAGGTTATCACCACAATGACCTTGGGGGACTCCTTCTGAATGTTCATAAGTACCCTGGATATCAGTGGAAAAATATACAGGGACACTATTGTCCAATGAAAGGAAAGGCTATAATATCTTCCAGGCCTTCTTGCATGGAGTCCTACAACCGAATTTTGCCAGCTGATTGAGAGAAGGCAAACAGGTCTACTTGAGTAGCTCTCCACATATGGATCAAATCTTGGAAGATCCCTTGATCTGTTGCTAAAGTAAAAATGGAGATTCAGACTTTCTGGAAGGGAAAGGAGATTGCCAGGTTTGGGGAAGGGGGGCATGGTTCTTTAAATAGTCATATTCTGACTTGTTAGACTGTACTTTGTTTGGGGTGGATTCACCCTTCTTCTTGGATCCTTCTTGCCATTACTTCTGAAATGTCTGTTTACGAGCATTTTGCCGAGACCATTTCTTACAAAAATTGGACGAGGGGTTAGAGAATCTCGTGGAAAAATTGGGAAAGGAGGACTGAAAAATCTGAAATTCCATGTGACAGCTTACCGTTCTCATTACATTTTTTGATAACATCTGCAGTAGAAGGATCAAAAACTAAACCTCTCTGCAAAGAAGAATTCAAAATCTTACTTTTCACATCTTCTTGGAGGTTCTGAGAATGTACAGCAGCAAACCTCAAAACAGTGCCGGTGGCCATAGCCCTGGAAGTAGTATCAACAGAGTCAAACACACACTTTAAACAATGAGTTTCGACTTGTGAAATGTAAGAAACTAAACAATTTAAAGCATATTTTTTCCTTACAAGAATAAACTGCAAACAAAACATCCCTCATACTTTTACAATTAGTCAGAATAAACTTTAACATAAGATCTTGACAATTCAAAATTCTGAAAATCAAAGTCCTTGTCAGAAATTGTAGAATTGGCATTAACTAAATGTTTAGCAGCAGTAGGCTTAACTAAAGTTATAGTTGCTGGGTCAAGTTTGGGGATAGTGTACAATAACTTAAAAGACGGAGAAGCTTTATATAGTCCATCTGCCTTTTTAAGGGCAGTAGACTATCAGGGAAACTGCAGGCAGTAACACACACACACACACACACACACACACACACACACACACACACACACACACTCACACTCCAGTGCTGACAATACTGGATGAGTGGGTAAAGGTTCTGGAAATTCCATTTGTAAAAGCTTTTAGGTACTGAAAAACCTCAGTATTCTCTCATTGAAAACAATGGAACAATCCGGAAACAGTCTCAGAGAAACAGAAATCCCCACAGGGAGAATCACATACTGCTGCTCTCCTCTGAATCTGAATCACAAATCAGAGGAATAAACCCAGCATCTGTCCTTTCATCTTCCTATCCAGATTCTGAATTTTGAACCTCTTCAGGAAGAGAGGGAGTATCCCTTTTTACTTTTACCAGAAACCACCTTATAAGAAGGATCGATAGTCTGAATTAAACCCTGTGGCAGACAGAATAAACTACTCCTGTCCAGGGAAATTTGCACAGGAGAAGACACACGTTCAGTTTTCCGTTTCTTTTTGACAGGAAAAATGAGGAAATAGGGTTGTTATCAGCAGTGACAGCTTCCCCAGGGATAGGCAGAGCATTCTGACTACTAAACATGGAATATTTCCCTACTCCCTTCTCCCAGGACTGATAAGAGTAACTCACCCTTGCTCACTGAGGGGACCCCAACAGCTACAGGGGATGTGGCTAACCCTCAATTGCATAGTGGCTGTAGGTGCCGCATTAGATGGATCCGGGGCAAAAGATGAGTGGTTTGAGAAACTAGCGTTGGCCACAGCAGATTCACTCACCTGTGGCTGAATCAAATTACTAGCCTTCTGTGATATTCGAAAAAGAAACACTTGTACTACAGTGAAGAACTGGCCCCATTAGGCTAAGCCTAGTCTGGGAGTCTTATCTGATAAAGAAGCCTGTGTGGGCACTGGGAACCAGCCTGTACGGGGAAAACACAAATGCATAAAGAAGAATCGGAGAGACTCCAGATAAAAGTACTGTCAAGCAGCTACAATTAAAAGGTTCCAATCTCAGTCTTGCATTGACTGCTGTAGTAATAAGAAGTTATGTACCTACCATAACATTCCATGTTAGTTGTCTTCTTCTCATCTTCTTTCTTGCTGGATGGGTTCGGAGCCTTCCTTATACTAAAGCTCGAGAGCTATTTACCGGCTCGAGGCCCTCCCCCTATCCTACAATGCTAGGCATTAGATACTCAGATCTCGTTTGGTATAGCTAACACCATGGAGACACCCTGTCCCTACTATAAAGTTTACCTACAGTGGTAAGAACTGAGGAGGACATAACCTAGAAAATAGTCAAGCAGAGGAATAAGGCCTTAGAAGGATTCATCTCGGTCTGTCCAGGCTAGAGGGATGGCGGGTGGGACGCAAGAAAGAAGGCGAGAAGAAGATAACGAACATGGAACGTTATGGTAGGTACATAACTTCTTAATGTTAAGTTGTCAATCTCACCTTCATTCTTGCTGGATGGGACAGCGCCCCTAGCACCTTAGCCCTGGGTGGCTCATCGGAACAGACTCTTGAGCACAGTGAAACCAAACTCAGCCTGACTCCTGAAGGTCATATCCAACTTGCAATGAGAAATAAAGGCATGAAGAGTGGCCCATGTGGCTGCAGCACAAATAGAGTCCATTGGAAGTCTTGCTTGAAAATCTACTGACGTAGCTAACGCTCTGGTGGAATCAGCTTTTGGCTTTGTAGGGAGTTCTATATGTCTTAGTTGGTAGATGAAGGAAATGAGAGGGGCCAACCATCTAGATAAAGATACTTTAGACACTGGCAGGCCTTGCTTGCCCTCATCATAGGACAGAAAGAGTTGGTCCGACTTCCTAGTTTGTTTTGTCCTATCTAAATAGAAACGTAATTGCCTGTGAACATCCAAATAATGCAGCTTTTGTTCAGCTCTGTTTGAATAGTTAGGAAAAAAGACAGGAAGATCAATGGCCTGATTCAGGTTTGTCTCAGAAGGAATCTTGGGTAAAAATGAGGGATTAGTTCTGAGTGAAACTCTATCTTTGTGAAAAACAAGATAGGGTGGATGAATACAGAGGGCCTGAAGTTCTGATACTCTTCTAGCTGAGGTGATAGCTACTAAGAAGAGAGTCTTCCAGGAGAGCAATTTTAAGGAACAGGTGGCCGCAGGTTCAAAAGGAGGGAGAATCAGGGAAGTTAATATCAGATTCAAATCCCATGGAGACAGGGGATCTCTAACCGGAGGCCTCAGCAGAACAGTCCCTTTAAGAAAGGCTTTACAAAATTTATGGGACATGATGCTGGTCTCTGACAGGCCAGCGTGAAAATTAGCGATAGCAGCCAATTGGACTCTAATGGTGGCAGAAGAGGAGCCCGCTTGAAAAAGCTCTGCCAAAAAATCCAGAACACTGTGGACAGGGGGCTGTAAAAGGATCTATATTTCTGGCCTCCGCCCAGAAGGAGAAGTGTCTCCACTTACTAGCATAGGTTTTTCTGGTAGCAGATTTGTGTGAAGAAAGGATGATTTCACGCACTGGCTGAGAAATATGCGGAAGCCTGGCTAGGGTTGGAAGTGGAGCAACCAAGCTCTGAGGTTGAGAGATTGAAGGGATTGGTGCAGCCCGCCCGACTGATGGACCAACAGGTCTGGCACTGGTTCCAGACTCCAGGGCTGCTCCAGTAGGTGACGATGCAGGAATGGGAACCAAATTTGTCGAGGCCAGTAAGGGGCAATGAGGATCATCCTGGAACCCAAAGCAGTCGCTTTCTGAATCAGTTTGGGAATTAAGGGAAAAGGCGGAAATGCATATAGCAGACCCCGGGGCCAATTGTGTACTAGAGTGTCTCTGGGGAAATGGCCGGGGAGGGGAAAGAGAGTGAAGAAGTCTTCGCACTTGCTGTTGAGAGGGGTTGCAAAAAGGTCGCAGCAAGGTTGACCCCATCTGCAGAAAATCTTGTCCGCTACTAACTGATTGAGAGACCACTCATGAGGCATGAGAATGGCTCTGCTTTGCCTGTCTGCTATGACGGACTTCCCGGGGATGTGCGTTGCTATCAGAAACCACTGGGAAGAGATCGCCCACTGCCAGAGTCTGAGTGCTTCTCGACATAAGGGATAGGACCTGGTTCCACCCTGCTTGTTGATGTACCACACTACAGACATTGTCTGTCTGAACTGCAATAGTCCCGGTAGGTAGAGAGTCCTGAAGAGCTTGCAACGCTAAAAGTACCACTCCCATCTCCAAGACATTTATGTGTAGGTGGTATTCTAGGGGTTGCCAAGAGCCCTGGACAGTCTTGCCCTGAAAATGCCCCACCCCCACCCGAACAGGGAGGCATCCGTGGTCACCGTGGCAACAGGAGAAGGAAGAATAAACGGTCTGCCCTGGGGAACTATAGGGGAGACCATCCACTAAGCCAAGTGGTCTTTGCATGTTTGAGTGATTATTATCCTGTGGGACATTGGAAGTTGTTGAAAGGACCATTGGGTAAACAGCATCCACTGGAGGATCCGCATGTGAAAACGAGCCAGGGGGACTAAAATGATCGCTGCTGCCATGAGACCCAATGTCTTTAGTACAAATCTGGCCTGAAACGTCTTGCACTGTAGTAGGATCTGTACATGTCGGCGAATGTCTGATACTCTGTCTGGAGGAAGTTTTGCAGAAAGATCTTTTGTATTTAATTCTGTGCCTATAAAGGTTATAGACTGACAAGGCGACAATGCAGACTTTTCGAAATTTATTGATATACCTAGCTCGGAGCAAGTCTGAATGGTATAGTCCCTGGCTCGCAATAGCTGATGCCTGGTGGAAGCAGTGAGGAGCCAGTCATCTAGATATGGAAACACCTGGAATCCCCGTCGTCTCAGGTGAGCCGTAACCACTGCCATGCATTTGATGAACACCCTGGGGGCTGTGGTGAGCCCAAAGGGCAGGGCTCTGAATTGATAGTGACTGGCTCCCAGCCGGAAGCGGAGAAACCTTCTGGAATGCCTGTCCATTTTTATATGGTAGTACGCATCCTGAAGGTCTATGGCTCACATCCAATTGTCCTGACTCAAGAAGGGTAGAATGGACTGGAGCGTGACCATTCAGAACTTCATTCTTTGAACAGACTTGTTTAATCTGCTGAGATCCAAAATGGGTCTCCAGTCCCCTGTCTTTTTTGGTACCAAAAAGAACCTCGAGTAAATTCTGGATCCTTGCTGGTATGCTGGGACTGGCTGGATGGCTCTTTTTCTTAGCAGTTTTGAAATTTCTAGAACTGCTTGATCCCTTAGAGCAGGTGGGACATCTGGAAGGGATCTGTTTGTTTTCACAGAGGTGCGGACGAAGGGAATTTTGTAACCTTCGGATATGATAGACTGTACCCATC
Source organism: Protopterus annectens (assembly GCF_019279795.1). Taxonomy (NCBI): domain Eukaryota; kingdom Metazoa; phylum Chordata; order Ceratodontiformes; family Protopteridae; genus Protopterus; species Protopterus annectens. Next base: position 332,610,953 of record NC_056745.1, on the reverse strand, counting down.
GGTCTTGAGTGAGGAGTTGCCAGGCTTCTGGGTACAGTGACAATCTTCCCCAGACTCCTCCGAAGGTGGACAGTCGGGCAGCCCCTCAGGGGTGCTGGAAGGGTTTGTCAGAGAAAGATTCTCTGCTACCCTGATTTTGCAGACCCCCTCTGCCCCTAGGGCGGCGTCTATTATTGTTTCCTCCTCTGCCCCTGGAGGAAAAATCACCACGTGTCAGGCATGAGACTCTGGGGTTTAGGAAACCACATTTTTCCACTTTTCTGACCTTTGGGAAATGGTCTGGAGGGAGTAGAAAAACAGACTCCCACAGCAGAGAGAGTCTTGCCTTCCTGCTCACACCTGGTAAGTGTATCCTTCACCTGTGGTCCAAACAAAGCCGAACCATCAAAGGGGGTATTTGTGAAGGACGCCTTAAAAGGGTCAGCAAAGTTACATAACCGCATCCAGGCGTGTCTTCTCAAAGCCACGCCTGTACCTGCGGCCCTACTCGCACCATCGGCCGCATAAGAAATGAGCCGCATGGAGGAGTTTACTATAGAACTTAAGGTCACCAGCTGGGAGTTAACCTTATCCTGAGACCCCGCAGCTGATGGATCCTGATGGGTATCGCCCAGTTCTTTGAGAAGATCCCTCTGAAGTCAGGTGAAATGGCACAGATAATTCAGCGACTGCATAGCAAAGGTCGCTGAAGAGAACATCCGCTTCCCGTACCTGTCCATTGTCCTAGACTCTTTATTAGGAGGATGTACAGGCACCGAAGGGTCAGCCAACTCCTTCTTAGTGGCTGCTGCCACCACCATGGCATCAACTGGGACCCCCTTAGTTAGAAACTGTTTATCCAATGGGGCTGTAATAAATTTAGCGGGCTTACGGGGAGTTGGTTCAACTGAGTCCGGGGCTGTCCACGCCTTCCGAGCAACCACTTCCATGAGGGGGTCAAAAGGCGGAGACACCCAGGAGGTGAAAGGGTGAGAAAAAAATGCGTCCAGGTACACCGACTCATCCTCAGAAGGTTTAAGGGCGGTCCAATTCCCCCTCTGCTTAAGGATCTCCAGGATGTCTGAAAAGGAGACATCCTCAGAGGGGGACCTTGGGGACCCTTCCGAATCCTCCAAGTCGGTGTCAGACGTGACTGACTCAGGGGAGTCAACATGTTTCCTCTTACATGTTTTCTTCTGAGGTGGCTCCTCTGAATGATCGGGGGAGGCCTCAGAAGAGGAAGATACCCCCAGTGGGGCGACCTGGAGCATTTGTTCACCACGCTTGGGGTCCGGAGGGTGGACAGAGACCGAAGCAGGCACCACGGGGGGAGGACCCAAAGGGGCCGATCGTGGATCCGACCCAGGAGTCAGAACGCTCCTCATGACCTCGAAGGCACCCCTATCAGGCAGAGAGGAAGGTCCCAGCTCCGAGGAGATGAGAACCCCTCCCGGCACTGAGAGTGACGGCTCCGAGGCCGATGTCGGGGCCGAGTTCACCTGCGCCGAGGCACCGAGAGGGAGAACGGGGTCGGACAAGGGTCCGATGCCACTCGCCCCCTCAGAGCCGATGAGAGAGTCTCGACGCCTGGATCCCTCCATGGACCAATGAAGAGATCAGAGCCGATGAGGGAGCCGAAATGTGTGGTATCAGCTCCGACACTCCAACGATTCAAGCCCTAACGAGTTCCGACTCCGAGCACAGTGGTAGAGTCGGAGGAGGAACTGATGAAGATACAGGGATAGCCGCAGTCTGTTGAGAAGGGCTAGTCAACATTTGGGCCAGTGCCTGCTACTTTAATAGTCTACTGACCACCCTCTCGAGATCGTGATTGGACAGCCTGGAGGACCGAGAGGAGTGGAACCTATGGCTCCGCTCCGACTGTAGTAAGACCTCAGAGCCGAACGAACAGACTCTAAAGAGGGAGACTTTGAGCATTTTCGGCTCACAGAAGGCTCCGATACTAAGGCCGGAGCCGACTGAGGTCTCGAAGTGTCGGTTTCAGCCGGAACCGACGAGGAGGCAGAAGCTCTGCTCGGCGACAGCTCCGAACAGGGAGCCAACGTCTTAGCGGACTTGGAGGGTTTACCCGACGAGGGCTTAGTCGGGGACCCTTCAGGCTTAAGCAAGCCCCTCAAAATAAGTTTGCTCCTATGCTCCTGCAGGACTCTCGGACTGAAGGCATGACAGACCGCACAAGAGTCCTGCAGGTGTAGGGAGCCCAAACAATACACACAAGAATTGTGACCGTCTGTCAGAGACATCTTCTGACAGCACGAGTCATACTTCTTGAAACCTATAAAAAGGTAGTAGAAAGGAATAAAAACACACTACTGATATCAACGCTACCCTAATGGGTGGGGGGGGGGGCTCTGAAAAAACTACAGAAAGAGAGTTTTTAAAGGGGGGTTTCTCAAGGGTTTAGAAGGGTAACACTAAGACAAAAAACTAACAAGGAAAAAAAAAAATATATATATATATATATATATATATATATATATATATATAATAAAACAGTAGAAAAGAGTAATAAAACCTGGAGCAGGTAAAATCGCAACCTCGTAGCTGAAGCAGCAAACGAGATCTGGGTCTCTGACGCCTAGCATTGTGGGATAGGGGGAGGGCCTCGAGCCAGTAAATAGCTCTCAAGCTTTAGTATAAGGCCAAGTCGGAGCCAAGCATCGGCTCCAAACCCATCCAGCAAGAATGAAGGCGAGATTGACAACTTAACATCTCAATTTGGCATGAAATGAAAACTGAGATTCCCTTATTCTGGTTCAAAATAGCATTATTGAGAAATGAATACACCTTGGCAGATGAGCGCTATTGATCAGAGTACAGTAGTGTGAAAACTCAGTTTAAATAGCTTCATTAGAGGCTTAAACTAATTATGCATTCAACAGAGGATGTAGCAGTAATGAAATCTATATGTCAGAGTAATAGTACATTCACTAGTAGTTTAAATTAACTATGCATTCATCAGAGGATGTGACAGTAAGAAATTCTATTGGTCAGAGTGATAGTACATTCGTTAGCAGCTTAAATTAATTACACATTCATCAGAGGATGTAGCAGAAATGAATTCTATTGGGCAGAGTGATAGTAACCTATAAGAGAAAGGTTTGAGTAAGAGGAACAAACAAAAGAAGGAGGTGTTAATCTGGGCTATGCATACATAGTGATAGAGAAAAACGCAGCTTTGTAAAACCTTTTTGAGGCTGAACTTCAACTTTAAATAGTACATTAAACATTAAAAGAGTTTAATAAGAAAAAAACTGAACATATGTGTGATCAGCGCTTTTGCATAAAGCTTCATCAGACCTGCCAAATAGAAAGGATATGAATTTTGAGAACATTAAGAATGTGCATAATTAATGGTTGACAAAACATAAAAAAAACCTGAAAGATCAGGATTTTTAATAGTGGGCAAGGTGGTGCAGTTTCCTAAGGTTTAGGATACTGCTGATGAACATTTGGGTGTTCATTCCTGGTTGGGAACAAGCTTTGAGTCTTATTTGCCATTTGAGTTCTCTTTTTTTTCTAGTAAGTCGTTTTGTGGGCTTTGTAATTCTTCTTTCTGAATCCTATCGATCACTAGGAAGGTAAAGGTATTATGTTCAGGTGGGTTTTTGTGGTGTCTTGCAAGTGTGTTGTTTAGGTTGCAGTAGTGGATGTCTGTGAAGTGCCAGGCTATTCGGGTTTTAAGTTTATTTACAGTTTTTCTGACGTAGAAGGCTTGGCATCTTGTGCACTGTGCTCTGTAGACCAGGAATGAGCTGTTACAATTGTTATGCTCCTGGCTGTTATACCTGCAGTTGTCGTGAGGAATTTTGAAGCCTGTACTGTAGCTCATGTAGGTGCAGAAGCTGAAGGGGGGGCACAGCCGAAGGTCCCTACCAGTCTGTTGATGTCTAGAAAAGCTAGAGATTCTGCATTTTCGATTAGGCTGTGGATGTTCTTGTTTCTTCTAATGTTGAAGCTTGGTTTTGTCAGAAGGATATGGTTGATGACTGAACTTTTACTGATGACCCAGTTCTCCTTGATGTTAACAATGACACTGAAGTCTGTGGAGTAGGTGAGGGTCATGCAAATGTCCTTATGGTCCATGGTGTTTGTTTTCTCCTGCTCCTGGTTTCATTGTTGGCAGGAAATTCCTGATTGGCTTTTTTCTATGAAGCAATAGGTTCCAAGATATGAAGACTGAACCTCTTGCTGTAGCCTCTTGCTAAGAAATCAAGCTCTAATTTTGTAAGGTTAATGGTGAAGTCGCTGATTTCCTTTGACACCCGTGCCATGCTTAGGCCTTGGAATTTTATAACGTTCCCCTTGGTTTGTAGGAGGCGCATGCTACTTCAATACATAGTAGGTTAACTCTCAACTTTAACTTTAGGTACCAATGAATTTTTGTCATGTACAGTCAATCTTTTTACTAAAATTTTTATTAAAATTTTAAAATAAATTACAAGTCACGACATAAAACAAAATTTAGAACAGAACTAACATTGAGTAATAGAAAATTTTTCAGTATAAATAAGAAGTAAACTATTTACAAAAGGTGTCTACCTAAAACAAAGCAATTATGCAGTATTAAACTATTTACAAAAGGTGTCTACCTAAAACAAAGCAATTGCATATTGTACAACTTGTAATGTTGTTTCAAGTCACATTATCTTCAATTTTCCCTAATATAGCCTTAACTTTTAGCCAAGAGTTATAACATGAAGTGATTCTGTCTGTCCTCATCTTGACTGCAGATAATTCCATGAGTGAAACATTGATAGCAATATTCTTAAACTCTTTGAATGAAGGTGTGGTCTCATTTTTCCAGTATGTTGTAATAACTTTGCATGCAATGGCTAATAAATTCCATAAAACAGAATATTTAGATCTGGGAAAACATGTAGGCCTGGTACATTAACAAAACCAATGATTTAAGTAAGTTACATTTGTCATTAAAAATAGTTTGCAGAAAGAAGTTAAAATTGTTCCAAAACGGCTTGAGTGATATGCAATTATAGAACATGTGCTGCCAATTAGCTTGTATCTTTAATCCACATCTCCAACAAGCTATATCTTTTTTAAACATCAATGCCATCTTATAAGGAGTAATGAAACATCTGTGTAAAAATGTCCATGTGAATAATCTCCACTGCAAGAAAAGGGTAGTCTCTTTTGTGGATATTAACTTTAACTTTTTATCCTCCTCAGAAGGTTTTGATTATTAATCTTTAATAATCCCAGATATTTTAGATAAGTACCCCTTCCCTGCAATAGATTGATTTCCTAAAATAATCATAAATTCTATAAATTTTGGAATAGATTCTGTAATAGTCGCAGTCATTAATTCAAGTTTGCTAATAATAAATTGTCTAATAAATTGTATTTCTAATCACTTTTCCTTAGTTATATTACATTTAATCATAATATAATCCACTGTATGTATTTTCTCAGAGTCCATTAATTGATGCTAAAAGGTAAGATTTGTTTCTCGGAGTTCAGCCATATTTGGAATATTATAAGTGCTTAGTTCATTTGGCATACAAGCTATAGGAAATAATAAAAATAACCATACTTTTAAACTTGGATTTTTATTTATAAAGTTTTTTTAAATATTTAACGTGTTAATTATATCAAGGACATATTGTTTTACTTTTGGTCCCAAAATATATTCACTTAACAACCAATGAAATGTACCGAGTAACATCTTACTGTTTCATACTAATTTATATAACTAACATATACTAATATGTCTAAGTATGATTTTATACAGTTATTAGTTGTACTTATACTTTTAATAATGATAGACCCCAAAAACTTTAAGTTTACAAAATAAAATATTAAACATTGAAATAAATTATAACTCATCTAATCACTGAGATTTAACACCCCTCATTTGAATAGCATCACTATTCAAATGTACCCTCTAACTTCCTTATATAAAGCCAAACCCTTTGCATATATTTGACTGTTAAACCTGACATAAAAAGGTAATTTGTTAATGTAATTTAGCTGATAAATATTTAATACTAAGTGTTATTTTACAAATATATAAGATAATACACATATAACAAAATAATTAGTTTGTTATAACCAACTCACTCTATTTACATTCTATTCCATATCTCTATCATAACTACAAAACAAATATAAGATTTGAAATATTCACATCTTTATCAATCTAATAAAAAACAGTCTAGTATTACTTCCAAAAATTATCTTTCAAATTCTTATATCACCTCCTGTAGTTACGTATGTTATAATTTAATATAGTATTTAATACTATCAGTTTTAGAACATAACATACATGTTTTGAAAATATAGTTATAGTCAAAGGACTTTTGTTGACAATGCAGCTTCCATCAATAAACCTGACAATATCATTGCTGCTGATTCATCATAATATATTTGCATTTTCATATGCTGGCAAATATCATAAATCTCAGTTCTAAGATTCAGAAATTAGCATTAAACATTCATCTATTAATGTATTTAAGATTATCTCACAGTATAAAAGTGGCTGAAGAGAAGTTGTACATATTAATATTTACTAAATCAGAACAATAAATGTTGCAGCATGCAATGTGTAGACACTTCTACAAAACATAGGACAAATAACGGACAATAGCAAAAGGAGTTATATCCTGGGCGGCCACGGTGGTGCAGTGGTTAGCATTGCCGCCTCACAGCAAGAGGTTCTCCGGTTCGATCCTCGGCTGGGCTCCCACAACCCAAAGACATGCTGCAGGTGGATTGGACACTCTAAATTGGCCCTAGGTGTGCATGTGAGTGTGCCTTCTGTGGAAGGTTGGGCCGGGCTGGCAAAAACTCCACTGCCATTCAATGTGCGGACAAGGTGATCGAAGAAGAAGAAGAAGAAGCAAAAGGAGTTATATCCTCATGCATTCTACAAATCAACTTTCATGTGTGACCATACATTTAATGTTATCATTACTTCGGCCAGTATTGCAGTCTCCTCTAACCTAACCAAAGATCTCATGACACTGATAAACACAATTAGGACATTCACTTTACAAGTATATAACTTGCCTGCACTAGAAACAGAAAATACATCCACTGCTGAGTAGGGAGTCATGTAGATACAATTAAATTAAATGCGACAACCCATTATCTGATTAACATAAAAATAAAAAAGAAAATAAATCACTATTCTTGCCCACATTACTAAATTAATGTCCATCAATTAACAAGCATATCAAATATATAAGGGATTATTCTACAGAACCATCTGCATGTCCAGAACTCATAACTAAAATTATATATTTAAGTAGTATAGAAAACATAAACATTAAATGTCACCATTCCCATTCTCTCCACTTACCTCCCTCCAGCCATGTATTATGCATTAGAATAATCCATACATGTTCTTCTGCTTCTACCTAGGCTTATTTAATTAAAAATATCTTTAAAAAAAAATCCTTTTTAACTCATACTAGCTTCACTCTATTATCACCTTTGACCTTTTGGCTATTACATCACTTCTATAACTTCAGCTTCCTGAAAAACATTTCACACAGCATTTTGATTTAAGTGAACTGCATGGCTCAAGACCTCGGTGGGAAGAGAAACAAGGAAAAGAAGCAAAACTTTCAAAATATACAGTTCTCACTAGCAACTCACTGGTGGAATCACAAATCATCCAAATAAACAAAAAACAAGGCAAATCAAGTTTAAAAAAGCCCGTACACTCCCTCAACATGTACAACGCTAATAGGGACCATCACACAACAGAACCAAGCATCATCCCTTCAATCCTGCCAGCAAACAAAGCCCTTCCCCCTTTTTTCAAAAAACAGCCACAAAATTGGCCCAAACATCCCAAAAGAAAAACACAGACATACCACAGCACATTAGTGTATCAACCATGCACCACTTAAGAGACAGAGTCCAGTATCAGTCTAAGGCACAGGCCATAAAATAAAATTATCTACCATCTACAGAATAGCATTTCATTAATTCATAGAAGTAAAATACCATAAGAACGAGACTACATATTCCCATAACATACATACAGATATACACATACACCTATACATATAAACACACACACACACACACACACACACACACACACACACACACACACACACACACACACACACACACACACACACACACACACACACACTTTTTTACATACATTTGCAACTGTATAAATAGAAGTCTACATTAAACTTATAGGATATATTTAGATACAAGTCAGAAAGCTAAATGATTATATTTGTGATAGCATGAAACTGAAGGAAACAACACCTTTATACTGTAGTTAAGCACTTATTGATTTTTTATCAATGTATTGATATATATATTATATATATTTGAACTTACATATATAAAGAAGGTGAGTGTAGAAAAGAAAGTGAGAAAATAGGGAAGGGAGAGAGATGGGAGAAGGGGAATAAACTTTAAGGAGGTTATCTAATCTACTGAGGCATATTAGTGAAAAAGCTGCAATGTATACTTGAGAACTATTAAAAGTAATTTTCATTTTCTTTTTTGTACAATAATAAAATAAAATTATTTACATTTCATGTAAAATCTGCTATATTTTCCTTTTCTTCAAGTTGATTTCACAAGAGCAACTTATTAAGGGAAGAATAGTGTTACCCCATGCATATATCTATAAGGATCTACTTCAGCAGACCGATCGCTTACTCACCCAACACCCAGTTGCCCGAGATGAGAAGACCGACATCCAGAAGACCAATGTTTCACTCGAGTTTAAGTAACCACATGGCCATCCTGTTGAACTTTGACCCTTACCCCCCACGGTAGTGTGTTCTCGGAGTTAGTAAATTTAGTTAGGGGCAAAGCCCCCCCACATAGGGGGTATAGGGGGAATGAAGCCCCCCACATCGGTGGGTTTAGTTTTGCTTAGTTTAGTTACTTTAATCGGGATGGCCGAGTTACTTACTTCGTATGAAATGTCGGTCTTCCAGATGTTGGTCTTGTGAAGGTGTCAGTCTTCCTGTCTTGAGCAAATGGGTGTCAGGTAAGTAAGCGGTCAGTCTACTGAAGCAGACCCATCTATTCACAATAACAATATTGCTTATGCTCAGCTGAAACATATTTATTTGTCCTTTAGTTTATTTTTCTTCTCAGTTGTCTTCCAGATTTTTTTTTCTGCATGTCTCTTCAGAGAAGTATTGTTACAGTCCATCACAACTATTTGATCCAAAATATTTTGGCTTTAAAAAAGACATAGCCATTTCCAACTATTCAAATGTTTTGATTCCATCTGGAAGAAATACTTTTAGTCTAGCTGAGAATAATAATTTAACTTTAATTTTATTCTTTTTCAATTCTTTCAATAAAGGAAGTAATTTTTTTTCTTTTGATATTACTGAGGTAGAATAGTCATCATCAAACCTTATAATGTGTTCATTAAACTCAATCAGAGAATTTGTCCAAGCAGTTTATAAAATCAGTTCTTTGTCTTGACAAGAGAAAAATCTTATAATTATGGATCCCGGATTTGTCTTTTTTGTCAATGAAGGAACCACCAATGACCTGTGTGCTCTTTCAATACTAACAGATAGAGCCTCTGATATGTTCAAAGTCTTAGGAACCAGGAGTTAAGAAAATTAACTAAGTTGTCACCTTCATTTTTCTCTGGTACTCCATAAATATAAATACTGTTCCTTCTAGATCTATTTTCAAGGTCATCTATTTTGTTTGGCAGTAGATTAATTTGTTTTAATAGAAATTTGATATTATGTTCATCTTCTGATACCCTTCTTTCTATATCATTTAAAGCTTCTTCTATGCCCAAAATTTGAGCTTTCTGTTTCATTATTTTATGTAATTGATTAAATTGTTCATTACATTTTTCTTTAAAGTTGTCCAGTTTATTATGCATTTTATCCATTCTTATCAATAGGTCTTGAATATTTGTAAGAACTGATTGCAGCTCCTTCTTTACTGACATATCTTGTGAGTTTGTTTTGGAATAACTCATCTTGAAGTAGTGACCATATTTTTGCTTCAATAATGACAGGAATAAAACTGAAAACTGATATAAAAAGCAGATACAGTCTTCCCAAATCTTGACAAGAAGATAACTCCACAAAATAAGGGGATCAAGATTACTTATATTTTATAATTTCTGGCAGAAATATAATTCAAATAGCAGAGAAGTGAAACAGTGCTGTTAACCCATCACCATCTTGGCCACACCCCTCTGTGAACTCTACATCCTGAAGAATTCTGTGAATGAGAAATAGCTTGAATCAGGAAAACGTCTAAGTAAAGGTAAATGTGAAGTGAACACCTTAGAGCATGCTGAATGCTACAATAGGGTCCCTATACTTTATGAAGACTCTTGCAGTGGTGGAAAAGACCAAAGACAAAGCAACAAACTGAAAGTGCAAACCAAACACACAGAATTTTATACATTTCCTGAAAAAAGGACGGGTTGTAACATACAGGTCCAGGGTAACCATAAAGGGTTTTGAGAAAATAATAAGAAAAAGACTTTAGAGAGTTAACATCTTGCACTTTGGGAAGTTCAGAAAGGTGTTGAGAATTGACCAGTCCAGGATAGGTTTCCAACTGCCTTCTTTTTTTTTTGAAGGGGGGCAGGAAACACCTGGAGTAGAAACATTTTCCTTCTTGATTTGGGGGAATGGTTTCTATTACTCCCTAGTGCAAAAGTTCTAAGATGATTGAATGTATGAGATGCTGATAGTTCAGTGGAAAAGAAATGGTTAAAAAGTAGAGACTTACATTTTAGAGTGTACCCTTCTTGAATGATTTTCAAAATTCAAAGGTCTGTTGTAAACTTTTTCCAAAGGGGAAGAATAACAACGTTTTCTTGGACAATTTGAGCGTGAAAGGCTAAGGTTGGGGGCAGGAGGGTGGGCAATCAAAAGCTGGAAGGTTTTGTAATGGAAAGGGCCTTTAGCTCTCTTCATATCTTATTCAGGCTTGTCCTGCAATTTCTTTTTTGGATGTTTTGCCTTTTTGTTGAGTGGACTTCTTGTGGTAGAAAGGACTTGTTATGGAAAGGTAATTTCTTTGTACTTCTGGAATGGGGAAAGAAAGAGTTGTTTAAACCCTTTCATAATCTTACCCCTTTCTTCCAACTTTTTGAAATTTTCTGCTGAACAGGGTGCCAAGAAAGATGTCCTTATCTAAAGGAGCATCCAACTGTTTTGCTTGTACATCTTCTGGTAGAGGACAGAGTCTTAGCCAGAAGTACATTCTTAGCACTGAAACATAGGCAGCTGCCCTAGAAGAAGCATTCACCAAATCTGCATGTTTAACATAATGGTGTGTAACTTGAAGGGTGGAAGAAATAATATTTTGCATTGCTATTTTGGAATCACTGTCAGGGATGTCTGGCAGAAGTTTGTTCATGTTGCCAAAAATAGATAACATGTATCTTAACATGTGTGGGTCTGATAATTAACAGCACAAAAAGCTAAAGTAAGCGATGTATATAATTTCCCCCATTATCAATACATGGCTCTACTATCCCTGTCAAATGGAAGAGCACTGGAAGATGGGAAGAGCTTAGAATGCCTGTCAAAATCTGTGCAGACAACTGCAGTGTCAAATGAGAGTTTCAGTACTACAAATATTTGCGTGTGTCAGGAACTTTAGAATACTTGTCTGGGTTTGTTGGGGCAAGTGGTTGTGCCTCAGAAGTGTCTTCTAAAGCTTCAAGAACTGGTTATCTCTCTTGTGGATCTTAAAGCTGTTTGCCCTCCCAATTGAAATGCTGTGTCATTTTTTCTCCAAATGATGGCTCCTCCTAAGGAGAGTTATAGGACATATCTGTTAAAAACAAGAAAGAAGCCTCATCAGATACATGTCTCTTTTTCTTTTATGGGGGGGGTAGAAAGAGTGGAAGCAAAAAACTAAGGTGGTTTAAGAGCCATCAAGGCTTTGAACATCCCCTGATAAAAATCCTGCCATTCTTGATGTGGATCCCTGGACATAAGAGTGGCTGGACAAGGCAAGATGTTTAAATTTGTGCATCTTCTTTTTATGAGTTTCCAAGAAAACCACAAGAGAAGTACCTGTCCCAGGAAGCACCTTCCTCGGAGAACCAGGGACATCCTCGCAAACTAAGATTTAAGGATCACCATCCAGTACTTCTGAAACTATCTGTCAGTACCCTTTTGAGGCCTTACTGGCCTTCTTTCAGGTTGGATGGTATGTGCCTTTTGGCTGCTCTGTGTTAGTCTCCAGTGTGCTCAACATAGGGGAAGAGGCACGGTGGTCAGACAGTTCCTATTGGCTTCTCAACTACCTATGACCTAGAAAAGGAACCTGAAGTAAGGATGTCTTCCTTCTGCTTCTTAATCTATTTCAGATGTGAAAGGGTGTCAGAGGTGGGAACTTCAAAAGACATGGAGGCTCATGCAACATCCTTTAGAAATTTATTCTTTAAGTAAATAGAAATGACTTCTTAGGGTTTTTGAGACAAAAGCCTTACAAATGGAGCATTTCCTCATGTCATGTTGTAGTCCAAAGCAAAAAAAGACATTAGAAATGTCGGCCTTTGTAAGGAATCTGCCTGTCCCACAGGCTTTTGTCCATCTTTGATGACATTAACAAAACTGCATTCTAAAAATACGAAAAAAAAAGTATATGTCCTCAATGGGGTGTTTGGCTTTCCCATTGTTGTGGCAAACAGGATCTTTATCAGTGGCTGACAGACTGAGATATACATGAATTCTTGCTTCCCTGACTGGAAGCAAAAAGTTCTGAGGATTCTGTAACCCATACTTCTCTTATGTAACAGCATGTTGCTCTCCTGCCTAGGTCCAGGGTTGGACACAGGAGCACTTAGCCTTGGCAGGCTGCATCCCATTTGCCACCAATACTTCAACAGTGATCTAATGATGTGCATCACATTAATTTTAAACCTGCTTTAAAAAAGATAGCCTCTGAAACATTGTTGATAAATTTTGACAATTTCAAGAAGTCTATTTCAATTGGTATGACATGACTGTTATCTGGAATGCCACTTAGCAATACTGAATACAGGAAAGCTCCACCACTAGATTTTGGTCCTTAAAAGGAAGGATGTATATTTGTCTTTTTTGTCTCTTGAAAACCAACAGCAGACTCAAAAGACTGAAACAAAATTACTCAAGACAAAGATTCTACTTAACCAAGCATGCTACACATCTTTTTGTTCTGAAAGAAAAGGCATACTTCTCAGCTGTCCCTCATAATATTTTTGTTTTCCTGCAAATCACTGATGACTACAATCAGTTAATAATACCAATTATTAATATTTCATACTTAACATTCATATGTTCATGTTGCTGCAAAACATTCATTTTATTAATTTTAACTATTGCTATAAGTCTCTTAAAAAGTAATCCTGATTTTTGGTCTTCAGCCCCATTACTTTTGCTTTATTATTGAAGTTAACAGGTATGGCAAAGACATGTTCAAGAGAGCTCTAATTAGAAACAACCTGTTTTAAATATGAACCATCACTGTACATTAGTCAAAATGTAAAGTGCAAAATGCTTAGAAGAAACAGGACATATCTGTTCAAGTTGAATATATCTCAAACTATAGGCAACACAAGAAGTTTCTAAGTTTGCAAAAATATTTAGAGCTGTGACTAAACAGAAGTTCACAGAGAAATTTAAAGAGATGTTTGCGAGGTCAAACATAACTCAAAACTGCCACCAAAACTACTTAAAGATGAAATCCCTCAGCACATCAACTAATGAAACAGAAGATTTTTTCTCCACATCCCAAAAGTGTTCAAGATTTGAAAGACAGATTAAGAAGCAAGCTCATTACTGTGGCAGTCCATGAAATGAATAACAGTATTGCCTCTCTCTCTGCCTAGTTTCTTACTAAAATGACTCTACAGAAATATCTACAGTTCTAAGACAAAGCAGCATGCAACTTTGAATGTGTTTTCTGAAAACAGATCTAGCATCCAGGAGTGTAAATGAGGCTGCATATATGCATTATACTAAAACATATATTTGCAGAGTCTCTATTAAAAGATATATTATTTTGATCTACTTTTGTTCCAGGCCTCTTCTGACCATCACACTTTTCTAACCATGGCCACTTTTTTAACCCTTTCACTCCCCCAGATGAGAGTACTACTGCTTGCTCAGTCACTGAGGATGACAGTTGAGCAATCTTTTTTTTTTTCAATAAAGTCCTAATTCTCACCTTGCATGCTCATAGGAATTGAGTTGGCAAGCAATGGCCTTTGCAACAGAACAGTCATATTTATGTGTGAAGTGATAACTAACCCCAAAACTTATTTGTAATTATTATCACAGGTAAAGTGGAGATTTACTTTTTGAAACAAAACATCAGCAAAAAATGACTTCTTCCAATGAACACAGAAAGTTTAGGACCAATTAAGTAAATAGGTTTTAAAAGATGTTTTGCTGTCAAACTAATATGCAACCACTCAAAATAGGGAACTTTAAAAAGTCTGAAAGTGGCCTTCTCCCTTTTATGTATGTGTACAGCACTAATGATATGCAGATGGAGGTCTCGACTACTGGTGACAGTTTTTGAATCTGTCATCAAAGTATTACTTGATGGCTCAGTGATCAATACTCTATTCTTGTACGTTACACATGCTGACAAAGGAGGCACTGGAAAAATACCCACATTCTGCTAACTATTTAGAGTGAAGACAATGAAGTCTTCAATAAACCAGTATGGCGGCAGAATATGCTCTTGCTGTATTAGACCCTACTCTTACTAATAAAAATGTAATTCAACCTAGCCTATAGTAAAATGTATGAAGAACTTAACAGTATGTTGCATCTTTCTGTTCAGAAAACGGACTACATAAATATGTGAACATCCAGTTGTATAATGCTTACCTGTAGCAGAGCAGCAGTCATAAACACTACAACAAAAATAACCGTTAGAGACGTATGCCCACTCTTCATTAAATAAATTGTATACAAAAAGATCATGTGTCCGGGAATGACAAGCAGGAGTAGCACCTGTGCAGACTTGTTATTTGGTCCTAAAAAACAAACAGCAACAATTCATGAATAAGACAAAATCATTAAAATATTTTCAATTTCCATTAGAACAGCAAAGGAACGATTTTGTTAGATACTGTCATTGTTAAACAAGTTTTAGTGATCATTCTGCAATTTCAAAATCAATCTGCAAAAATAAACTGATAAATTAAAATTTAAAAGTCTAACACAGGTAAATAAGATCAAATCACTTAGGTTCTTTTAATTGTGTTTAAGTTGTTTAAAAGATGATCACAAAAATAAAAAAGTTTCTGGTTAGAATATTAAAGCTAAAATTATTTAAATGTACAAGAAAGTACAGTTGTGAAAGCAAACTTACCATAACAGTAGATGTTTGACTAGATCAGTGCTGCAGTAGTCTAATGCTTTAAGGGAAGTATTCTGCCAAGAATCAGATGTCCTCACAGTTTCAAAAGCTTTCTCCTGCATCACGTGTCTGTTGAACCAAGATGATGTACAAATGTATTCATTTGTGGTAAGCTGATTCCTACAACTTATACCACAGACAAGGCACTAATGTGTTTCAGTCCCAACCGCAAATGTGATACTGGCATTCAGTTCTGAATGCCAGTAATGCTCTAAAGACTGATTAGCATATGGCAACTGTGCCCCCAAATACCTTGCACTCCAGGCAACTGCCCCCTTTGCTCCACCTACCCACACCTCTGTGTTTTCTGATCTGAAATGCTGATGAAATCAAGTGAGTCAGCAAAATTTTAGAACCAGAAACAGGTAGGTTAGAAAGAAGCACGTCAGAGAATGTGTGAAAGAGAACTTTGACCGTATGGGCGTGAAACTTTAGAGTTCTGAAGGTCACGGTTGAATAGGTACAGACCTTCTTGTAAATCTATCTAATGGACTGCCATCTTTGTTGATTAGCATGGAATTGGAAGAGGCTAAGGATTTAGAAGCTCCTTTGGTTCACTCTTCTGCCTCAGACATGACTGAGGGTCTGTCAGAGGATTTCTGAAAAGGGAAGTGTTTGATTCTTACACCTTATAAAGCCAATCAGTTGTCTTGGGTGCAGGGAAATGAGCACTGGATTTATCTAACACACACAGACACATCTTCCCCTTCTGCTATACATAAGAAAAACATTTTCACAACTTTTAGTTAAAAAAAGAAAGTCCCTGTCAGGGGTACTTGCCTGCCCAGAAAGCTAGCCGATGAGATATTGAAGTTGCACTGTAGATGAGAAAGACGTCTGAGTGAACTTTCCAGGGGAAAAAAAGTTCTTAATTTTGATGCCCATATATCCTCTTTTATACTAGCATGCTCTTGAACTTCAATGGGCATACTGTGAGCAAGGAAAATACCCAAAAGCTTTTGTATACTGGGTAGACTTATGATCTTTGTCAGGATATGTCCCATATACATTTATGCTACTGCAACAGTGATCTAATGATGAACACCATGCAAAGCTTTCATCAAAATCAAACGTGGTTTAAATTCTGATCTGAAAATGCAAATAAACAGATTGGCTATTAGAAAAATTTACACCGAGAAGGTACAGTATAAGCAAATGTCCTTAAAAATAAATACCTAAGCATCACTATATGAATTTCAAGACACCATTACAGCCTAAGCAGAGGGTCTAGCAAAAGGCAGACTGTGTAGCAGACCTGGTGAAAAGTACAAACCCTGTCTGTCTTGCATGAATTCTGCTAGGGCAATGATCTTGTGGGATGTTCTTCACTATATGAGCAGGAGTAACATGGCAACATCTAACACCACCAAAAATGATGATGAGAGATATTTTGCTTCACAGACCAAAAGAGTCAGCAAGTACCACGACATTCCATCCAGTGCTTAAGGCCCTGTCTAGCTTTTGCAGCTACAGAGAAAAACTCTGATCAAAGTGATTCAGTAAATTAATGAAATTCGGCTTCAAGCCCACCACCCCTTCCTTTAACTACATGGATACATAACCAATAGAACTGTCTTGTTTGGATTAACTTTCGCATACAGTCTATTCACCTATTTCGGGATTTTGAAACCACAGCTTCTAAAGTATACAATATTTTGCTCTGATACAGCCCTACAATTGCTAAATGAAAAAGAAAATCATTCTGCTTTGATACAGTCCTTGAATTGCTAAATGAAAAAGAACGTACGTGAGCCAAATTACAACAATTAAAATCCGGTCAGTATCTCATTAAAGGTTTCTTATTGGTGACAGTTATAAGGTGATACGGAAGTGGACAAAAATGGAAGCTTAAGACACTCAGAAGGTCACTGAACATGCAAACATGAAATTATTTCTTGCTTTAACTGCTGAATAACCTTTGAACTAGGACTGAAACCACTGAAGATATGTAGCAGACAATTATAGAGCTGTAGCAGATATTTATGGAAATAGAATTACAAGGGTGTGCACTGGTGCAGCAGTCAACATTATTGTCCTGTAGTGCTTGGTTCTCCAGCCCAGTTTGATTCTTGGCTGAGGTTCCTTCTATGCAGAGTCTGCCTGTCCTCTTCTGTGTCCTCATGAGCTTATGCTAGGTAATCCAGTGTCTTCTCACATCCAAAGACACTTCATACATCAACTGGCAACAAACTGCCCATAAGTGTGCATGTTTCAAAGGTGAACTGATAATTCTCTAAACTGAACACAAGTATGCATGTTACAAGAGTAGGGTGTGTGTGTGTGTGTGTGTGTGTGTGTGTGTGTGTGTGTGTGTGTGTGTGTGTGTGTGTGTGTGTGTGTGTGTGTGTGTGTGTGTGTGTGTGTGTGTGTGTGTGTTCATGCTCTCTGCCATGGGTTGACAATCTACTCAGGATGACTTTCTATACCTTGTACCCATTGAATGCCATGATATGTTCTTGCCTACCCCATGAACCTGCACCACATAAATCAGGTAATCACAGAATGAACACATTAATGGAAATTACAAAGGTCTAATAAAATCTATTCACGTACATATAAACATTATGGTGAGATATAAAATATTCAACAAAGAAACAAGTGACATCTCTGTTTCTACCTTTCTAAAACTGAATCAGAGGATTAAAGAAGTCATGGACTGTAAATTATTTTAATATTGCAGTGCACTCACTTCTGAACAAACTTGCTTGAAAAAATGTAGAACCTACAGGTGAGTAAACAGTTTAAATGACTAGAAGTGGCAAAAAAGTAACTTGAACTTTGCAGTAACTTTTATAATGAGTAAAAACACACTTTCTTTTAGCAACCTGGTTATAGATGTTCTTTTCACTTCATACAAACAGTTGAATAGTACAAGTAAAAGAAGGCAACACAGTCATATTGTACTTGAAGGACAACAAAGCTCTAAGGTAGATCTATTCCTCATTACCAAAATGAAAGTTATGTACTTACCTTAATGACCGATCTGTGTTCAACCTTTAAGTTATTGGATCTGAGTCGGATCAGGGACCGGCCATTCCACTGTGGAGCTCTGCCTCCTCTACCCATAATACCTCACTCCCTATCTACCTCAGATTGAGTTTGTTGCCCCTCCCACAGATATGAAACATAAGCAAGAAATAAACACTCCAGGATCTTACACAGGACCTCCAAGATGGAATGGGGACCCCCCCCCCAACAGCTCTGCAACCCACTCGATCCAAACAATCTGACAGAGGGAAAAGGAGGGAGGGATGGTTTAATTGACCAGAAACAGACAACACTGTGCTATTATTTTGGTACGTACATAACTTTTGCAGCCAATGTTGTCTTTTCCATCTAGTTTCAACCTGTGGGACAGGGTCCCCAGCCACATATCATCTCGGGGAGGCCCTAGGAGAAGAACATTCCACAGAACAGTGGAACCAAAGGAGGCCCCAGACCTTGACTGTACATCCAATTTGTAATGGGACAGAAACTTGAGAGTACTAGCCTAAGTAGCAGTGGCACAAATATCATTAACACAAGCTCTGGAGAAAAAGGCCATAAAAGTAGCCACTGCTCTGGTAGAATGACCTTTAGGTTTTGTTGGCAATGACTTTCCTTTCAAATTACACCCAAAGGAAATGCAGTGAAACAGACATTTGAGTAGGCTTGTTTTTGACAATGGCTTGCCCAGCCAAGCCTTAGAAAACAAGTCAAAAATTTGTTCTGACTTCCTAGAGGCTATGGTCCTGTCTAAATGAAATGTCAGTTGTCTATGAACATCCAGATAATGTAGCAACTCTTCCTCTTTATTGGAGAAGTTCAGGAAAAACACAAGTAAATGAATATGCTAATCCAAAACACACTTTTGATACCACCTTAGGTAAAAAAGGGGGATGACCCGATTTATCAGGAGCTTTTCAATCTTGGATGCTACATCTTTTCTCTAACAAGGTAGAACATTTGGAAGGGACTTGGAATTTTCGCTTGACAAAAATAAAAATGTAATTGTTTAACTTCTGGATACAACTCTTAACACCCATGCATCCAAGGTGATGGCCTTTCAAGCTTTTCGGTGGAGGGCCAAGCAACCCTGAGTAGGACAGTCAGGCAACCGTTCAGGTACACTGAAATAGCCTCCCAGCAAAATCTCCGTGAAAGTCCTAGTTCTGTGGACCACCTCTGTTGCATGGGAGTCATCCTTTCTGGTTGCCCCACCACCACCACAGCAAGGGGCACCATAACCAGGGATACCCTGAAATTACTGCTGTGACTTCTGAAAAAAAGAGGTGCTTGCACCTTTTCTGGTTTCTAGAATAGGACTGTTGAGGGGTGGCAAAGTGCACTCTGATGGCGGACATAGTCCTTCTGTCTGTTCACTTCTAGTTAATGTGTCTTTGACTTTTGGGCCAAAAAGAGAAGAACCATCGAAAGGGGTGTTGACAAATGGCACCTTAAAGCAATCCACAAAATGACATAATTGCATCCAACTGAGCTGGTGCATGGAATGCCAGTTTCAGCAGCTTGAGACCTGCCATCGACTGCAGTGGAAAGCAGGTGCATAAACAAACTGGAAACACAATGCAGGATTAACAATGGCATTTTTAGAGTCTTTAAGGTCTCCAGCACTTGCTGTGCCTTAACTACCTTTGACACTTTACACACAATGTAGCACTGAAGCCTTGTCAAGTAAGTCAAATAACTGAACTCTTTCAGTGCGAAAGTCACTGATGCAAAGGTGCACTTCCCCAAATGGTCCAGTACCTTAGACTCCATGTTTGGAATATGCACCAAAGAACTTTCCTCTGAAATGTCCTTTTTGGTGACTGCCTCCACCAGGCTCGCATCACTGGTGGGGCCTCATACTCCAAAGCTCCTGGTCCTTAGGAGGGGTCAAAATCTTATCAGGTTGCCTAAGAAGAGATTCCACCATACCCGGTTACCCCAAGACCTCCGGGACACTAGGACAATAAGTGACTCTGGATGAGGAATCACCTTAGACATGGATAGGCCCACACCAAAGGCCTCCAAAAATATAAACTTCTCTGGAGAGGGGCTTTGGCCATTCAACCCCCACATTGATGAAGGTGTTCCATAAGACTGCCAAAAGAGGCAGCCTCATGTGGGGACTATGGAGAGTCCTTTCCTTCCTCGAGGTCAGTATTCTCCATGACAGAGTTTTCCATGGAATCTAAGTGCTTCTTCTTACATCAACTCTTAGCATGACTCTCTGAAAATGGAAAACCTGGGGACAGGTGGAAGAAGCACTGTGCCATGGATACACGGTGGCTTGGATGCCTAGAGATGTGGGCTGTCCAGAGCATACTGATGTGCATCTACAGGTCCAGACACAGGCAGAGGAAAATTACTGGCTATTGCCAAACACTCCACCTTTGGCCTGAAGAAAATCTTTTCAATGGCATTGAAGGCAGAGGTCGATGTAAGTCACCCAGAGTTGACACACCTGAGATCCCGGGGACCCATGGTGCAGCCTTACTCCAGAGCCAACCCAACTTGCCCGACACAGAGACTGGAGACAAACTGTCGATTGCTGAGGCTCTGAGAGGAAAAGAAAACTCTGAAACCCTAAGAGTTGATCCTGACCCAGAAATCTACAGTCATGAACACTCAACTCTGAGGGGCTCTTGGCTATATCATCGTTGGAGTTGAGAATGCGAAGGTAGGAGTAGGTGTTTGTAGTGGCAAAGCCCAGCTGCAACAATCTGGATGTGGGCAAGGCAACTGCATCCACAAATCTTGCAGCTGGAGGACCCAAGGGAAGAAAAACAAAGTACAGTTGTGTACACTTACCATAAATGTAGACGTTTTGAGTGTATTCACTGTTGCAGTCATTACATTTGGGTAATCCTGCTGGCAAGTTGCCCTCAGTCAGCCTGAATTCCAAAGTCTTGGGTCCTGCGTCGGCTGCTGTCATCCCTTCCCTGCCATCAGGTCATCAGGGGTATAAAAGAAGCAGCTGACGCCAATTTCTTCAGTTTTTCTTGACCCAGATGTCAGGTGCCCCCTAAAAGGGTATGTATCAACAAGGAGACGCTGTTGCCCAAAGGTCTGCTTCAAACACCAAAACCAAGCGTACTAAAAACAAACTGGAACAGACCACCACAATAAATGGATAAAAACACAAGTCTTTAATCGAACTTAAATCGGACAAGCGCTTTCGCGTGTACAACACGCTTCTTCAGATCCTTAAACAAAACTAAGTTCTAAAATGCAGTACTTGTACTTTCTAAAACAGACACACCTCTCCAATATAGTGTGCAGCTGATTTACAAATGAATAGTTAATTGAACAATCAATCAACTAATTAGTCTGTTCTGCAGTACTAAAAAGTTCTGACACATTAAGCTGAGGAACAAACTAAAACATATATCAAAATATAAAGATATAAAAACAACATCAAACTAAAATACAGCTTGGGATTAAAAATCACATTAAACTCTCTCAAGCATGAAATGTACATAAGCAAAAACAAACATCTCGTAAAATGCAGTAAGAAATGCATCATGTTAAAACGGAATGCATCATGATAAACAATGCATCAAAATAAACTTATGTGTGTTTACCAGCGAAAGAGCAAAAAAGAGAGAATAAGAAGAAGAATGAAAAAAACACTTATCAATACCAGCCACAATGCATGTAGGCAGCAGCGATATACGTACACAAGCAAAAACATAAATCTCCCATTGGCTTACTCAGCAATACCTTCAGAATAATTCCAATACTCATCCAATAGCCACAATAGCAGAGATCTAACACTCTATAATAACTCACTAAGTGTATATATGAAACCTATCACTGAAATCATGTTCAGTTCTCACTAAACTATCACTCATGACATTAGGAGTTCCATCCAAAACTCTACAGACAATACTAAAGTTTGCTGTTAACATCAGTTTCAGCCATATACATACCATACTCGATCATTTCACATAATCAGCATCTATGTCAAGCAGCCATAACTAACCGCTATTCCGCCTCCGCGGGATCACAAATTCACGCAACCGTTGGCACCCTGGCTGAAAAAATGCTGTTATATACTCACAACCTGATACCATAAAAAACATCCAAAAGCATATGTACGTTGTATGCAACCATCCAAGCAAAGACACATATTTAACAATCTCATTCCATCCTTAAACATTAAACGTCTCTGCCAAACTCTGTCGCAAAAATTTTTGTCACAAGTACGTTGACGTCAACACCAAAGTAAAATTACATTTGGGTAATCCTGCTGGCAAGTTGCCCTCAGTCGGCCTGAATTCCAAAGTCTTGGGTCCTGCGTCGGCTGCTGTCATCCCTTCCCTGCCATCAGGTCATCAGGGGTATAAAAGAAGCAGCTGACGCCAATTTCTTCAGTTTTTCTTGACCCAGATGTCAGGTGCCCCCTAAAAGGGTAGCCAAAATTTATATATAGATATATATATATATATATATATATATATATATATATAAATACATGCGCCAATATAAACTTTACCTTCATTTACAAGCAAATACACCACATAGGTTGTATAAATCACAGAAGGAAAGACAAGTTCCAGCAGAAAAAAGGGGGATGGCGAGTGGGTAACCTGGACTTCAACAGTGAACACACTTAAACATCTACATTTATGGTAAGTGTACACAACTGTACTATGTTCTTCATGTTTCACTGTTGCAGTCATTACATTTGGGTACAGTCCCAAAGCTATGGTTGGGAGGCTGGAGCTAAACAGCATTAGGAGTGGCTATGAGGCCCTGCAGAACTGCAGTGGCAAAGCTTGCCCTAGATTTAGAATAGAGTGGCAGATGATAGTGCTTTGTAAAGGTGTGCACTGAACTCCAAGTAGCAGCCTCTAAAATGTCTTTGGTTGGTACTCCCCTGAGAAAGGCTGCTGAAGTGGCTGCAGCTCTGGTTGAATGTGGCCTAATGCCCTTAGGCACTGGCTTGCCATGTTGACAATAGCAGAAACGAATGCAGTGGCCTATCCACTTTGAAATAGTCTGCTTTGAGATAGCCTTTCCTTGTGATCCTGCAGCATATGCCACTAATAATGGCTCTGTCTTCCTGAAAACTTTGGTTCTGTCCAAGTAGAATCTGAGCTGTCTGTGTACATCCAAGGAATGCGGAATTCTCTCCCCCTTGTTCTGTGGATTTGGATAAAAAGTTGGCAGATGAATAGTTTGGTTAAGAGCCACACTAGACACCACTTTAGGCATAAATGTCGGGTTTGTCCTCAGAGAAACTCTGTCTGGATAAAACATGATAAAAGGTTCCACAGCCATGAGTGCCTGTAGCTCTAAAACTCATCTTGCAGAAGTTATTGCTAGGAGCAGAGCTGTTTTCCAAGATAAAAACTTAATATCAGCAGTAGCAGCTGGCTCAAAAGGAGGCAGGGTGAGTTTTTCCAAGACATAGTTGAGGTCCAATGCAGGTATTGGTGATCTCCTTGGAGGCCTTACATTTTTGGCTCCTCTGAAGTACTGCTTTAATAAAGGATGAGAAAAGAGTGGTGGTTCTGTATTGTAATGAGCTGAAATGGCAGAGGCATGAATTTTAATTGATAAAAAAGATAGGCCTTTGTCCAACATCTCAGTTAAGTATTGCAAAATCTGAGGAATATTTGGTACAGCTGTATCAGTTCCTTGTGCCTGGTTCCAAGCACAGAATCTCTTCCATTTTCCAGCATAAGATTTTCTAGTACTAGGCCTTCTGGCTTCCAAAATGACATCCATCACAGCTTTACTGAGAGATGTGTTTTGTATGATTACATTATCCGCCATGCTGCCAGGTTTAAAGTCCTGAGTTGGCTGTGCAGGATCTGATT
The DNA here is from genome assembly GCF_019279795.1 of Protopterus annectens. Classification (NCBI taxonomy): domain Eukaryota; kingdom Metazoa; phylum Chordata; order Ceratodontiformes; family Protopteridae; genus Protopterus; species Protopterus annectens. The sequence continues at coordinate 332,586,780 of NC_056745.1, read as the reverse complement.
GTTTTGCTGGGACAGTAGATGGGGTATTTGAGGTGATTTCCAAGCTGGGGATTGAGACAAGTTCCTTAGGATTGGATACCAGTACTGGCGGGGCCAGTCTGGGGCAATCAGTATCATCTTTGGCTTCTCCTGTCTGACCTTTAGGAGTACCTTGGGGAGGAGAGGCAGTGGAGGAAAGGCGTATACTGATAGGTTTTTCCAGCTGAAAGATAGGGTGTCCATTTTCCATGCTTGTCTGTGATAAGTCCTTGTGCAGAATCTTTTTAGTTGGTAGTTGTGAGGGGAGGCAAATAGATCTATGTCCGGGCATCCCCATTTCCTTGTTATCATGCTGAAGACTTGTGGATCCAGCTGCCACTCTTGGGGATCCATGAGGTTTCTGCTTAGTTCGTCTGCCAGAGTATTTTCCTTTCCTGGCAGGAATTGTGCCTGCAGATGCACTTGGTAAGTCAATGCTGTGCCCCACGAAGTTATGGCTAGTCTGCAAAGGGGGTAATAATGTGTGCCCCCCTGCTTGTTTATATACCACATGACCGTGGTGTTGTCTGTCTTTATCAGTAGTTGTCCCGAATTAAGTACGTCCTTGAAGGCTCTCAGGGCATTTTGAACAGCTAGCATCTCTTTTTGATTGATATGTAGATGCATTTGGTTTGAGGACCATGTGCCCTGAATGCATCTTCCTGCCATGTGGGCCCCCCAGGCATAATCTGATGCATCCGTTGTTAGTGTCTGCCTGACTGGGGGTAATGTGAATGGCTGTCCCTTGTTCTGGTGACAAGCCTTCGCCCACCATCGAAACTCCTGTTGCAGGCAGGGAATGAGAGTAATCATTGTCTCCAGGCTGTGGCAATGTTGAGTCCAAATACTTTTTAGGTACCACTGAAATTTCCTCATATGCAGTCTTGCATATGGAATTAGTAGGATGCAGGATGCCATGACGCCCAAAGCATGCAGATTTTTTCTTGCAGATAACTGGGCCTTTGTTGCCAACATTTTGAAATAGGTAGTCAGTTGCCTTTGTTTGTCTGACATGAGATAAGCCATCTGGGCAGTTGTATTTAAGCTTGCACCCAGGAATATTATCTCTTAAGAGGGTACTAGTTTTCATTTCTTTTCGTTGACTGTGTACCCTAGGCATGTTAGAAGTCTTTTCACAAACGCCAGATGCTGTTGAAGAATGTTCTTGTTCTCTGCTTGAATTAGACAGTCGTCCAAGTAAGGATATATATGTATTCCTCTGTCTGCAGAATGCAATTACTGGTACCAGGCACTTTGTAAAGACCCTGGGCACAGTAGATAAGCCAAAGGGCAGTGCAGAGAATTGGCAATGCATTGAGCCAGCCTTGAATCTGAGGTATCTTCTGCATGATTGTCTGATTGGGACATGCAGATATGCCTCTTTTAGGTCTAAAGTCACAAGCCAAGCATTCTTACCAGCATGGCCAGAAGCTGCTGCAAAGTCAACATTTTGAATTTTGGTATATCCAGGAATGTGTTCAGAATAGACAGGTTCAGTACTGGTCTCCAGGCCTTGTCCTTTCTGGGTACCAAGAACAGTCTTGAGTAAAATCCTTGTCCCTGCTCTTGCTCTGGTACTTGTTGAATGGCCCCCATGTCCATGAGGGATGAGACTTGTTTTTGTGCCTCTGCCCATTGATTTTTTGGCAGATCTGGCCAGCCATTTGCCTTTGGCAGGGTATGGAAATGGAACTTGTAGCCTTGTGACACTGTGTTTAGAACCCACTTGTCCTGGGTTATAATGTGCCAATTTTGAGAAAAAAGTGCTAATTTTCCCCCTAAGGGTGCTGCCAGGAGATAAGTGCTTGGTGCAGGCAGGGGGAAGTCATTGGGACTGTTTCCTGTAAGACTGATTTGTCTTCTCCAACTCTGGAGGTAGAAGCACCCCATTGCTTTGACCTGTATGAACCTTGCGCCTGGGATCTGCCTCTAGGGCATCTGGATTTGCCCCTTTGAGGTCTATCTGACACAGGAAAGGACCAATTCTTTATAGGCCAGTGTCTACTAAACCTAGGTGGCTGTACTTGTAAAAAATATTTGACAGTTTGCATAGATTTAGCTTTGTCCTCCATTTTCTTTAACACCTCTTCTGCCTTAACACCAAACAAAGTATCATGCTGTAAAGGTGCATCTAATAATTTAACTTTCACATGATCAGGCAGATTTTGTTCCTTTAACCAAGCATGCCTCCTAATTACAGAACCCGTAACTGCGGCCCTGCAGGAGGCCTCCAAAGAATCAAAACCACATTGCAAAGTATGCTTTCCAACTTGTTCAGCTGCATGCAATAAATCCTGCATTTCCTTGTTTTCTGCACATTCAGAGTTTAACAACATTTTCTGTTTAAGCAATGCCATGACATGTTGCTGATATCTGAGCATATGAAACTGACAGTTTAAGGTCCTTATAGCCAAGGTAGCAGATGTGTAAACCTTTTTTCCCCATCTATCCAGTGCCCTAGAATCTCTGTCAGAGGAGTAGGGTTTTTTGCAGTGGAAGCCTCAACTCCTTTGGGACCCTGTGAAATAGTCTCCGGGTCTGCAGCAGGGTTTTTAAAAAGGAATTTATGAGAGTCAGGAACCCTGTAATATCTATCAGGCTTAACAGGAGCCGGAGGTAAGGAGTCAGGGGTAAGACTAGACTCCGAAAACACATCATCTACAATGTCTAACACAGGTGGAATGGCTAGAGGCCTGTGTTGAGGTAGTAAAAGGAAATCTCTGGGCCTATATTTGGATTCTGAAAAATCTTGGCTCTCCCAGTGGAAATGCTCCCTCATGGTATGCAAGGTTTCCCCAAAAGAATAGTCCTCTGGAGGAGAAGCTGAAGGTACAGATTCTTCAGCATCAGAATCCTCATGGGGGGAAGAGAATATTCCTGGTCAGAAGAGGAATCAGAAGAAACAGAAACCTGATCTGAAGATTCATAGTCAGTCTCTTGCCTAGGCCTCTTATCAGGAGGGGGATGGGAACCCCTGATCAAGGTAATCAAGTCTTCGGCCATTTTGAGCATCTGCTTTTTGGGCATAGAGGCCTGTCCACGTGGCTCTTGAGTTTGTTTCTTTGCTTTACAAGGTGCTTTAGTCTTTGCCTTTGAAGCTGAATTCAGTTTAATGTAAAGATGTTTAGGTCTGAATACACTCTCCGAAGCCGGTGCCTGCTCAGCAGCTCCGGACTCATCTGAGGGAATAGTATCCAAGGCTCCAATACCTTGAGTTTCCAGCAGCTAGCCGACTCCACGTGGGAGTCAGTAGCGGCCTGCGACTCTAAAGTAGCGGGCATCAGGGGCTGCGAAAGCGCCTCACTGAGAACCGGCGAACCAGCAACTGGCTTAGGAGAAGCTTTGTCGTCGGTTTTGGGCCTCGATTGTTTATCTTTCTCCTTTTCTTTGCGTTTTTTGTGAACTCTGGTAGTTGGATGGCTATCCGACGACATTTCTGGATAATTAAACCGGCGTCCAAAATAGTTTTAAAGCAAAATCATACCGACGCTTAATAGTGCGTTGGTTAAATCTAGCACAAAACCGACAACCCGAAACGTTGTGATCAGGGCCTAGGCAAGGAATACAATAAGAATGAAAGTCCTTATTTGGTATTTGCTTTCCACAAGAAATACAATTATTTACTTTTTCTGACATTGGTCTGGAGCAAGAAAAATGTTTCCCCAATGGGGTACTTAGCTTTATTGAATACTTTGGATCTGAAATTCAAACACGAAAATCTCAGGAGTCGGACGACTGGCACTTGCGAACTGCTTCTGCTTTGAGCACCGCGCAGCAAGAAAGACTGAAGAAAATGGCGTCGGCTGCTTCTTTTATACCCTGACGACCTGACATCAGGGAAGGGGTGACAGCAGCCGACGCAGGACCCAAGACTTTGGAATTCAGGCCGACTGAGGGCAACCTGCCAGCAGGATTACCCAAATGTAATGACTGCAACAGTGAAACACAAAGAACATCCAGTGGAGCTGAACCCTCAGGTACTGGAACCAAAGCAGCAGGGATAAGTCCTAGCTGAATCTGTAAGAAAGACTGCATCAGCTGCTCTAAATGTGAAGATCTAAGACTCCTTACTGAGCAGGCTGATGAGGCAACTGCTGAAGGCTTGGAAGCCTGTCAGCAAGCAGATGGATCTGTCAATTGAATCTGAGCTTGGTAATCCTAGATCCGAGATGGAGAGGGACAGGATTTGGGTGAAAACCCCCTGGTGTAACAGGAGAAAAGGGGGAATGGACCCTGCCTGAACTTCCTACCTTAACCAAGAAGGGACTGGAGACACTAAATGCTGGAGAGACAGATTTCTCCAAAGTCTGCACAGTGAAAGATCAGCTCTGGGGTGAAGGATGTGACCACGATGCTGAAGCAGCCACAGGATCAGAAGAGCAGTGGATTTTCAGATCTGGATAATCAGAATGAAGGGGAGCTACTCGTTTATGGTCCCCCTTGTCCTTCTCTTGAATCTTGGGGTCCTTGGAAATCTCCTTACTTCGACCCTGCTCCTTCTCAGGCTTCTTTGAGGGAGAAGAACTGGAAGCCAAAGAATTGCCTGAAAGCAAGAAGCCCTTCAACACAAATTTAGCCCAGTACTCACTCAAATACCAAGTACCAAAGCCAGCACAGATGGAGCACTCAGCATCCAAATGTGAGGCTCTGAGGCAATAAACTCAAAGATTATGCTCAGCCTATGATGGCAATTTGTGGATGCATGATGCACATTTCTTAAACCCCTTCTACTTAGCGATCACAAAGGAAGAAAACACCAAATGTCTAAAGATAGAAAAAAAGGAAAGGTGCACACCAAGCAAACTAACCATATAACACCTAGCTACCTAACCTACCACACACTACAATCCAAGAGAAAAACACCGCAAAGGAGCATTTTTTCAAACAGATGAAGAGAAAAAGGATGGGAACACTACCACTCAAAAAGTCCCTACAAACACTAAACCTAACTAAACTATCCAAAAACAATCTACAAACCAAATACAAAGGATACAGCTGCTCTTATAATGGAGCTTGCAATCGCTCTGCAGTCCCAGGAGACAGCAAACTATATCTGAGCTAGATAGGAGGGAGCAAGGTATTATGAACAGACGAGACAGAGCTCCAAAGCTGAAGTCTTTTGGAATGGCTGGCCTCAGATTTGAGCCAGATCTGATAACCCCCAGGTTGAAGTTGATCGGAAAAGACATTGATTAAACATTTTACTGTGAAATAACTATACAGATTATTTTCTATCAGCTGCCTCAGATGAATCTGAAAGCTTCTGTAATATTGGGCTATGGAGGTGTAAATCCAGGACTGGATTTCTGAGACCATCAGTGAACTAAAATACAGTTCATACTCCAATCAAGTGCCTGATGATATAGTACTTTTGCATGCATAATTGCCAGCACGTGTAACTGCACCATCTCCATGGCATAACACAGTGAAATACAAAACAATATGCACAAATGGAGTTTCACAAATTCATGAGCTTGGTAAAAGCTCAAGGCATACTGGTCACTGAGGAGCTTGATGTGACATATCTCACGATGGAACTTACAAGCGACCATACAGTCATCTGCTTCCCTACTGAAGGTATGGATTAATGGCCTCCATTTAACTGAGAGAGAGAATTTATCTACAAGAAAAAGAACTTACTTAAACAATAAAAAAGCAAAGCTTTATCGGAGGTAAAACAGTTTGACTACAAGGGGAGTGTGGGGGGGACTGTCTCCCCCCAGACTTATATGTACTGATTCCACAGTCACAACAACTTGAAGGGAGAAATCTCCCTAAACAAGTTAATCATTGACAGCGCACAAGTACAAATCACACAGGCAATGATTTCCTATGGGAAAAAACACTTGCCCTTATGCCGTTCATAATTTTTTCTGATGGCTACTTACAATCTAGCAATTTCTGTTCAAGTGTGTAGGGAAGCTGAGGCAAAATTTGCTATCAGAGCAAGAATAAAGCTTTTCTTCAACAACCTGCAAAAAAATGAAGGAAAAGACCCACCCTCTATGTAAAATGATCCCACCTAAAATTAGATCTGATGTAATCACCTTTGTTCTCAGTAAACAGGAAAACCAATTCCATGGGACCAAAGGAAACATTAAGAAGCCTAATCAGGACAATCAAAAATAGCCTAGTTAATCCAACTTGCAAATTCTTAGCAAATAATTAAAAACAGCTATGTCCCTAATAACTAGAAGCAGGCTACTGTAATCTCAAATTTACAAGGGAGACTTTACCACTGACCCTTACAATTACAAACCAATCGGCCTCATAAGCACAGTGTGCAAGATGTTGGAGAATCATTATGAAGTTTATTCAGACACAGGAAACTTTCCTCTCCATAATCTACCCCAACTGAATTTTATCACAGGTAAAGCTTGAATGTTTAACTTTTTTTCTTTTGAAAATGGGACCACCACCCAAAATGAAGACTTATAATTTCATTCGGCTTATCTCAATCTATCTAATAAAACGCAAAGACACTGAAGCACAGATCTGATCTAATACACTTTATTGAACCAGCAGAGGTTTGGCTCAATAAAAGGTATTCATTATATCATGTGTGTTTCTATTTCTTTGTATTTTCTGTTAGTGTGCCAACATGGCATTTCTTAATTTCTTCAACCTGGCTAAACCATTTGACACTATACTCCCATGGCAGAATCATAGCCATGATAACTTGGGTCAAATTAGCTGCATGATCACATACAGGGAAAAAAAAAACAAGGAATCCAAACCTCATGATCCCTGTCACCAGCAGAGCCCCTAAAGACTTTTTTTCTGGGGCCACTACTTTTTAAGTACCTTTTTCTCAGATAATCCCCAAAAGGTAAACCCCATACTGCATTGGCTAATGCTATTGCATGCTGAAGCTTAAGGAAATTCCATTACACAAGCAAAACAAGCACCACAAACATTAGCAGACAATTAGAAGAAAGTAGAGTTGTTAAGTAAACTTACCATAACAGCAGATCTTTACATGACCACTGCAGCAGTAATCTTAGCTATATGGGTTATCATTTAGTGTCTCACTGCTGTTTTTCTGCTGTGATAAACATTTCTGTAGTGTTTTCTACCTAAAATAATGTAGCTAGTAGCTGTAGCATAGCCAAGTTCAAGTTTGCTGTCTCTGGACTTGGTTATTTGTTTGAAGTGGCTGTGTTCTGAGCACATTTTCCAGGCCATCTTGGATTAGCAGAAGCCATTCTTCACTTTAGTGAGAGGATCGTGTTTGATTAGCCACTAGCTGGCAAAGGTTGGCTGGTCTAGGGCTTGGAGTAAGCACTCACTGGTTCTTTTGAGCTTTTTCTTAAGTTGTTTCAGGTTTGTACCTTCTGGCATTTAAACCCTACCTTTGAGAGGGTTTCTGATTATTCATACTGAACTGAACAGGGAGGGGCACTAACCACAACTCTGTTCTGATAACAATAAGTATCCTGTTTTCTTGCTTATTTTTACTAGCTATTGTTTATTCTTACCATTTATTCCACTTTTTATTGTTTGCTGCCTATTTACTATTGTATTTTATTGCTATAAACTAATCTGCACTGTTGAACTGCAACAATGTTTTTACTTAGCCTGTTAAATCACGTTTGTTACCGTCTCACTGTTTGTAAAGCTTTTTAGGTAGTTTTGTTGTGTGAAAGGTATTAACTAGAAATTTTCTCCATTTGTTAAGCATCTGTTTTTGTTTGTTCTGATTTCCTGCCAAGAGCATACCATATAGCTGATATGTTTGCAGTTAAAAGCATTCTCTAGAGTCTCTTGCACCTTTTCCTGTTTAAAACTTTTATTTTGTGCCTCACTGCTATTTTTCTGCTGCGATAAACATTTCTGTTGTGTTTTCTGCCTAAAATAGTGTAGATAGCAGCTGTAGCATAGTTTCCTACCCTCCCTTCCTATTGTTGTCTTGTTCTTAAACTTTGTGGCGCTGCAGTTGCCTGTCCCAATTGTAAATTTGATCTGGGACACTCCTCGCAGTCCAGTCTCATTAGCTCATTCTACTTAATACAGAGAGAAGATCTGGGAAGATCAACTCCCTTAGTTTCTTAACCTTGAATTATTTTCTGTTCCTCCTTTCTCCCTTTCCACTTCAGTAAAAAAAAAGAAAATAAATAAATAAAAATAAAAACACTTTATTCAGCTACTTTTACAGTATTTGTGTTTTCTCCTCCTACTCTATTACTTCATCTTGCTTCTTCTGCTAATTGCTCTCTAAAGTGTTCAACTGCATCTTTTCTGCTGCATTTACTAATGCTTGTTTTTAGCCTGTTTAAATTTTAAATGCAATTCTAAGCCTCTTAGTTTTGGTTTAAGCACTTGAGCTTTAGACCTACCCCTTAGCTCTCCCTGGCCTCTCTCCCTCAGATTCTGACGAATATGGATGGACAATTTCCTACGGTTTCTCCTGCCAGCCTGGTTGATAATGGACATTCTGAGACATTGTAGCAATTGCCTCATGTACAGGGACAACCATCTACTATTACCACCTAGGAACACAATTTGTGAGAGATGCAATTATACAAAGAAGCTAGAGTCTATGCTCTTTCTCTCACAAGCCCATATATCTGGCACTGAGAAGGGTGTCAACACAATTACTACACCTCAACCACCACCCACAACTACACAACTCACACCCACATATGCAGAGGTTCTCAACAAAGACAAATCCAAGCAAAGGAGACCTCAGAGGCAAAAACACATGCAAACTCCACAACACCCCACATCACATACCATGCATAGTCCACATACCAGTGTCTCACAACCAACAAGGCTTAACCTTAAACATAATATATTAGTCATGGGAGACTCCATTGTGAGACGCACAGATGTGCCTCTCACTGGGCTGGATAAGGAGAAAGTCACGGTTAGTTGTTTGTCAGGTGCCAGAATGCACCATATCACACACGCACTCAAGTCTCTCAACAACAGGTACTGTTATGACTCTGTCATAGTCCATGTTGGCGTGAACGACTTGAGATGTACCTCCCTGGACTATATGAAGAGAGACATGATTGAGCTAGCTGAATATGTGTCCCAGGCAGGTATGTCCCAAGCCTTCAGCAGCATTCTACCATCACCCAGAATGATGTCTCAATACAAACAGAGAATGATTGACTAACAGTTGGCTTAGTTTCTTATGTCATTCCAAGGGGATCCAGTACCTGACAGCCTAGGATGATATGATCGACAGACCACGATGCATTGCCAGAGATGGTCTGCATCTGTCTCACTTGGGCTTCATAGGTTCATACTAGGCTACTATTCCGATTGGCCCATTTAAGCCACCCCCCTTAGTCCAGGCTTACGCCGCCCCTACCCTGTGTGCAGAACTACTATACCCATTATGGGCTGTATCTGTCGGCCCTCATCTCACGATCTCCCAGGTGGGGGTCAAGAACATCTCCCAACAATTTGTCAAGTGCTCTCGATCACATGTGCAGGATTTTTGTTCCTGCCTCATGGAGTCTTTGGTGATGATTCTATCCCTCAGCTGCGGGTGATTTTGAATCCCGTGTCAGGCCCCTAGTAATAGCCGTTGTGGCTCCAGTGGATCTAGATTTTTGAAGTGAAGCATATTCATTTGATCTGGGTTTGTGACATAGCCTTGTATGTTGGTAAAGGTGGCCTTGTAGAGCAAGCGACAGAATGGGAGGCTAGGAGTTTGACTAATTAGGGCAGCATACTTTCAGTCGGGCAGACCCTTTCATTTTTTGACAGCTTTTAAGATTTTTTGGCCTCTCACTTGCTGCAAGTGTTGCTGTCAGATACATTCGAATGGGGCATTGGTAAGATGGGTAATTGATGGTGATGAGTAAATGAGAGTGATGAGTAAAGGGAGACTATGGACCCCTTGATCTAGATGAGAATCCCTTCATGATCCCTAACTACTGTAGAAGGTCTTCCTAACTACTGACAGACTACTACTAACCTGGGTCCCCAGACTATCAACCTGGGTCCTGTGGTCCCTGATAACTTCTTCTGTTGGTAGCTAGGGTAACCTTGTTTTCCCGAGGTAGTATTTTTATTTTTTTGGTACTATTTTTTTTTTTAGGCGCATTTGGCATTTAACTTTATCCCAGTTCTGTGAGCCCTTTCTGAAATCCTTCTCAGTCAGATGTGTTTTCTATATCAAGTCAGATGCATTCCAGTTTGCAGTCATCTGCAAACTCATAACCCTCTGTGTTTTGTGTTACTTGGGAAACTGTGAGTGCAAACAAAACAAGAGTGATGGACTGACTGAGGGGTGGGGACTGACTTGTGACAGGCTTTGGTTTCTGACAGGCTTTGAGTCTGACATGCTCTGGTTCTCTGTCACTCTGTGGGTTTGCAACCCATCTTGTGTTGTATGGGGTTGTTGTTTTAAGCTGATGAGTTTTTCAATGATATGTTTTTTGGGGTGTTATTGTCGAAGGCCTTAGGCTTGGGCCAGGTAGGCTAGGTGGACTGCCTGCCCCTCATCAATTTTGATGGTGACTGTTTGAAGTCAAAAAACCAACCAAAAAAGCAATGACAATGATTTGACAAAGCCAAACTATGGTCTGCAAATCCATCCAATGTCAATTCCTATGTCTTTATTTATAGGGTCCATTCCTCTCCTCTCCTTTGCAGATAAGGCTAAGGCTTGTAATGCCACGTATTTTGTTTCAGGTGGTGGAGGCACCGCCTTTTGTGGTACCGTACACAGTTTGCGCCACTCCACCCCTGGGTAATGATCCAGAGGTAGACTTTGATTAAACAGCTGTCCCTAGCTGTGGGTTTAATTCCTCATTGAGTTCATGGAGCCTGGTAGACTGTGTCTCCATTTCGAGGGGCCACTTAGGGAGACCACACTAGTCCTTAGAAGAGTGTGAAGTCGGCTTTTAGTTCTTTACTGTGTTCTTTTATTTATTTCCAGGTGGGGGGTGGAATGAGGACCTCCAGATTAGTTTTAGTTTGTGGTCTGATCTCAGTGAGGAAATTTGCACCTCAGGTGTTGAACATTGTGCTCCCATGTTAGGTGATGATGAGATCAAGTATCATGCATTTGAGTTTATGACTGAACAGAACTTTTTGGGCTAGGGTGTTTGGTTGAGAAGTGTTCCCAGTATTATTTAGTAATTGAAGTCACCTAGTACATGAGGCAATTGTAACATTGCCTCAATATTCCAGCTGAGCACAGGCAACCAGACCCTCGACATGCTAGAAGGACCTAACCAAAAGAAGGAAAAAGAAAAAAAAAAAAAGAGGTGACCGAGATGGACCGGTTGGGGGGTTGGCTTTGGGGTACTATGTATGACAAAGGTGCCCAATCCAAGGTAATAAAGTACTGTGTAGGCAAGTACTACGCTATCATAGAGAGAGAATATAGTGGAGTGAAGTAGAGAGAGATCTTTAATTTTAGGGATAACGCTTGATTAGACTCAGTAGTATAGTTAGAGGAAGGTTTTTAAGGGAAAAAATTTGAAGAGTGGACTTAGGTAGCCGAATAGTTTAAACAGGGCCAAAACTACAGTTTCAAGTCAGTACCACACCTCCAACAGAGAGCAGAGGTTCACAACAGTAATATCAAAGTTATAACAGTGCAGTAAAATGACCCCACACAAGAGTGCTAGGTCAAGGACAGAAAACAGCAAACAGCTTTTTTTTGCTCTAAAAACAAATACTAAATACAGAAATCAAAGTTAACAAAGCCAGAAAATGCTCAAGCTAGGCAGCTAGGCTTCTGGCAATGGCCCGTGCCACCCCCATAGTGCCTTTTTTAGGAAAAGTCATGAGGGTGATACTACCAACATAACAATTACAACAAAACAGAAATTAAAAGTCATGCTGCTAAACGCTAGGATTCTAAACATGAAACTGCACTCACTGTAAGCATTCTTAACCCTGGAAGATGCTGACATTTGTGTAGTCACAGAAACCTGGTTCAAAACTGCGAACAGAATCCCGGCCTTACCTGGTTACTCATCATATCATACATTCAGACCCCAAACTGTGGACAGCAAAGCCAAAGCAGGTGGAGTTTCAATAGATGTTAAAGACCCACACACCTCTAGGCTGGTAAAACATTATGATGCACAGAAGACACTTCAGGTGCAGTTAACCATTGACAAGACCCCTATTCAAATTATAGCTAGCTACAGGTCCCCACATTTGACTCGAAATGCCCACTCCACCTATCTGGACCTCTTTGAATCTATCAAGATTCAACCCTTCACCCTGATCCTGGGCAACTTTAATTACTCAACCATAGACTGAAAAAACTACTCATGCCAGAGCACAAATGCCCACAGATTCCTTGATTTTATCAATGCAAATGCCTTGGAACAGCTAGTCAATACCCCCACAAGAGGTGATAATATCTTCAACTTGGCCACTGCAGCACCCCTACAGTGTCATCCACCCTGGTAAGATCCAACCATAAGGCGGTCACTTTCGAAGTCACCATCTCCCCTGACCCCCTCTAGATAGGCTCAAACAAACACACTTCTCCAAAGCTGATTACAACCTCCTGAGGGATGGTATAAACAGCTTTACAGCCCCCTCCTCCTCTGTAGGAACTGGCACCAAAGCACTATACAAGTATTTATATAGATGCATGGAATCAGGAATACCTGACGGGACAAAATTATCCTCTGCAAGGAATAGTAAACCTGTCTGCAATAAATAAACTATATAAAAAAAGGAAAAAAATTGCTGTCGAGGATCAAGAAGGAGCAGGTGCCCAACTGAGAAGCAATCTCTCCTTAGCCTGAACAAGCAAATAAGAGCACCAGTGAAAACCTCTAAAGCCAACTTTGAGTCCAAATTGGCCACATCTACTAGAGGCAACCTTAAGGCCTTCTTCACATATGTCCACAATCCCAAAGGAAGCACCCAGACCTGTTCAGAACTGGTGGTCAAGGACACCATATACACAAATACTGTAGATATAGCCAATTTACTGGCTGACAGACTCAGTGAAAACTTCACCCCCTCTGTCCCCCTCATCGGTAAATCAGGACATACCCAATACTTACCCCCCACTCCTCATCTCTAGAGTACAGGTCATTACTGTCCTCTCAAAGACAAAAAATACAGCCTCCATGGGACCCAATAGCATCCCAGGCTGCATCCTACATGAACTCAGGCATGAACTTGCAGCACCATTAGGCACCCTATTCAACCAAAGCCTGAGTACCAGCTTTGTCCCAGCCAAGTGGAGGACAGCCACTGTCATCCCTTTACAGAAAGGTAGAGCGCCCACCGATTCGGGAAATTGTACACCCATCAGCCTAACTAGCCTGATCTATAAGGCCATAGAACAGATTATCATGTACCTCATTAACAGGGACATTGGCAACCTCCAAACACTCAACCCCACACAGTTTGGTTTTGTCAAGGGGAGGTTATGTCTGTTAAATTTAGACTTCTTTGAGACAGTCACCAAAGCCATGAATGAGTGGAAGACGGTGCACACTGCCTACCTTGACCTGGCCAAAGCCTTCAACACTATTCCCCACTCAAGCATAAGAGATAAACTCTCTCAACTAGGCAACAATCCATATGTTACCAGATGAGTAAGCAAACTGTCTCACTGATAGAACCCACCTAATCAAAATAGGAGAAGCCACCTCAAGCAGACCCATAATGACCGGCATACCCCAGGGATCAGTCTTGGGGACTCTGTTATTTGTGATATACTTCTCTGAATTGCAGGCCAAAACCACAGGGCTATGGCTGACCAGGTTTGCAGATGACTGCAAGCTGGGTGTGGTCATCTATTCCCCAAGTGATGCAGATGTCCTCCAAGAGAGTCTCACCCAAACAAATGACTGGTGGCAGAAACATGGTCTCAAGCTGAATGCCAAAAAATGCATCATCATCCCTTTGGGGAGAGTGATGTCCCTACATATCATCACATTAATAACAACATCCTAAGCGTGCAATCAGTAGTGAGGGATTTGGGCACCCAGGTTGACAGCAACTTGACTTTTGACCACTATTTGCTAACGTTGTAAGGAAAGCTTTCTACATGGCCCAACTCATAAGTAAGGGTATCTCATCCAGGGACAAAGAGGTCATAACATCCCTGTATTCTTCCCTTATAAGGCCAGTTATTGAGTACAACACCCCTTCAGCATGTACATTGTAAAGCACATGCAGCAACTAGAGAGACCACAGAGGTTCTACAACAGGAGAATCCAGGGCCTCAAACACCTACCCTACACAGACAGGATAAAAGTCTTGTCCCTCTACTCAGTTTCATACAGACTCCTCAGAGGTGACCTCTGTCTGGCATACAAAGTAATCTCAGACCCCGCCTTTATGGAACTGCTGGGGTCTATACTGCTTCATCGAAGTTTCAAAACTTCGAAACTGATATGGTCGGCACCATATCATCGAAGTTTTGAAACATCAAAAGTTTTAATGGAAATCTCCATAAGGGAAGATTTCCCTTTACTGCACTGTAGTGTGATCTTGGAGTTGGTATATTTAAGTAGCAGGGGGGTGTGGGTGGCTTGCCCCCCTGCTTGAAACGTTTAGGTAAGTTTTTTTTTGTTTACTGTTTTTTTTTTACATATTCGAAGTTTCAACACATCGATGATATGGTCTCGAGCATATCAGATTTGATGTTTTGAAGCTTCGCTTATGTGATATAGATGCGACTGCTGCATATTCGCAAGTCAACCTCCACTCGAATAATCCATACGAGCGATATCATCCTGGTCTGTGATATCACTAGGACTTGTTGATGGGACAGATTTGTGTCCCAGAGACTCCCCCATCTGTGGAATAGACTCCCTCTCCACGTCAAGCAGAGTACCTCATTAACCCTTTTTAAGCACAACCTGGATGACTGGATGGGAAACAGAAAATACACCCCTGGGATTCCACCTGTGTCCCTGCTGGACTGGGACTTTGGGTGCTGACTTGTCTAAACATGGGCTAAACTCTTGGTTAGGCTTATAAGGGCATCAGGGCCAATAGCCTAGTAACTTCCTATGATCCTATATTCTGCCAAGGAGATAACAGTTGGCCAGCTTCCAAATCTTCAGGGCATCTTCCACACACCCAAACTGTCAAGCAACTTGAGCTGAGCTGACTGCAAAACAATTTTTGGCACCAAGTCCTCCTGAGCTTTCCCACCAACAGAAAGAGCATGGTGGAGCACTGAAAGAGTAATGTTAGGGAGTAACAAAAAATAAATGTCTACACAATGGCATAAAAAACACATCAAAAGCAAGGGGAGTGGAGGGAGGAAGCAGCTACTGCAGCAGTGATCATTCACATATCTACTGTTATGGTAAAATTACTTGCACAACTGTACTATACTCATTATATTGATCACTGCTGCACTAGCCTCAGCTATTTGGGTAGATTATCGTAGATTACTACATTTGGTAGATGGATGAAGAAGAGTCCAGGAGTCCCCGGAGAATGGTCCTTGCAAAGCCTGACCTACAGCTTTTAGTGCTTTTCTAAAAGTAGGTACAGAGGACCAAGTAGTACCTTCTAGAATACTTTTAGAATTCGACCCTTTCCAAAGAGCCACAGATGAAGCCAAGGACTGATAGAGTGGGCCTTGACCCTACCTGGAGTAGTTTTGTATTTGGAAATGGTCTGTTTAGATACAGGTTGTCCCTTCTTACCTTCACAAGAAATGAAAAACTGATCCAAAGATCTGAAAAATTTAGTTCTGCCAATATAGTATCAGAGTTGTCTGTGGGCATCCAAGACATGGAGCATCCTTTTTCCCTCATTTTCATGTTCAAGAAATAGAATGAGGAGATGGATAGTAAGTCAACTAAACTACCAGTACAGGCATAAAAGAAGGATTATTTCTTAAAGAAACCTTATCCGTGTGGAAAACGAGATAGGGTTAACTCACCATGCAGAGATCAGAGTAATCAGCAAAACTGTTTTCCATGATAAGAACCTCAACCAGCCAGTCAGCCAGGTTAGACAGTTCAAATGGAGCATGTTTTAGATTCTCTAGTACAAAATTAAGATCCCAAGGAGAGAACAATGGTTTACTTGGAGGCCTCTTGTGCAAAACCACCTTAAAAAACATTTCAATATTTTTGTGTTGTGGCTGTAAGAAGGATGGACAATAGAACCAGTAGTTTGTTCCACTGTCAAACCAAAAATGGCGCCTCTTTCCCAGGGAAGATGATCAGCAAATACCAGTAGAAACTACAAGTCTTTAAAAGTTACTTTTTTACAGAAAAACAAAGTAAAAATTACTTTAAAACACTTTGCCAGATCCCAAAAATAAAATAAACACAACCCTGGTGTGAAGCACCAGCTGGGGAAATGGAACTGTTGAGATCAAGGCAGAAAAGAATTTGGAAATGTTGATCACGCATGGACTAGACCACCAGAAACCCATTGAGAAGGTAATATGAGTAGCCAACAGAGTGCTAACATTTGTCAACAGGAGGACAGACTCCAGAAGTAAATATATAATGTTTTATTCTACAGGGAAATGGTCAAACCACACTGAGTACTGTGTGTAGTTCTAGAGATCATGTAAGGAAGGGACATTAGGCAATTGAAATGAGTCCAGAGAAAAGCCATCAGAAAGATCAATAGGACGGAAAGGAAATGATATGACCAAAGATAACAGCTTTGACTCTACTCATCAGAGACCAAAAAAGGAAGAAGAAACAAGATATTTGTGCAACAGATCATAGCGGAGAAAGTACAGTTGTGTACACTTACCATAAATGTAGATGTCTGAGTGTATTCACTGTTGCAGTCATCACACTTGGGTTATCTGCCTGCAGGTAGCCCTCAGTCGGCCCGGATACGACTTAGTATTTCTGCGTCAGATGCTGTCGCTCCAAGACTGATGTCAAGTCGTCAGGGGTATAAAAACAGGCAGCCGACGCCATTACATCAATTTTTCTTCCCCCAAATTTCAAGAGCCCCCAAAATATGGAGCTAAGTTATGGTGGGAATAACACCACCAGTAAAAAGTAAATACCAATACCCCTGAAAGGGGTGAGTAATAGCCATAGACAGGAGGAGAGAGAGAGCGAAACCAAGGGGCTGGAGGGAGGGAAACCAGGACTGCAACAGTGAATACACTCAAACATCTACATTTATGGCAAGTGTACACAACTGCACTATGTTCTTCGTGTTTCACTGTTGCAGTCATCACACTTGGGTGGATTCCCAAAGCTGAAAAAGGGTGAAGGCAGTCAAGAAGAGTTAGGGCTGGCTAGTATGCCTTGCAGGACTGCTGATGCAAAACCTGCCCTGGATTTGGAAAAGATAGGCAGGTAGTAATGCTTGGTGAAGGTGTGTATTGAACTCCAGGTATCAGCTTCCATGATGTCCCCGGAGAAATGCTGTAGAGGTAGATGTTGCCCTAGTGGAATGTGTTCTGACCCCCTGAGGGGTTGGTTTCCCATGGTGCTTGTAGCAGAAATGGATGCAGTTTGCTATCCATTTGGAAATTGTTTGTTTTGAAATGGCCTTGCCTTCTGCCCCTGTTGCAAAGCTGACTAGTAACTGGTCAGATTTTCTGAAGGGCTTAGTCCTATCAAGGTCAAATCTGAGCTATCTGTGCACGTCCAAGAAGTGCAGGATCCTTTCCCCTTTATTTTGAGGATTAGGGAAGAAAGTTGGCAAATGGATGGATTGGTTGAGAGCCACACTGGATACCACTTTAGGCATGAAGGAAGGGTTAGTCGTGAGGGAAACCCTGTCAGCATGGAAAATAATGAAGGGTTCCACAGCCATAAGTGCTTGTAGCTCAGACACTCTTCTAGTTGAAGTGATGGCCAGAAGTAAGGCTGTTTTCCAAGAGAGGGATTTTAAGTCTGCTGGTGCAGCAGGTTCAAAAGGGGGAAGTGTGAGCTTTTCCAGTACAAAGTTAAGGTCCCAAGCAGGGGTGGGTGCTCTTCTTGGTGGCCTTAAATTGTTTGCCCCTCTCAGGAACTGTTTGATAAGAGGGTGTGAGAAGAGAAGTGGCTCAGTGTTGTAATGAGCTGAAATGGCTGAGGTGTGTATCTTAATGGAGGAGAAGGACAGGCCTTTGTGGATTAGATCTGCTAAGTAATCCAGGATTAGAGGCAGGGAGGGCAGAGTTGTGTCCTCTCCTTTAGATATAATCCAGGAGCAGAACCTTTTCCACTTATCAGCGTAGGATTTTCTTATACTGGGTCTTCTAGCTTCAGGAATGACGTCCAGCACCTGCTTGCTTAGGGTTGCTGGGGGAGAATTCAAGGAATAAGCCAGGCTGCAAGATTTAGGGTTTGCAGTTGTGGATGCAAAATCTGTCCCTCCTGCTGGGAGAGCAGGGTTGGGTTCTGGTGTAGGTGCCATGGTGCCACCTGTGACAGGCTGCGCAGGAGTGGGTACCAGTGCTGGCGTGGCCAAGTCCTGGGCAATCAGAATTGTCCTTGGTCTGTCCTGTCTTATCTTGAGTAATACTCTTGAGAGAAGGGGCAGAGGGGGAAAGGCATAGCTTGAGAGATCTACCCACTGAAAAGATAGGCCCTGCTGTGAGTATTCCTGGTGCAGAATTTGCTGAGCTGGTGGTTGTAGGGGGAGGCAAAGAGATCCATCTCTGGGGTACCCCATTTCTGAATCAGAAGGTTGAAGGTGCTGGGCTCCAATTGCCACTCATGTGGGTCTAGGAGATTTCAGCTTAAGTCGTCTGCCAGTGAGTTTTGTTTGCCTGGAAGGAATTGAGCTTGCAGATGGACTTGCATGTCCAAGGCTGTGTGTCACAGGGCCATGGCTAACCTGCAGAGTGGGTAGGAGTGGGTTCCCCCACTTGTTGATGTACCACATAACTGTGGTGTTGTCTGTTGTTATTAGCAGTTGTCCTGGAAAGAGTAGGGATCTGAAAGCTGTCAGGGCATTCTGCACAGCTAGCATCTCTTTCTGGTTGATGTGCAGATGAATTTGACTTGGGCTCCAGTGGCCCTGAATGCATTTGCATCCATGTGTGCTCCCCAGGCATAGTCTGATGCATCTGTGGTTAGGGTCTGGGTGACGTGGGGCAGGCCCTTGTTGTGGTAGCATGCTTCTGCCCACCACAGGAACTCTGTCCTTAGACAGGGTATGATAGGAATGACTGTTTCCAGGTCCTGAGAACGTTGGCACCAAAGACTTTTTAAGTACCATTGAAGTTTCCTCATATGCAGTCTTGCATATGGAATTCGCAGTATACACGAGGCCATGAACCCTAGGGCCTGCAGTATTTTTCTTGCGGATAGCTGGGTTCTAGTGGCCATTTGTTTGAAGTAGGCTTTCAGATAAACTTGTTTTTCTGAAGTGAGGAATGTCATCTGGGATGTTGTGTCCGAGCTTGCTCCCAGGAATACAATCTTTTGACTGGGTAACAGTTTTGATTTCTTTTCATTGATGGTGTACCCCAAGGAAGTGAGAAGGTGTTTCACAAACATCGGGTGCTGCAACAGCAATTCCTGACTGTCTGCCTGACTCAGGCAGTCATCCAAATATGGGAAAATTTGGATATTTCTCTGCCTGCAGTATGCAATGGCTGGAGCCAGGCATTTTGTGAAAACTCTGGGTGCAGTAGATAAGCCAAAGGGAAGAGCAGAGAACTGATAATGCATAGATCCTGCCCTGAAACGTAGATACTTCCTGCATGACTCCCTTATGGGGATGTGCAGATAGGCTTCTTTTAAGTCTAGGGTGACTAACCAGGCATCCTTGGCTAGCATACGAAGAAGCTGTTGCAGGGTAAGCATTTTGAATTTTGGTATCACCAGGAAGCTGTTGAGAATTAAAAGATCCGGGATTGGGCGCCAAGAGGCCTCTTTCCTATGTACCAGGAAGAGTCTGGAGTAGAATCCATGACCCTCCAGTCTACTGGAACCAGCTGAATAGCTCTGATATTGAGCAGGGAAGCTACTTGGCTTTGAGCCTCTGCCCACTGGTTTGGAGGAAGATCTGGAAACCTGCTTGGGGTTGGCAGTGAATGGAAATAAAATTTGTACCCCTGGGATACAATGTTGAGGACCCACCGGCCCTGTGTGATAAGACATCCAATTTTTTTGCATGAAGGGCAAGTTTTCCTCCTAGGGGCACAAGCAATTGAGCAGGGCTGGGGGAGTGGAGTAAAGAAGTCATTGTGAGTTTTTTCCATACAGAGGTGGCTTACCACTCCCTGCTTTAGGGGTGGGGGCACTCCATTACTTAGATCTCTGCATACCCTGAGACTGTAGTCTGGGTGGTCTGTTTCCCCTGGGTCTGGTTTGAGAAGGCTTGGAGGGGCCTGGAAAGGACCAGTGTTTGGAAGGGCAATACCTACTGAATCTAGGGGGTTGCACTTGTAAGAATTCTTTAACAGTCTGCATAGACTTAGCTTTTTCTTCCATCTTTTTAGGAACCTCTTATGCTTTGGTGCCAAACAAACTGTCCTTGTTCAAAGGAGCATCTAGTAACTTTGATTTGACAAGGTCTGGCAAGATCTGCTCCTTGAGCCAAGCATGTCTTCTCAGTGAAGATCCAGTGACTGCTGCCCAGCAAGATGCTTCTAGGGTGTCAAAGCCACACTGCAAAGTATTCTTACTGACTTGGCTTGCAGAGTCCATAAGCTCCTGCAATTCTTCATTTTCTGCACAGTCTGTAAATGTTGCCAGTTTTTGTTTAATAAGTTCCACAATATGCTGCTGGTACTTCAGCATGTGAAACTGACAATTCAATGCCCTAATACCTTCTTACCCCATCTGTCCAAAGCTTTGGAATCCCTGTCTGAAGGGGTGGGATTCTTGGCTGTAGTAGCCTTGATACCTTTAGGTCCCTGGGAAATGATCTCTGGGTCAGCAGTAGGATTCTTGAAAAGAAATTTGTGAGTGTCAGGTACTCTGTAGTACCTGTCTGGTTTCCTAGGGGCAGGAGGTCAGGAGTGTCAGGAGTAAGACTGGATTCCATAAAAACATCAACAACATACAGGACAGGGGGTATTGCTAAAGGCGCAGGCAACTCTAGGAATTCTAGGAGTCTCTTTTTGGACATAGGATAGTCTTGGCATTCCCAATGGAAATGCTCTCTTAAGGTATGCAAGGTTTCACCAAAAGAAAAATCCTCTAGAGGGGAGGCAGAGGGAAAGGATTCCTCTGCATCTGAATCCTCATAAGCAGATAAGGGCATGTCTTCATAATCAGAAATCTCAGCAACATCGGACTCCTGGTCTGTAGAAGCTGTAGGGGACTGGTCTCTTTTTCTCTTAGCAAGGGAAGGCTGACTTCCCCTAATCAATGTAATAAGGTCTTCTGGCATTCTCAACATTTGTTTTTGTAGCATGGGAGCAGGTGCATGCACTTTGGCCATTGGTTTTCTAGGTGTAGTGTGTACTCTGGGCCTAACAAACTTGGTAGTTTTGGTTAAAAAAGAAGTCGGTTTGAGTCGAACATCCATTGAGTGAAGAACTGCCTCAGAAGCCGGTGCCTGCACAGCGGCTCTGGACCCATCCAAGGTAGAGACATCCGCAGGTTCCATGGTTGAAGAAGAGTCTCGCGGCATACCAGACTCCGAATGGGTCTCAGTAGAGGCCTGTGAATCCATTGAAGCGGGCATCAGAGGCTGCAAATGCGCCTCACTGAGTACCGGCGGACTGATGACTAGCTTAACGGAAGCGTCGTCGGCAGCTTTGGATCTATGTGGTCTGTCTCTGTCTTTATCCTTATGTTTTTTCAGTAGTCAGATGGCTTACTGAAGCCATTTCAGAATTCAGAGATCAAGAGCGAAAGAATTTGGCAACTGAGAGAGCCCGACAATGAATGGTTTGGGTGTTAAACAAGGCACAAAACCGACAGTGAGATACATCATGGTCTGGGCCAAAACAGTAAGAATGAAAATCTCTGTGAGGTATCTGCTTTCCACAGGCAAGACAATTGTTAACTTTTTCTGACATCAGTTACAGCAAGAAAAAAGGATCCCCAATGGGGTACTTAGCTCTAGAAGATTTCAGGATTATTCAATTCGTAAACGAAAATTCAGGTAGCGACTGACCGGCACTTGCGAACTGCTTCTGCTTTGGGCTCCTAGGCAAGAAAGACTGATGTAATGGCATCGGCTGCCTGTTTTTATACCCCTGATGACCTGAAGTCAGTCCTGGAGCGACAGCATCCGACGCAGAAATACTAAGTCTCTAGTATTCGGGCCGACTGAGGGCTACCTGCAGGCAGATAACCCAAGTGTGACGACTGCAACAGTGAAACATGAAGAACACCTATGAAGAGGAAAGACAGAGGGAGAATTAGGGTAATCACACTATGGCAAGAATGACTTTTTGTAATTTATGGTGGCCCCTAGGATACATCAACCAAGTTTTATTCTAATGGGGTGCAACAGCTGACACAAAGACTAAGCTGTTGCCATGCAATTATTCAAATAAAGAAACATGGTGATGTTCTGTTTTCTAAGGAATATACAGGGCTATTTGGTATCTATACTATGAGCTACAGACTGACCAAATATAAAAAGGAAGCATGAATGAGTTATTTGGAATCTGCAGTGATGCGTTTGTAATTATTTTTTAATATGGTGGTATGCATCTTTCAAGTTCATCTTTTTTATGGAAAGAAATCTTTTAAAGTTACCATTCTGAGATTTTTGGGGAGGACAACCCACTACTACTGATGAAGGGATTTTTACCTTCAGGACATATCATCATCAGAACTAAAAGACAAAAAAAAAAAAACAGTGGGGAAATCTGCATTGTTTATTCCAAAGAAAGTACAGTTATGTACATTAACCATAAATGTAAATGCTCGAGTGTATTCACTGTTGCAGTCATAACACTTGGTTAACTGCCTGTAGGTAGCCCTCAGTCGGTCCAAATACCAGAGGCTTGGGATTTCTGCGTTGGATGCTGTCGCTTCTTCCATGACATCAGGGGTATATAACAGGCAGCCATTGCATCAGTTTTTCTTGCCCCAGATGTCAGGAGCCCCCCCAAATAGGAAGCTACTACATGGCGTGGAACACCAGCAGTAAAAAGTAAATACCACTGCCATAAAAAATGGCCATATAGAGGACAGATAGAAAGGACAGAGAAAAACAGGGGGCTGGAGGGACGGAAACCAGAACTGCAACAGTGAATACACTTGAACATCTACATTTATGGTAAGTGTACACAACTGTACTATGCTGTTCGTGTTTCACTGTTGCAGTCATCACACTTGGGTTGATTCCCAAAGCTGAGGAAGGGTGGAGGCATTCAAGAGGAGTTAGGGCGGGTAGCAGGCCTTGTAAGACTGCTGTAGCAAATCCAGCTCTGGATTTAAAAAAAATAGGTAAGTGGTAATGCTTGGTGAAGGTGTGTACAGAACTCCAGGTTGCAGCTTCCAGAATGTCCCTGGTAGGGACTCCCCTTAGAAATGCTGTAGAGGTGGAAGTAGCCCCAGTGGAATGTGTTCTGATCCCCTGTGGGGTAGATTTTCCATGGTGCTTGTAGCAGAAATGGATACAATGTGCTAGCCATTTTAGAAATGGTTTGCTTTGAAATGGCCTTGTCCTCTGCCCCTGTAGTAAAGCTGACTAGCAGCTGGTCAGATTTTCTGAAAGGTTTAGTCCTGTCAAGGTAGAACCTGAGCTGTCTGTGCACATCCAAGGAGTGCAGGATCCTTTCCCCTTTATTTTGAGGATTAGGGAAGAAGGTTGGCAAATGGATGGTTTGGTTTTGAGCCACACTGAAGACCACCTTAGGCATAAAGGAAGGGTAAGTCCTGAGGGGAAACCCCGTTAGCATGGAAAATAATAAAGGGTTCCACAGCCATTAGTGCCTGTAACTCAGACACTCTTCTAGCTGAGGTTATGGGTAAAAGCAAGGCTGTTTTCCAAGAAAGGAATTTTAATTCTGCTGAAGCCGCAGGTTCAAAAGGGGGAAGCATGAGCTTTTCCAGTACAAAGTTAAGGTCCCAGGCAGGGGTGGGTGCTCTCCTAGGAGGTCTTAAGCTGTTAGATCCTCTCAGGAACTGTTTGATGAGAGGGTGAGAGAATAGAGGTGGCTCAGTATTATAATGAGCTGAGACGGCAGAGGCAAGAATCTTAATGGAGGAGAAGGATAGGCCTCTATGGAGTAGCTCTGCTAGGTAATCAAGGATTTGAGATAAGGAGGGCATATCTGTGTCCTTTCCTTGAGACGGATTCCAACAACAATATCTTTTCCACTTTTCAGCATAGGATTTCCTAGTACTAGGCCTTCTGGTCTCAAGAATGACATCCAGCACCTGTTTTCTGAGGGTTGCTGGTGCAGTATTCAGGGGATAAGCAAGGTTTAGGGTTTGCAACTGTGGATGCAAAAAATGTCCCTCCTGCTGAGACAGCAGGGAAGGTGTCTGATGAAGGTGCCAGGGTGGCACTTTTGTCAGACTGCGTAAGAGTGGGTACCAGTGCTGGCGTGGCCAGTCTGGGGCAATAAGAATTGGGCTGTCTTGTCTGATCACGAGTAGTACCTTTGAGAGGAGGGGGCAGAAGGGGAAAGGCACAAATTGAGAGGTTTTCCCATTTGAAGGATAACACACCCATCTTCCAGGCCCTGCTGTGAGGGCTCCTGGTGCAAAATTTTCTCAACTGGTGGTTCTCGGGGGAGGGAAAGAGGTCCACCTCTGGATTAGAAGGTTGAAGGTGTTGGGCTCCAATTTCCACTCGTGTGGGTCCATTTAAGTCGTCTGCCAGTGAATTCTGTTTGGCAGGAATTGAGCTTGTAGATGCACTTGGTTGCTCAAGGCTGTGTTCCACAGGGCCATGGCTAACTTGCAGAGTGGGTAAGAATGGGTTTCCCCCGGTTTTGTTATGTACCACATAAAGTACAGTTGTGTACAATTACCATAAATGTAGATGTTAGAGTGTATTCACTGTTGCAGTCATCACATTTGGGTTATCTGCCTGCAGGTAGCCCTCAGCTGGCCTGAATACCAGAGTCTTGAGATTTCTGCGTCGGATGCTGTCGCTTCTTCCATGATGTCAGGTCGTCAGGGGTATACAACATGCAGCTGATGCCATTACATCAGTTCTTCTTGCCCCAGATGTTAGGTGCCCCCAAAATAGGAAGCAATTACATGGTATGTAATACCCCCACAAAAAACAAATACCAATGATATAAGATATGTCAGACAAAAAGGATAGGAAAGAAATCAAGAGAAGTCAGGGGAGTGGAGGGAGGGTAACCAGGACTGCAACAGTGAATACACTCAAACATCTACAATTATGGTAAGTGTACACAACTGTACTATATTCTTCGTGTTTCACTTTTGCAGTCATCACATTTGGGTTGATTCCCAAAGCTAAGGAAGGGTGGAGGTAGTTATGAAGCATTAGAGCTGGCAATCAGGCCCTGCAAGACTGCTGTGGCAAATCCAGCTCTGGATTTAGAAAATATAGGCAAGTGGTAGTGTTTGGTGAAAGTGTGTAACAGAGCTCCAGGTTGCAGCTTCCAGGATGTCCCTGGTAGGGACTCTCCTGAGAAATGCTGTAGAGCTAGATGTAGCCCATGTGGAATGAGTTCTAATCCCCTGTGGGGTGGGTTTCCCATGGTGCTTGTAGCAGAAATGGATGCAGTATGCTATCCGTTTAGAAATGGTTTGCTTTGAAATGGCCTTGCCCTCTGCCCCTGCAGCAAAGCTGACTAGCAGCTGGTCAGATATTCTGAGAGGTTTAGTCCTGTCCAGATAGAACCTAAGCTGCTTGTGCACGTCCAGGGAATGCAGGAACCTTTCCCCTTTATTCTGAGGATTAGGAAAAAAGGTTGGCAAATGAATGGACTGGTTTAAAGCCACACTAGACACCACCTTGGGCATAAAGGATGGGTTAGTCCTGAGGGAAACCCTGTCTGCATGGAAGATAATGAAGGGTTCCACTGCCATAAGGGCCTGCAATTCAGACACTCTTCTTGTTGAAGTGATGGCTAGACGTAAAGCTGTTTTCCATTAGAGGAATTTTAATTCTGCTGTGGCTGCAGGTTCAAATGTCGGAAGTGTGAGCTGAGCTTTTCTAATACAAAGTTAAGGTCCCAGGCTGGAGTGGGAGCTCTCCTGGGGGTCTTAAAATTTTTGGCTCCTCTCAGGAACTGTTTTATCAGAGGATGAGAGAAGAGGGGTGGCTCAGTATTATAATGAGCTGAGATGGCAGAGGCATGGATCTTAACTGAAGAGAATGATAGGCCTTTGTGGAGCATTTCTGATAAGTAATCTAGTATATGAGGTAAACTGGGCACAGTTGTGCCCATTCCCTGAGACTGGCTCCAGGAACAGTATCTTTTCCATTTTTCCAAATAGGATTTTCTAGTACTAGGCCTCCTTGCTTCAAGAATGACATCCAGCACCTGCTTACTGAGGTTTGCTGGTGTTGAATTCAGGGGATTAGCCAGGCTGCAAGTTTCGGGGTCTGTAGCTGAGGGTGCAGAATCTGGCCTGCCTGCTGGGACAGCAGGGAATGAGTCTGAGGCAGGTGCCATGGTTGTAGCACTGTCATACTGCACAAAAGAGGGTACCAGTGCTGGTGTGGCCAGTCTGGCGTAATCAGGACTGTCCTTGGCTTGTCCGGTTTGATTTTTAGTAGAACCTTTGAGAGGAGTGGCAGAGGGGGAAAAGGCATAGACTGAGAGGCTTTCCCAGGCGAAGGACAGGGCATCCACTTTCCAAGCTTGGCTTTGGGGAGTGCTGGTGCAATATTTGCTCAATTGATAGTTCAGAGGGGAAGCAAAAAGGTCCACCTCTGGTGCCCCCCACCTGTTCCTCAAAAGCTTGAATATTTTGGGTTCCAGTTTCCACTCGTGTGGATCCATGAGATTCCTGCTTAAGTCGTCTACCAGTGAATTTAGTTTGCCTATCAGGAATTGAGCTTGCAAGTGCACTTGGTTGTTCAAGGCTGTGTTCCACAGAGCCATGGCTAGTCTGCAGAGTGGGTAGGAATGGGTTCCCCCACTACTTGTTTATGTAACACATAACTGTGGTGTTGTCTGTCTTTACCGATAGTTGTTCTGGAAGAATAAGGCCCTTGAAGGCTGTCAGAGCATTCTGCACAGCTAACAGTTCTTTTATTGATATGCAGGTGCAGTTGCTTTGGGTTCCATTTGCCCTTAATGCACTGCCCTGCCATGTGAGCCCCCCATGCATAGTCTGATGTGTCTGTTGTTAGGGTTTGGGCAGCAAGGGGTAGAATGAAAGGGAGTCCCTTGTTGTGGTTGCAGGCTTCTTCCCACCAAAGGAACTCTGCCCTTAGGCAAGGAATGATAGGAATCATTGTTTCCAGGTCCTGAGAATGTTGACACCAGGGACTTTTTAGGTACCATTGAAGTTTCCTCATATGCAGTCTTGCATATGGAATTAGTAGAATGCAAGAGGCCATGAACCCTAGGGCTTGCAGTATTTTTATTGCAGATAGCCTGGTTTTGGCGGCCAGTAGATTGAAATAGTTTGTCAAATAAATTTGTTTCTCTGAAGTAAGGAATGCCATCTGGGAAGTTGTGTTCAAGCTTGCTCCCAGGAATACAATTTGTTGGCTGGGTACCAGTTGTGATTTCTTTTCACTGATGTCGTACCCCAGTGAAGTGAGAAGTCTCTTTACAAATGCCAGCTGCTGAAGTAGAAATTCCTGACTGTCCACCTGAATCAGGCAATCGTCCAAGTATGCGCAAATTTGAATTCCTCTCTGTCTGCAATATGCAATGGCTGGAGCTAGGCACTTTGTGAATACCCTGGGCGCAGTAAATAAGCCAAAGGGAAGTGCAGAGAACTGATGGTGCATAGCGCCTGCTCTGAAGCGTAGGTATTTTCTGCAAGATTCCCTTACGGGCATGTGCAGATAAGCTTCTTTTAACTCTAGGGTTGCTAGCCAGCAGTCCTTGGCTAGCATAGGAAGCAGCTGTTGGAGAGTTAACCTTTTGAATTTTGGAACCATCAAAAAGGTGTTGAGAATAGACAGACCCAGGGTAGGACGCCAAAAGTTTTCTTTTCTGAGGACCAGAAACAGTCTGGAGTAAAAACCTTGTCCCCTTTGTTCTGCTGGGACAGGTTGAATAGCCTTGATACTGAGAAGAGAAAGTATTTGCTTTTGGGCCTCTGCCCACTGGTTTGGTGGTAGGTCTGGCCATCCGCTTATGGATAGGAGTGAGTGGAACTGGAATCTGTATCCCTGGAAAATAATGTTTAAGACCCATTTGTCTTGGGTAATATACTGCTAATTTCTGACATGCAGTGCAAGTTTTTCTCCTAAAGGTGCAAGTACTTGGGCAAGGCTTGTAAGAGTTAAGGATAAGTCACTGTGCAATTTTACCAAAGGATGGAGGCTTACTACTCCCTGTTTTGGCCATGGGAGCACTCCATTGCTTAGATCTGTGCACAACCTGAGCCTGAAGTCTTGGTGGTCTGCTGCCCCTGGGTTTGGACTGAGAAGGCCTGAAAGGGACTGGAAAAGACCATTTTTTTGAAGGCCAATGCCTAATGAATCAAGGTTGCTGTACTTGTAAGAAATCCTTAACAGTTTGCATAGATATAACTTCCTCCTCCATTCTTTTGAGGACGTCTTCTGCTTTATTACCAAACAGATGCTCTTGATTTAATGGTGAATCCAGTAATTTTGCTTTGACATGATCTAGCAAGTTTTGTTCCTTAAACCAAGCATGTCTTCTAAGAACAGACCCAGTGACAGCAGCCCTGCAAGATGCTTCTAAAGCATCAAACCCACATTGCAAAGTATGTTTACCAACTTGGTTAGCAGAATGCATTAACTCTTGTAAATCTTTGTGTTCTGCACAATCAGGAATCAACAACATTTTTTGTTTAATTAGCTCCATAATATGCTGCTGATACTTAGTTTAACATATGAAACTGGCAATTTAAAGCCTTAATGGCAAGCGTAGCAGAGGTGTATACCTTTCTTCCCCAACTATCTAATGCCCTGGAATCCCTGTCCGAAGGGGTAGGATTTTTGGCAGTTGTAGCCTTAATGTCTTTAGGTCTCTGGGAAATGGTCTCTGGATCCGCAGTAGGATTCCTAAAAAGGAATTTTTGGGAGTCAGGCACTCTATAGTACCTGTCAGGTTTCCTGGGAGCTGGAGGCAAGGTATCAGGGGTAAGGCTGGATACCAGGAAGACATCATCTACAATTTCCAGAGCAGGAGGGATAGCTAGAGACCTGTGCTGAGGCAAGCTTAAAAATTCCCTGAGTCTCTTTTTGGACTGGGAGTAGTCCTGGCTCTTCCAGCGGAAATGTTTTCTAAGGGAATGCAGGGTTTCACCAAAGGAAAAATCCTCTGGAGGGGAAGCAGAGGGAATGGAATCCACTGCATCAAAATCCTTATAGGTAGATAAGGGTATATCGTAGAAATCAGAAGGATCAAAGTAATCAGATTCCTGATCAGAAGAATTAGAAAGAAAATCAGTTCTGGGTCTTTTTGATGGAGAAGGCTGACTTCCCCTAATTAAAGTAATGAGGTCCTCAGCCATTCTAATCATTTGTTTTTGTGACATGCGGGCCTTAGAATGTGCTTTGGTCGTCGGTTTCCTAGGTGTAGTGCGAACTTTAGGCTTGAGAAATTCTGTATTTTTGGTTTGAAAGGAAGTCTGTTTAATATGAAGATCGGAAGGCCAGAAAACACCCTCAGAAGCCGGTGCCTGCACAGTGGCTCCAGACCCATCCAAGATAGAGACATACGAAGGTTCCATAGTTGAAGAAGCATTACGTGGCATACCGGACTCCGAATAGGTCTCAGTAGAGGCATGCGAATCTGTAGAAGTGGGTATTAGAGGCTGCGAAAGCACCTCACTGAGTACCGGCGGACTGGCAACTAGCTTAACAGTAGTGTCGTCGGCAGCCTTGGACCTATGTGGTCTGTCGCTGTCTTTATCCTTTCATTTTTTCGGAAGATTGGTAGTCGGATGTCTTACCGAAGACATTTCGGAGTACAGAGATCGAGAGCAAAAGAATTTAGCTACAAAAATAGCCTGACGACGAATAGTTTGGGTATTGCACAAGGCACAAAATCAACAGTGAGGGACGTCGTGGTCTGGGCCTAAATAGGTGACACAGTAAGAATGAAAATCTCTGTGAGGTATTTGCTTTCCACAGGCAAGACAATTATTAAATTTTTCTGACATTGGTTAGAGCAAGAAAAAAAAGATCCCCAACGGCGTACTTATCTTTTAGAAGACTTCAGGTCTGAAACTTGAAAAACTAAAATTTCAGGAGTCGGCCGACCGGCACTTGCAAACTGCTTCTGCTTCGGGCACCGCACAGCAAGAAAAACTGATGTAATGACGTCAGCTGCATGTTTTATACCCCTGACGACCTGACATCATGGAAGAAGCAACAGCTTCTGATGCAGAAATCCCAAGACTCTGGTATTCAGGCCGGCTGAGGGCTACCTGCAGGCAGATAACCCAAATGTGATGACTGCAACAGTGAAATACAAAGAACATCTGTTGTGCTGTCTGTTTTTATCAGCAGATGTCCTGGATGGATTAAGCATCTGAAGGCTGTCAAAACATACTATACAGCTAACATCTCTTTTTGATTGATGTGCAGGAGAATTTGTCCTGGGCTCCACTTGCCCTGAATGCATTTGCCTACCATGTGAGCCCCCCATGCATAGTCTGATGCCTCTGTAGTCAGGATTTGGGCGGTGAGGGGTTGAGTGAAAGGCAGTCCCTTGTTATGGTTGCATGCTTCTGCCCACCAAAGGAACTTTGCCCTTAGACCAGGTAAAATAGGAATGACTGTTTCCAGGTCCTGAGAATGTTGGCACTAAAGACTCGAAGTACAACTGAAGCTTCCTCATATGCAGTATTGCATATGGAAATAGCAGAATGCATGAGGTCATGAACCCTAGGGCTTGCAGTATTTTCCTTGCAGATAGCAGGGTTTTGGTGGCCATTTGTTTGAAGCAGTTGTTCAAATAGACCTGTTTTTCTGGAGTGAGAAATGCCATCTGGGAAGTTGTGTTCAAGCTTAATCCCAGGAATACAGTTTTTTGACTGGGCACCAGTTGTGATTTTTTTTGTGATGGTACCCCAATGAAGATAGGAGTCTTTTTACAAATGCCAGGTGCTGAAGTAGCAATTCCTGACTGTCCGCATGAATCAGGCAATCGTCCAAGTATGGGAAAATTTGGATATTTCTCTGCCTGCAGTATGCAATAGTTGGAGCCAGGCACTTGATGAATACTCTGGGCAGAGTAGATAAGCCAAAGGGAAGTGCAGACAACTGATAGTGCATAGAGCCTGCCCTGAAGCGTAGATATTTCCTGCAAGACTCCCTTATGGGGATGTGCAGATATGCTTCTTTTAAGTCCAGGGTGACTAATCAGGCATCCTTGGCTAGTATAGGGATTAGCTGTTGTAGGGTAAGCATTTTGAATTTTGGGACCCCCAGAAAAGTGTTGAGAATTGATAGATCCAGGATTGGGCACCAACAGCCCTCTTTTCTGGGCACCAGGAAGAGTCTGGAGTAGAAACTCTGTCCCCTTTGTTCTACTGGAACAGGTTGAATGGCCCTGATACTGAGTAGGGAAAGTACACGCTTTTGAGCCTCTGCCCACTGGTTTGGAGGAAGGTCTGGAAATTCACTTGGGGTTGGCAGGGAATGGAAGTAGAATCTGTACCCCTGGGATACAATGTTTAGAACCCATTGGTCCTGAGTAATGGACATCCAGTTTTTGGCATGAAGGGCAAGTTTTCCAACTAGGGGCGCAAGTAGTTGGGCAGGGCTGGGAAGAATAACTGAAAAGTCATTGTGAACTTTTCTCATAAGGGGGTGGCTTGCCACTCCCTGTTTTTGAGGTGGGAGTACTCCATTGTTTAGATCTCTGCATATCCTGAAACGGTAGTCTTGGTGGTCTGGTTCCCCTATGTTTGGACTGAGAAGGTCTGGAAGGGGCTGGAAAGGACCAGTTTTTAGAAGGCCAATGCCTACTGAATCTA
Organism: Protopterus annectens; assembly: GCF_019279795.1. Taxonomy (NCBI): domain Eukaryota; kingdom Metazoa; phylum Chordata; order Ceratodontiformes; family Protopteridae; genus Protopterus; species Protopterus annectens. The sequence goes on along the minus strand of NC_056745.1, from coordinate 332,554,894 downwards.
GGTGGCTGCACTTTTAAGAATTCTTTAACAGTTTGCATAGATTTAGCTTTTTCTTCCATCTTTTTAAGAACCACTTCTGCTTTGGTCCCAAACAAATGGTCCTGATTTAAAGGAGCGTCTAGTAATTTTGATTTGACATGGTCTGGCAAGGTCTGTTCCTTCAGCCAAGCATGCCTTCTCAGCACAGACCCAGTGACTGCAGCCCTGCAAGATGCTTCTAGGGCTTACTAATTTGGTTTGCAGAATGCATTAACTCTTGTAAATTTTAATTTTCTGAACAATCTGGAGATATTAATATGTTCCATAATATGTTGCTGGTACTTCAACATGTGAAACTGGCAATTCAGTGCCCTGATGGCAAGAGTTGCAGAGGTATATACCTTCTTACCCCATCTGTCTTAAGCTCTGGAATCCCTGTCTGAAGGAGTAGGGTTTTGGGCTGTAGTAGCCTTAATCCCTTTAGGTCCCTGGGAAATGGTTTCTGGATCTGCAGTAAGATTCTTAAAGAGAAATTTGTGAGAATAAGGTACTCTGTAGTACGTGTCAGGTTTTCTAGGGGTCGGTGGTAAAGTGTCTGGAGTAAGACTGGATTCCATGAAGACATCATCTACAACATCCTGGACATGGGGTGCAACTAGAGGCCTGTGCTGAGGCAACTCTAAAAATTCTCTTAGTCTCTTTTTGGACTGAGGATAGTCCTGGTATTCCCAGCAGAAATGCTCTCAAAGTATGCAAGGTTTCACCAAAAGAAAAATTCTCTGGAGGGGAGGCAGAGGGAATAGATCCCTCTGCATATGAATCCTCAAAGGTTGATAATGGTATGCCCTGGTAATCAGAAGGGTCAGAATCATCAGACTCCTGATCTGTAGAATCAGAAAGAAACTCAATACTTTGTCTCTTAGCAGGAGAAGGCTGGCTTTCCCTAATTAGGGTGATAAGGTCTTCAGCCATTCTAAGCATTTGTTTTTGTGGCATGGGAACTTGTGCATGCGCTTTGGTCGTTGATTTTTCTAGGCGTAGTGCGTACTCTGGGCCTGAGAAACTCGGTAGTTGGAGCTAAAAATGAAGTTGTCGGTTTAATGTGAACATCGGTAGGTCGGAATACACCCTCAGAAGCTGGTGCCTGTACAGCGGCTCCGGACCCATCCAAGGTAGAGACATCCACAGGTTCCATAGTCAAAGAAGCATCTCGCAGCATACCGGACTCCGAATGGGTCTCAGCAGAGGCCTGCAAATCTGTAGAAGCAGGCATCAAGGGCTGTAAAGGCGCCTCACTGAGTACAAGCAGACTGGCGACTAGCTTAACGGAAGTGTCTTTGGCAGTTTTGGACCTATGCGGTCTGTCTCTGTCTTTATCTTTACGCTTTTTCGGAAGATCGGTAGTTGGATGGCTTATCGAAGCCATTTCAGAATACGGAGAATGAGAGCAAAAGAATTTAGTGACAAAAATAGCCCGACGACGAGTGGTTCGGGTGTTAAATAAAGCACAAAACCGACAGCGAGGGATGTCGTGGTCTGAACCTAAATAGGTGATGCAGTACGAATGAAAATCTCAGTGACGTATTTGCTTTCCACTGGCAAGACAATTGTTAACTTTTTCTGACATTGGTAAGAGCAAGAAAAAGGAATCCCCAACGGGTTACTTAGCTTTAGAAAACTTCAAGTTTGAAACTCGAAAAAAAAGAAGTTATGTACCTACCATAATGTTCCATGTTAGTTGTCCTTCATCTCGCCTTCCTTCTTGCTGGATGGGTTCGGAGCCGATCCTCGACTCCAACTCTGCCACTTTCTATAGCTTGAGAGCTCTTTACTGGCTCAAGGCTACCCCTTATCCCAGAATGCCCAGCGTCAGCTACCCAGATCTCGTTTGAGATCGCTCACACTAGACATAATCACAGAAGATAATCCATTATTACTAAACCTGGATATACAGCAAATTGTCATGGTTTGCTTACAAAGCAACTCAGAACAAAACAAGTTAGCCAGTGAAACCATTGAAAAATTCCTCTCAATCCTCAAGGAAGGGGGGAAGGAGGGAGGGACGCAGGAAGGAAGGCGAGATGAAGGACAACTAAAATGGAACGTTATGGTAGGTACATAACTTCTTTATGTTAAGTTGTCCAATCTCACCTTCATTCTTGCTGGATGGGACAGTGTCCCTTGCACCTCAATCCTGGGTGGCACATTGGAACAGACTCTTCAGAACCGTGGAACCAAAGGAAGCCCGAAGCCCTGCCCCGGGAGACCACATTTACTTTGTAATGAGCAATAAATGTATGAGGATCTGCCCAAGTAGCTGCTGCACAAATTGAATCTATGGGCCATCTAGATTGAAAAGCTACCGAAGTAGCTACTGACCTGGCTGAATGACCTTTGGGTCTTGCTGGAAGATCTTTTTGTCGTAAATGGTAAGTATAGGCAATGGTGTCTGATAACCATTTTGACAAGGTTACTTTAGAAACTGGAAGGCCTTGTTTGTTGTTAGCAAATGAAAGGAGCAACTGATCTGATTTTCTCAACTCTTTAGTTCTATGGAGATAGAAACGTAGTTGTCTATGCACATCAAATTGGTGTAATCTATTATTCTGCCTTGTTGGAGTGATTAGGGAAAATGACAGGAAGTTCAATGGACTGATTCAAATTGTGTTCTGAACAAACTTTAGGTAGAAAAGATGGGTTGGTTCCAGAGAAACTCTTTCTTTGTGAAAGACTATGTATGGAGGGCGAAGACATAGGACATGGAGTTCTGAAACACATCTGGCAGAAGTAATAGCAACTAGGAAGAGAGTTTTCCAAAAGAGAAATTTCAAAGAACATGATGCTTCTGGTTCAAAGGGTGGCAGTATAAAGGAGGCCAGAACCAAATTGAGATCCCAAGGTGGAAGGGGCTCTTAAACTGGGAGTCTAAGTAGAGATACCTCTCATGAAGGCCTTACAGAGTTTGTGAGACATTAAGCTAGAGTTAAAAACTCCGATGTGAAAATATGAAATGGCAGCTAGTTGCACTCTGATGGTGGCAGCAGCTGCACCAGATCGAAACAGTTCTGCTAAGAAATTCAAAATTTTGTGTACAGGAGCTGTAAGGGGATCTAAATTCCTGGATTCTGTAAGAGAATCTTTTCCATTTGCTAGCATAAACTTTCCCTGTAGTTGTCTTATGGGAGGAAACAATAATATCACGCACTGCTGGGGAGCCTGGCTAAGATTGGAAGTGGAGTAACCAAGGTGTGAGCTTGAGAGATTGGAGGGATTGGCGTAACCCGCCTGATTGATGAATGAAGAGGTCCGGCACTGGGTCCAAAACCCAAGGCTAGGCAAGAAGGTGGGGGTGAAGGAACAGAAATCAAATCTTTTGAGGCCAATAGGGGGCAAGGAGGATCATCCTGCAACCCAATGATTTTGCTTTCTGAATGGCTTTTGGAATTAGGGGGAAGGGGGGAATGCATAAAGGAGTTCCTGAGGCCAATTGTGGACTAGACCGTCCCTGGGTGTCTGACCTGGAGGAGGAAAGAGGGAGAAGTAGCTGCTGCATTTGTTGTTGAGGGGAGAGGCAAAGAGATCGCAGCAAGGTTGGCCCCATTTGTGGAAAATAAGATCCACAATTTCCTGTTTCAGAAACCACTCATGCGGCATGAGGATAGCCCTGCTGAGCCTGTCCACTATTACGTTGGATTTCCCAGGGATATGCGTTTCTGTCAGAAAACGCTGGAAGGAAATCGCCCATTGCCACAGTCTGAGGGCCTCTCGGCACAAGGGGTAAGACTTGATTCTGCCCTGTTTGCTGATGTACCAAACCACTGACATGTTGTCCATCTGTATTGCAATAGTCCCGGTAGGGAGAGAGTCTTGAAGAGCTTGCAACGCTAGGAACACCGCTCTCATCAACAGGACATTGATTTGCAAGTGGTACTCGTAAAGTTGCCACATGCCTTGGACGGTCTTCCCTAGATAATGCTCCATGGTCACTGTGGCAATCAGATGGGATTCCATGAAAGGTCTGCCCTGAGTCACTAGTGGGGAGACCATCCACCAGGAAAGGTGTCTTTTGCAAGATTCCGTAATTAGCATCATGTGAGACATGGGTAATTCCTGGAAGGACCATTGTGTGAAAAGAAGCCACTGAATGATTCTCATGTGAAAGCATGCTAAGGGAACTAAAAGAATGGCTGCTGCTATGGACCCTATAGCTTGAAGGACATATTTGACTTGAATTCTTTTGCTCCTCAGGAGATGTGACACCTGTTGTCAGATAATGGAAACTCTTTCCTGAGTCAATTTTACAATCATTTTTCTTGTGTCTATCTCTGCTCCTATGTAAGTAATAGACTGAGGGGGCAACAAGGCAGACTTTTTGAAGTTTATTGTGATGACTAGTTAAGCACAGGATGTTATAGTGTAATCTCGTGCCTCTATAAGTTGTTGCCTGGTGGTCGCAGTGAGGAGCCAGTCGTCTAGATAAGGAAACACCTGGAATCCTAGATGTCTCAGGTGAGCCGTAACTACTGCCATGCATTTGGTGAACACCCTGGGGGCTGTGGTGAGACCAAAGGGCAGAGCTCTGAATTAATAATGACTGGCCCCTAGCCGGAAGCGTAGAAATCTCCTAGACCGTCTGTCCATTTTTATATGATAGTACGCATCCTGAAGATCTATGGAGCACATCCAATTGTCCTGACCAAGAAAGGGGAGAATGGATTGCAGTGTTACCATCCAGAACTTTTCTTTTTCTACAGATTTGTTCAATCTGCTGAGATCCAGAATTGGTCTCCAGTCCCCTGTCTTTTTGGTCTTAAAAAGAATCTTGAGTAAGTACCGGATCCTACTTGGTCTGCGGGGACTTCCTGGATGGCTCTTTTTTCTAGCAGTCTTGAAACTTCTGTGACTGCCTGATCCCTTCTATTGGGTGGAACATCTGGGATGGATTTTTTTTTAAACAAGAGGGGGTTGATGGAAGGGAATTTTGTAAACTCCAGATATAATGGATAGTACCCATTTGTCTTTTGTAATATTTTGCCAGGCGAATGGGTACAATGAAAGCCTTCCCCCGACTGCCTCCAGAGTTGAGCAGTTGGGCATCCCTTCAGAGATGTTGATAGGGTTTGGAAGAGAACGTATCTCTGTCACCCTGATTTTGCAGACTCCCTCTGCTATGAGGGCGGCGTCTGCCATTTTTATTATTTCCCCCTCTGCCCCTGGGGAAAAATTCACCACGTGCATCAGGCAAGGGTTCCTGGGATTTTCAAAACCACATCTTTCCACCCTTCTGACCCTTTGGGTATGGTCTGGCAGGAGTGGAAAAATGGACTCCGACATCAGAGAGCATCTTGCCTTCCTGCTGGCACCTGGTAAGCATGTCTTTCCCCTGAGGCCTAAAGACAGAGGAGCCTTCAAAGGGGGTACAAGTGAAGGATGTTCTGAAAGGTTCCGCAAATTGACACAGCCGCAGCCAATAATGTCTCCTAAGAGCCACTACTGTTCCTGCAGCTCTACTCACTTCATCAGCTGTGTATAAAATAAGCCTCATGGAGGAGTTGACTACTGAATTAAAGAGTCGCCAGCTGGGTAGCTAACTTGGCTGAAGCTCCCTCAGCTGTGGGATCTTGTAGGGTATCTACAAGCTCTTTTAGGAGATCCCTCTGAAGCCTAGTAAAATGGGAAAGATAGTTTAGGGACCTAAGGGAGAAGGTCGCTGATGAAAACATTTGCTTCCCATATTTGTCTTTCGTACAAGAGTCTTTATTCGGTGGATGGACAGATGAGGAGGTTTCAGCTAACTCTCTCTTTACGGCTGCTGCTACCACCATAGCATCAACTGGGACACCTTTAGTCAAGAATTGTTTGTCTTGGGAGCTGTGATAAATTTATTGGGTCTCCTCGGGACAGGTTCCATGGAATCTGGAGCTGACCAAGCCTTTTGAGACACTACAGACATGAGTGGATCAAAAGGCGGAGACACCTAGGAGGTGGAAGGTCAGGAACCAAATGTGTCCAGGTATACAGACTCATCCTCGGAGGGGGCTAGGGAAGTCCAGCTACGCCTCTGCCTGAGAATCTCAAGGATGTCTGAAAAGGAAATATCTTCAGAGGGGGACCTTGGGGACCCCTCCGATTCATCCAGTTCTGTATCTGAGGTGACAGACTCAGGGGAGTCTAGGTGCTTCCTCTAGCACTTTCTGTTTTAGCCGGAGAATCCTGTTTTAATAATCCATGGAGGATAAGCTTGTTTTTCCACTCCTGCAGGACCCTTGGACTAAAGGCATGACAAACAGAACAAGAGTCCTGCAGGTGCACAGCCCCCAAGCAGTAAACACAACTTGTGTGCCCATCTGTCGGAGACATCTTCTGACAGCATGAGTCACACTTTTTGAACCCTGAGGTTTTAACTTCCTTGGACATTCTAAGAAAAAAAGAAAGAAGTACCACACAGACAGACACACTACAATAATAAAAATTATATTGATAAAAACCTTAAAAGAGAGCCTCTAACTTAAACGGCTGTTCTTAAGGGGGGGGGGGGCTCTCTAACTTAAATGAGTTCAGGGAAAAAAATAGAAGGCCTAGCGACTAAGGGACGACAGCCAACACAGCACAAAAAAACACAGCAAAGGACGAGATAAGGGTTTAGGACTAAATAAACTTACAAACTACTATAAAACAGAGAAAAAAGTTATACTAAGCCTGAGCCAGTATTGACGCAACCTCGCAGCTGAAGTGGCAAACAAGATCTGGGTAGCTGACGCTGGGCATTCTGGGATAAGGGACAGCCTCAAGCCAGTAAAGAGCTCTCGAGCTATAGAAAGTGGCCGAGTCAGAGCCAAGGATCGGCTCTGAACCCATCCAGGAAGAACGAAGGCAAGATTGGACAACTTAGCATCGAAAATTTCAGGTAGTGGCTGCTTCTGCTTCGGGCTCCTTCTCGGCAAGAAAAACTGACGTAATGGCATCGGCTGCCTGTTTTATACCCCTGATGACCTAACGTCATGGAAGAAGCGACAGCATCTGATGCAGAAATCCCAAGATTCTGGTATTCGGGCCGACTGAGGGCTATCTGCAGGCAGATAACCCAAGTGTGATGACTGCAACAGTGAAACACGAAGAACATCTTAACCTTTGCCACTCTCCAATCTTCACTCCAACTTTTGAACCTAACAAAATCTTATTTACTTAGTCAACTAACATAACCATAAATACATACTCCCACCTCAAAGTAGCCAACCAACAAATATTTAACTACTTTAGAGGACCTGTTAAGCTAGATTTCTATACACATTAAACAACCCAGTAGCACTTGGGTGTCCCAAATACAGACTGATTTCAGCCAAGAAAATCTTAAATCAACATACCTACCATTAAGTTGCACAGCTTTACCGAATCAATGCATGAAGTTACAAGAATAGACAAAAACACATACACAAAGCATTCATTTTTTAAACACCTTTACTGAATTATCAATTAAGACAAAGGCATGCATACATTTGTATAAAAGAAAAAAAAACGTTAACATGTTCACAGTTGCAAACATTAAACATCACATACATGACTTTTATGTAATTATCATCAATCCAATATTACATAAACTGCTGAAGTTCTACCTTCCTTTAAACCTCACTACTCCTCCAGAACATTATTCTGCATATATTGTTCCCACAATTTTCATTTTTTTATGTACTGCTGCTACTCTTTTCTAAAGCTCCTACCTCGAGGTATTTCATCTCTGTTGGTATACTCACTACTTCTGGTACAGTTGGTTTAGACTTTGATTTGCATTTTCTAGTCCTGGATTTTTTGGCAGCCATTAGAATTAAACTTAACAAAGCCTTACAATATCTAGGCAATTCAGTTCCTGCATCTCAGCTTAAAAATAATTTTTCTATTTATTTTTATACCCATTTGCTCTCTCCATATTTCTGACAGAGTACTCTGTTGGAAAATTGCCAACTCATTACGGTCCCAAAACATATGTTCGCAGTTACCTCTTTCTTCCCCATCACACCACCACCATTTGCCATCTACCTGAGGAAAATTTTGGAGTCTACTTGGGGTATAAAATACCTATGCAAACATGTCCAAACAAAAATTCTAAATCTTCTAGACTTTGCTGAGTATTTAGGGGCCATACATATGTCCTCCCATTATTTCTTTGTGAATTGCTTATCCAATCTCTATTCCCAAAGTTTTCTAACCACCTCTGATTGATTCCTATAGTTACTGCACAATATTGTATATGCTCTATTAATTATTCCTTTTTAACAGCAGCTTCTGTACAAAGCATTATTGAACAGATATTATAGCAACCAGCAACATGAAAACTTGATTCTCCTGTGTATTACATTATGCATTAAGTGAACTTCACTCTACCTATTTAATCTGGGGATATCAAATTATCAAAAAATCAACTTTGAATGGATAACACTTCAAAAACTTTTAACATACACACTTTTAATAACATACTACAACACAGCAACTGGTGTCCCCTTTATTCAAATAAAAAAATGCTTACAGCCACTTTACTTCCCAATCATTTTTTATCCTATCAGTACTGCACTTATTTTGTAAATTTACTTTTCCTCCTTCTCTCGCTCCTCACTAACTATAATTTCTCCTGTGTCAGTTTACCTGCCTGCTGATATACATAACTTCTCCTTTCATATCTCTCATCATTTTTAAGCTGCATTCCACTTGTCTATCTATAAATTATTACTAAACTCAAAAACACTCCAGTTTGATCTTTTCCCTGCAGCCATTATGTTATAAACACATTAATTGCTTTTGTATGTTATTTCTCTATTCGATATTTAGCCAATTTATGTTAATTTCTCTTGTTTTGTGTTAAAATGCTATGTTCATGTAAAAAATATTTAAACCATGTAAATAAGCTCATATATATATATATATAGCTATATAAATAAAAATGTAAATGTTCATTTGTTCAAAATCTTAAATCTCCGAAAGTTCTTCACCGATTGCTTTGAAATTTCCACACAATGTTGCATTCGAATACGCGCGTGTTTTTATATACCTACTATTATATAGATGTCACACGCATTCGAATACGCGCGTGTTTTTTTATACCTACTATGGATTCTATACATTTGTATACAAATATGCAATTTTATATGTTTTTGTTATAACTTTCTTTCTTCTTTTTCAGTGCAATCGATCTGCTTCCAAATAATGCCTCGCAGAAGATCAAACTTAGGTCATCGTACTCGCGGAGCGGAAGCAGTGCGACAAGTAATAGCAAATCAAACTGAGGAAGAATGGGCATCAGCGAATGAGCGAAACAGACAAAGAATGGCTCAGATACGTGCCGAGGAAGCAGCAGAGCGACGTGCAGCCAGACTTGAGGATGCACGGTTGTGAGCACGGGGATCATGTTCTGCAGCTTCAGATCTGCTTCGTTCTCAACAGAATGAACGTGACAGGCTGAGAGTGGCTGAAAGACATCAACGAGAAACAGCAGATCAGCGTCAAACACGACATCGTGCTCAGCAATCTTGCGATTACAATCGCCTTGCATTCCGGTACAACCCAGCTGATGACTATAGTTTGAGCCGGCATGTTCTCATCGGCACTATGACTGAAGTGTGTCCTTATTGCAAGGCTCTGAAATTTAATGGAGAAACAAAAGGAATGTGTTGCGCCGCCTGCCTCAACTTGGAGAACCGCCAGCGCCATTAAAAACTTTGCTTGACGGATATACCGCTGAATCAAAGCATTTCCTATCTAACATCAGGAAATACAACTCATGCTTCCAAATGACAAAGTTCGGCGCAGAAATCGTAACAGCTCAATTCATGCCAACTTTCAAAGTGAAAGGATAAATTTATCATAAAGCCGGCTCCCTGCTTCCATTCCCAGATGGTCAACATAAATTCCTACAAATGTATTTCATTGGTGATGGCAATGATGAATTGAATGCATGCTGCGGAATTTCTACCGCCATACAAAGGGTCCATTGTTTCCCAACTGCAAGAGCTTCTTCAGGAAAAAAACAATTTAGTGCGTTTGTTCAAAACAGCAATCGACATGATGCCATCTGATACACACAAGATTGTTATTCAGGCTGACAAAACACCTGCTGGAGAACATGTGCGAAGATTCAATGCTCCAACTACAGATGAAGTGGCAATTGTTATAGTCGGAGATCAATTCCAACCTAGAGATATTGTTCTTCATCGGAGAAACGATCAATTGACAACAGTTACAGAAACTCTACGATGCCCTGTAATATCCAATCATTTTTTGGGATGGTGCCGATGGATATCACTTCAACGTTAAGATGATAAATCCAGTCAGTGGTGAAGAAACAAATATGAAATGCAGCGCAATGAACTATTATTCATACAGATTAATGATTCGAGAGAATGAAGACAATCACATTTTGAAATGCCGTCAACTGTTTCACCAATACATCGTAGCTATGTATGCAAAAATTGAAACAGAATGTTTGATATTCATCCATTTGAATCAGACCAAGCTTCGCTCTGAAGAATACGTTCATTTGCGAGATGCAGTTGTAAATGACAGTACTACAACTAACGTTGGAAGACTAACGATTTTGCCATCTTCATATACAGGCAGTCCACGTCATATGCATGAGTACGCTCAAGATGCAATTGCGTATGTTCATCACTACATGCCTCCAGAACTATTCATTACATTCACATGCAATCCAGCTTGGGACAATATACAAAAGCTCTTACTTCCTGGGCAATCGCCGGTGGATAGGCATGATATCACAGCACGTGTTTTCAGACAGAAGCTGAAATTGCTGATGGATTTCATGGTAAAATGAAGTGTTTGGCTCTGTGCGCTGCTGGATGTACTCAGTGGAATGGCAAAAGAGAGGATTGCCACACGCACATATACTAATAATAAAATCACTTCAAACTAAATTGACGATGTAATATGCGCTGAAATACCCGATGCCGACGTCAATAAGGATTTGCATGAAGTTGTGACGTAAAATATGATACATGGACCTTGCGCTACACTGAATCCAAATTCACCATGCATGATAGATGGAAAATGCTCTAAGTGATATCCTCGAGCATTAGTATCCAACACAGTTACAGGAAACGATGGATATCCTTTATACAGAAGAAGATCAGCAGAAGATGGCGGTAAATTAGCAACCATACAAATGCAAAACGGTGACATCGAAGTAGATAACCGGTGGGTTGTTCCATATTCACCTTTGCTATCAAAAACATACAAAGCGCACATAAACGTGGAATACTGTAACTCCGTTAAATCGATCAAATAAATTTTAAATACGTGAATAAAGGCAGCGACATGGCAGTTTTTGGCGTGCAACCAGAAAGAAGTGACAGGAGTGCGGCCATACATATCAATGAAATCGCACAGTATCAGGCTGGAAGATACATAAGCAGCAATGAAGCTGTATGGCGAATTCTTTCATTTCCCATACATGAACGAAGTTCAGCTGTTGTTCACTTAGCAGTACATCTAGAAAATGGACAACGCTTTTATTTCACAGCTGCAAATGTGCAACAAATAACCCTGAATCCACCAGCTACAACGTTAACTGCTTTCCTCACGTTATGTCAAAATGACGCGTTTGTGAAAACACTGCTATATTTGGAAGTGCCTACGTATTATACATGGAATGAGAGTAGAAAATCATTTGAATGACGCAAAAGAGGAGAGCGAGTCGACGGACAACCTGGCATATTCAAGAAACTACGACAGGCAGACTGTACACCGTGCATCCCAATCAAGATTAATGCTTCTTTCTTCGCATGCTGTTGGTAAATGTGTCCGGTCCAACGTCTTTCCAACAATTGAGAATTGTCAACGGCGTTACACATGTCACTTTCCGCAGTGCATGTCAAGCTCTGAATTTATTGGAGAACGACTGACACTGGGATGTATGCATTAATGACGTGTGCAATACATCACATCCAAATCAAATTTGTGCATTGTTTGCAATCATTTTGACCACCTGCTCTCCTTCATCTCCAACAGAGTTATGGGAGAAATATAAATCGCACATGGCTGAAGATATTTTCCATTGAATACGCAAGGAAAATTCAAATATGAACATGGATTTCACAGCAGAAATCTACAACGAAGCGTTGATAATGATTGAAAATTTGTGCTTAGAAATCGCGAACAAAGTTCTCAATCAATTGGGAATGCCATCACCGAATCGATCTGCTGCTGCTTCGTTCGATGTAGAATTGCATCGTGAACAAAATTACAACACAGGTGATCTTTTGTCATATGTGCAATCAAATATTCCTAAGCTAACGCTTGAGCAAAAAGGCACTTACGATCAAATAATGCAAAATGTCAATAACAGGGTTGGAGAAATCTTCTTCTTAGATGCGCCAGGAGGAACTGGTAAAACGTTCCTAATTACATTGATTCTGGCAGCAAATCGATCCCAAAATGGCATAGCCTTAGCTCTTGCGTCGTCCGGAATAGCTGCGACATTGCTAAAAGGTGGAAGAACTGCTCATTCTGCTTCGAAATTGCCATTGAACATGCAATTCATTGAAACTCCCACGTGCAACATTTCCAAAGCATCCGGCATGGGAAAAGTATTGCAGAAATGCAAACTTATTGTTTGGGATGAATGCACAATGGCGTACAAAAAATCACTCAAGGCTCTTGATCAATCATTGCAAGATTTGTGTGGAAACATCAGACCATTTGGAAACGCATTAATATTGCTTGCAGGAGATTTCAGGCAAACATTACCTGTACTTCCTCGATTGACACCAGTGGACGAAATAAATGCTTGCCTGAAATACTCTACTTTGTGGCGACACGTAAAGACGTTAAAATAAACTACAAATATGCATGTCCAGCTGCAAAACGATCGATCAGCTGAGATATTCTCACATCAATTGCTGGAAATTGGGAACAGAAAGGTGCCGGTTAATCTGACCTCAGGACGAATTTCATTGCCTCATAACTTCTGCAATTTAGAGACGTCAAAAGAAGAATTGGTTGAAAAAGTATTTCCCAATATTCGAACCAATTATAAGAATCACGATTGGCTGACTGAACGAGCTATTCTTGCGGCCAAGAACAAAGACGTCTATAAACTTAATATTATTCAGTCTAACATTCAAAGCGAGGCAGTCACATACAAGTCTGTCGACACTGTTGTGGAAGCAGATGAAGCAGTTAATTATCCAACAGAATTTTTGAATTCATTCGATCTGCCAGGGATGCCACCTCACGTACTGCAATTGAAAATCGGCGTGCCAATTATCATGTTGCGAAATATCAACCAGCCAAAGCTTTGCAACGGCACGTGGCTTGCAGTAAAAAAATTAATGAGCAACGTCATAGAAGCAACAATCTTGACATGACCTTTCAAAGGTGAAGATGTCCTCATTCCTCGCATTCCTATGATTCCAACGGATATGCCATTTCAATTTAAGAGATTGCAATTATCAATTCGATTGGTGTTTGCAATCACCATCAACAAAGCTCAGGGCCAATCTTTAGAACTGTGCGGTTTAGATCTACACACGGATTGCTTCTCACATGGACAATTATATGTTGCGTGTTCTAGAGTCGGCAAACCAGACAATCTCTATATCTGCACAGACAATGGAACAACAAAAAATATTGTATACCCACAAGCATTGTGAAATTAAACATATTAGAAACGTGCGCCTTCTCTTTTCCATTTAACCAGACTGAGCCACAGCAACGCGTGGCCGGGTACAGCTAGTATATATGGCTTCATTTCATAATCTCGAAATACTGAAATCTCGAATTTCAGTTTTTTGACACCATGAAGTCGAATCCACACAACACCGAAACACCAAAACTGCGAAGCCTAAAACAGCAAAATTCAAAATACCTAAAACACAGCACACACAAGATGACACATATACCACAATACCCACATCACAACATAAACAAACAAAACACACATCCACAAACCTACAACACAAATAAGCAGGAGGGCAAGCCCCACGGCACCCCCCACACCCCCCTACTTATATATACCAACTCGGAGATCATACAAACAGTAAACAATAGCAAACACACACACACATATCAGCACACTCACATACACTCAAACTCCCACCCAAACCCTTACAAAACACTCACTTACCTGACATAACACCTAAATCCACACACGGCACTGCACACCATCTACATACAATCCCGGACATTACGTAGCTTAAAGCCATAACTGCGAATTCGAGTTATTCAAATTCATGATTATGCACTTTCGCTATTTCGAACTTCGACTTTATAGTCTCGAGATACTGAAATTCGACAAAGTGTTTCCATCTCTCTCTCTCTTTATATATATATATATATATATATATATATATATATATATATATATGTTGTTACTCTATAATTATAAATGTACATCATGTATAACTTAAAAGTGGAGCTTTTCTCCCCGGACCTCCACTTAAAATGGGCCTTATCCAGTTGGGCTTTTCCCGATCAGCAGACAAATAAATAAATAAAACCCTTCCTCTAAGCAAAGCAGTAACCGACTTTAACAAAACTTTTCTCTCTATTCTAAACTCACTTAACTTCTCCAAAACAATATACACAAACAGTCCACAGGTATCTTCCATCATTAAAAAAAAATAAAGATAAACCAAGGCATGGTTTGGAAACCATTGAAAATATGTCTAACAATACAATCAAGGCCAACACGCAACACTATGAAACCAAGTCAAACAAATCATAACAAAAAATAAACAATCCCATGTCCACACCTTACATACCTGTTACAAACGTAACTGAAAGCAATACAGAAATACCTTGAATCTATTAATAAACTTTTAAAGCCTGGAAAGAAAACCACAACTAGCCTTTTTCCTGACCAAACAGACATAAACATTGCTGACATCTTTAAAGATGCTACCACTACTACCACAAACTACTACCTACCCTGTCACCATCACTTTCAACCTATAACCGACCAACATTACACAAATAAAACATATACTATTAACATCAAAATGTACCTCTCTAGCATCAGACCTATTACCTTCAGAAAACCTACAACTCGCTACTGATTTCACAGCATACCCAGTTGCTATACTTATGAATATATCTATAGGTGAACAATATACTCCAAATGTATGGAAAAATCAAACATAATAAATACCTTTACACAAAGGTAGCTCACACAACAGCCTTTCTAATTGCAGACTTATTTACATCTTATGTCCTCTTTCCAAAATATATGAGAAATACATAAAAAAATCACAGTGGTGTAAAATCTTACCATAACAGTAGATGTCCTTCTCTTCAATGTTGTAGTATTCTGCAAAGTGATACCTGCCAAGGGTAGCCCAATGTCTGGCCAGTACACCAGAGCCTTAAGTTGTAATAGGGAAGTCAAATGTCACACTTATGCTCCTTGCTCATGACATGGGGCATAAAGGTGATATACTAACGTACACACCTCAGAAGTGAAGAGCCCCAGGAGGAACAACAGTCCAAGGAAAGAAAATGAGGAACATGTGCATCCAGACAAAAAAAAAGATTGTAGAGAGTAGGAGGAGGAGAGAGGGAGAGCGTGAATACTGTAACGGTGAAGAGAAGGACATCTACTGTTATGGTAAGTGTGACGATGTGAGGTAGTGCCAGCTATGGCAGAGACAGCAGGGCAGTGCATATATAACACATGCCAGCATAGCTAGCTGCAGTTTTGTAAAGAATTGTATGTCATTTGCATATAAAACTGATTTGTACAGATGCTTATTTTAAAAATGCATCAACAGTGTGTCCTGCTGGACAGAAAATAAATATACATTATGTCAGGCTGGATTGTGGTAATTGCTAAAAGGTGTACATGTGTATATTGGTTAACAGAGGATGCTGGAAGGGAAGGGGTTAAGTTCAACCCAGCTTACCTTAAGAAAAATAGCTTGAAATTAAATGACTTGGTTCAGGCCATAAAGATATTATCTCACAGGCCTGAATGCAGCAAGAGATGCAATGTCTGGTCTGTGATTCTATTCTTACTGCCTCAGTGGTGAACTAACTGCTATCCTGGGGTGGCAGACAATGGCTGGTTAGTCTCTATAAGAAGGATGAAAGTACTGGAACTGTTTTACAGTCTCCAGATGCCTTAGCAAAGCTCTAGGTGTGTATTGTGAAACATCTGTGCTAATCAGGGGGTTAGTGTGGGAACCACAGAACCAGGTGTCGAGATATGATGCCATTCTACAGCCAGCACTGAAATTGTAATTAGACATTAGTAAGAGATGTGATAGTGACACTCAGCAGTCTATTTTGGGAATCTGACAACAAAGACCACCCAATCACTTCATCCTGACTTGCTTTAGCAAGTAACCATGGAATTGTAATTCCTCAGTCAGTTAGGAAAATAGTGAGATTAGCTAAAAGTATTTTTTGTCAGCAACTGTCAGAGTCTTTCCATCTGTGTTATTTTTTATATTTCCTGCGAATTGAAACTCTGGTGTTTATTGTACATAGATAGTCAATATTTCCATGTTTTCTATTTTTTATTATTAAATATATCTATGCCTTTAATTGTGGATGGCCTTTTAGAAAACAGTTTAACCTTTCAGAGAACTGCATTTATTTGGTGACACTGTGGGCTTCATGCTCCTGAAAGTCTTGCTGTTTGGCTTGCAAACATTACGATTTGTATACTACTAATTTTACTAAGAGTAATTGGGTGCCCTAGTAAGCGCCTGAAAGTAGCTTATATTCTGGGCAGAGGGGGCATACCTGGTAAATCTTTGCCAGCCTTTTCCAGGTGTGTGTGTGTGTGTGTGTGTGTGTGTGTGTGTGTGTGTGAACTACTTGGAACATGGACACAAAGCACTGGTTTCTGCAGAGAGAAAGGTAAAGTCCTATTTATGGCATTGAGAAGGAAGTCCAACCCCAAGGACTGGGTGTGCTCCCCATGTGCTCTTAAGGGGAAATTGTGCTGGGTGCAGAGATCTGCATCTGAAATTACTATGTGTATCTATTTTGATCCAAATGAATGTCCCTCACTGATGTTAGTGGGGAGGACTTGATTACTAGCTCAGAGGAGGGATGTCACATTCTGATGAGCAGTGATGTGAATATTAATTGAACTGCTGTAGCCTGTAAACAGTTGCCACTGATGGTTGGCATATTCTCAGAAGCCACAAGGTAAACATACACAGTTTCATTTTCCACAAAATTATTAATTTTTGTTAGTTTAGTTAGTAAGGGAAAGCAGGCAAAGATGTCAGCAGAGAATTACGGCAAGCTGACAGTGAAGCAGTTGGCTAACCATTTGGAATAAGAATCGGTAAAAAGACTGTGACATTTGGAGGTCAAAGAAAATGAGAGACTGTGGAGTTTGGAGCCTGAAGAAAACGAGAAGTCGTGTCAACATGAGAGGGACATGCTGACTCTTCGATGGGAACACGGAGGTAATGAGGAGGGGAATAACCAAATCCCTGAATCAACAAAGGTCAGTAAATTTCTTCCACAGTATAAAGGTTTTATTCATATATTTTAAAGAGTATGCAGACAATATGATGTTGCCCAAGGGCTCTGGGTATGGTTCCTGACTCCCTTCACTCCATGGTAAAGGTGTAACTGCTGTTTTAAACTGTCTGATATTGTTTAACCATGGCATAATTTAAACAATGTTTATTGAAATGTTAAGTTAACACTGAAAGGGGAAACGTTTTGTGAGCATAGACATAAGGCAGGTGAAAGTGCACCTTAGTGGCAGGAGTGTGCAGTTACAACTTGTCTGATTGAAGTTTTGAGCTTTTTTAGTGGTTAACTGGGTAATTTGTTTAAATCAATTTGCTCGTTTGCTGTTTTATTTAAAAATAAATTCCACTGTATTCATCTGCTTTTACTGTATTTGTGTTTCTTCCTACTTTATTTTGCTTTTGCTGCCTAGCCTTAAAAGTACTCAATTGCATTTATCCTGCTGCATTTATTACTGTTATTAGTAGCCTGACTTAATTGTAACTGTTATTCTAAGCCTTTTGGTTTAAGCACTTGGGCTTCAAGCCAGTTGTTTTACATTAAGAAGGTTTGTGGTCTGCACTCTTGTGGCAGGACAGGTAGCCTACATCCTTCTAAGTTGGAAGTTCATGATTGAAGGCTTAGTGTCTGTTATTCTAAAAGTGTCTTAGTTCTGGTTTAAGCACTTGGGTTTTAGGCCAGTTATTTTACATTAAGAAGGTTCGTGGTCTGCACTCTTGTGGGAGGAGATGGTAGATTCTGCCCTTCTGAGCTGGGAATTTCTGGTTACAGGCTTATTGTGCCTGCTTATTTTAACTGTTTCTTTCTGAAACTGGTGCACATTGTTTGCTGTAGCATAGACTAGATTCAGACATGCTGAATCTAGCTTTGTTTGTATAACTTGAACACTAATCAAGACCATCTTTTTTTGGAGAAGGTTTCCCTGCACCCTAGCGGCAGGAGTATGCAGCAAGAACTTGTCTGATTGAAGACTGCTGGAACAGGGGTCAGTTTTGAGCTTTTTTATTGGTTAATTGGATCATTTTTTTAAATCAGTTTGCTACTGTTATATTTAAAAAAATACATTTTAGCTTGTTTTCCCACGTTTCCTGTAACTAGAGTAGTCCAGATAGAGATTTGCTGAATTCAGGACTGCATTGTAGTTTCTGAGGACTCCAGACCTTTCTATATTAGAGGGAAGCCTCTCGGGTTATCAGTGGGAGTGGTAAGCA
The DNA here is from genome assembly GCF_019279795.1 of Protopterus annectens. Taxonomy (NCBI): domain Eukaryota; kingdom Metazoa; phylum Chordata; order Ceratodontiformes; family Protopteridae; genus Protopterus; species Protopterus annectens. The sequence continues at coordinate 332,536,208 of NC_056745.1, read as the reverse complement.
ACAGGTAGCCTATCTACCACAAGAGGAGTGGTTTCTAGCTCCCTTTCAACTTTCTGCTTTAAAAGTCCGTGTTTGCATGGGTTTGCACACTGCAGCGCCACTAAGCTAGGGTAAACTATTACTGGTGCCAGAAAGTGTGTTCTTCAATTTTTCCCTTAGATCTTGCTAGTTCTCTTCTCTCTTGCATTTAACTAGCTTATTCGCCTAGCACTTCATCTGGTTTCTTGTAGCAATTATTATAGCACACGTAAGTGCTAACAGCACTAAACGTCCTATAAAGAAACAGCTCCCGTACTTATTAATAATGGTCATCCCTCCTGGCATGTCTAAAGGTCAGTTCCCTGTGCTTTCTCCTATTAACCTGGTGAAATTGGGCTTTCTGAGGCAGTGTAGCAACTGCCTCATGTACACAAACAACCCTCTCCTCTTACCTCACAACACTTGGACTTGTGAGAGATGCACTTATATATCCAAACTGGAAGACATGCACTCTCCAGCCAAGATCGGAACAGCTGGTCAAGAGGAGAAGGTCAACACCTGCACCATACCACATGGAACACAAAGCCCTCCAGAACACCCACCATCACAGCTCTCACATACAAACACAAACCACACACCCACCTTCGCGGAGGCTCTCAATAGTACAGTTTTGTACCTACCATAAATGTAGATGTTCGAGTGCTAATACAGCTGCAGTCATAACAGATGGGTTTTCCTGCCGTCAGGCGGGTCCACGGTCGGCCGAATTCCAAAGTCTAGGTCCGGCGTTGGTTGTCGTCGCTTCTTCCCTGACATCAGTGCGACAGGGGTATAAAAGAACCAGCCAATGCCATTTTCTTCAGTTTTTCTTGCCCCAGATGTCAGGTGCCTCCAGAAGGAAGACAATACATAAATTTATGTAATAATGCAATGCAATATAATCAAAAAACAGTAGTTGCAAGCAAATACACCATAAATGAATACCCCAATCAGGTTGTATGAGGAGGTGTTAGCCATTAGGCCTGTCCCAAGAGGGGAAGGAGGGAGGGAAACCTGGACTGCAGCTGTATTAGCACTCGAACATCTACATTTATGGTAGGTACAAAACTGTACTATGTTCATTGTGCATACAGCTGCAGTCATAACAGATGGGTAGAATCCCAAAGCTAAAAAAAAGGGGTGGTAGGCACTAGGTGGAACTAGGAGGAGCCAGGATGCCCTGCAAGACTGCATTGGCAAAGCCTGCTCTAGATTTGGAGTATAATGGTAGGTGATAGTGCTTGGAGAAGGTATGTACAGAACTCCAAGTGGCTGCTTCCAAAATATCTTTGGTAGGAACCCCCCTGAGGAAAGCTGCAGAGGTAGCTGTGGCCCTTGTGGAGTGAGATCTGATGCCTGCAGGTACAGTCTTACCATGAAAAGAGTAACAAAAGCGTATGCAGTGGGCTATCCATTTTGAGACTGTCTGTTTGGAAATGGACTTCCCTTGAGCTCCTGTAGCATAGGACACAAAGAGTTGCTCTGATTTTCTGAAAGGCATTGTTCTGTCCAAATAATAATGCAGCTGTCTGTGAATGTCCAAGGAATGTAGTAGTCTCTCCCCTTTGTTTTGAGGATTAGGGTAAAAGGTAAGTAAGTGGATAGCCTGATTCAAAGCTACCCTGGATACTACCTTTGGCATAAAGGACGGATTGGTTCGTAAGGAAACTCTGTCCTGATGGAAAATTATGAAAGGCTGCACAGCCATGAGGGCTTGTAGTTCCGATACCCTGCGAGCTGAGGGGATAGCCAGAAGGAAGGCTGTTTTCCAGGACAAATATTGCAGTTCTGTTGAAGCAGCTGGCTCAAAAGGAGGCAAGGTCAGTTTTTCTAGAATGAAATTGAGGTCCCAAGCAGGTACTGGTTGTTTCCTTGGGGGTTTTATATTCTTAGCCCCTCTGAGGAATGGTCTTAAGACGGGATGAGAGAATAAAGGTGAGTCAGTGTTGTATTCTGCAGAAATGGCTGAGGCATGGATTTTGATGGAGGAGAATGAAAGTCCATTGCTTAGCATCTCAGCAAGGTACTGTAATATTTGAGGTAAATTCAGTATTCCAGGATTCTGACCCTTTTTCTCATTCCAGGCACAAAACCGTTTCCATTCTGTGGAGTAGGCTTTTCTAGTAGAAGGCCTTCTGGCCTCCAAAATGACATCCTGCACCTCCTTGGAGAGTAGGGTCTGTTCTGAAGTTAAGGAATCTTCCATGCGGCCAGATTGAGCGTTTTCAGCTGACTGTGAAGAGTTTTGAAGTTGTGCTGAGTCAGTAGAAGGGGCATTAGAGGTAGGATCCATGGTGGGGAATGCGTCAGGCTCCTCAGGAGTGGGTACCAGTGTTGTCTTGGCCAGTCTGGAGCAATGAGAATCATCTTTGGTCTGTCTGCTCTGGTTTTTAATAGAACTTTGGGCAGCAGAGGAAGAGGTGGAAAGGCATAAACTGTCATTGTTGTCCAACTGAAAGAGAGTGCGTCCACTTTCCAGGCCTGTGGATGAAAGGTCCTTGAGCAGAATTTTGCCAATTGGTGATTTCTGTGGGAGGCAAAGAGATCTATGTCTGGCCTTCCCCATGCTTGAATTATCTTTGTAAAAACTTGAGGATGCAACTTCCATTCGTGTGGATCTGTCATATTTCTGCTTAGGTTGTCTGCCAGTGTGTTTTCCTTGTGTACTGTGCTTGAAGTTCGATTTGTAATTCCAGAGCCATGTTCCAAAGAGACATGGCCAGCCTGCATAGGGGGTATGAATGGGTTTCTCCCTGTTTGTTTATGTACCACATTACTGTAGTGTTGTCTGTCCTTATCAATAGCTGATCTGGATGCAGTAGGTTTTTGAAAGCTATAATAGCATTTATTACTGCTAGCATTTCCTTTTGATTGATGTGTAGGTGCTTTTCTTTTTGGGACCATTTGCCCTGAATGCACCGATCTGTCATGTGCGCCCCCCAGACGTAGTCCGAGGCATCTGTTGTGATGACTTGATTTGCTTGAGGCTTGCAGAATGGGAGACCTGTGTTTCTTTGGCATGCTTGAGCCCACCACAGAAATTCCTTTTGAAGACATGGAATCAGTGGTATTATTGTTTCCAAACTGTGGCTGTGTTGAGACCATAGGTTTTGCAGGTACCATTGAAGTTTCCTCATATGCAGCTTTGCACATGGGATTAGTAGGATGCAAGATGCCATGAATCCCAGAGCCTGCAGGATTTTCCTTGCAGTCAGCCTGGTGAAAGTTGCTAGTTTTCTGAAGTATTGAGTTAGTTGCCCCTGTTTCTCTGACGTGAGGTAGGCCATCTGGGTGTTTGTATCCAAGTTGGCACCCAGGAAAATTATTGTTTGAGAGGGTATTAGCCTCGATTTCTTTTTGTTGACTGTGTATCCCAGAGAATTCAACAACATTATTACAAAAGCCAGATGTTTCAGAAGTACGTGCTTGCTGTCCGCTTGGATCAGGCAGTCGTCCAAGTATGGGTATATTTGTATCCCTTGAAGTCTGCAGTAGGCAATTACTGATGCCAGGCATTTCATGAACACTCTGGGCACAGTAGATAAGCCAAAGGGCAATGCAGAGAATTGATAATGGGTTGAACCTGCAAGAAATCTGAGGTATCTTCTGCAATCTTGTCTGATTGGGACATGCAGGTATGCCTCCTTGAGGTCCAATGTTACCAGCCAAGACTCCTTGCCCAGCATGGGAAGGAGCTGCTGTAATGTGAGCATCTTGAATTTTGGCACGAGTAAAAATGTGTTTAGGATGGATAGGTCCAAAATAGGTCTCCAATCTTTTCCCTTCCTTGGTACCAGGAATAGTCTGGAATAAAAACCTTGACCCTGTTCTTGTGCAGGTACCTCTTGAATAGCTTTCATGTCCATGAGATCTGAAATCTGTCTTTGTGCCTCTGCCCTTTGATTGTGTGGCAGGTTTGGCATGCCTCTCATTTTTGGAAGGGTGTGAAAGTGGAATCTGTAGCCTCTGTCTATAATGTCCAGGATCCATTTGTCTTGTGACAATATGCCAATTTTTCGAAAATAATGCCAGTTTTCCACCTAAAGGTGCTGCCATTTGAGCCTTGCTTGGCATGCAAAGGGGAAAGTCATTGGGTCTGCTTTCTGAATGGCTGTGAACTATCCTCACCACCTCTTTGTGTAGGTGCTTGCCATTGTCTGCCTCTAAACGATCCTTGAGATTGCCCTCTGCCCCTCGGGCGCCTGTATCTACCTCTTTGGGGTCTGTCTGTGGCTGGAAAGGACCAATTTTTGGAAGGCCAATTTCTACTAAACGTGGAGGTTGCACCTGTAGGAAATCTTTCACTGTTTGCATTGATTTTGCCTTTTCCTCCATTTTCTTTAATATCTCCTCAGCTTTAACACCAAACAATACATCTTTTTGCAGAGGGGCATCTAGTAATTTAGCTTTGACATGATCTGGTAAGGTTTGCTCTTTGAGCCAGGCATGTCTACGTATGACTGACCCTGTAACAGCAGCTCTACATGAGGCCTCTAAAGCATCAAAACCACATTGCAAGGTATGTTTACCCACTTGTTCTGCACTATGTATCAAATCCTGCAACTCCTTCAAGTCTGATTGTTCAGGTTGTGACATTTTGCTTCTCAAATGTGATAACAGAAACTGTTGGTACTTTAACATATGGAACTGACAGTTTAATGCCCTCATGGTTAAGGTGGCTGAGGTGTATATCTTTTTCCCCCACCTTTCTAAAGCTCTGGAATCTCTCTCTGAAGGTAATGGATTTTTAGCAGTGGAGGCCTTAATTCCCTTGGGGCCCTGTGAGATAGTTTCTGGGTCAGCCGCATGGCTTTTGTATAGGAATTGGTGCGAGTCAAGAACCCGGTAATACCTGTCAGGCTTGACTGGGGCTAGAGGTAAAGAGTCTAGGTTAAGGCAGGCCTCCGAATACACATCATCTAGAATGTCTAAGACAGGAGGTATAGCCAGAGGCCTGTGCTGAGGGAGCAAGAGAAAATCCCTAAGCCTTTTCTTGGAGTCTGAGTACTCTTGGCCTTCCCAGTGGAAGTGTTCCCTCAAGGTATGCAAGGTTTCCCCAAAAGAGTAATCCTCAGGGGGGGGAGACAGAGGGAATGGACTCCTCTGCATCAGAATCTTCAAAAGGGGAGTATGAATGTTCCTGGTCTTCAGAATGTTCTGAAATAATGGAGGCCTGGTCCGAGGAGGGGGATTCTTCCTCCACTCTGGGCCTTTTGTCTGGGGGGGGGGTTGAGAGCCCCTGATAAGAGTAATCAAATCCTCAGCCATTTTGAGCATCTGCTTTTTAGGCATGGGGCCTTGAGAAGGGCCCTGTGGGGCTTGTCTTTTAGTATGCATGGCTGCTTTAGACTTAGTGAAAGCCTTGATGGAAAAAGAAGAGGAAGGCCTGAAGACACCTTGAGAGGTGGCAGACCTGTCTAAACTCTGAGTTTCACCACCAAGAGTGGCTTCGGTATCTGTAGTCGGGGTGTGGGCCGAAGAGCCTGCGACCTCGGGCACAGTAGACACCATCAATGAAGTGTCGTTGGTAGTCAGGGGCTGCGTAGGCACCTCACTGAGAACCGGACCACCTGTAGCCGGCTTTGGCGTGGTGTCGGTAGAAGCCACGGACCTCATATGTCGGTCCTTATCTTTGCGTCTTTTACTCAAAACTGGAGTCGGAGTATCCGATGACATAATGTAATTAAATTTTTTACCAAAATAGTGTTGGGCGAACTCCGCCCGACACTTAATAGTGCGTCTGCTGAATGTAGCACAAAAACGACAGGCCAAGACGTCGTGGTCTGGGCCTAAGCAAGGAATGCAGAGGGAATGAAAATCCTTATGCGGTATTTGCTTCCCACATGAAATGCAATTATTAACTTTGTCTGACATCGGTCTGAGGCAAGAAAAGTACTTAGCTTTCAAGAAGACTTCGGTTGAAAAATATTCATAATCTCAGGAGCTGGCCGACCAGCACTTGCGAACTGCTTCTGCTTCGGGCACCACGCGGCAAGAAAGACTGAAGAAAATGTTGTCGGCTGGTTCTTTTATACCCCTGTCGCACTGACGTCAGGGAAGAAGCGACGACAACCGACGCCGGACCTAGACTTTGGAATTCGGCCGACCGAGGACCCGCCTGACGGCAGAAAAACGCATCTGTTATGACTGCAGCTGTATGCACGATGAACATCTACCCAAACAGCAGAGACCTCCAAATCATAAATGCACTTGACCACCACAACACAGTACAAATCACAGGACGCACCTACATAGTGTGACTCTCAACCTAAGCCCCTAAGGCAAAACAGCTTTCCAAATACACTAATCATAGGTGACTCGATAGTAAGGCACACTAATGTCCCACTCACTAGGCTGAATAAGGAGAAGGTAACAGTCAGCTGTCTGTCAGGTGCCAGGATCCGACACATAACACGCACTCAGGTCACTCCACAACAAGTACAAGTATGACTTTATCATTGCCCATGTGGGTGTGAATGAGCTGAGAAGCACCTCCTTGGACTACATGAAAAGATACATGGAGGAGCTCTCAGATTATATTGACCAGGCAGGTATGACCCTAGCCCTGAGCAGCATCCTACCATTGCCCAGAATAATACTACAGTACAAGCAGAAAACTACCTATCTATATCAAACAAAGTTCCTCATTAGCGCTCTTCAAGAAAAATCTTGATGATTGGATGGAAAATAGGAAATTTACCCCGGGAAGCACCTCTGTGGTTCTGCTCGACAGGGGCACAAGAAAACAATTTTCTTGGGTGGAGAAAACCAGGGTACCTTTTTGGCTAGGTTTATATAGGCCCTAGGGCCAATAGCCTAGTACATACCTATGAAACTATGATTGACTTCAACAACTGGCTAAATTTCTGGTGTCATTCTAAGGAAATCCAGTATATGTCTGCTTGGGATGACATGACTGACAGACCTCAATGCTTTGCCAGGGATTGCCTGCATCTGTCACCCCTAGGTTTCCGGATACTGGCTAAGGCTCTTGTCACCCCTATAGTGCCTTTTTTAGGCGGTGTTCTAAAGACCAAATTACCACTGTAACAGCTATAAATAAATGCAGTCTGAGGGCCATGCTGCTCAACGCTAGAAGTCTAAATATCAAGATGCACTCACTGAAAAGCACTCATCAAAATTGAGAACATTGACATTTGTGCTGTAACGGAGACCTGGTTTAAAGCAGCAGAAAGCACCCCTGTGCTACCAGGCTATTACTCATTCCATACCTTTTGGCCCCAGAACATGGACGGAAGCTCCAAAGGTGATGGCGTCTCCATATTCATAAAGGATATGCACACCTCCAGACTAGTAGCCCAGCATAATGCATCAGAGATACTTCAGGTACAACTAACATGGGTAAGATGGCGATTCAAGTCGTAGCCTGCTATAGGCCCCCAACCATATCCCAAGACTCTCATTCCATGTTCCTAAGCACCCTGGAAACTATTAAGGTCCAACCCAACACTCTCATACTGGGTGACTTCAACTACCCCTCCATAAACTGGGAAAACAACTCATGCACCAATACACTTGCCCAACGCTTCTTGGAATTCATTAATTCCAATGTGCTGGACCAGCTCATTCTTATCCCCACTAGAGGAAGAAACATCCTTGACCTGGTTACTACTAACATGGGTAAAGTACAGTTTTGTACCTACCATAAATGTAGATGTCCGAACTGGATAGCATCTGCAGTCATAACAACTGGGTTGTCCTGTCGTCAGGCAGCCCTTCAGTCGGCCGGATTCCAAAGTCCAGGTCCGGCTTCGGCTGATGTCGCACTTCACCCGACGTCATCTCTGTTGGTCTTCGGGTATAAAAGCATCAGCCGACGCCATTTTCCTCAGTGTTTCTTGCCCCAGATGCCAGTAGCCCTCTTGAAGGCTAAAATTTGGATAGATGCCAATGTTTCCAAAAAGATAGAGGTAAACACAAAAATAAGCATGTATGTACATATATACAAACAAATACACCATAAAAGACTCCCCCCCACCAGCTAGCTATTAGGAGGGTAAACACCCTAGGAGTACCACAGAGGGAAGGAGGGAGTGACTGCAGATGCTATCCAGTTCGGACATCTACATTTATGGTAGGTACAAAACTGTACTATGTCCTTCATGGATGCATCTGCAGTCATAACAACTGGGTAGTATACCATAGCCAACTAGGGGAGGAGGATAAAAGTAGATTATGGTGTGTTTAGGATCCCTTGCAGTACAGCAGTGGCAAACCCTGCTCGGGATCTGGAATATAGAGGCAAATTATAATGCTTGGCAAATGTATGCACGGAGGTCCAAGTAGCCGCCTCAATAATGTCTTTGGTTGCGTAAGAAGGCTGTGGTAGTGGCTGTTGCCCTTGTAGAATGAGGTCTTATGTTCTGTGGAATTGGTTTTCCATGGAAGGAGTAACAGAATCGTATGCAATTTCCTATCCATTTGGAGATTGTCTGTTTGAAATAGCTTTTCCTTCCCTTCCTGTTGCATAGGCTACAAAAGTTGGTCAGTCTTTCTGCTATTTTTGTTCTGTCCAAGTAGTAGCGTAGCTGTCTATGTACATCCAAGGTATGCAGTATTCTTTCCCTCTGTTTTGTGGGTTGGGAAAGAAGGTAGGTAGGTGGATTGCCTGGTTTAAAGACACTCTGGATACCACCTTAGGCATAAATGTAGGATTAGTCCTCATGGACACTCTATCTTGGTGGAAGATTAGGAAGGGTTGCACTGCCATTAAGGCCTGTAGTTCTGAAACCCTCCTTGCTGAAGTAATTGCCAGTAGGAAAGCAGTTTTCCATGACAGGTGTTGTAGGTCTGCTGTTGCTGCTGGTTCAAAGGGTGATAGTGTCAACTTTTCTAGCACAAAGTTTAAGTTCCAAGCTGGTAATGGTGGTTTCCTTGGAGGTTTTACATTCTTGATTCCTCTGAGGAACTGCCTGAGCAAAGGGTGCGAAAAACAGGTGGATCAAAGCTGTATTCTGCTGAAATAGCTGATGCATGTATCTTGATGGAGGAGTAGGACAGGCCTGAATGAAGAAGTTCGCCAGATACTCCAGAATGTTAGGCATATCTATGTTTGACACATCTTTTCCTCTTTCCGTACTCCAAATGACAAACCTTTTCCATTTTCCAGCATAGTTCCTTCTTGTTGAAGGTCTTCAAGAATAATGTCTTTCACTCTTTGGGAAAGTTCTGGATTAGCTGCTGCTATGTGATGTTCCATGCAGTCAGTTGCAACGTTTTAGGTTTGGATGTATGATGCTGTAGTTGTTCTGAGTTAACATCAAAGGCATCAGGGTATTGGCCACATATTGTTCCGAGACATGCTCCTCAGCAGTGGGTACCAGTGTTGTCTTGGCCAGTTTGGAGCTATCAGGATTATCCTTGGACGTTCTTCCTTGATTTTTAGTAGTACTTTGTGTATCAAGGGAAGAGGTGGGAATGCATATGCTGTTAGGCCTTTCCAGCTGAAGGAATCCACTTTCCATGCTAGTGGGTGGAATGTCCTTGTGCAGAATTTTTGAGCTGGTGATTGAGAGGTGATGAATAGATCTATCTGAGGCATTCCCCATTTCTTTGAGATGGTCTTGAAGATGGGCATCCGATGTGGTTCTGCTTAATATGTCTGCTAGAGTATTTTCTTTTACAAATATTGCCTGTAACTGGATGTTGTAGCTGAGTGCCAGGGTCCACAGCTCCAAAGTCATTCTGCATAGGGGTATGAATGAGTGCCTCCTGTTTGTTGATGTACCACATGACTGTGGTGTTGTCTGTCCTTATCAACTGGCCCTCTTGGAGAAATGGTTTGAACTTTTGGATTGCCAGTTTTACTGCCAGCATTTCTTTTAGGTTGATGTGCAGGTGAAGTTGATCCTGTGTCCACAATCCTTGCACGCATTTGTCCAGCATGTGGGCCCCATCCTAGGTCTGAAGCGTCTGTTGTGATGGTCTGGCTTGCTTGACATCTGCGAAAGGGTAGGCCTGGGTTTGACTGACATGCCTGAGCCCACCATAGGAACTCCTGTTTTAAGCATGGAATTAGTGGGATTTCTGTTTCTAGGCTGTGTCTGTGTTGGGACCATAAATTCTTTAGGTACCACTGTAGTTTTCTCATATGTAGTCTGGCAAATGGGACCAAGATTATGCATGATGCCATGAAGCCCAAGGCCTGCAGTACTTTTCTTGCTGTTAACTTGTTCAGTTTTGTTAGTGCCAAGAAGTAAAGAGGAGTTCTTTTGTTTTCTGTAGTCAGGAATGCCATTTGTTTTACTGTGTCCAATTCAGCCCAAGAATGTCCTTGTTTGGGATGGTATCAGCCTTGACTTTTGTAAATTGACTGTGTATCCCAGTGCTTGTAGCAAGTAAATGACCCTTTGTAAATCTGTTGTCAGCTTGCTTTTGTTGTCCCCTTGTAGCAGGCAGTCGTCCAGGTATGGGTAAATTTGAATTCCTGTAGTCTGCAATGGGCGATTACTGATGCCAGGCATTTTGTGAATACTCTGGGCGCAGTAGATAAGCCAAAGGGCAATGCTGAGAATTGATAGTGCTCTGATCCTGCAAGAAATCTGAGGTATCTTCTGCAGATTGGTCGAATGGGGACGTGCAGGTATGCCTCCTTGAGATCTAGAGTTACCAGCCAAGACTCCTTGCCCAGCATGGGAAGAAGTTGCTGTAGGGTCAGCATTTTGAATTTTGGGACAATGATGTATGTATTTAAGGTGGACAGGTCGAGAATTGGTCTCCAACTTTTTTCCTTTCTTGGGACTAGGAATAGTCTGGAGTAGAACCCCTTTCCTTGCTCTGCTGTTGGCACTCTTTCCACAGCTCTCATGTTTGCTAACTCCATTATCTGTTGTAGTGCCTCTGTTTTTGATTTGGAGGTAGATTTGGCATTCCTCTTTGACTGGTAAAGTGTGGAAGTGAAACCGGTAACCTTGATCTATGGTTTGTAAAATCCACTTGTCTTTTGTTATGTAGTGCCAGTTCTTTGAAAATAAGGTTAACTTTCCGCCTAGAGGAGCTGCTATTTGTTCCCTGGTAGGCGGATTTAGGTTAAGTCACTGTGGTTGTGCTGATGTAGTGGCAGTGGTTGTGTCTGTGCCTCTGTTGTTACCTTGCCACTGTCGTCCTCTGTAGGCACCTCCTCTGGATTGGTTTCTGCCTCTGGAACGTCTATTCCTGCCCCTTTGAAATTTTGTGGAGTCAGGAAAGGACCAATTTTTGGCAGGCCAGTTCCTGCTAAACCTTGGGGGTTGAACCTGCAAGAAATCTTTAACCGTTTGAACAGATTTTGCTTTTTCTTCCATTTTCTTCATAACCTGCTGGGCAGGTGTACCAAACAAACTTGTCTTATCCATAGGAGCATCTAGCAACTTAGCTTTAACATGATCCGGTAAAGCTTGCTCCTTTAGCCATGCATGCCTTCTTATCACTGTGCCAGTCATGGCTGATCTAAATGAAGCCTCCAGTGCATCATAGCCACATTTTAAGGAATGGTTGCTAACCTGTTGTATGTTATTTACCATTTCTAATACATATTTCTTATCAAGAGATTCATCAGTGGTTAGTTTTTAGTTAACTGATCAAGCATAAACTCTTGGTATTGTATCATGTGAAACTGACAGTTTAAAGCTCTAGCTGAGAGAGTAGCTGAAGTGTAGACCTTTTACCCCATCTGTCTAATGACCTTGCTTCCCTTTCAGAAGGAATAGGGTTTTAGCTATGGTGCGGCTACTGCCTTGGGACCCTGGGATATAGTTTGGGTCTGCAAGTGGGGCCTTGTAAAGGTGGTGATGAGTATCTGGCACCCTGTAAAATCTGTCTGGTTTGGCAGGGGCTGGGGTAAAGAATCTGGGCGGAGCAGACATCATTGAAAGCATCATCCACCACAGAGAGAACAGGAGGTATAGCTAAGGGCCTGTGCTGTGGGAGGTGCAGAAAGGTCCTAAGTCTTTTCTGGAGTCTGAAAAATCCTGTTGCTGCCATTGGAACTGCTCGCATGGCATGTAAGGTTTCCCCAAAGGAGAATTCTTCTGGTGGGGAAGCAGCTGGAATGGATTCTTCAGCATCAGAATCCTCAAAATTGGAGAAAGGAACCTCTGGCTGGTCAGTTATGTCTGATTCATCAGCAGAATCATCAGAGGACACTGGCTCAGGGGGCTCTGCCCTAGGTCTTTTCTCTGGGGCTGAGAGGCCCTGTCTGGGTGAGATTGAGATCCTCTAATTAATGAGATTAAATCTTCTGCCAAAGTAAGCATTTGAGAACTAGAAGAGGGCCTGGTTGTGGGGTTTAACAGGCACTGTTTTAGTAGTCTTGGCTGCTTTAGCCCTAAGGCCTTAATGGACATGGCTGCTGGAGGCCTAGCAGCACCACGTGCTGGGGTAGAGACATCCAAGGGAATGGTGTCTGATAAGTCAGTGGCAACCACCGTAGTGGATAAAATTTCTGAGGCCGATTCAAGAGTGGTAGCAGGGGCCTCAGTTGTAGAGATAGGTTCAGCTGTACTTTGATCAGTTTTTTGCTTAACCATGGTTTTAAAATCAGAACGAAAAACTGTTCTGCAAACTCCGACCCGCCTAAGCGTTGAAAAGCATAGGCGAACAGGCTGCTAGGCTGGGCCTAAACAAGGCAGACAATAAGAGTGGAAATCTTTATGAGGTATTTGTTTCCCACAGGTTAAACAATTATTAACTTTTTCTGACATCGGCTGAGGCAAGAAAGAGTAGCTTTAGAAGTCTTCAAGTAGTATTCGGTAGAAGTAATCTCTGGATCCAACCGACCGGCACTTGCGAACAGCTTCTGCGCAAGAAAGACTGAGGAAAATGGCGCCGGCTGATGCTTTATACCGAAGACCAACAGAGATGTCAGCCAAAGCGGACCCAGACTTTGGAATCCGGCCGACTGAAGGGCTGCCTGACGACAGGACAACCCAGTTGTTATGACTGCAGATGCATCCATGAAGGACATCCACTGCTCAACATCAGTAGTCAATTCCTCCTTGCTTAGATCCGACCACAAACTAATTACTATGGAAATCCACATCTCACCCACACCACCAGCAAAGGTAACCACCATGAAAAACTTCTCCAAAGCTGACTTTGGGCTCCTAAAAAGTTGGCTAACTTCACAGCACCCATGCAAATGCAAAATAAGTGGATGACCACCGAATCATACACCAACGGACTGTACGAACACGTACATAAATGCATGGAACTAGCCATACCCAACAGAACCAAGAAGCTCTCCTCCAAAAAAAAAGGAAGCCAATCTGGTGGTCCCCTGCCATTAACAAACTGTACAACAGAAGGAAGTCACTGTTGCAGAAAAAGGTGAAGTCTGAAGAATGGAAAAACTCCCTTATTAGCCTCAACAAAAAGTTGAGACCCCTCATCAAAACCTCTAAAGCTAGTTATAAAGGCAGAATTGCAGCAGACACTAAAAACAACCACAAAGCTTTCTACAGTTATATCAAGAATCTCTATGGCAATATCCAGATTTGCTCTGAGTTATTGCACAATGGTACCTCCTGTACTGAGCCAACAGATATTGCCAACATAATGGCTGACAGATTCAGTGCCAGCTTTCCCCTCTCCCCCCAAAAGACCAATCACAATACTGGAAGAATGCCAGGCACCCAGCATTACTGCAGCACAGGTTAAAGCTGCATTGTCCAAGGTCAAGAATACAGCTTCCATGGGACCTGACAATATCTCTGTCTGTGTTCTACATGAACTACAAAGTGAACTGGCAACACACCTGTGTGCCCTGTTCAATCACAGCTTCACCTCAGGCTTTGTCCTTACAGAATGGCCCACTGCTACAGTCATCCCTCTCCATAAAGGGGGAACGACTACAAACTCTGGGAATTATCACCCCATTAGCCTGATGAGTCTGATATGTACGGATATGGAGCGCATCATTATGGACCTACTTAACAAGGATATAGGGAATCTCCAAACTCTGGATCCCATGCAATTTGGTTTTGTGAAGAGTAGATCATGCCTGCTGAACCTGGTTGACTTCTTTGAGTCAATCACCAGAGCTGTGGATGAGGGCAAAGCAGTTCATACGGCCTACTTCGATCTGGCCAAAGCCTTTGATACCATTCCCCACTCAGGAATTACAGACAGACTCACCAAATTAGGCATCAACCCCTACATCACTAGGTGGGTTGTAAATTGGCTCACAGATAGAACCCACAGTGTGAAAGTAGCAGACTCCAAGTCAGACTGCCGACCATTCACGAGTGAAGTCCCACAGGGATTGGTCTTGGGTCTCCTCCTGTTTGGCGTCTACTTCTCAGAAGTCCAGGCCTACACGGAGGGACTCTGGCTGACCAAGTTCACCAACGATTGCAAGCTGGGAGCCATTATTAGCTCCCCAAGTGATGCAGACATCCTACAGAAAGGCCTCACTGAGACCAACGGCTGGTGTTGAAACCATGGCCTTAAGCTTAATGCCAAAAAATGCGTCATCATTCCCTTTGGGAAAAACTCAGGTCCCACTAATTACCACATTGATGGTAGCCCACTGAATACTGAAGGTGTTATAAGAGATCTGGGGACACAGGTTGAGAGCAACCTCTCCTTCGACCACCACATTGCCACTGTGGTCAGTAAGTCCTTCTATGTGACGCATCTCATGACCAAGGGTTTTGCATCTAGGAAGAAAGAGGTCATCATCTCTCTCTACTCTTCCTCATTAGACCAATCATTGAGTATAATGCCCCATTTGTCATGTACCTCACTAAACAGCTGGAAAGGCCACAAAAGTACCCCATGAAGAGGATCCTAGGCCTTAAACACATGCCCTACATGGACAGACTCAAAAAACTCCAGCTTTTCTCTGTCTCATATCATCTGTTAAGAGGTGATCTCTGCTTGACTTACAAAGCCATGTCTGACCCAACCTTAGAAATGTTACACCTAAAGAAATCCCAATATCTCTACACCACATGCTCCAGGGACTTTAACCTCATTACCATAATCAACAGAACATGCTGGAGGGACAGGTTCATAACCCAGAAACTGCCTTTGCTCTGGAATAGACTTCCTATACATGTCAAGCAGAGCACCTCACTGGCCCTTTTCAAGAGAAATCTTGATGAGTGGATGGGAAATAGAAAGTTCGCCCTGGGGATCACTCCTGTGGCTCTACTTGATAGAGGCACCAGGAACTAATGGCAGCATGATGCCAAGGCACTTCTACGGGCTAGGCATGCAAAGTCTCAGGGCCGTTGGCCTAATACACATCTATGAACCTATGTGATTATATTGCTGAGCTATGCACTTACTTTCATAGATGGGTTAGACTGGCAGACTTTTTGGTGAGCAAACAAGCCATTAGCACTTTGCCTGAGGACATGAAAATCTGGTTGGCAGATGGGAGTGTAACTCTGAAAATGAGTTAGGGAGAAAAGGGATTCTCTACTTAGCAAGCAGAGCACCACTGCACAAGAACAAGATACTCAGTGTTGCACACGGATATAAGGGAACCAATGGTGGGCAGCGTAAACCACCTCAAGAGAGTCTATCAGTAAGAGAGGAAGCCACTGGTTCAGGTACACGGCCAAGATCAAGGTTTAGATGTTTTAAATGTAACCAGAGGGGCCATGTAGCATACAAATGTTCACTGAAGCAAGGTGGGGAACAAAACATGGAGGAGCCAGCAAGTGGCAATAACAATATGCCAGTAGTAAGTTGTGTGGAAACAAAATGGGTACCACACGATCACTGGAATTTGTATCCTATCTTAGTGGGTGGAAAACAGGCCACTGCTAAGTGAGACACAGCCTGTGACATAGCCATTGTGAAGCCTGCAGTGGAAAAAGAGGAGCAGTACTTGCCTGGGGAGTCCACTTTAGTCAGGGATTTAGGAGGGACCCCATTCCAAATACCTTTTGCCATGGTTCACCTGGACTTGGAGGGTGGAAAAAGAAGCAAGCAAGTAGGTAGTGATTGAGGATATCCCTGCAGATGTCTAACAGGGAATGATTTTGATAAAACAGTACCTTGTGTGCATGCAGTTACATGCAGTCAGGCTTGGAGACTGGCATGTCGGTCTGTTAACCTGGGGGCGACCCAGACAGACCCCACACCTGAAGACACGACTGGTGATGTGGTTATTTCAGGGAGGGAGCTACCCTGTAGCAGTGAGCCTGAAGGCGAGCCACAGCTGCTGATAGGTACTGATGTTCCCTTGGATATAATGACTGCAAGGGCAGAGGTGAGTGGTAGTACCCAGGCTGACAGTGAGGCACCATTTTCGGACGATACCAGACTTCCTGTGGAAGGGGAGCTGGGAAGGGTCACGAAGGTAGAGTTGAGGCAGGCTCAGCTCTTGGACCCTACATTACGAGGATTGAGGGAGCTAGGCAAGGAGGCATCTGATTCTCAAGGAAAAGGGGAGTCTGTATACTAGAACAAAGGGCTACTGTGCAGACAGTGGACCCCTGAGGGAGGGCTAGAGGGTGAGGTGATACAGCAGTTGGTAGTGCCTATAGCCCATTGTCTGGCACTTCTAGCCATAGCCCATGATATTCTGTTTGCAGCTCATATGGGCATAAAACATACCAAGAGATGTATTATGCAGGCCTGGGATTGCAAGGGATGTAACAGGGAACTGCAGGAACTGTGAGAATTTCCAAAATGTAGGCAAGGCAGGAGACAATGTCAAAGCTCCTTTGATGCTTTTCTCTGTGACTGAGGAGCCATTTCAGAGGATTCAAAGGCACAAACTGTACCATGGATATTGTGTGGCCTCTGAATACCCCAAGTTCCACAGGAAAGAAATGTATCCTAGTGGTAGTAGATTATGCTACCAGATACCCTGAGGCAGTGGCTCTGTCCTCCATTGAGGCAGAGAAGGTGGCAAATGCTTTATTAGATATTTTCAGCAGAGTAGGTTTCCCAAGAGAAATACTGACTGACAGAGGTGCCAATTTCATGCCAGACCTGCTGGCTTGTCTGTGGAAGCACTGTGGGATAAAGCACCTAAAGAGCACCCCCTAACACCCCCAGACTAATGGCTTTGTGGAGACATTAAAAGTACAGTTTTGTACCTACCATAAATGTAGACAATTGCCCTCTAGCATCACGGTCATAACAAATACTAGGTTGATAAAGAGAAAATACAGCTAGCTAAACACATTCCAAAAGAAGTCTGTGTCTGGCCGGTGATCTCGCGCCACTGAGCAGCGTCATCTCTGCTGGTCTCTAGGGTGAGCCTAGGAGTAATTAGAGACCTCAGTGTTTAATTGCCAGTAGATGCAATTGCCTCTTGACATGATAGATAAATACCTGTACAAATAAAAACAAATATGTGTCCTTCAAAACTAAATCTGTAGTCCTCTCAATAATAACAAGAGGACCTGAGATTCAGAGGGGAATTATAAGGAGGTAAATAGTGCAGGAAGGATCCCTTGGGAGGAACTAGAATCCTGACTGTACAAGCAATCACAGAATATAGAGTACATTTATAGTAGGTAGCAAATGTTGGCATGGAGCTAAGATCCATCTGCGAGCTGTGCAAATGGGTTATGCACCATATTGTCCTGTAGGTATGGCTGTGATGTGGAAATTAATTGGTCTGGTAGAATGTACAATTCGCCCAAACCTGTATGGATCGTTCTCTGGAAACCAAATTAAATTCCAACTTGGCATGTCCTGTTTGAGGTCTTACTCCTTCCCTATGCCAACTTCCGTTGCTGCCGGTTCTGTTGAGATGGCTGTCCTGTAGTGGCTTAGCCCCTTGTAGAATAGAGACTTATGTTTTGAAAAGTTGGTCATCCATGGTCCTCGGTTTTGTGGGACCTCCTTAGAATCCATCTGGGAGGATTCTGTTTATTAATCTTACTCATTGTAAGACCTTGACATCCCATTTGCTGGTCAGTTTTCACCATACTTGTTTTGGTTGGAAGATTATGAAGGTTAATGGTCTATTGCTGCCTTTAGTTGCAGTCTTCTTTCACCTGGCAGTAATAGCCAGGGGAAATTCAAAGGTCCATGCTGGGGATTACGTGGTAGAGAAGCTCACATTGCCTGTCTAGAGTATGTAGGTTGAACCGCGCCTCACTTATGTCCATGCATCTATTGGGAATGGTTGCCTGCTGGTTAAGGTTGTGATCTCAGGATCCCTCTGCCTGGAAGCAGTGATGGGAAAGCAGTTTTCTTTCACGGGTGTTGTCCATCTGCTGGAAAAAATGCATGTTCAAGCAGTGTCTTCTTTTCTAGGTAGAAAATTGCTATCCATGGCACACATTTTCCTTTCTGAGGTTTATATTCATGAGACTCTGAAACTGCCTGAGTATTGATGGGAAAAGACACTGGTCTGCTTGCTATTCCTAGTTAGTTCTTCAGATTGCATAAGGGGCTGGAAGGGAATAGAGACCCACAACCCTTGTAGAAGCTCTGCCAAAGTACTAGACTTGGATGTGATGTTAGTAGGATCAAGTCTTTTCCTCTTGGGTTTCAAGGGGTATTGTTTTGCTTTTTGTCAAAGTTAGAGGTAGTCACCAGAATATTGACGGGCTTCCTTCTCCTCAGCTTTAACCCTTTGTGAAGGGTCCAGGTTTAGTTTGGCCTTAGTGAAGTTATCCTTAGTTCCTGCGAGAAGTTTGAGTAATTCATGTGAGTGAAGGAGTTGTCCTGGGAAGACACATCAGATGCATTGGAGTAATGGATTTTCAACTTTAATATATCTCTTCCAATCTTCACACCAGTGGGTTATTATGCTCTCAGCAGCTTGGTGAATTATCTAGGGTTTCAAGGGGCGATTTTTCTGTTGTGTTTGTCCATTCTCTAAGCAGTGGGGGTGAAGATGCTGTGTGTGTTTTCATTTGAAGGATATTTGAGGGTGGTTCTGTAATCTGTCTCTTTTAGTGTTCCTTGTGCAGAATATTTTGCCTGTGTGACTGTGTGTTGTAAGGGGTAGAGCCAGGTGGTAGCAGTCCCCAATATCATCATCGGTGTTAATGAAGTGCCTGGTGTTTTTTTTATGTCGTGATGTCCGAGGGTCTGTATTAGAAATATGGTCAAATGGCATTCATTTTTCATGGGTCCATAGTGCCTGTAACTGGTTGTTAGCAGTTTTTCAGATGTCCTAGGTATCATGGTGCATGATCCAAATGTGATCTGCCTCCTGTTTCATGAGTTTGTGATGTGCCTTTGTTGTCTCTGGCATCAGGAAAATGCAGCCTTTGACGCATTTTGATGCCTGGGATAAGCAGTTTCCTGTTTTCATTTGGCATTAGTTATGAGCAGATTTCCCAGGTTGTTTTGTGCATGGGAGGTTTGTGCTTTCTGTCATGTGCTGTGTTTCCCATCCTAACAGTAGAGATCCCCAACTTTAACAGTTTTCTCGATGCTGGTCTCCAGGTACTGCAGGATTTTGCTGGCATGCCGAGTTGTTCTTACTGCAGAACTTTTCTTGCATGGGATTAGTTTTATTTTTCTTTTGGAAAGAAAAGCCTGTGTTGGACTTTAAATTCTTTAGGATGAACTCCTGTTTTGTCATATCTGGTCTGGCCCTTGGGACCAAGATCTTGTCTGGTGATCCCATACAACCATCTTGGGCAGACTGGCTTTTCATGTAAAGGCTTGTGTTGGTGTTTATTGTGCCAATAAAATTTGAAGTCAGCTTGCTTTTGTTTGCTTGCTTGAATGCCATTTTCGTCAAATTTGAGATACTCTTGCTTTCTTTTACTGTGCAGGATCGATATGTGATGATTGCCCAAATTGTTACCCAATGTTCCCAGGTCTGAAGCCAGTAAATGATGCTGAGAAATCTATTGACTCTGATCTGCGTGGAAATGAAGTGCTATGTTAAATTGAATCATATGGATGGGTGCCAAGAATCTCCTTGTTGCAGTGACGATTACCAGGTAGGAGCATTTTTATGAATTGGGAAAAATTGAGACGCAAAGTTTTGGCAATGTGTTTAGAGTTAATGCTTTATGTGTGCAAGATTGACGGTAAATTCTGTAGGTCTCTGATTTGTCTTTTCTTGCCTCAATTAATTAGTCTGGGTATTCTCTCTTCTGTGTTGTGGAAGAAGTCTGGTTCACAGCTCTATTTGAATTTTGGGCTGCTATCTGGTGCTGTTCTTCTACAGGTTTTTTGGGGTCTCAGTTTTCATGTTTGTTTTTAAGAGTTTCTAGGTAGAAATATCTTTCTGTTTTATGTCTTGCTTTACTCAGGAAGGTGCTTCGGTTCTATGGCTATGGTGCTTTGCTTCTATTGAGTCAGAGCCAAGTCACTAAGGTTGCTGCTTTTTGCTCCCACAGTGGTTGTCAATGTGCCTGCCCTGGTTTGGTCCTATGGTTTGTCCATCCTATTGTCTTTTGTAATGGCAGTGTGCCTTTGATCTGTCGCTGCCTTTCGTGCCCTGTGCTGCCTACTTTCCCTGGTGGGGTCTTCTGGAGCTCCGCCTATCCACTGTTGCAGTGGCAGTGTAGTAGTGGTGTGCCTCGGTGAATTGCTTTTGACCTGTACATCCTTTGGCCTTCTTCTGGATTTTGGTTACCAAACAATTCTCTTTTTGGACTTCATGGGATCTTGACTTTCTTCCCCAAGCTTACTGGCCTTAACCTTAGGCTTCACTGATACAGCAAGACCTGTAGGAGAATCTCTTACTGTTCTTACAATCATTGCCAGCTCTTCATCCTTGTATTAATGGTATAGCTTCCCAAATAAGCTTGGCCTTGTCATGAATCCACAGCCAATTCAGCAGTTTCACATTTAAAACTGTATCTACAACCATTGAATGCCTTCTTATCACTGTACCAGTATTTGATCCTAGAAAAGATCTATCAGCATGCAGTTTTTTTAATTAAAGCTCTTGGATGTAACTCTAATTAGTATCTCTAGCTGATGACTTTTTTAAGGTGTAGAGGATAGCTTTTTAATTATCAGTTTTTGGCTGTTTTTCCAGCTGGGATTCACTTGGCCTCTTCAGCTGCTAATGATATTTGCTGTGGAGTGTAGACTTTTCCCCATGTCTCTTATATAGGTGGTTGCTGGAGAATAGGGTTTTGCTGTATGGTGGAGGCTTCTCAGACCCCCTAATCTAAATCATGAGGTGGCAGGGTGGGAGTAAATGTATAGGTGGTGTCCTGAGAGAATCTAGGTAGTGCTAAGTAACTGCAGCAAATCAGGTGCAGTGCAGTGCCTACATTGTGGTATGTGCCAAGAGTCATGACACTCCAGGAGGTAGAGAGGGCCTGTCCTGCTATTGGAATTGTTCTCTCTTTTATGTTTCAGATCTTCAGGAGAATTCCTCTGGTGGAATTAAAGTGAATGGATTCTTCAGAATCTAGATCTTCATAATTGGAAAAAGAGAGGGCTGGCTGGATTCTCTGTCTTCTGTCATCTTCTGTGTTGAAAGAGGACACAGCTCACCTGTCTGCTCTAGGTCTCTCATGATCATCCATTGTATTGTTTCGACTGCTCTAATCTCTCTGGTCTTTAAGGCCTGGGAAGGTGTTGAAGTGGGCCTGGTGGGCTGGTTTGTCCTTGACTGAAGTAGCATTTGTGAAGCTGCAAGCCCTTGGCTGCCGGTACGCTAACAGGAACTTAGCAGCACCACGGCCTGGCGAGGAGATATCCAAGGGATGGTGTCTCATGATGGGTAAGAGATGGAGAATGAAGTGGATGTACTCTGTGGTAGTATCAGACCAGGTAGAGGAACCCATTCTGAGGCTGAGTTCTCCCTAAAGATGGAGCTGTTTTAGTAGTCATACCGAGACAAGAAGAGACACGACAGCAACGTGGTTTCGCCGAAGAGACACTGACAGCGACCTTAGCGTTTAACGATTTGGGTTTTTAAATGGTTGGGTTCTCGGAGGATTTTTTAAAATCTTTAGGTAAAAAATCTGAGGAACTCTGAATCGGCGCCTGCCGAGCTGTTCAGCCCTGGTGCTACCGGCTGACAGACTGCTAAGGGCGAACAGGGTGCCCAAGCAAGGCTAACATACTGGGCAGAAGCAAAGGCAAACAGTAAGGTGGAAATCTTTTGGTATTATAGACTTTAAAACAGGGATGCTTGTTTCTGAAAACGGGATGACTTCGGAAAGAGAGCTTAGCAGGTACTCTAGCTTTTTAGAAGCTTTCAAGTCTATAGTAGTAGTACCGATCTGGTCTGCGAACAGCTGGCGAACAGCTACAACTTGGGCGCCAGACTGAGAGGAAGACTGAGGAAATGGCGAGCGTCGGCTGATGCCTTTATACGAAGACCAGCACAGACGCGTGTGAAGTGTGACATCAGCCTGCAAGCCGGACAGCAGTTGGCCGACGGGAATGCCCTAGGGCGACAGGACACACAATTTTTATTATGACTGCAGATGCATCCATGAAGGACATCTGTACACTAAAGACCATGCTAAGCACATTTGCATACCACTTTAAGAGAGAGTGGGACAAATACCTGCTCCATCTGCAATTTGCATACAGGTTTTTCACCCTTTGAGTTGCTGTATGGGCATAGGGTGAGGGGGCCCTTGAATTTGATTTGTGATGAGTGGGATGGTGTGTGTGAATCCCACAAGGAGTCTGTTGTGACACGTCTTAAGACTTCAGGACAAGGCTTAGGGAAGCTCATGGGCTTGGCCCAGGAGAACCTGCAGGAGCCCAACAGCAGAAAAAGGTCTGGTAGGACAGGAATGTTTGAACTCGAGAGCATGCTGTGGGATGGCAGGTTATGGTGCTCATTCCTGTCAGACACAATAAGCTGCAGGTAGCTTGAGAATAACCCTTCAAAGTGTAAGGAAGGTCAGTGATGTTAACTACATGATGAAACTGCCAGGCAAGAGGCAGAGGCACAAACTGTACCATGCTAACATGATGAAGCCTTACCACGATAGGGAGTCTCTTGTGATAATTATTTGCAGTGGGAGGCAGGGGGAGTCTGAGGGGGATCTATGGGTACACACCGAGCCAGGCAGCAAAATCCCAAGTTGTTACGGTGGAGCCTAGAGTTGCAGGCACATGACATGACGGTGCAGCACCATAGTGAGGTAAGCAATGCCAATGTAGAAGGGATCTCAAGACATGGTATGAGTCGATGTATTCCCACAAAGGCTCATGACAGGTTATAGGTCAACATATTTCCAGACAGGCTCATGACAGGGTATGGGTCTATGTATTCCCAGACAGGGTCACTTCTCTCACGCAACATTTCTCCAGGGTGACTTGAGAAACTAGCTTGAGCCTTCAAAGTGGGGAGAGATGGGATGATGTGAGGTAGCAGCTATGCCAGAGTGAGTACGGTAGTGCATGTGTAACCTATGCTAGCATAGTTATCTGGAGTTTTGCAAATAATTTTATGTCATTTATATACCAAACTGATTTATACAGATGTTTGTGTTAAAATATATTTGTAAAGATAATTGTGTTAAAAATGTATCAGCAGCGGGTCCTGGTGGACAGAAAATAAATTAACATGTATGCCAGGCTGTAGTGTGGTAACTGCTAAAATGTATATATGTTAACAGAGGATGCTGGAAGGGAAGGTGTTGATTTCAGCCCAGCTGATTTTATCTCACAGGCCTGAATGCAGCCACAGATGGAATGTCTGGTCTGGGATCCTGCTCTTACTGTCCTTAGTGTTGAACTAATTGCTACTCTGGCATGCCAGAGAATGGCTAGTTAGTCTCTACAAAAAGGATGAAAGTATTGGAATTGTTTTACAGTCTCCAGATGCCTTAGCAAAGTTCTAGGTGTGTATTGTGACACATCTGTGCTAGTCAGGGGGTTAGTATAGGAACCACAAAATCAGGTGACCAGATGTGATATCATTCTATAGCCAGCACTGAAACTGTATTCAGATACTAGTAAGAGATGTGACAGTGACACTCAGCATTCTGCTTTGGGAACCTGACAACAGAGACCACTAAGCAACTTTATCTTGCATTGCTTTAGTAAGTAACCAGTGAATTGTAATTCTTCAGTCAGTTAGGAAACTAGTGAGATTAGCTAAAAGTATTGTTTTTCTGTATCTGTCTGTGTCTTTCCATCTGTGCTATTTTTTATATTTCCTGTTAATTGAAACTTTGGTGTTTATTGTAAATAAATATTCAGTATTTGCATGTTTTCTATTTTATTACTTATTATTAAATATATATATATACCTTTCATTGTGGCTGGTCTTTTAGAAAATAGTTTAACCTTTCACAGAATTGCATTTATTTGATGACAATGTGGGCTTCATGCCCCTGAAAGTCTTGCTGCTTGGCTTGGAAACATTACCATTTGTACAGTACTAATTTTACTAACAATAACTGGGAACCTTGGTAAGAGCCTGAAAGTAGCTGGCTGGTGGCAATGAATCTACCTTATAGTCTTTTTACAGGCAGCATAGCTGGTAAATCTGTGACAGTTTTTCCCAGGTAGGGGTAGGTGTGTGTGTGTGTGTGTGTGTGTGTGTGTGTGTGTGTGTGTAAATCAAATCTCAGAGTGTGTATGTCAGCTACTTGGAACAGGGATACACAGCACTGATTTCTGCACTGAGAAAGTTGAAGTCTCATTTGGGGCCTGTAGAAGGAAGTCCAGCCCCAACACTGGGTGTGCTCCCTAAGTGCTTTTAAGGGAAACTGTGCTTGGTGCAGACAGCTGCATCTGAAATAACTGTATCTATTTTTTTTTCCAAATGAATGTCCTTCAACAGTGTCAGTTTTGAGGACTGAGGCTTCTTGATTACTGGCCCAGAGGGGGGATGTTACAATAAATTTATGCACAACTGTACTACGTCCATCCATATCACTGCTGCAGTATTCTTCGCTAAAGGCATAGTACTGAAGCACAAGAGGAAAGTTGGGTGGAGGAAGACCCAGGAGAACCTTCCAGAAAACCATGCAGGACAGCCCTGGCAAAGCCACCTCTTGCTCTGGGAACAACATACAATTTGTAATGCTTTTGTAGAGGTATGAACAGGAGGACCAAGTAGCAGCCTCAAGGACGGCACTGGTATTCAAGCCCTTGAAAAAAAGAACCAGAAGAAGCCACAGCCCTGGTAGAATGAGGCTTTACAGAGGAAGAAAGGCTTTTCCGTGAAATGAACAACAAAAGGAAATGGCCTTAGAAATCCAAGAGGAAATGGTTTGTTTAGAAACAGCCAAACCAAGAGAGCTTGGAGGAAAGGAAACAAAAAGTTACTCAGACTTGGAAATGGCCTTAGTCTTACCCAAATAATACCTGAACTGTCTATGTAAATCCAAGGTTTGAAGAATCTTCTCACTGGCAGACTGCAAAGAAGGGATACATGTACGAAATGAACAGATTGATTAATTAAGAGACAACTCATTAACCACCTTGGGGATAAAAGAAAGATTAGTATGAAGATAGACACCCTATCCCTATGAAAAAATAACAAAAAGGAAGAAACAGCCATAATGGCTTGAGGTTCAGACACCCATCTAGCTGATGTATGAGCCAAAAGGAGAACAGTCTTCCAAGAACGATGTTGCAAGGAAGCCAAAACTGCAGGCTGAAGAGGAGCCCGAGTCAACTTCTCAAGAACAAAACTAAGATCCCAGGAAGGAGCAATAGGCTTTTTAGGAGGTCTAAAATGAAGGTCACCTTTAAGAAATTGCTTGACCTCAAACTTAGAGGACAAAAATTAGTCAAAGGTAGAGAAGCAGAAATAGCTGAAAGGTGAGCTTTAACTGAAGAGTAAGCCAGCCCAGCACGGAGCAATTCACACAAATAAGAAAGGACCAGAAGAACGTCCATAGAAAATGGATTCTGGTTACAAGCAAAACACCATACATAAAATCTCTTCCATTTGGACAAATAAGATTTCCTGGCAGTGGGTTTCCTGCAGAATGCAGAGCATGTCCTCAGAAAAGAGGCACTTAAAGGGATGAAAACCCTATCACCCACAGTACTATTTGAAGACTGGACAAGTGAGGATGGATAAGAGACCCCTTATCTTGTGTAAGCCCTCTCTGTGAAGTAACTTGTGGTGACTGCCCTTGGCTAGGTGCGGTGACTGCCCTTGGCTAGGTGCAGAACAAGAAGGAACCAACGCTGTCTGGGCCAAAAAGGGGGTCACCAACAAGAAGTTGGGAGAGTCTTGTTATATCGGACCATCGGTATGAGAGGAAGGAGAGGGAAGGCATAAAGAAACACCCCCTTCTAAGAGAAAATAAGGGCATCCACCTTCCATGCTAGAGGACTTGGGACACTGGTGCAAAAAAGAGGAAGTTGTCTGTTCAGAGGGGAGGCAAAAAGCTCTACCTGAGGAGTACCCCCACTGGTGGACTATGTTCAGAAACACATTTCTGTGAAGCATCTTCTTGTGAGTTTGTTTGATGGACCTGCTGAGACAGTCTGTCACAAATTATGTTCTGAAGGAATATAAACAGCCTGAAGAGTCACCTGATACTGGACAGCCACATCACAAACCTGAAAAGATAGCTAGTCTGCAGGTTTTTAATTTCTCCAAGTCTTTTGGGTTTCTAATACCATGACGGGAATGGACCCCATTCCTAAGTCAAAGTACGATTAAAGTTCATGACATTGGTATTGTTTCACCCTTTGATGTCAGCATAGGAGGTAAGACCATGTCCCTCCTTGTTTGTTGATGTACCACATCACTGTTGTATTGTCTGCAAACATTCTGAGAGGCCCTGGAAGAAAAAGAGAATGGAAGGCCTGAAGAGTAAGGCGTGCTCCCATCTCCTTGATAGTGTTATGGTCTGCTCTCTGACAAACTGACCAAAATCCCCAAACCTTCAGAGGGCCAAAATAAGCCCCCCCACACACCCCACATCCGAGGCATCTGAAAACTGAAAGGTGACTGGGGACTGAAAAGGAAGCCCTGGGTTGAGGGACAACTGAGGAATCCACCACAGAAGCTTTAATTTGAGGCATGGAAGAAGAAGAACTAGAAAGTCCAAAGGATGAGAATGTTAAAGCCAGACTGACTTTAGGAACCAATGAAACTTTCTCATATGGAGTCTGGCTAGAGGAAACATAGAAACAGTGGATGTCACGTAACTAAGGGCCCTTAGATACTCCCAAGCCAAAACAAAGACCAGAGGGAGAAGGGGTTGAAAATAAGCAATTAGAGTCAAAGCCTAGGGAGGAAGCAGGGATTCCAGCATATGGATGGTCTGGAGCCTTCAACTGAGAAAAACATAATCTTGAGGAGGAGTCAGGAAGGATTTTTTGAAATTTACTGTAAACCATAGGCTTTGCAAGAGGCAAATAGCACAGTGAAGGTGATGAAGTAGAGTTCCCAGAGAGGAAGCCTGAATGAGAAGATTATCCAGGCAGGGTAAGATTTGAATCCCCCTCATCCTGCAGAAGGCAATCACAGGAGCGAGGCACTTGGTGATGACCCTTGGGGGAGTAGAGAGGCCAAAGGACAAATCAGAGAACTAAAAATCTAAGAGAGAAACAGAAAAACACAAAAACTTCCTAAAACGGGGATGAATAGAGATGTGAAGTTAGGCATCCTTGAGATCCAGAGAAACTAAAAAAGTCTGAGAAAGGATAAGAGGAAACAGGGTTTGATGAGACAGCATTCAAATGGAAAAAAACCTTCAGAAAGGTGTTGAGCTGGGAAAGACCCAGGATGGGTCTCCAGGTACCTTCTTTCCCGGGTATGAGAAACATCCTGGAATAAAATCCCTTCCCCCTTTGAGGAGCAGAAACTGCTTGGATAGTGCCTTGAGACAAGAGACTCTGAAGCACATCTGGAAAAAAGTGCAGCTGTTCCTGGGAAGTTGAGGAATGCCCAGCAAAGGAGGAAGGGATTTCCATACCATGAAATAACCCAAACGAATGATGGACAAAACCCAAGAATCCTGAATTATCCTTAACCAATTGGGAAGAGAGAGGGAGAGAAACTGTACTAATAGTCTTCCTCAAAACCATAATTTAATGGAAAGGGAATCTGGGAGGAATAGGCCAAAGAGTCCAAGTCCTCATTAGAAGAATCCTAGGCCTCTTAAGAGGAGTTGAGGACCAAAGAGGGATAGGGACAGGAGCTCCTTGAGGGGGGCTTCAAAGCCATGAGGACATTAAACAACCCCTGTGTAAAATACTGCAATTCATAATGAGGATCCTTGGCAGCAGGGGAAATATGCTTTGTCTTCTGTTTTTTCTTTAAAGGAACATCAACCCTAAACATCTTAGCAGGTTTGGTCCCCTGCCAACACTCAAAGTAGTGCGAATCTCCTCCCTAACACGAATCTATGGAACACCCTTTGGTCCCTTGGATATTATCAGCCGCAGTTCATCCAGATCATCCAAGATGGATGTCTGCAGAGCTCCAAGGCTGTGGGAGAAGCCAGATCCATGCTAGCCTCTGAAGTGGTCACAGCAGAGGAATCCAACAGAATAATCAGGCTATCCTCTGGGCTTTCACCAGCCTCAAGAGACATCCAGGGGAGGCGGTACAGCAGTTGAATCTGACCTAACTTTTTTGGTCATATTCTACCACACTGCTGACCCTTGGACCTGGACGATTTGCCATTATACCCTGCACCAGCAATTTAACATGCTGGTTCTCCAGATAAATGGATAAGGAGGAGAGACAACTATGAAGAGTTTTAGGGACAAATGCCTTAGAAATAGAGCACAGCATACGGTTGTGAAAAGCACCTAAGCAAACCAAACACTGCTCACGATGATCCTTAAGTGGAATCTGTCTCCCACCCTGGCATTTCCCCTTTTAGGATGGCATGTAATCTTACAACAAGAATTAAAAAGAAAGTTAAGAAAACCCCTGATGGTGCACTTATCTGAACATGGTTTGGTAACCAGCAGAGAAGGAGCATTCAGATCGAAGATGGTGTTCGGACAGTAGGCAAAGAAGTTCTGAGTTATATATGTCCATATGTCACCTTTATACCCTACGCCATGAGTGGGGTGCATATGTGTGACATACAACATTCTTATAACAACCTAAGGCTTTGGTATACCGGCCGGACGTTGAGCTACCTTTGGCAGAGTATCCCTTTACTGCAGAGTACTGCAACAGTGATATGGAAGGACATCAACTATTATACCACCTTTCTTCTAATGACCTACTCTTTCCAGTATACCACAGCTTTCATTCAGGCCACAGTACAGAAGCTTTCAATACATACTGGCATTCCTCAAGGGTCCATATATGGCTGTGTCCTTTATAACGTATTTGTTGAAGACATGCCCACTATTCTTCCCCAGTCAAATCTAGTACTATATGCAGATAACTGTACACTCACCTGTGTTACAACCTCCCTCCACTAACTTCAACAGAGCCTTCAGGTGCACTACTACTTAGAACACTAGCTCATTAATTCTCTTCTCCATCTAAATGCCAGTAAAACAAAACTAATTATATTCAACCCTGGTGTCATTTCCATCAAATCTATAAATAACACAGAAATCCAAAGTACTTGGTGTAATCAACTACCACAAATTGCACTGTGACAAATATACTGATTATGTAATCGCAAAAACTCAGAAAAAATTAGGTATGCTTTACAAATCTAGACATTATCTAACACAACCCTAATATACTTAACAGAGCTAAAACCTTGCTTATCTCAACCCTGACACACCTATCATCAATCCTAGTCAACATTCCCAATCACAAGACAAACTAGAACAAGCTTACATCAAAACTGGCAAATATGCTGCCAACCTCCTGATCACAACTCACCATTATACAGCCTTACAAAAATATCCCAGGTTAAAATTATATAACCTTCTTGCTTGTACACATCTAAACACTACCCACAACATACTCTTC
Organism: Protopterus annectens; assembly: GCF_019279795.1. NCBI lineage: Eukaryota > Metazoa > Chordata > Ceratodontiformes > Protopteridae > Protopterus > Protopterus annectens. The sequence continues at coordinate 332,506,456 of NC_056745.1, read as the reverse complement.
AATCTAACCAAGTGCTCAGCTATATGTATCACGCATCATACAGAAATACCTACCAGCCAGAAACCTGATATCACAAATGGAAAATCTTCCACTAGCATCCAAATCTAACAGTCATTATGGTGACTCATTCTACCCTGTATGAGTATCTAAAATTTGGAACACTACACCACTAGACCCTTGAAATTAAACTAATTATAAACAATTCCAGAACAAGCTTAAAACTTATCTAAATTCACAGTGGTTCTACTCCGGTACTAAATCATCCCCCTCTTCTTTACACCCCTGAATTCAAAATAATTTCCTAATACATCTAACTAACCTATACTCTTAATCAATTGATGGACTTCTCTTCTTTCTCAGATCCTCACTACCTAAGCCACCTCCATCATTACTCCTTTTCCACATTATTGCATTCTTCCTCTCTCTAGATTTCTTTTATCTTACATCACTTTACATCTATCATAATATAACCCCCTATCATGCCTCCCTTACTCTCTCACTACACATCACATACTACCTATATATTCACAATCAATGGCAATTTTCTTCCTACTAGTAATTTCCAGTTGCATTGCATGTGTATAAATATTGCACATTTCTTTAATCTTCTATTTGCAATTTGTAATCCTTTGTTCCACACGATGAAGCTTTTCTCTCACTGGGCCTCCATTTAAAATGAGCCTTTTGTCCAGTCAGACCAACCCAGTAAAACTAATATTAATAAATAAATTAAATTAAAATAAATTAAAAATAAATAAATAAATAAATAGTACTGACAGATTTAGTCTTTATCAGAGGGTGTTGTCTTCTGGAACCGGGAACAATCTACAGAAAAATATTTCCCCTTTTTTAGTGATGGGAAACAAGAAGTTATGTACTCACCATAACGTTCGATGTATGTAGTCCATCTCGCCTTACATTCTTACCCGTGGGTTCGGAGCCGAATGTCGGCTCTGACTCGGCCATACTTTTTAGCTCAAAGTCTTTCTATTGGCTGGGCTAAGATGGTATCCCATGCTGCACTGCTCTCTATCCCCAGATCTAGTTTGCTGCTAGCACCAGCACTCATTCTCTATGCATAACACCTAAAAAAAGGAAAACTAAACCAAGAATGAAGGGAACTCTGAAACCAGGCCTAACCTCCAGATCCTCCAGGATGGGGGAAGGAGGGGGGTAAGAAAGAATGTGAGGTGAGATGGACTACATATATCGAACGTTATGGTGAGTACATAACTTCTTGATGTTATGTAGTCCAATCTCGCCTACATTCTTCCCTGTGGGACAGCGTCCCCAACACCTAAATCCTGGGAGGCTCAGTGGAAAATACTCCTGAGCACTGTGGAACCAAAGGAAGCCCTGCCCCTAGATACCACATCTAACTTGTAATGAGCAACAAAGATGTGAGGTGATGCCCAAGTAGCTGCAGCACAAATATCATCCATAGACAATCTGGCCTGAAAAGCTGTAGATGTAGATACAGACCGGGTAGAGTGAGCCTTCACCCGGAACGGTAAATCAATTCCCCCTGAAGTATAAATGAAAGAAATACAGCTGGAAATCCACCTGGACAACGTGACTTTGGAAACAGGAGCCCCAATTCTGTTTTCCGAAAATGAAACAAACAACTGATCAGATTTTCTAAGGTCTTTCGTTCTGTGCAAATAATAACGTAATTGTCTGTGCACATTCAATTGATGAAATTTGAATTCTGCCTTGTTTGAGAACTGGGGAAAAAATACTGGCAATTCAATAGATTGTTTAAGGTTACTAACTTGACGTTACTTTTGGAAGAAAGGAGGGATTCGGTCTGAGAGAAACGCTGTCCTTATGAAAAATCAAATAAGGGTGTTTGATTGATAAAGCTTGAAGCTCCGAAACGCATCTGACTGACGTGATGGCTACCAAAAAGACAGTCTTCCAAGTTAAGAATTTTAAATCACAAGTGGCTGCAGGCTCAAAGGGGGGTGAAGTAAGATCCTGTAGAACAAAGTTTAAGTCCCAAGGCACAACAGGTTCTGAGACCGGAGGACGAAGCAACAAAGTGCCCTTCAGGAAAGCCTTACAGAGTCTATGTGCCATTAGGCTAGGTTCGTCTGCAACATGAAAGGTAGAAATCACCGCCAACTGGACTTTAATGGTTGCGGCCGCTGGACCCTGGTTAAAAAGCATAAACAAAAACTCCAAAACAGACGAAACTGGAGCTATGCAAGGGTCAATCATTTTGGCATGTGCCCAGATTGAAACCCTCTTCCATTTGCTGTAATAAATCTTCCTGGTCGAAGGCTTATGAGAGGAAGATAGAATATGAGCCACCTTCGGTGAAAATTGGTGAAGCCTAACTAATGACGGAAGTGGAGTAGCCAGGCTGTCAACAGGAGGGTCCGAAGAGAGGGAGGGAGCTGCCCTGACATGTGCGTCAGTAAGTCTGGTTGTGGGTCCAGAATCCAAGGACTGTCCATGAGATATAGGGATGGAGAAAGGGGAACCAAATTTGACGAGGCCAGTGTGGGGCAATCAGAATCATTTTGCTTCCCAAGGACTGCGCTTTCTGAATAACCTTTGACAGCAAGGCAACTGGAGGGAAGGCATATAGTAGACCGGAAGGCCAATTGTGGACTACAGCGTCCCTGGGTGACTCCCCCTGAGGGGGGATAAGGGTGAAGTAGCTGCTGCATTTGGCATTGAGGGGGCTGGCAAAAAGGTTGCAGCAAGGCTGACCCCAACTGCGGCAGATCTGCTCCGCATCTTGACAGTTCAGGGACCACTCATGAGGCATCAGAATAGCTCTGCTTAGCCTGTCTGCAATCACACTGGACTTCCCTGAATGTGCATTGCTACCAGAAAACGTTGGGAAGACACTGCCCACTGCCACCCTCGCATGACCTCTCTGCAAAGGGGATATGACTTGGTTCCTCCCTGTTTGTTCAGACACCACACCTCCGACATATTGTCTGAGTGGATTGCAATAGTCCCGACAGGAAGAAAACTCTGAAGTGCTTGCAACGCTAGTAGCACTGCTCTCATCTCCAGGACACTGATACGCAGATGCATCTTGTGCTCTTGCCACATGCCTTGGACTGTCCTGCCTAGATAATGCCCCCCCACCCCATCTGGGAGGCATCCGTAGTCACCGTGGCAACTGGGAGCGAAGGAACGAAGGGCTTTCCCGCATTGAGGTTGTCGGTGTGAAGCCACCAACTGAGATCCTGTTTGCACCTGTCTGTGAGTAGAATAGGGTGAGAAAGTGGAAGACGTTGAAGAGACCACTGCGCGAAGAGTAGCCACTGAAGGAGCCTCATATGTAACCTTGCCCGAGGGACTAACATAATCGTAGCAGCCATTGTCCCCAACAATTGAAGGACCCATCTTGCCTTCACTCTCCTCAGAGGGAGCAAGGCATAAGCCTGTTGCTGCAGGACTCTGATTCTTTCCTGTGGTAGAAACACCCGCATAAGGACGGTGTCTAATTCGGCGCCTATAAAGGTGACACGCTGCGAGGGCAACAAGGCAGATTTTTCCCAGTTCAAGGTGATGCCCAACTGTTGACATATGTTGATAGTAGCGTCTCTGGTCTGAACTAGTAGATGCCTGGTGGTGGTAGTAAGGAGCCAGTCGTCCAGGTAGGGAAACACTTGGAATCCCTGATGTCTCAAGTGAGCAGTCACCACTGCCATGCATTTGGTAAACACCCTGGGGGCTGTGGTGAGACCAAAGGGCAGGGATCAAAACTGAAAGTGACTGTCTCTCAGCCAGAAGCGCAGGTGACTTCTGGATGCCCTGTCCATCTTTATGCGGTAGTAAGCATCCTTGAGGTCGATGGAGCACATCCACACTTCTTTTCCCAACAATGGGAGAATAGACTGCAACGTGACCATTCGGAACTTGGACTTTTGCACATGGGTGTTCAATCAGCTGAGATCCAAAATGGGTCTCGGGTCCCCTGTCCTTTTCGGCACCAAAAAGAATCTGGAGTAAGTCCCTAATCCGATCTGGTCTGAGGGGACATGTTGGATGGCTCCTTTTTCTAGCAGCTTTGAAACTTCTGAAGTTGCGTAATCCCTTTGACTGGGTGGAACATCCAGGATTTTCTTGATTGGAGGGGGATTTGACGAGAAGGGAATGACATATCCTCCGGAAATTATTCGTAGAACCCATTGTTCCTGGGTGATATCTTGCCAGGCCTCTGGGTATAATGAGATTCGACCCCCGACTGGCTCCGGAAACGCACAGTCGGGCCTCGCATCAGGAGCGGCAGAAGGGAGAACCATGAAAGGAATCGTGGTCTCTCGAGTTGCGAGGGCCTCCTCTGCCCCTAGGGTGGCATCTTCCTGAATAACCACCCCTCCCCTGCCTCTGGAGGGGGGCTCAGCTTGTGCACCGGGAAAAAACCTATGTGATTTCTTGAACCACATTTTTCCATCCCTCTGGGCCTTGGGATAATGCCTAGAGGGAAGGGAAAAACAGATTCCTACGGCAGATAGAGTTTTTCTCTCTTGCTCGCACCTAGTGAGAATGTATTTCACCTTGGTTCCAAACAAAGAGAAACCATCAAATGGGGCGTCGGTGAATGAAGACTTGAAGGCCTCCGAGAAATGACAAAGGCGCATTCAGGCCTGCCTCCTAAGAGCAACTCCTGAACTTGCTGCCCTACTCGCTCCCTCGGCTGAGTAGGAGATCAGCCTCATGGAGGAGTTTGCAATAGAATTGAGGGTAGACATCCGAGCGTTGACCTTCTGGGCCACCGCCTCAGAAACGTAACCCATGAGAGTATCTCCAAGCTCCTTTAGGATATCTCTCTGGAGCCGTGTAAAGTGTGATAAGTAATTCAGTGACTGCAAGGTAAAGGTTGCTGAAGAAAACGTACGCTTCCCGTACCGGTCCATAACCCTAGACTCCTTGTTAGGGGCATGGACGGTGGAAGAAGTCTCAGCTAATTCCTTCTGGTTGGCAGCTGGCACCACCATGGCATCCACAGGAACTCTCTTGGATAGAAATTCCTTATCAAGAGGGGCAGACAAAAATTTATTGGGTCTCCTGGGGACTGGTTTCACAGAGTCAGGCATTTCCCACACCCTTCGACATACCAAATGCAGAAGCTCGTCGAAGGGTGGAGATACCCAGGAGGTGGAGGGCTGAGCACCAAAGGCCTTCAGAAAGACCAACTCCTCTTTGGAGGGGGCTTTGGATGGCCAGTCACCTCTTTGCTTCAAAATCTCTAGGATGTCAGAGGAAGAAACATCCTCAGAGGATGACTTAAAGGACCCCTCCGATTCCTCAAGGTCAGTGTCTGACGTGAGAGACTCATCCTGGGAATCTATGTGCTTCCTCTTGCACATTTTCTTTCTGGTGGCTCCTCAGGCAAAAACTCTGAGGAGCCCTCAGAAATATGGGGACCACTTGTTGGGGTACCCTGAGGCCTTGGGGCTCCGCTGTCCAGAGATAGATGGCGATCAGAGACCTGCACTGGTGTTGTAGGGGACAGAGTGACAGACCTGTATGATGCCGCTGATGACCTGGCCAGCACACTCCGCATGGCCTTAAAGTCTGGTTCTCCCGGATCTGAAGAACGACCAGCCTCCGAAGCAGAGACAGGAATCAGGCTTCCCCCTGCCGAAGCACCGAGAAGGAGACTAGGAGCCGAGAGGTGTCCCGAAGCCTCTCCCTCGGGTCCGACCAATGAATCCTGAGTCCTGAACCCCGTGGATGGCGCCGACGTCGGAACCGATAAGCCAGGAGGGGCTGTCGGAACCGACCTAGGGACATCACACAGAGCCGAGCACTCTGGCTCCGAAAGCTGAGATGTGCTCGGAGGAGGAAGTATCGCTATAGGTTGAGGGATCGGCTCCGGAGCCGACTGGGTCAGAGCCGAGAACAATTTAGCCAGTACTGGTGACTGAAGAAGTCTCTGCACCACTCTATCGACGTCCACATCCGATAAGGTCCTGGAAGATTTGGAGGATAGGGAAGGAGATCGAGACCTCCTCTCTGAAGGGGACCTGCGAGGAAGAGATAACAGCCTAATGCTAGGCGACCGGCTCCGAACAGGCTCCAAGAAAATTGGAGCCAAAGCAGGTTCCATAACCACTGACACTTCCTGCAGCCCCGAGGACAATGGAGCCGAGGATGTCGATGAAGATTTTGCTATTTTCTCCGGCGACTCTGAGGATACTGATGGAGCCGGGGATTGCTTTTTTTGCCTTGGAAGATTTTGCCTTAGAGCTGGAAGCACTCTCCAGACCCTCCTCGAAGGAGGGTTTCGGAAGTCCCTTCAAAATCAATTTGTTCTTTCTTTCCTGAAGAACACGTGGGCTAAAGGCATGACAAACACTACATGATTCCTGGAGATGAATCGCTCCCAGACTGTACACACAAACAGAGTGTCCATTAATGATGGACATCTTATAACTGCACTTGGAGCACTTCTTGAAGCCTGAGGGCTTATGCTCCTTAGTATCTTTGGACATATTTACCACAAACAGCAAGTAACTAACTCAAAAAAGACCAATGGTCAAACAGCCACAAGCGCGGGAACAAGCCAAACAACAACAGAACACCACAAAAACCTCCAACTCAAACGATCTTTATACACAAATACAAGGGGGAGGACTAATTCCTCTAATTCAAATTGTTTTAGTCCAAGGGAGGATTTAGCACAAAAGGAATGCAAGGGGACAGGGAACGCAAGGGGACAGACTAGGTCCTCTAACTGAAACTGGCCTAGCCCGTTGGAAACAGCTAGTGGGATACCACAGAATATGCTATAAAAGAAAACACAACTTTTCCACAATACAGTCAAGAACACACACAATAGCTATTAAAATAGATTTTTTTGCAAAAAACTCCTCTGATATAAGAAAAAAAGGGTACTTAGCCACAGCCAAGAGCAAAACCACGTCCAAGCTACATGAGCAGCAAACGAGATTTGGGGATAGAGAGCAGTGCAGCATGGGATACAATCTTAGCCCAGCCAATAGAAAGACTTCGAGCTAAAAAGTATGGCCGAGTCGGAGCCGACATTCGGCTCCGAACCCATGGGTAAGAATGTAGGTGAGATTGGACTACATAACATCCATAGTATTGCATTTTTCAGTACTAAATGTTTCATTAGTAATGAAGCTTGAGTCACCAGAAAAAAAGGGTTTGCAAAATAGATATTAACTGTGGTATTTGGTGGGTAAAACCTACATAACCCTGGGCAAATTGTGAAGAAGCCAGTTACTGGAGATTACCGATTTCCAAAGTTGTAGCGAAGTCTGCAAACTACCTCCCAAGAGCATATGGAGGAGTATACTGAAAATCCCTAAGCAGCCGTCACTGGGAGAAAGTCTTAATATCTGCCTTCCTCTCCTGAACCTGTAGCTGAAGGTAACATTCTTTTTGCACAGTTTTTGATTATGGGGTTCATCGACATCTGCTTTTGATAAAAGGGTCTTTTGCCGATGGGGAATTTATTGAAAAATGTTGGGTGAGGGAAGAATCAAGTTTTACTGAGGGCATTGTCTTGTCTTTATTTTTAAGGTCCGTTACCTCATCATAAGTAGTATGATCAAACAGTTAAGTCCAAGGTAACAGACACAGCTAAACAGTGCGTTTTTACATAATCTGGGCAGCTGTTGTATCTTTTTTAAACAAGACCAGCTATGGCAGTCTTGGGCAACACATCATCATTAGAAAATGATCAAGGCTCTTGTCTCATCAGCATTAGCTTTTAATGTATCGAGTTTGTCTTTGATGTTTGACTTTGGCAACATTTGTATGCATTACTGTAACTGGTTCAGTTTGAAATTTTAGTATGTAATCATATCAGCAATGTAATAAAAAATATCAATACCAATGTTACTGGATGCACAGAGATTTTTTCCATATCAGTCCAATAACCTTGATTCTTTGTCAAAAGGAAGTGTGGCTAATGATACTGTTTTTTTTTGTGATTGAGGTGATGAGGAAATATACAGACAGTGAAAACATCTGTTTTGTGACTGGCATAAAAATCTGACTAACAGACTGAACTCTGCAAAACCTGTTGGCCCTTTCTGAGATTGGAGACTGAATATCAAAACGCTGACAATTAACTTTCATAGTATTACGTATAAAATGTTTGAAATAGGGGATAGCCAGATCTGACTTTGGTAAATGTAGCATCTATTTGTACATCTCCTGTTAGAGAAAGAGGGGCCTCCTGCTGGTAACCCATGCTGTATAAAGTTTTGGAAAAACTTACATCATCTGGATGAATGTCAAGAAGATTGGGAGGTTGTGATATGAGCCAGGAAAAGGAAGACACTCAGTATGTCTCATGTAAAATTTTCTTCTTATGAAGACATCCAGGATGAACTTTTGTCTTCTTCTTATTTTCCTACTACAACCTTTGTTGAGACCACCAAAGGTTCTCATGTTTCTGTGTTTTCTTAGGACTGGCATTGTCTGCGGCTGGATCGACACAGCTTCTTTAATAACTTTAAAATACTCCTTATTAAAAACCTTTTATCCTATAAGTGGAGATATGGTAAAAGTGCTACTAGATGACTCAGAAGGTGAAATTACATCCAAAGGAACTGTAGCGTTAAGCTTCTTAATGATAATATGCTTAACGCTTGGAAAAGTTCTGCACTTGTAAAGTTCTTTTTACTCTTACAGAATACATAAAAGGTACCTACAGGTCTAATTTTCTGACTTTTGCAGGATGAAACACATGACTTAAAAGTACCTCTCCTGGTACCCTATAGACCAGGTTTGGTATCCTGTTCAGGATGCTGTTAAAGTGGAAGTACCCTTCCCTGCTGGACACTTTGAGAACTTCCATTGTTTTAGAACTATCTGCAACTGCCTCTACTTCAGAATGTTTGTCAGACTTCCAGATGTCTCCCTTCCTTTCTCCTTCCCAACTCTCTCATTCTATAGTGTGAATTTCTGAAGATTTTTTCTTAACTTGCTGTTTTAGTGCTTTAGTCACTTTTAGTTAAATAAGAAGATGGGTATTTCAAGTGTCTTAAGCTACTGATTCAGTAAACTTCTGACACATACCTCAATATTTTAGTTTATGTTCAGGTCCTAAACAAACAAGCACAGAATTTGGCAATCTTTAGTTGACATTTGTCTCCATCATGCGCACACTTGTTAATTTTGGAGGGAGAAGGCTCACCTTTTCTTCAGCAGAAGACAAGATGATTTTTTTCCTCACCTTTTTTAGCTTCTTCTGTTGGAAAAAAAAAAAAAAAAAAAAACATGCAATTAGGTACGAGCATACCATGAAACAGGTAATCCCATCATGGTCCTGAGTGCCTGGTGGTTCACAGAAAACAAGAACTGAACAGACTGCATGTCAATGCTGGTGTTATAGGATAGTCTTGCGCTACCGACATCAGTATCTTCACAGGTGAGAGAACACTGTTAGGCTTCACAAGGAAAAACTGGTTTGGAAAACCATACAGAACAAAGCAAATCAGATATGTAAACCAAAATGTAATGATTTACTGTTACAATGATCATTTCAGAAGAAAATGCCTCCACCTGCATAATGTGCAACTCTGAGTGACTCACTTAATCATAATAGTGTTCCACAGCCTAGTCTGAAAAAAGGCAGCGGTGCAAAGTGCATCTTACCCAGTTAATGAAAGTAAAGATTCTAGGTATGTCTGAAGCACACAACCATTTGGATGTTACTGAGACTAACATCTCACTCTTCCAGTATTAGATTGACCCAGACAAAGCACAATTATGTAAGATATTAGCCATAACGGTAGATGTTCATATTTCTCACTGCTGCAGTAGCATTGACGCTATATGGGTTGTTTCCCCTGCCCAAGAAACAACTGGCTAGATTCATAAGGCTCTGGCTACCACCACACACCTTTATTCTGAATGTTGATTGGCAAGCTCCAAGGAGGGAAATCAGCAGTCAAGAGTGAAGATTCTTTCAGGACTTTTTTGCCCATACAGAGAGCGAAGAACCTAACAGCCCTGAACCACAAAACGTACATACACACAACCCTACTTTATATCCCAACTACTACTATATACAAGAGTAGGGGGATGGAGTGTGGGTGCATTTGCTGCAGCACTGAGGAATTCAAATATCTACTACAGGTAAATGCAGCTTTCACCACTACATTTGTTCATCATTTCCACTACCGCAGTAGCCTTTAGGTTATATGGGTCAATTACCAAAGCCCATCCAACCTGGGAGGAGGAAGGATATGGATCTAAGAGCCCCAGGGAATGGTCCTAGCAAAGCTCACCCAGGACCTTGAAAAGGAATCTAGTTTGTAGTGCCTTGGAAAGGCATGTACAAAGGATCATGTAGCCACCTGTAGAATGCTTCTAGTGTTCACCTCTGTCCAGTATGCCATCAAAAAAGATAAGGTTTTAGTGGAATGTGCCTTGATACTGCCTAGAATGGATTTACCATGGTGGGAATAGCACAGCAGTAGCTAGGGACAACCACTTGGAAATTGTCTGTTTAGACACACGATGTCTCACCATGAGAACTTACAACTCAGATACTCTTCATGCAGAAGTAAGAGCAATGATGAGTATAGTTTTCCAAGCCAAGAACCTTAAATCAGCTTGACAAACAGTTCCAAAAGGTGACAGAGTCAACTGCTCCAGCACAAAGTTGAAATCCCAAGAGCAAAAACCTATTTATAAGGTCAGCTCAGGTGTAAAACTCCTTTCAAAAACTCTTTTAACATACGGAGAAGAAAGAGTAGGATCCATGGACAGACATGCTGCAAGATGAACCTTTATAAAAGAATAAGAGAGGCCAGGGAAAGTAAATGACACAAATTTGAGCACCAGTGGTACAAAATCCCTGACAGGCCCCCAGTCATTGGTTAGGCACCAACTACAAAACTGCATCAGCTTACAAAGACACTGGCTTTCTTGCCTCCTTTAGCACCTGCTGTACCTCCTCAATTAATAAGTGCCTAAAAGGTACTAGATCTAAATCATCCAGTCAGTTGAAGGTGATTGAAACTGGGTTGTATCTCTCCAAGTCTAGTCTGAGATGATCCATTCTGTGAGGAAGCTTGTGGTAACTGCCCTTGGCCAGTTCCATAAGAAGACAGAATCAGTGTTGCTTGGGCTAAAAGGGGGGTAACTACAATTACTTTTTTATGGAATTCCTCCAAATCTTTAGAATTACCCTTGATAGAACATTCCATCCATTTTTCAGGCTTGTTTACAAGGCTGGTTTGCAAGAAGCTTTGGAGCAAAACTGATTGAGTTATCTGGAAGCAAACAGATCTATTCGAGAGGTCTGCTCCTGGAAGACCCTCTCATTCAACTGCCATTTGTGAGGGTCTATTTTGGTCCTTTTCAGCTTCTCTGCCACTATGCTTTGCTTTGACAGAATATAAGATGCTTGGAGGGTTAAAGCATGCTGAAGAGGTACCTCTCAAGCCATCACAGCCATTTTGCATAGGGGTACAACGCTGTATCTCCCTCCTGCAAGACTGTGGTGTTGTCTATAATCGCTTGAAGAGGTCCTGAGCACTACAGGTGATGGGAAAGATTTCCAGGGATGCATTACAGCCATCTCCTTCATACAGATGCACTTTGGTCTGTCTGAACGATTCTACCCTTAACCCATGGAAACTGCTGCCCAAGCAAAAATCTGAAGCATCTGTGGTGAGAGATTGGTTTGAGGTTTAAGGAGAAAAAGGGAAACCTGGCTTTGGCTGAATTTGTTGTCTCCACCAATGCAGTTTTTTTTTTTTAAAAAGCCTACAACTGGAATTTGATGATCCAGAGGTTGTAAATGATGGAGCCATTTTTAAGAAACCACTGCATCTTTCTTATCTGCACATGAATAGAGGAATCATGAGAATCATAGATGCCATGAACCCCAGGATCCTGGGAAATTGTCTTGCAGATGCCCAAGAATGATTGGGAGATGCGCATGAAACATTCCAGGTAAAAATCTACCTTCTCTTGTGTTAGAAAGACCCTTTGAAGAGAGGTATCTAGAAGGCAACTAACAAACATAACCTGTGAGATGGAGCCAAAGAAGATACTGCAAAATTTATCTAGAAGCCCAGATTTGTCAGAAGAAATAAAACCCATGTTAGTGCCTCTTGACATTTGGATAAAGACTCTATGAAGATAAGCAAGTTCATCTATATAAGAAAAAATGAGAATGCCATTTAGTATGCAATAAGCTATTACTGGAAATAGGCATTTCGTAAACACCTTTGAAGCTGCAGATAATCCAATGGGTAATGCAGAGAACTGATAATGTAACCCAAAAAGAGAACCTTCAAAATGTCATAAAGCATATGGCTATGGAAATGTGCTAATAAGCATACTTCACGTCTAGTATTACCATGAAACTCGTGGGAGGAGTGAGGGATAACAGGTTGTTCTGAAAGGTCAACATTTTGAATTTTGGCACTTCTTCACACAGGTTTAGAAATTCAGGCTCTAGTATTGGTCTCCAAGAGCTCTCTTTTTGGTACCAGAAACATTCTGGAATAAAAGTCTTTATCCCTTTGACATACAGGCACTGGCTCTAGGATTCCTTGGGTGTGTAAATATTGAAGAACTTAAGGAAAATATCCTGTCTGACTTGGAAGATGGGGAGGGGAAGAAGCCATCCGAAAGGAAATTTTTGGGTCTAGTGCCATCTGTAACCCTCCTGCACCACTTTTAACATTAAAGAGTCTGAGACAATCTTTTGTCAAAAGGGGATGTTGAGGACCAGTTTGTGGGACAGATGTGAAGAGATACTTGCCAGAATGGGGTGGAGAATGCTGGCACAGTCATTCTGTACTGTTCGTCTGATCCTTTTTCTGAAAGGACCCCTGTTGCTTATTTCTCTCCAGCCATCTCTTTTTAGCACCTTTTTGCAAGACTATGGCTGGTTTTGTTTATTTTGCTTTTTTGTGAAAAAGGGAGACCTATAAGATTTGTTTTGGGGAACATTAAAAATCTCAGAAACTTCCTGAATCAATTTCCTTCTTTCAACATATTGTTTGAGAGCCTGTGCTGCAGATGAGCCAAATAATACCTACTTATCTAAAGCAGATTTCAGACTTTACATCATCAGCAAACTTTTGGTTACATACCCAAGCATATCTTCTAACACTGTAGCAGTAATGAGTTACCTAAACAAAGTATCTGTACAACAATACACCTTCTTCAAAGAATATCTGCATAACTGGCACAAGGTAAGGTAGGAAACAGTTTGACTCAAAAAAACAACTTTCTTCTCTAAGAAGAGAAGTAGCAAGTTCCCTCAGACTATCCATATAACAAAGCATAAACTTCCACATGTACCCCTGGTAAGTGAGAATTCTGAAAGCCAAAGAGGAAGAAGAAAACTCTCTTTTACCAAGAGGGTTTAACACCTTGTCATCTTTGTGAAGGTGGCCAAAAGGACTACACTACAGGAAGCCGCAGAGGTAAATGAGTGTTCTGAGGAACAACTAATGGCCACTGCTGGTTCATCCACTATCGGCTGAAGCACAGACTGAGCCCCTCTTAGTCACCAAGGGCAAATAATACCTATTTATCTAAAGCAGATTTCAGACTTTACCTCATCAGCAAACTTTTGGTTACATACCCAAGCATATCTTCTAACACTGTAGCAGTACGAGTTACCCTAAACAAAGTATCTGTACAACAATACACCTTCTTCAAAGAATATCTGCATAACTGGCACAAGGTAAGGTAGGAAACAGTTTGACTCAAAAAACAACTTTCTTCTCTAAGAAGAGAAGTAGCAAGTTCCCTCAGACTATCCATATAACAAAGCATAAACTTCCACATGTACCCCTGGTAAGTGAGAATTCTGAAAGCCAAAGAGGAAGAAGAAAACTCTCTTTTACCAAGAGGGTTTAACAACTTGTCATCTTTGAGAAGGTGGCCAAAAGGACTACACTACAGGAAGCCACAGAGGTAAGTGAGAGTGTACTGAGGAACAACCAATGGCCACTGCTGGTTCATCCACTATCGGCTGAAGCACAGACTGAGCCCTCTTAGTCACCAAGGGCTACTAGGAAAGCGTTTTTTCTTTCTTTCTCAGAATACCGGGTATGGAAGCAGCAGGACTATAGTAAGTATCCATGCTGGAGCTGAAGAAGAGAAGCCAAAAGCGGTAAACATTGCTGAAGTGGGTCAATCGGAAGGTAAGCTGTCACCTAGTGTACAAAAACAGCACAGTTGCACTCGCACTGTCACAAGCAGCACACAATTAACCAGACAACATTCCTTTTATTAAAAGAAAAACACTAAAAGTAAAAGAAAGAAAATGACAGGTAGGTTGCCACAAAGTGAGCATACACACTACACTTGTAAAACACAGGTCCCTGCCCCTCCCAAGATACATCTTTAGTCATAAATGTAAAAGCTTACAGAAGCAGAACATATACTTAGTCAAAATTAGCCCCTAATTAGCTAAAAAAAAAACATGTAGCTATAAATATTGGTACCAGACAGGAAGCTTCAGATATTGATAAAAAATACTGGGTTTCTTAAGGGGAAATAACACTTTAAGTCAGACATTTAACTTAAATATATTTTTCTTCATGGGTAACAGCTTGTGTGGGGGGCAGTTACCCAAAATGAACGTATCCCTCAGAGACACAGGTCTTAATGATTAATGTTCCTGTGAAGCCCAAGATATGCATCTTATCAAGACTGCAATAAAGTACTGAATAAATCTTCACTCTGACTGCTAATTTCCCTCCTTGGGGCTAGCCAAACAGCAGTCAGAGTGAAAGTGTAAGGGGGAGAGCCAGAACTTTGTGAAACTGGCCAATTTTTACTTCCTGGGCAGGAAAACAACCCATACAGCCCAAAGGCTACTGCAGCAGTGCAGATCCCATTTAGAAGACTGACTTTCTTTAAAGTCGAATGTCATATGGTCGAACTCATATGCTTGACTTTACAGAATGCTGAACCATTTCTACTTAGATTGCAGTACAGTGGTGATAGGGGAGTTTTTTTTCACCACAGTAGTGCACGAGTTGGTACATACAATTAGTATGGCCCACTGCAAAATTACCATGCCCAGTGAATCAGTACTGCATATCAGTGTTGGTGCAAAAACACAATCATCTACAAATCTAGGGGTACAACATGATGCTGACCACTGCAATTCAAACATGCTCTGCTAGACTCACCTCCTTAACTCCTCTGATGATATGGGATAGTGCCAGCATAGCCAGGTGGAGTTCTGTAAAGACTGATGTGTCCTTTGAATATCAGACTGATTTATATAAGATGCTTGTATAACACATGCATTAGAACTATACAGCATTTGAATAATCAAACCAATTTGCACAAATACTTATGTTACAAATGTATTAGAAGTGGATGGCCGTTGAATATCAAACTGATTTGTACAGATGCTTATGTTGCAAATGTATTATAACTGTATGCCATTTGAAAATCAAAATGTGACTGTAAAGTTGTTAGTGTTAAAAATGTATCAACAGTGGGTCCTGCTGGACAGAGAAGGAATATACATGTGAGACTGTATATGTATATGTTAGCAAAGGAACTGGAAGAGAAGGGGTTAAACAGATAGTTTACTTCTTACTTTAAGAAAAAATATTAACTGGATTACCTGTTGGACCATGGAAGTGATCATCTCACAGCTCTGAATATGACTGGAGATGGCATGTCTGGAAGAAGCCTTTGTTTATTAGCTCAGTAAAAAGAGGGGAAGCCCCAGGCACTACCATAAACATTAGTAAAACTTTAGAAATGCATCTCATCACATCTATGCTAACATCCTGTCTCAAGCTTCAAAGGGGAATAGTGTGAGAACCTAGAGTAAGGTGACCAGATGAGGTAATTCTGCTAGCCATCTTGAAAAATTTAGATATTACAAAGTGAAATCTCTCAGTATTGAGTATTCTGTTGGGTCTGACAACAAGATGGACCATTCAACATATCATATGCCTTGCTCTATTAAGTAAGTAGGGAATAGTAATTCTCCTAGATTCAGTCAGGAAAATACAGTGAAGTTTTGTTTAGACATATTTCTTTATTTGTCAGAGTCTGCCCATCAATGTTATTTTCAATATCTCCTATGATTTGAACTCTGTGTTTTACTGTAAATATATATTTAGTATTCTCATTATATTTTTATTTATTATTAAATATATTGAAAACGTTTATTGTGGCTGGTCCTTTTAGAAAGTATTTAACCTTTCAGAGTGCTTACATTTATTTACAAACAAATAATACCCAAAGTAGCAGAACTTGAAGGATCAATTTAGCAGATAACAAATGCAGCAACAACAAAACCCAAAGGATCCACCATGGCAGAGTATGAGTAAAACCTTTAATAACCAGGATAAGCACTTTCGAGTAATCCAACTCTTTTTCAAATCCAAGTACAAAACATAATAAATCACACAACCTGGTTAAAAAAAACACACTCAACCAATAAAATTGCAATACAGCACACACCTCCAGAAGGTCCAATTAATTAAATTTCCAAGGTCTATGCCCTGTGAGAACAGGCTTTAGTGGTAGAACACTATTAAGCCCTGACACGTTATCAGCCTGCAGATCTACAATCCAATTCACTTCAATATGTTCTGTTTTGAGGGAAATATCACCCCCTCTTCTGGTCAAAGTACATAACTGCAGGACCATAAATTTAAAAGTATGCCCCAAATTTTTATTAACATGTTCACCACCAGTCCTTATGTCTCTGCAGTGCTGTAAAACCCTCTCCTTGAACATTCTATTGGTTTTGCCAACATAAAATGAGTCACAATCCTGGCACATTGCTAGATAAACCAAGTTCCTAGTGGTACAGCTGGCAAAACCTTTCAAACAATACACCCATCCAGTGACCGGATGTTGACATTTATTAAACCTATCTATAAAGATGCAGCCTTTGCAATGCCCACATGGAAATGTTCCTATTTGTTGCACTCCCACACAAAGCTGTCCGGAAGTGCATCCCATAGAGTCTTTACAAAGCAGTCTCTTTAGATTAGGTGCATTCTTGAAACCATAAACAGGGGTCGGACCTACAATCTCTTCGATACCATCATCAGACTGTAGAATCTACCAATTCTCATGTATAATTCTTTTAATTTTGTTCACATCACTGTTGTAACCAACAGTCAACCTTGGGTGCCCTCTATTGATCACAGGATCCACACGCCCTCTGGTCCAAGGCGCTAGTTCAGAAATAGGACTTCCAGCTCCATCTCTACCAAACCAAGGTCTTGCAGAAGTCTGCCTCCACCCATGATGTTCCCTGCTAGCCATCCTTATGGCTCCCTGTGAGTAGCCTCTCTCCTCAAAGCATGACAGCAGAAACTCAGTCTCTCTATCATACACATCATCTTGGGTAGACAGTCTGGAGGCACGCATAATTTGCCCTTTTATGACATTGTTAAAAATATGCTGGGGGTGAATACTCCCCCTCTCCAAATAGGTGTTCTTCCAGCAGTCCTTTCTGTAGGTCCTGGTCTGCAGGAACCCTCGTGCATCCATGAATAACTCCACATCAATGAAGGCTATTGAGGTGGTAGAATGGTTAACTAAAATGGTCAAATAACTAGTTCTGTGCTGTAAATAAGCTACAAAATCTACCAACTGTTCTTCTGACCACGTCCAAACTTTAAAGAGGTCATCAACAAACCTTTTGTAGAAATAAATGAAGTTTCTCCAGGTATTATGGGGACCAAGGACACAGCACTCCTCCGACTGTGCCAACACCAAGTTGGCATACGTGTTGGCACAAGCCGTACCCATGGCCACACCCCATTTCTGCAAATAATACTTCATGCCAAACAAACATATTGTTATGCAGAATAAGCTTGAGAAAACTGCATATTTGTACAGTCTCATCAGGTCCACATACATTCTTGATCAAACACTAACCCTCGCACGTACGACTGCTCGGCCAACCAACCTTGGAAAAAACACGAAAAAAGCCAGCAAGATAGTTCCACCGTTTAATATAAGGCAAAAAGAACGGACAAACATGTCCAGATTCAAATACTCATACTAGTTTCGGCACCAGCCTTCATCAGTGAGTAAAAAATTATTCACAATCAACTAACAACGTCAGTATAAATACTGTAATGAAGAAATAAGGAAATAGACATTCTCATCAGGCTCCTAAATCAGATTTAAAGCAACACAGCACAATTAATATAAAGACATATTCCAATACATGTTTGCTTAAACCAATTAATCATACCTAATGCAAAATGGTCCAAGACAAATCAATAAATAATGTTTGTCAACATATTAAAAAATATATTAGTTTATATAGTATTGTATTGGTTATGAAAATAAGTGGCATGAATACAATATTTATGGTTATATGGTCAAAAGTTCATAGTCATATGATTTATAAATGGTCATTGAGACCAGGAGGAAAAAGGGCTCGAGATGTGTAATCCAATATCTTTCTTTGTGGCTTAAAATACCTTGCCATCCTGTCTGATTTTGCCTGTTACCTGTAATTTTGTCTATAATAGTAAACATAAACCTAGCACTGGGATGTTTAACTGTATGTAAATATAATGCATTGGATGTTTTGTGATTACGAATATCACTACGATGTTCCCCAATTCTGATACGTAATGAACGTGATGTTTTGCCAACATAAAATGACTTGCATTGGCATGTGGCCAGATATATAACCCAGCTAGTTGAACAATTGCCAAAAACCCTAATGTCATATACTTTGCTAGTATTGGAACTTGTGAATTGTTTAAGCTTGGTAACTTGAACACAAGATATACAATGTCCACATCTGAATGTACCCAATAACTCATCCCCCATGATGGTTAGTTGTTTATATTTAGCTGCCCCACTTTCTCTGTGCTTATAGTGGGAAAACAAAGTACCCAACGTTTTGCCACGTCTAAATGAAAATGAGCACTGATTGTCCAGGATATCCCTCAAAAAATCATTAGCTAGTAAGATGTTCCAATTTTGGTTAACCACTTGCCTGACTGTTTGATGGTTTTCACCTAAGGTGATAATCAATCTAATCTTTGGGCTATTGGTATTTTGACTCTTGTCCCTGTATTCCAACAATGTATTTCTTTCCTGCTTATCTGACCAAATCCTGGCAGATTCAATGTCAGAAGTACAATAACCCCTATCCAAGAATCTTGATTTTAAATCGGCTTTGGCTGCTGTATAATCCTGTTGACAGGAATTAATTCTCCGAATTCTCAAATATTGAGATTTAGGGATGTTCCGGATGGTGTGACGTGGTTGCATACTCTTAGCATGTAACAAGGTATTAAACTGGGGATATTTTCGATGAATTTTGGTATTGAGTGTGTTGTCACTGTTACGATATACAGTGACATCCAAAACGTTATCATCTCCCTGTGAAATGTAACAGAGAATTCAATCCCCCAAATGTTATTGTTGAGATGTTCCAAAAATTCTTGAAGATAGTCAGTATCCGCACGCCACACCATCCAACAATCATCTAAATATCTCCTCCATATGTCCATTTCCACAAGGTATATGTTGTGTAAAGGATTGTAAATCAGGCATTCCTCAAGGTAGGCCATAAAAAGATCTGCATAAATGGGGAAAGAAGCCCCCATGGCGAAGTTGCCAATAGCAATCACCTTGGAAATAGAACACATTTTTTGTCAAGACATGTTCTGTTAGACAAATAAGCAAAGTGTTGAAACCCGGAGAATATAGTTCTGCTTTAACAAGCCAATATTCTACAGCCTGAAGCCCAGCCCAATGTGAAATACTGGTATAGAGAGATTTTACATCCAAAGTACACATTATCCAGTGGGGCTCTAGCTGACTGTCCTGGATAATTTGCAAAAATTGTGTGGTGTCCTGGATTCTTGCTCTAACTAGGGGCAATAATGGTTTGAGAAATTGGGTGAGAAATGCGGACAATGGTTCAGTGAGGGAACCATGGCCAGAGACAATAGGCCTACCTGGTGGATGTGTGAGAGATTTATGTATTTTCGGTAGTAAATACAAAATTTGTCTATCCGGATCTTTAACCTGTAAGTGTTGAACAATTTTGGACGTGATGATACCCTCCTCCAATGCAGATTGTAAAAACAGGTCAATCTCTTTCTTAAATTGCATAGTGGGATCAATCCCCATTTTCATATAGCAATGTCTATCAGATAGTTGTCGTAAACCCTCATTCACATAATAGTCCATATTCAAAATCACCACTGCACCCCCCTTATCTGCTTGAAGAATTGCTATATTCTGATTACTCCTAAGTTCCGATAGGGCCACCCTTTCTGAAGAGGTGATATTATCCCTACTAGTAGCAACTTCAAAAAGGGGAAAATGTAGATCTTTTAACACCGCTTGTTGAAAAATGGCTACATTTTTATTCATAGGCGGCTGAAACGTAGATTTATGGAAGGTGAAATCAGTAGATCTTTGAGCATTGGAACTATCCTGTTCAGAAAAAAACAGTTTAAGATTAAGTCTACGACAAAAATCAATGACATCTAATGAAGTTTGGTACTCATCAGAAAAAAAGCTGGGAACAAAATTTAACCCTTTATTTAGAACTTGTTCTTGTTCATATGTAAGTACATGGTCTGATAGATTCAAAACATTTTTAAAAACTTGTGTATTTACTTCAGTAGTGCCTGAATAAGTCCGTCATGGAATCCGTAGATATGTTTGTTTCTATGTTTCCTCCCCCCTCTGGATTTCCTACCATATCTAAAGGGTATTGAGTATTAGTTTTCTTTTTGAGTGGAGAATTGACAGTGTTGGCATATTCACTGTCAGTGTTAGATGACTCCTCCCCTGAGGTACTGGTGTGGAAATGGTCCCTGTTTTTTAATATAGATCTGGGCCTTTTTCTGGTCCTGCCCCTGTTCACATTGGGGACATTGTCCTGAAACCTCACAGTTCTTTGTGCTTGAAATGGATGTCCCTTTTCATAATGATTGATATCTCGATTAAATTTCTTTATTTTTCTATCTCTGATAGTTTTGTCATAAGAAGTCAACTCCCTGGATAACCTATCTAAATATTCCAAATACTTAGGACTGGATTCATGTTTCTTACATTCCTTTGCTAAATCCTTATCTTCTGAAAGACATAATTCAATTGTTCTTTCATAATATGAAGCTAGGATTTTTACAAAAACCATAGAACCCTCTCTAAGTGCTACATCCCATTCATCCGTAAGCCTCTGTTCAGATCTGCTTACAAGTGGATGCAATTTTATCCGTAGTCCTCTTGGTGCCATATTTTTATGGAGATAGGCTTTGAATAACCGGAGATGCCAAATGTTGGCTCTCAATCCCTTGAGGCCCTTTTCCAAATTCCGAAAAGAGACCTCACAATTGTCTATAGGATTTATAGCAGGTTGGATGGGGTTGCTGCTTGGGGCTTGATTAAGACCAAAAATTGCCAAGTCTTCCCTATCAGCACACAGCCCCTCCAGAATTTTGTCCAAATCCATAATGTCAAAGCAGTTGTTCAAGGAGCCGACTGTGAGGATTCCAATGAGTAATACAAAAAAGTAAGCAGGGGCAGGACCAGAATGGCTCAGAAATATTATACCAAAAAAAACACCAATATTAGGATATTATCAGGGCCAGTTTCAAGTCAATAGTCACCCAGTACACAGAATGAGGATTCAAAAAGATGGTTTGGTTCCTAATGTCTAATATGCAAAATGTATGTCCAAAGACATGAAAATGAGCACAGATATAATATTATCAGTATCCAAATCCGTGCAAAAAACTGACAATAAACCAAAATCATATATTATCATATACACATCAGTACAGTAACAGGAATGGTCCATGCAAACAACATGAATAATGTGATTAATTTGAAATATAACAGTAGGATAACCTAAACAAATCAATCATCTAGCTAGAGTAAGCACATCAATGAAGTTTGTTAATATCCAAATCCGTTCTGAAAACTGACAGTAGGCCTGAATCATATACTGTCATAGAACACCTTAATACAGAACCAAAAAAGGTTCATGCAAACAACATAAGTAGTATTGTTAATATGAAATGTGACAGTAAACTGACCTAGACAATAATCTGACTAGGATATATACACCAATAATGTCAATACACTTGTTTGCAGAAAAGACATACAAAATGTTGAAACCCCATAGATCCATAAACTGGAAAAATATTTGTGAGGCAGGAACAATTCTTATTATACTCCCAAGTATCGATGAACAAAATATAGAAACTAATGTTCAGGTATAATAAAAGATATATATGTCCTTAATCAGCCCCCAGCAACATGAAATGATATAAATATACAGTGGCTATAAATGTATAAAAAACCAGCGGGAAGGACTATTACCAGCCCATAAAGTATATGTGAAAAATAATGTCACAAATATTAAATCACAAGCAAAATAATGTTGGCATATATCATGTTCTGGACCAAAAAAGGTAAATCATATATATGTCTTCACAATTTCCACCTATAACAGTATTATATAAACCTAAAATAGTGTATAAAGACTTCAAAAATTTGAAGCAGCTATCATGGAATATACATTAAGACTGCGATAACGGTCTTCACCAAATATCATAGTGCAGAATTAAGTTTTGGTATGCTATAACAGGAAAAATAATATTCCTGGGACAGCAACAAAATAAATATATCACGGCTGTATACCAAAATCCAAACTACATGGCAAATCAGTGATGGTAAAAACTTCCAATGCCGTGTAAAAAATATTTTCAAGCAAAATGTAATTCAAAAGGCCATAAATATATCACTATATAGAAAAAATCTTATGTCGAATCAGGTCATAAATCCCACATGTTTAGAAATCATGCAACCAGGCAATATGACCCCAACATCAAGGTAGAAGTACCCAAAACATTGTATAAACATATACAATATGCTCAACATGTGTAAAGGGTTATCCTAGCGACAAATAACTATGGTCGCTTAATGTCCACAAGGTTAATAGACAAAATAAAATGTCCAAATCCACACAAAAAAAGAATAAGAAGTTTTATAATACTTCAAAGTCGTTCTGTATATGAAAAAAAGTCATCCAAAATGGCAGACTATGTTAACTAAGTCCGAGACCATCAGCAAAATGAGTTCAATATACAAAACGATGCCTTCTTAACCTGTCCTCATGTGAACACATCCACCGAGTACGACAGAAGGCCTTTAAAGTCAAACCCAGAATGTTGTTTCAAAAATGGCGAGGCCCTAAGTTCTCAACTGCAATACACATAGCCCAAACCCAAAATAGGACCGAGAAATAATATCACCTCTTCAGAAAGGGTGGCCCTATCGGAACTTAGGAGTAATCAGAATATAGCAATTCTTCAAGCGGATAAGGGGGGGGTGCAGTGGTGATTTTGAATATGGACTATTATGTGAATGAGGGTTTACGACAACTATCTGATAGACATTGCTATATGAAAATGGGGATTGATCCCACTATGCAATTTAAGAAAGAGATTAACCTGTTTTTACAATCTGCATTGGAGGAGGGTATCATCACATCCAAAATTGTTCAACACTTACAGGTTAAAGATCCGGATAGACAAATTTTGTATTTACTACCGAAAATACATAAATCTCTCACACATCCACCAGGTAGGCCTATTGTCTCTGGCCATGGTTCCCTCACTGAACCATTGTCCGCATTTCTCACCCAATTTCTCAAACCATTATTGCCCCTAGTTAGAGCAAGAATCCAGGACACCACACAATTTTTGCAAATTATCCAGGACAGTCAGCTAGAGCCCCACTGGATAATGTGTACTTTGGATGTAAAATCTCTCTATACCAGTATTCCACATTGGGCTGGGCTTCAGGCTGTAGAATATTGGCTTGTTAAAGCAGAACTGTATTCTCCGGGTTTCAACACTTTGCTTATTTGTCTAACAGAACATGTCTTGACAAAAAATGTGTTCTATTTCCAAGGTGATTGCTATTGGCAACTTCAAGGTACGGCCATGGGGGCTTCTTTCGCCCCCATTTATGCAGATCTTTTTATGGCCTACCTTGAGGAATGCCTGATTTACAATCCTTTACACAACATATACCTTGTGGAAATGGACATATGGAGGAGATATTTAGATGATTGTTGGATGGTGTGGCGTGCGGATACTGACTATCTTCAAGAATTTTTGGAACATCTCAACAATAACATTTGGGGGATTGAATTCTCTGTTACATTTCACAGAGAGATGATAACGTTTTTGGATGTCACTGTATATCGTAACAGTGACAACACACTCAATACCAAAATTCATCGAAAATATCCCCAGTTTAATACCTTGTTACATGCTAAGAGTATGCACCCACGTCACACCATCCGGAACATCCCTAAATCTCAATATTTGAGAATTCGGAGAATTAATTCCTGTCAACAGGATTATACAGCAGCCAAAGCCGATTTAAAATCAAGATTCTTGGATAGGGGTTATTGTACTTCTGACATTGAATCTGCCAGGATTTGGTCAGATAAACAGGAAAGAAATACATTGTTGGAATACAGGGACAAGAGTCAAAATACCAATAGCCCAAAGATTAGATTGATTACCACCTTAGGTAAAAACCATCAAACACAGTCAGGCAAGCGGTTAACCAAAATTGGAACATCTTACTAGCTAATGATTTTTTGAGGAATATCCTGGACAATCAGTGCTCATTTTCATTTAGACGTGGCAAAACGTTGGGTACTTTGTTTTCCCACTATAAGCACAGAGAAAGTGGGGCAGCTAAATATAAACAACTAACCATCATGGGGGATGAGTTCTTGGGTACATTCAGATGTGGACATTGTATATCTTGTGTTCAAGTTAACCAGCTTAAACAATTCACAAGTTCCAATACTAGCAAAGTATATGACATTAGGGTTTTTGGCAATTGTTCAACTAGCTGGGTTATATATCTGGCCACATGCCAATGCAAGTCATTTTATGTTGGCAAAACATCACGTTCATTACGTATCAGAATTGGGGAACATCGTAGTGATATTCGTAATCACAAAACATCCAATGCATTATATTTACATACAGTTAAACATCCCAGTGCTAGGTTTATGTTTACTATTATAGACAAAATTACAGGTAACAGGCAAAATCAGACAGGATGGCAAGGTATTTTAAGCCACAAAGAAAGATATTGGATTACACATCTCGGAGCCCTTTTTCCTCCTGGTCTCAATGACCATTTATAAATCATATGACTATGAACTTTTGACCATATAACCATAAATATTGTATTCATGCCACTTATTTTCATAACCAATACAATACTATATAAACTAATATATTTTTTAATATGTTGACAAACATTATTTATTGATTTGTCTTGGACCATTTTGCATTAGGTATGATTAATTGGTTTAAGCAAACATGTATTGGAATATGTCTTTATATTAATTGTGCTGTGTTGCTTTAAATCTGATTTAGGAGCCTGATGAGAATGTCTATTTCCTTATTGGTTCATTACAGTATTTATACTGACGTTGTTAGTTGATTGTGAATAATTTTTTACTCACTGATGAAGGCTGGTGCCGAAACTAGTATGAGTATTTGAATCTGGACATGTTTGTCCGTTCTTTTTGCCTTATATTAAACGGTGGAACTATCTTGCTGGCTTTTTTCGTGTTTTTTCCACATACATTCTTCCCAGTCAAAAAATTACTAATTGCTTTAATCCCCACATTATTGGGTATAACAGTAAATAAACTGTTAACATCAAGCGTAACCAAGATTAAATGCTCAAGCAGCTGCTGATCAGAAATCTGTGAGTATAAAGAAGTCAGAAAATGGGGGGTGTCCTTCAACACCGCTGGTGCAAATTCCAATGCAGGTTTCAGCTGTCATGCTTTGAGGAGAGAGGCTACTCACAGGGGAGCCATAAGCATGTGTGGAAGCAGACTTCTGCAAGACCTTGGTTTGGTAGAGATGGAGCTGGAAGTTCTATTTCTGAACTAGCGCCTCGGACCAGAGGGCGTGTGGATCCTGTGATCAATAGAGGGCGCCTGTGGCTGACTAAATGTTAGAACAGTGATGTGAACAAAATTAAAAGGATTATACATGAGAATTGGAAGATTCTACAGTCGGATGATGGTATCAAAGAGATTGTAGGTCTGGCCCCTGTTTATGAGTTCAACAATGCACCTAATCTAAAGAGACTGTTTTGTAAAGACTCTGTGGGATGCACTTCTGGACAGCTTTGTGTGAGAGTGCAACGAACAGGAACATTTCCATGTGGGCATTCCAAAGGCTGTGCCTTTATAGATAGGTCTAATAAATTTCAACATCCGGCCACTGGATGGGTGTATTGTTTAAAAGGTCTTGCCAACTGTAGTACTAGGAACTTGGTTTATCTAGCGAAGTGCCAGGATTCTGACTCATTTTATGTTGGCAAAACCAATAGAATGTTGAAAGAGAGGGTTTTACAGCACTGCAGAGACATAAGGACTGGTGGTGAACATAATGCGCTGGGACAGCATGTTAAGAAAAATTTGGGACATACTTTTAAATTTATGGTCCTGCAGTTATGTACTTTGACTAGAAGAGGGGGTGATATTTCCCTCAGAACAGACTGAAATGAACTGGATTGCAGATCTGCAGGCTGATAAGAGTGTCAGGGCTCAATAGTGTTATACCACTAAAGCCTGTTCTCAGAGGGCATAGACCTTGGAAATTGAATTGATTGGACCTTCTGGAGATGTGTGCTGTATTGCAATTTTATTGGTTCAGTGTTTATTTTAAACAGGTTGTGTGTTTTATTATGTTTTGTACTTGGATTTGAAAAAGAGTTGGATTACTTGAAACAGCTTATCCTAGTTAATAAAGATTTTACTCAAACTCTGCCCGTGGTGGATCCTTTGGGTTTTGTTGTTGCTTATATTTGTTTGGTGACACTGTGTGGGCCACTCAAACACCTAGTTGTCTTGGTCAACTACTACCATTTGTATTAGTATTAATATTGCACAGAATAATTGGACACTCTTTGTTAAGGGCCTTAGAGTAGCTGATTGTGGAGTGTCTGATGGCAGTGGTAAATACCCTATACTGTGGGCAGAAGAGGGCACAGCAGGTAAATCTGTGCCAGCCTTTCACAGGTGTGTGTGTGTGTGTGAGCTACTTGAAGCAGGGACACAAAGCACTAGTTTCACACAGAGGGTACTGGCGGACATGGCTTGGACACTCGGCTGAGGACCTAACCCTACAGTTGTATCTGTGGGGAGTCTTACTGTGGCCCTGGAGGGAGACATATACAGAGAGATCCAGACCCCAGACTGTGTGTGTTCCCTGCGTGGTAACAAGGGAAATTGTACTTGGGTGTACACAGCTGCATCTGGAAATACTGAGTGTATCCATTTGTAGTCCAAATGAATTTCCCTCTCTAGTGTCAGTCGTGAGGATTCAGGTGCATTGATTACTGGCCCAATGTGGGGACATCACAACTCCTATGATAAGAAAGGACACCATCAGATATTTTGTACAGGCCTCTACAGTTTTTAAGAAGTCAAACTGGTGGAAATGGTAATTATCTGCTCAAGGACTACTTCATACATTACCTTTGAGATCAATACCTCCACCTGTATGATGCTTTAGACACTATTTTGAATGGCACACTGGAAAAGTTTCAATAATGGATGTCAGATGAACTTCTTGAGTGAGACTGTCATTTACTGCCGTTCTGACAATGATCACTAAAAGATACCACCAACCTTAATTCCTTTAGACATTTTCTTGACGTGCATCTAAAAATGAGGGCTAATGGTACATTGTATAAATGCACAGCTTATATTTTGGATTAAGTACTTACATGCACGGTCAACGGCACAACAAGTAGCAAACTTGCCTCTGGTGCTGGAAGATCAGAAGGCTGTGGGTTCTATTCCCACTTCAGATGACTGGATTGCTAACAATGTAGTGCAGCATTACGGGGTGCTGCACTCCTGAGTGGCTTGTCCTTCAGATGAGACATTAAACCAAGGCCCCATCTGCCTGAGTTTGTGGTAGCTCAGGTGGATGTAAAAGATTCCATGGCAACTATCGCAAAAAGTAGGGGAAGTTCAGCGATGTCCTGGCCAAATTTCCCCTAGTAGTATAAATACTACCTTGGATCTCACCTGAAAAAAGGCCACTAACCTAATTGGACTAATCTGATCAATAAATGATAAATAAAAATAAAAAACAAATTATTCTTTAAAACTACAGCTGTATAACAATATCCTTAAACCAAAAGACAAATGTACTCACCATAACATTCCATCTGAGTAGTTATACTTCATTTTTCTGCAACCTGTGGGTATTCGGATCCATATCGGATCCCAGCCAACAACTTTTTTTCTAGCATCTGCTCTAAGCTCCGAGCTCCTCCCCCTACCCATAATACACTACCATCTCCTACTTTCTCTCAGATCGAGTTTGCTGCAACTAAATACATAAGCAACTCAGCCCAATGAACCAAACCTGTATATAGATAGGACAAGGTCCGGGGAAGAAGGGAGGGAAGGTTGCAAAAAAATGAAGTATAACTACTCAAATGGAACGTTATGGTGAGTACATAACTTCTTTATCTGAAGTAGTTAACTTCATTTTATCTGCAACCTGTGGGACAGAGTCCCCAGCTACTTCAATCCTGGGAGGCCCTTATGGAAGGATATTCCTGAGCACTGCAGAACCAAAGGATGCTCTACCCCTAGAAATCAGGTCTAATTTGTAATGGGAAATGAAGGTATGAGAATTGGCCAAGGTTGCTGCTGCACAAATGTCGTCCAAAGGAACCCTAGACCAAAAAGCAGCAGAAGTCGCCATGGACCTGGTAGAGTGAGCTTTAACAATACCAGGAGGAGATAAACCTTTTGCTTTGTAGACATGTGAAATGCAAAGATTGATCCATCTGGCCAAAGAAACCTTAGAAATAGCTTTTCCCAAAAAGGATTTGGAAAAAGAAACTAACAACTGGTCAAACCTGCGGAATGATTCTGTTGTATGAAGATAGAAGCAAAGTTGCCTATGAACATCTAACAAATAAAGTTTGTATTCACCCTTTTTTTGGAAATTAGGAAAGAAAACAGGCAGATTAATGGACTGGTTTGTTTGCTTCAGATGCCACTTTAGGTAACAAGGAAGGATTAGTACGGAGAGAGACCCTATCCTTATGGAAGACCAAATAAGGAGGCACGGCAGACAGAGCTTGAAGCTCAGAAACCCTCCTAGCAGATGTAATGGCGACTAGGAAAGCTGTCTTCCAGGACAAGAATTTTAAATCCACCGATGCTGCAGGTTTGAATGGAGGAGCCACCAATGCCTGTAGGACAAAAGTAAGGTCCCAAGGGGGCACTGAATCCTTGACAGGAGGACGCAACAGAAAAGTGCCTTTAAGAAAAGCCACCAGTATGGATTTTACCGGCTATGAAAGACTGGAAGTCCTGATGATCAACGGATCTGGAGCAACCAAGCTGTCAGCTTGAGGCTGTCCAGGTCAGATGGGCGGACACCTGAAAGATGGAAGATTAGATCAGATCTGGACAGGAATCCAGAACCCAAGGGGGAGCTAAGAGATGAGACCACAGGAATGGAAACCAAACCTGACGAGGCCAGAATGGGACAATGAGGATAACTTTGCACCGCAGCTGGCAAGCTTTCTGAAGAAACTTTGGAATGAGTGGCAATGGTGGGTAAGCATACAGAAGCCCGGGGGACTAGAGCGTCTCTGGGGGCTTTCCCTGGTGAGGGAATCAGAGCGAAGAACTCGCTGCACTTCGCGTTGGAAGGAGATGGGAAGAGATCGCAGCAAGGCTGACCCCATGAAAGGAATATCTCCTCCGCTACTGACTGTTTCAGAGACCACTCTCGTACGGCATCAGAATAGCCCAACTCAATCTGTCCGCTAAAATGTTGGAGTGCCCCGGGATGTGCGTTGCTATCAGAAACCGACCACACTCTCATGGCCTCATGACATAGGGGGTAGGATCTGGTTCCCCCCTGCTTGTTGATATACCAGACAATCGACATGCTGTCTGACTGAATTGCAATCAATCCGAGAGGGAGGGCAGTGTGAAAGGCTTCCAATGCTAAAAGCACTGCCCTCGTCTCTAGAACATTTATATGCAACTTGGTCTCTGACTGGGACCAAGTTCCCGAACATTGTACCCCCCACCCGAGTTGGGAGGCGTCCGTGTGGTCACTGTGGCTTGGACTGGAGATGACACGAAGGGGCATCCTTCTATAATCTCCCATGAATTTAACCACCAAAGAAGGGACGTCCTGCAGACCTGACTGATCCTGATTGGAAATTCCATGGGCACGTCTAGCCAAGACCATTGAACAGCCAGAGTTCATTGAAGAACCCGCATATGAAGGCGCGCACAAGGGAGAATAGTTATGGAGGCAGCCATGGAAACTAGTGCTCGGAGAACCTTGCTCGCCTTTGGAGACTTGAAATTCGCAATTTGAGCTACGTGGCACCTGAGGTGTAAGATCCTGTCTGGAGTTAAGAATACTTTCATCTGCAAGGTGTCTAGCCATGCCCCAATGAAGTCTAAAACATGTACTGGTTGCAACTGGGATTTTTGAACATTGACTGTAATCCCCAATAGATCTGCCAACCGAATAAAATAGTCTTGGGCCAGACAAAGCAGACACTTGTTGGGCACAGTGAAGAGCCAGTCATCCAGGTAAGGAAATATCTGAATACCCTGAAGCCTCAGGTGAGCTGCTACAACTGCCATTACCTTGGTGAACACCCTGGGGGCTGTGGTGAGACCAAAGGGTAGGGCTCTGAACTGAAAGTGACTGGCTTCCAGCCGAAAGTGCAGAAACCTCCTGGAACATCTGTGGATCTTGATGTGGTAGTAAGCATCCTGGAGGTCTACCGAGCACATCCAGTCGCACTCTCGGAGATAAGGTAGAATGGACTGTAGGGTGACCATCTGGAATTTCTGTTTGGCTACAGACAGGTTCAAAGTTGACAGGTCTAGTATGGGCTTGAGGTCCCCCATCTTTTTTGGCACTAAAAAGAACCTTGAGTAGATGCCTAGCTGGACTGCTCGGGGGGAGACCTGTTCGATGGCTCGTTTGAGAAGCAGCTTTGAAACCTCTAGAGCTGCGGCCTCCCTGTGAGCGGGTGGAACATCCGGGAGGTGTTTTGGAACATTTGGATTTGCCCTCTTTGATTCCTAGAGAAGGACCGCTGAGGGTTAGAGAAGCGGATCCCAACGGCAGACAAAGTCCTCCTGTCTTTTTCGCTCTGGACAAGTGTGTCACATACTGTCTTCCCGAAAAGGGAAGAACCGTCATAGGGAGCATTAATAAATGACGCCTTGAAAGGGTCCAAGAACTGACACAACCTGAGCCAGGCGTAGCGCCTCATGGCTATGCCTGTCCCGGCCGCCCTAGCTGCTCCCTCTGTGGCATGGGAAAGGAGCCGCATAGACGTGTTTGAGACTGACTTCAAAGTAGACATTTTCGCAGAGAACAACTGTTTGTCCTGCGGCGATAAGGACTCTGGGGGGGACTCAGCGAATTCCGATGCAAGGTCTCGCTGAAGTCAGATCACATGTGCCAAATAATTCAGCGCACAGACTGAAAAGGTCGTTGAGGAATAAACGCACTTTCCAAAACTATCCCCCAACCTGGACTCCTTGTCTGGAGGGTGGACTGAGGAACTCTCCTGTACTAGTTCCTTCTTGCTGGCTGCTGCGACCAACACAGCATCAACTGGGGCTCCTTTTGACCAAGGTTGTCTGTCAGTAGGGGGGGATAAAATCTTGTCGGAGCATTTGGGGATGGGCTCTATGGTGTCAGGCTCCTTCCATGCCCGCGTGGTGATAAGGTCCACCAAGGGGTCTGCTGGCGGAGACAACCAGGAAGTAGAAGGCCCCGTGCCAAAGGCCTCCAGGAACACTGACTCATCCCCAGAAGGTTCTGGGGCTGACCAACCTCCCCTCTGGCGGAGGATCTCCATGATTTCTCCAAAGGGTGACCTGGGGGAATTTTCTCCTTCATCTAAGTCAGTGTCCATAGTGAGGGACTCGGGGGAGTCCAAGTGCCTCCTTTTGCACTTTCCATACGGTGACCCTCTTCAGTAGAACTCTCTAAAGAGGACTTGTGAGACACAGGGGGTTTTCTCAGGGGAAATAACCTGGGGATCCTCTGGCACAGGCTGTCCTTGAGACAGGATGAAGGGAGTCATCGCCAAATCCAGAGGTGTCTGGGTGGAATCCGAGGGGATGGGCTGGGGTCTCAATCCCTGGGAGAGAACCCTCTCCACCACTTCAAAGGCCGTAGGAGAGCGTACCTCCTTGGAACCCAGCAAGGAAGAAGCCCTCCCTGGATCTGAAGCAGGGACCGGAGCCAAAGCAAGGGTAGCCTGAGGACCGTGTGAACAGGTCGGATCCGAAAGAGGCGGAGCCGAAGAATCCATTGCCTCAGGTCTGACTCCCTGTCCGCGGCTCCAAGAGTCACTCGGCTCTGAACTAGTCGGATCCAAGGAGCTCAAGGTAACAGCTGGAGTCGAGGTTGGGGGAACCGTCGGCGCTGAGCTACCAGCTCTGAAAAATCTCAGATCCAAGAGCCACAAAGCCAAAGTATGGATCGGGGAAGGAGAGATGGGGCAGAAAAAAGGGCATGGAGGTCCCCCCTCCAGAGGGAAAGGGGCCTGGCAAGACTCCCATCTGTATTTGGGTCTGAATGAATCTCCGCATCATCCTGTCCATGTCTAAGTCTGATAAGCTCCGAGTCGATCGCAAAGAAGCCACCAACTCGGATTTGGCTGGTCTGCACAGAGAGGGTGAGGAAGGCCTCGTATCCAAAGGTTCCAGCGGCTCCGGTGAAAAACGAGGAGACTGAGGCCGTGGAGAAACTGGCCTCATGGACTCAGAAGGGGGACTAAGGAAGAGCTCCCTGTCCGGCGATCTGTTATGAGGTCTATCCCTTTTCTTCCCTATCCTCCTTGCACCTTTCTCTATCTTTGTCCGCTACACTGACTGTAGCTTTTTCCCTGCTTGACCCAGCACCAGAAGAAGTGGGAGTTTGAGTCCCTGTCTGGGTGGGAGGTTGAGTACTAGGTACCGAGGCTGTGGCAGACTCCCAACATAGATGCAGGGAGAAGGCCTTTAGCTACCAATTTGGCCTTTCGATCCCTGAGGGCTCTAGGGTTGAACCCAGTGCAGATTGCACACTGTGTCGACAAATGTGACACTCCCAAACAAATAACAGACAGAGTGTGACCATCAGCCGGGTAGAGCTTATGGCCACACTGTGCATTTTTTAAATACTGATTTTGGCTGATCAGCCAAGGTCCTGCACCAAACCCAGCCACTGGGGATGCACAAGCCAATGCATTTCTTTGTGCCGGGCCCAAGCCCAGATAAATGGGGAGGGTTGCGTCAGGAAGGGCATCCGGCGTAAAACCTCTGCCAAATAACTTATGAGGACAACATTTCATATTTCCATACCGGATCGGTCGAGGCCCGGGTTAACAATGACCGCCACCAGTACTGTTAGCCAACAGGGTGCTGGCGAAAATTGGGCTACTGTTTGCCGAAGGAAAAGAGGAGGGGGAAGGCATGCCCGGAGGCAGGAAGAGAGGAGGAAGGTTAGGAGTGTAGTAGTGAGGGTAGGAACTTTGAATGTTGGCAGTATGACTGGTATAGGGAGAGAGCTAGCTGATATGATGGAGAGAAGGAAGGTTGATATATTGTGCATGCAAGAGACCAGATGGAAGGGAAGTAAGGTCAGGTGTATAGGAGGCGGGTTCAAATTGTTCTATCATGGTGTGGATGGCAGGAGAAATGGGGTAGGGGTTATCTTAAAGGAAAACTATGCCAAGAGTGTTTTGGAGGTGAAGAGAGTCTGATAGAGTGATGTTTATGAAGCTGGAAATTGATGATGTAATGATGAATGTTGTTACTGCATATGCTCCACAAGTTGGGTGTGCGATGGATGAGAAAGAAAAATTTTGTAGTGAGTTGGATGAAGTGGTGGTGAGAGTACCCAAGAGTGAGAGACTAGTGATTGGAACGGACTTCAATGGGCATGTTAGTGAAGTGAATAGAGGGGATGAGGAAGTGATGGGTAGGTATGGTGTTAAGGAGAGGAATGCAGAAGGTCAGATGATTGTGGATTTTGCGAAAAGGAGGGACATGGCTGTGGTGAATACGTATTTTAAGAAGAGGGGGGAGCATAGGGTGACAAACAAGAGTGGAGGAAGATGCACACAGGTGGATTATATCCTATGTAGGAGGGCCAGTCTGAATGAGATTGGAGACTGTAAAGTGGTGACAGGGGAAAGTGTAGTTAAGCAGCATAGAATGGTGGTCTGTAGGATGACGTTGGTGATCAAGAAGAGGAGGAGGAGTATGAAAGCAGTGCCAATGATTAAATGGTGGAAGTTTAAAAAGGGTGATTGTGAGGTGGAGTTCAGGGAAGAGTTAAGACAGGCACTGGAGGGCAGTGAAGAGTTACCGAACAGCTGGGTAACTACAGCAAAGCTAGTAAGGGAGACTGCTAGAAAGGTGCTTGGTGTGACATCTAGACAGAAGGAGGACAAGGAGACCTGGTGGTGGAATGAGGAAGTACAGGAGAGTATACCGAGGAAGAAGCTGGTGAAGAAGAAGTGGAATTGTCAAAGAGATGAAGAAAGTAGAGGAGGCTCATGGCAAAGAGAGAGGTGGCGAAGGCTACGGATAAGCCATATGGAGAGTTGTATGAGAGATTGGACACTAAAGAGGGAGAAAAGGGCCTGTACCGATTGGCTAGACAGAGGGACAGAGCTGGGAAAGATGTGCAGCAGGTAAGGGTGATAAAGGATAGTGAGGGGAAACGTACTCACAAGCGAGGAGAGTGTGCTGAGTAGATGGAAAGAGTACTTTGAGGAGCTGATGAATGAAGAGAATGAGAGAGAGAAGGTTGGATGATGTGGGCATAGTGAATCAGGAGGTGAAACAGATTAGCAAGGAGGAAGTAAGGACAGCTATGAAGAGGATGAAGAATGGAAAGGATGTTGGCCCAGATGACATACCAGTAGAAGCATGGAGGTGCTTAGGAGAAATGGCAGTGGAATTTTTAACCAGATTCTTTAATTAAATTTTGGAAAGTCAGAGGATGCCTGAGGAGTGGAGGAAAAAGTGTTTCGGTACCTGTCTTTAAGAATAAGGGTGATGTGCAGTGCTGCAGTAACTACAGAGGGATAAAACTGATCAGTCATAGCTTGAAGTTATGGGAAAGAGTAGTGGAAGCTAGGTTAAGAAGGGAGGTGATGATTAGTGATCAGCAGTATGGTTTCATGCCAGGAAAGAGCACTACAGATGCAATGTTTGCTCTGAGAGTGTTGTTGGAGAAATACAGAGAAGGTCAGAAGGAGTTGCATTGCGTCTTTGTGGACTTAGAGAAAGCATATGAAAGGATGCCTAGAGAGGAGTTGTGGTATTGTATGAGGAAGTCGGGAGTGGCAGAGAAGTATGTAAGAGAGGTACAGGATATGTACGAGGGTAGTGTGACAGTGGTGAGGACTGCGGTGGGAGTGACAGATACGTTTAAGGTGGAGGTGGGATTACATCAAGGATCAGCTCTGAGCCCTTTCTTATTTGCAGTGGTGATGGACAGGTTGACAGTTGAGATCAGACAGGAGGCCCCATGGACTATGATGTTTGCAGATGACATTGTGATCTGTAGTGAGAGTAGGGACCAGGTTGAGGAGACCGTGGAGAGGTGGAGATGTAGTCTAGAGAGGACAGAAATGAAGGTCAGCAGGGCTAAGACAGAATATATGTGTGTAAATGAGAGGGAGGGTAGAGGAATGGTGAGGATGCAGGGAGTAGAGTTAGTAAAGGTGGATGAGTTTAAGTACTTGGGATCAATAGTTCAGAGTAATGGTGAGTGTGGAAGAGAGGTGAAGAAGAGAGTACAGGCAGGGTGGAATGGGTGGAGAAGAGTGTCAGGAGTGATTTGTGACAGATGGGTACCAGTAAGAGTGAAAGGGAAAGTCTACAGGAGGGTAGTGAGACCAGCTATGTTACATGGGTTGGAGATGGTGGCACTGACAAAAAGGCAGGAGTCAGAGCTGGATGTGGCAGAGTTAAAGATGTTAAGATTTGCACTGGGTGTGACTAGGATGGACAGGATTAGGAATCAGTATATTAGAGGGTCAGCTCAGGTTGGACAATTTGGAGACAAAGCAAGAGAGGCGAGATTGCGTTGGTTTGGACATGTGCTGAGGAGGAATGCTGGGTATATTGGGAAAAGGATGCTACGGATGGTGCTGCCAAATAAGAGGAAAAGAGGAAGGCCTAAGATAAGGTTTATGGAAGTGCTGAGAGAGGACATGCAGGCGGTTGGTGTGACAGAGCAAGATGCAGAGGGCAGGAAGAAATGGAAACAGATGATTCGCTGTGGCGACCCCCAACGGGAACAGCCGAAAGAAGAAGAAGAAGAAAGAAGCCATGGTCCTGCACCAAACACCACTACCTGCAAAATCACCACACACAAAACACACATAGGGGAAGGGCAGGCCTAACAACTATTCTACAGTTTTACAACAAAAAAACTTTTAAACTAACCGACGAACAAGCAATATACTAGTGGGGGAGGAAGGGAAAGAACCAACTCAGACACACTAAAGACAAGTATTTATAAACTTACTATCCCTAAACACAGAGAGAAGGAGACCACTATGCCCACTACTGGCGCGGCAAACGAGATCTGAGGGAAGGTAGGAGATGGTAGTGCATTATGGGTTGGGGAAGAGCTCGGAGTTTGGAGCAGATGCTAGAAAAAAAGTTGCCGGCTCGGATCCGAGATGGATCCGAATACCCACAGGTTGCAGATAAAATGAAGTTAACTACTTCAGATCTGCAGTTTCCTGAAACTGCCCATAAAAGATAATCTACCTCAACATCCTATGACCTTGTATACAATACATTATCATAACAGAAGGGAGGCAAAGTACTCTAAAATAAGTATTAAGTTTTTTTTTCCCCAATATGTGTGTGTTTTAATATTTCAGGAAAATCCAGACTCACTATTGTTTTAAGGTTTTGTGATTTGTGCAACAATTTCTCTTTTACTCGACTACACAGGACGCACTGAGAGTGAACCTAATATTTTTAGCAACTAGATGTAATATATGTATTTGTGGTGGTTTACTATCACAATGCCGACGTGCACTTGCACGGCTATGACGTATTCGAACAACAGATGTTCGAATACTTCATATTTCGGCAGGTGATGTGAGCGAACGTTACCATTGTGAATGGACTGTGCATTCGCAATTCTAACGTTCGCTCATGTGAGGGGTTCGCGGTACAGAGCGGTTAGGGAAATACATCCCTTTCCTCACTGTAGTGCGATCTCGGAGTTGGAATATTAAGGTGGGGGGGTGTGGGGGACGCAGCCCCCACTGGGGGGTGCAGGGGGGCTTGCCCCCCTGCATAACTGTGAGTTTAGGCTAGATAGGTAGGTAGTTACGGGACGGGTGGGAGTGCTGTGTATTGCCGTAAATGTCGCGAGCGACATTTTCGACAATACACAGCTGTTTTCGACTTTAGGTTAATTCGGAAATGTTCATTTCCGATGTATAAATTAGAAAATGCAGACACGTTTTATTCTGATTTTCGAATTTATGATAGTAAACCATTTGTGGTATGTCCATTTTGCTCTGGCTTTATCTCATTTATGACAGAGAAACAGTGGGGATAAGTTCAATTACTTAATTCATACATACAAAATAATAATAATTAAAATTAGTCTGACACTGTAAAACACCAATCAAGCAGAGGTCTAGGGTTTATGGGTGCCTACTGCAAGTGTTCCATTAAAGAAGAGCCTCTTAGTATTGCACACAGACCTACAGAGGTACACAGCATGATCCCCAAAGGTATCACGTGCTCATCAGGCCTCAGTACCCTTCCACTTACCTTGCTATGCTCAGGGTTCCAGATTCTCCCAATATCACCCAAAGTCTCACAATGCTGATAACCTCTGTGTGGGGTCAGAAGGGACAAAACAGAAGAACAGACTCCAGCATGGCAAATGTATACAGCTGCTGAAGTCCCTGATTAACAGGTTGCTTAATGACAATAAATGTGTTCTCCCAAGAAATATTTACCACATTATTGCTTGCCCGATACTATCTTAGAAAAATTGTACCTTCACCACCTCTATAGTCTAGGTTCACCTTTTAAGCAACTGATTTCAGATATACATGATCACAATGCGACACAGAATGTGCGTTTTTCTGGAATACCTGTGCCACAAAATGTTCTGCATGGATGATAACAGTGTTTGGCCTCTTCTGGCAGCTCTCCAGGTATGCTGTGGAAATGAAGGTAGGTTGAAATTCTACTAGCCTGTATAGCCACCAAGTTGCCACCAATACCTGAAAATCAAGGCAAAGTTACATTAGAGGGAGAATGCTTCTTAAAATTCAACTACTACCTGCACTGCTCTATTTGTTAACATATTCTACTGTCAACAAGAAAGTGGAAATTTCATCATCTTTTAATATAAATAGTGCTGAGCAATTTGCACATAATACAGCTGTAGCTTCTGCCATATCTTCATTTCTTTTCTTGGTGCGCATTCAAAACATCTGTAATGCAGTGTTTGCTTACAATCCCACTGTATAAACTCCTTCAAGAAAATGTATGGCAGCACATGACCTCAGTTTAAATTTTCCATTTGTTACAAAAAGTCAAGTAGATAAGTGATAAAGTATGAATGTTATAAATGTCTAGACATGATTGCAACTGTCAGATGGCTTGCATTCATTCATTCTCAGCAGGAAAGGAATGAAATATGGAATCTAAAGAGTTCTGTTATCTGCCCTAGTACGTCAAAATGACAAATGTTTAATTACTACGCTTATCTCAACCTTGAAGGCACAAATTATTGTTTACAGTGAGAGTTTCACCCTACGTTATTAAGTTACTTACTTAAGGGGGGTTATAAAGTACACAGTTTACACTTTATGGTTTACATTAACTTATCAGTACCTGTTCTTCTGAAGAAATTCCACGCTGTACACTGAATTCTTCAAGTCTCATGCAACACTGTATTTTTATCATACTAATACTGTTGACTGTGAAAGCAAAACCCTGGAATAAATTAGGCACAGAAGTTATGAAGACAGCAATAAATGTACCTTTTTAAATGAACTTGTTCTTGGGACAGTTTTTTTTTTCCATTCTAACATTACTTTGTCATTGCTACAATAATGCAGAGCAGTCTGACAGTTTAGCTCAAAGTCTTAGAGTGAGCATTACTCTAGAGTCCTGGGTTTGATTCCATCAATGTTCACTTGCAAAGTGCATGACTTTGAGCAAGTCACTTAACCAAAAACTATTCCTGGGTTATCCCAGAAGAGGCACTTTTGATTAATGGACTTAGCCAGTTAAGAAAAAAAGGTTAACGATTACTTGCCAGGTTGTTCACAGCAGTACATATAAGAAATGAATTCCCATAATTTAAATGCATATCACATTGTAAGTTTATTACTGCACCTGTACTTTCAGTACAGTTGTCTGTAAATAAACTTACCTAAGAGAAGACCTTGGAGACGAGGTCAATGACAGCACATTATAGCATTTATATTTCAACAACCTACTGTGCCTTTACTTTCAGACATAAGCTTCAACAGCTATGCCTCACTCGCTATGGAGACCAATACTGGCCTTTTATCAGATTTCCTTTGAATCTTGGTTGTTGAATGAGGCTCACATATATACAATGAGTGCTAGTAAGAGCTTTCTTTGCTTCTTTTAATCCAACCAGGCTTAAAAAAGGACTTGTGATTGCAGCAAGCTATTCCATTAACAAGCAACTAAAGGCAGTTCTAACAAAAAATGCTTAACCTTGTGAAAGAATAAAGAAGGAAGCTATTTATGTACATTGTTATTAGGAAAATGAGCTGTGGGTAGTACCCACTGTTATGCTGACCTCTCTCTGAAGGCCCTTCTATTAGGCAAGAATTATTACACAACTATACTACAATCTTCATTCAGAGTCACTGTAACATGCAATAACACTGAGGAGATTCAAAAGCAGCACCTTCATGTCCATGAGAAGAAGACATCTACAGGATCCCCTGAAGCTTAGCTATGCCAAAACCTACCCTACCCCCCCGGGCTGTACATTCTACTTATAATGTGCTGTGAAGGTGTGGACAGTAGCCCATGGTGCACATTCTAAAATATCTTGTGGACATTCCTGAAAGAGGCTACTGATGTGTCTGCGTCTTCAGCTGTAAGTGATCTCATTGTGGCTTGAAGAAACTCGTACAGTGGATATAAAAAGTGTACACACCCCTGTTAAAATGGCATGTTTCTGTGATATAAAAAAATGAGACCACAATAAATCATTTCAAAACTTTTCCACCTTTAATGTGACCTATAACCTGTACAATTCAATTGAAAAACAAACAAATCTGTTAGGGGGAAAATATAAAAAATAAAAAACATAAAATAAGCTAGTTGCATAAATGTGCACAACCTTAAACTAATACTTTGTTGTGTGTGTACACCCCTAAACTAATACTTTGTTGAAGCACCTTTTGATTTAATTACAGCATTCAGTCTTCTTGGGTAGGAGTTTATCAGCATGGCACATCTTGACTTGGCAATATTTGCCCACTCTTCCTTGCAAAAGTGCTCCAAATCTGTCAGATTGCGAGGCCATCTTTTGTGCACAGCCCTCTTCAGGTCACCCCACAGATTTTCTATTGGATTTAGGTCTGGGCTATGGTTGGGCCATTCCAAAAAAAGAAGTTATGTACTCACCATAATGTTCCATGTTTGTTGTCCATCTCGCCCTTCATTCTTATTGGTTGGGTTCAGAGCCAATCTTCAGCTCCAACTCGGCTGCATACTATAGCTCGAAGTCTTACACTTGGCTCGTGGCTGAATACCTATCACATCACGCAGTGGTGTAATTCCCCATATCTTGTTTGCTGCTAACCACAGCCATCTGTCATACATCATAGTATATACAGAAAGGAAAGGAAAGAAAGTCAGAGAAGCTCCTTGCCTAAGGAGGGAATTCCTCTAGGTCCTCCAGAAGCCTTGGGCTGGGGGAAGGTGGGGGGGCATCATAAGAATGAAGGGCGAGATGGACAACATACATGAAACATTATGGTGAGTACATAACTTCTTTATGTTAGGTTGTCCTATCTCGCCTTCATTCTTACTGGTTGGGACAGTGTCCCTAGCACCACATTTCCTGGGTGGCTCATGGGAATACACTTTTCAGCACAGTGGAACCAAAAGAGGCCCTTGTCCCTGGAGGCCAAATCCACTTTGTAATGAGTGATAAAGGTGTGGGGCCCACGTAGCAGCGGCATAAACACTGTGCATTGATAGTCTAGCTAGATAAGCAGATGATGTTGCCATGGCCCTAGCAGAGTGACCCTGGACTTTGAATAGTAGTTCTCTGTTATTAGAACTGCACATAAAGGTAATGCAATTCGAAAGCCAGTTAGAGAGAGAGAGAGAGAGATTTTAGAAACTGGCATGCCTTTTTTGACTTCTGAAAAGGAAATAAACAATTGATCAGACTTCCTGAAATCTTTGGCTCTATGTAAACAGAAGCGAGGTTGTCTATCCACATCTAATTGGTGGAGCTTGTATTCTGCCTTGTTGCCAGGAGTAGGGAAAAACACTGACAGCTCAATAGATTGATTTAAGTTACTCTATTTTGCGAGCACACTTTAGGTAAAAAGGATGGGTATGAAAGATCAAATAAGGAGGTTTGATTGATAAAGCTTGTAATTCCGAAACTCTTCTTGCAGAAGTAATAGCAACCAATAACATTGTTTTCCAAGACAGGAATTTGAGGTCACATGTTGATGAGGGTTCAAAGGGGGGTAAGGTGAGATAAGTTAGAACAAAATTCAAATCTCATGGAGAGAGAGGTTCTTTAATGGGAGGTCTTAATAAGCAAGTACCTTTTCAGAATGCTTTACACAATCTGTGTGACATCAAGTTAGGAGTCCAGTCACCTATATGAAAATTCTAAATTGCAGCTAATTGTACTTTAACAGTAGCTGCCGCTGAACTTTGTTGAAAAAGCTCTGATAGGAACTCAAGAATAGAGCTGATTGGGGCAGAAAAGGGATCAATGTTTCTTCTCTCTGCCCAATATGAGAACCTTCTCCATTTACTAGAATACAGTTTCCTCATTGAAGCCTTGTGTGAGGATACTAAGACATGTCTTACTGCTGTCACGAAACTGTGAAGCCTGATTAAGTTGGGAACTGGAGCAGCCATGCTGTCAACTTGAGAGTTTGAAGGGAGGGGTGGAGTGTTCCCGACATACGAGTCAGAAGGTCTGGAACTGGGTCCAGCACCCATGGTTCCTCCTGAAGATGAGGCCAGAGGAAGGGAAACTAAATCTGATGAGGCCAGTATGGGACAATGAGAATTATCCTGCTTCCCAGCCACTTGGATTTTTGAATGACTTTGGGTATTAGGGGAAATGGGGGAAATGCATAAAGTAGTCCCAAGGGCCAATCGTGGACAAGTGCGTCCATTGGTGACTCCCCCAGAGGAGGGATCAGGGGAAAGTAGCTGCTGCATCTGGCATTCATGGGAGTGGCAAAGAGGTTGCAGCAATGCTGGCTTCATTTTTGGAATATCCTTTCTGCTATCTCTTGTTTCAAGGGCCACTCGTGAGGCATCAATATTGCTCTGCTGAGCCTGTCTGCTATTATGTTGGACTTCTCCGGGATATGCGTTGCTATCAGAAGAGATTGCCCATTGCCATTCTCTGAGTGCCTCTCAGCAAAGGGGGTAGGACTTGGTTTCTCCTTGCTTGTTTATGTACCAAACCACTGACATTGTCTGACTGAATTGCAACTGTTCCTAGTGTAAGAGAGTCCTGAAGTGCTTGCAACACCAAGAGCACTGCTCTCATCTCTAGAACACTGATGTGTAAATAGGTCTTAGTGTTCCTGCCATGTGCCTTGAACCATCCTCCGCAGATAATGCCCCCCCCCCCCATCTGGGAGGCGGCCGTGGTCACTTGCTAGAGGTTGTTGTGGGATAAAAGGGTCCACCTAACGTGACTTGACTGGAAAGGAGCCACCATCTTCTTGCATGACTGTAATTCTGATCTGGTGAGACATGGGAAGTTCTTGTAAGGACCACTGAGAAAAACGGAGCCACTGAAGAATTCAGATGTGCATCCTGGATAAAGGGACTAGGGTTATCGCTGCTGCTATGGTTCCTAGGACTTTTAGAACTGTTTTCACTGTTACTTTTGTCTTTGGTAGGAGATCGGTAATCTGTTGTCTGAGTACAAAAACTCTTTTTGCAGGTAACTTTGCCATCATACAGACAGTGTCTAGTTCTGCTCCTATAAAGATAATATGCTGACATGGCAACAAGGCAGATTTTTCTGAATTTATTGTTATCCCTAACTGAAAACAGATTTGTAAAGTGGAGTCTCTTGACTGTTGTAGTAGATGCTTGGTGGTGGCAGTCAGGAGCCAGTCCTCTAAGTACAGAAACACTTGGAATCCTAGCCGTCTCAAATGAGCCGTGACTACTGCCATGCATTTGGTGAACACTCTGGGGGCCGTAGTGAGACCAAAGGGCAGATCTTGGAATTGGTAATGACTGGCTCCCAGCCTGAAGCATAAGCGAATCCTTGATGACCTGTCCATTTTTATGTGGTAGTACGCATCCTGGAAGTCTATCGAGCACATCCAAGTGTCTTTCCCTAAAAAGGGAAGAATTGACTGCATTGT
The DNA here is from genome assembly GCF_019279795.1 of Protopterus annectens. Taxonomy (NCBI): domain Eukaryota; kingdom Metazoa; phylum Chordata; order Ceratodontiformes; family Protopteridae; genus Protopterus; species Protopterus annectens. The sequence continues at coordinate 332,462,782 of NC_056745.1, read as the reverse complement.
CAACATCCAGAACTTGGACTTTTTTATGGATTCTTTTAGTTTGCTGAGATCCAATATGGGTCCCAGTCCCCTGGTCTTTCTGGCACTAAAAAGAATCTTGAGTAAGTTCCGAATCCCACTTGGTCTGTGGGGACTTCTTGGATGACTCTTTTTGTCTAGCAACTTTTGAATCTCTATAGTTGCTTGTTCCCTTTGACTGGGTGGAACGTCTGGGATACTTCTGATTTGTGGAACGGGAAGGCAAAAGGGAATGGAATAACCTCTGGATATTATACTTTGTACTCACTTGTCTCTTGTGATATCATGCCAGGCTTTTGGGTACAAAGATATCTGTCCCCTGACTGCCTCCAGAGTAAAGCAGATGGGCCTCCTTTCAGGAGCACTGGTAGAGTTGGCCACAAAAGGAATCATGGTCACCCTGGTTTTGCAGACCCCCTCTGCCTCGTGGACGATGTCTACCATTACTACTTCCACCCTGCCCTGGGGAAGGATTCACCTTGTGCATCCTGAAAAACTCCCTGGGATTTTTTGAACCACATTTTACCACCCTTCTGACCCTTAGGATAAGGTCTAGAAGGCACGGAAAAACGTACTCCAATAGCAGAGAGAGTTTTTCCTTCCTGCCTGCATCTGGTGAGTGTGTCTTTAACTTTGGGTCCAAAGAGTGAGGAACTATCGAAAGGGGCACTGACAAAGGTAGACTTGAAAGGTTCCACAAAGTTATACAAGCGCATCTAGGAGTGTCTCCTTAGGGGAAACTCCTGAACCTGCTGCCCTACTCGCTCCATCTGCTGCATAGGAAATCAGTCTCGTGGAGGAATTAACTATGGAATTTAAGGTGGATAGCTGAGAGGTCACCTTGTCTGAGAACCCTGCAGCTAGTGAACCTTGGAGAGTATCTCCTAACTCCTTCAGAAGATCTCTTTAAAGCCTAGTGAAGCGCGTTAGGAAGTTCAGCAATCTCAGGGCAAAAGTCGCTGACGAGAAAACACACTTCCCATATCTGTCCATCATTTGAGACTCCTTGTTCGGTGGGTGGACATATGAGGACGTTTCAGAGAATTCCTTCTTGGTAGCTGCTGCCACCACCATAGCATCTACAGGGACGCCTTTCGTAAGATATTCCTTGTCCGTTGGTGATGTTATAAATTTATTTGGCCTCTGAGGGACTGGTTCTATTGGGTCTGGTGACTCTCATGCCATTCGACTAACTAGTTCCATTAGTTCATCAAAAGGCGGAGACACCCAGGAGGTTGAAGGTTGAGATCTGAAGGCCTTCAGGTACACAGACGCTTCATCAAAAGGGTTAATGGGCTTACAGCCGCCTCTCTGTTTTAGGATTTCTAAGATATCCACAAAGGAGATATCTTCAGAGAGCGACCGTGAGGATCTTTCTGACTCCTCCAGGTCAGTGTCGAAGGTTATTGACTCGTCTGGTGAGTCCAGATGCTTCCTCTTGCATGTTCTCTTCCGAGGAGCCTCCTCAGAAGGGTATTCTGGGGAGGTCTCGGAAGAATGTGGTTCACCCAATGGGGCTCCCTGAGGCCCTGAATCTCCACTGTCCTGAGGATGGGATGGTGCCGAAACAGAACCCGGTGTCTTAGGGGGAAGAATACCAGTACCACTGTGTAGAGCTGTAGGCAGGGACAGCACACTCCTCATCAGCTCGAAAGCAGTTCCCGCCGGCTCCGAGGACACCTCCGGTTCCGAAGAAGCAGAGGGAATCCCGGTGCCAAAGAGATTGTCTCCAAACCCAATGTAGGAGCCGAGCTCACCTGCGCCAAAGCCCCGAGGGGTAAGCTCACAACCTAAGAGTCTCGGGTCTGAGTGTCCCCCCCCCCGGAACAGACAGGTGAGCTTCGGCTACTAGACACCCCGGATGGCACCGAGAATGTCGGAGCAGACAATGGTTCCGAAAGCCCTGGAGTGGGTCTTGGAACCGAAGATTCTACAACAATGGTTACGCTACATTCTGGCTCCGAAGATCCAACTTGGCTCGGAGGAGGAATTGACGTGGATGAAAGAGTCTTAGTTGGCTCCGAAGCCGAATGGGTCAGAGCCGAAAATAATTTTGCCAGCGCCGGCAACTTCAGTAGTCTGCGCACCACCTTATCCACATAATCATCCAATAGGCTTCTAGAGGACTTGGAGGAAAGGGTAGGTGAGCAAGATCTCTGCAATATGGGAGATCTCAAAGTAGGGGAGACCGGCAATAATTCAGTGGACAGGCTCTGAATGTCAGTCTCTCTCGGCTCTGAAAGCTGTTGCGCCGAAGGACTTGGCTTGTCTAATTTTAAAGATTCTCTCATTTCTGAAACTTGTGGAGCCGAGGAGCTTGATTTTCCTGAAGTAGAAATTTCTGGTGTCTTTTTTTGGTGGTTCTGAATGACCAGATGAGGAAGAAGATCTTTTGGAAGGTTTGTTACATTTTGAAGAGGGAGACTTGGACTTACTGGAGGTACTCTGAGTTTCCAAAGTTTTGGAAAACAGAGTTTGCAGTAGTTCTCTAACGATAAGTTTATTTCTTCTCTCTAGTAATACCCTTGCACTAAAAGAATGGCAGAAGGTACATAACTCCTGGAAGTGCATGCCCCCTAAGCAGTATACACAAATGCTATGGTCATCGGTCAGAGACATTTTCTGAGAACACTTCTGACACTTTTTGAAGCCAGACAGCTTTGTTTCCTTTTCTCTAGTTTCCTTAGACATTATGAGTATAAGAAGCACAGACTACAATATTATAATACTTGTAACAGCACACATAATGTAACTAGTAACTCAAACAGCACTCTCAAAATCTATGTAAACAAACTCACAGCGCACTCTAATCTAAATATATAACAGTCTCAAAAAACTAGGTAAACAAGAAAGGAAAAGTTTAGCTCTGTCCTCTAACTTAAACGGGCCTAGCATGGCTAATCAAAAGTAAAAAGGATTATAGTATGGGGAATAACACACACTTGAAAAGCAACAGTGTGCCCACTACCAATCTCGTAAATAAAGAAGGAATCCTACATATAGTGGCTAACTTTATAACGGGATAGGAAATTAGGCCTGTGAATAAAGCGATGGCCAAACAGAACACCAGTAATGGCTATATATGGTAAGAATAAGCACCCACAACACCTAAAGTGTAAAAATTCAAAGTACTAGCTATAAATATCTAAATGAGCAACAACTTGAAAAAATATAAAATTTTGAAAACTTAGCCACAGCCAAAATGAAGAGCCTCCAATCTTGTTAAGCAGAAAACGAGATCTGGGGAATTACACCACTGCATGATGGCATAGGTATTCAGCCACAAGCCAGGTTAAAGACTTTGAGCTATAGTATGCGGCCGAGTCAGAGCCGAGGATCGGCTCCAAACCCAACCAGTCAGAATGATGGCAAGATAGTACAACATAACATCTTCAATTTTATTCTGGTAAGCCATTCTTTTGTTGATTTGAATGTATACTTGGGGTCATTGTCATGTTGAAACGTGAAATTCCTCTTTAGCTTTGACTTTCTAGCAGATGCCTGAAAGTTTTGAGCCAAAAGTGACTGGTATATGGAACTGTTCATAATTCCCTCCACCTTGACTAAAGTCCCAGTTCCAGCTGAAGAAAAGCAAACACAAAGCATGATACTGCTACCACCATGCTTTACTGTGGTGATGCAAAGTGTTTTTGCACCAAACGTACCTTTTGGAATTGTGGCTAAAAAGCTGAACCTTGGTCTCATCATACCAAAACATACTTTCCCACATGCTTTTGGGAGACTATGTATTGTTTTGCAAATTTTAGCCTGGCCTGAATGTTTTTCTGTGCAGGAAAAGGCTTCCTTCTTGCAACCCTACCCCAAAGGCCAGACATATGGAGAATATGGGAGATTGTTGTCACATGCAGTACACAATCAGTACTTGCCAGAAATTTCTGCAGTTCCTTCAGTGTTGCTGTAGGTCTCTTGGCAGACTCCCTCCGTGACTTTTCGTCTTGTCATTTCATCAATTTTGGAGGGATGTCTAGTTCTTTGCAATGTCACTGTTGTCCCATATTTTCTCCACTTTTTGATGACAGTCTTCACTGTGTTCCATGGTATATCCAATGCTGTGGAAATTTTTTTGCACCCTTCTCCTGACTGATACCTTTCAACAATGAGATCCCTTTGATGCTTTGTAAGCTCTCTGCGAACCATAGCTTTTGCTCTTGCAAACAAGTGAGTAAATGTCAGGAAAATCCTATTAGGACAGCTGAACTTTATTTGGGGTTAATCTGAGTCTCTTTAATTGATGGCAGGTGTATACCCAAGAAGAATAAATGTTGTAATTAAAGCAAAAGGTGCTTCAACAAAGTATTAGTTTAAAGGTGTGCACACTTATGCAACCAGCTTATTGTACGTTTTTTATTTTTTATATTTTTTCCTCTAACAGATTTGTTTTCTTTTTCCATTGAATTGCACAGCTTATAGGTCACATTAAAGGTGGGAAAAGATTTATTATGGTCTCATTTTTTTTATATCACAAAAACCTGGCATTTTAACAGGAGTGTGTACACTTTTTATATCCACTGTATTTATCGACACAATGTGCCAAACATTTAGAAAGGGGTTCTTTTGTATTTTACGGTTACACTTCCTTTTTAAAGGTTACAAACAGTTAATCTTTCTGAAAGCATTAGCCCTTGTAAATATCACAGATTTCTGTGAACATCCAGTTGAAGCAGGTAGTACGTTCCATCGTTTTAATAACTGCCAAGACTTTGACAACTAAAAGTGTAGTTTAAGAGTCATTGCAAAAACGGCTTTTAGCATGAAAAATGGGTTTGTTTTCAATGAAAGCCGCACAATGTGTAATACCAAGTGGCTTGGTTTACAAGAGAGCTTGTAACTCTGCATGCCTTCTGACAGAAGTAGCAGCAACCACAAAGAGCATGCACCATGGGAGATACATTACCATTATGTAATCTTCTGATTCAAAGGGAGGCAACATTACATTCCCCCACCAAGTTCAAATGTCAAGGTGTAGAGGTACATGTTTTTGGAAGTCATTACTTAAACAGTCCTTTAAAAAAAGGCCTTAACAAGGTGATTAGCTACTAGGTGTGGGTTTGCAAATACAGACTGCAGAAATGTGAACTGCAGTTAAACAATAAGTCAAACTTAAATAAAACAAATAGTTTAAGCAGTTCAGAAACACTGGTTTGTGATACTGCAATAGCTCTAGACCTTGTATCTAAATTCCTAGAAACCAAACTTTTCCTCTTCTGTAACTAACATGTTCCCGTATTAGACCTTGTAGCTTCTTTTAAAAATGCTTAGAACTTGAAAAATAGCTGCTATCAGACTCAGATATTTGAGATTTGATGTAGCACTCTGCAGTTCTGCTGGATTAATAATGAATTTGCAGAGGTACTAGTCATAATGGAAGGCATTATCAATGAATAACAAGGTTATCTGGGCAAAGAGAGACATCTATCAAAATCAGATTGGCCTTATCTTGCTGTGTTTCGACATTAACATTTTGAATATTAGGGAAAATTGGGAAAGGTTACATCAATGATCTTATTCCAGACTGTTCTGAGATGATTGCTGTGATTGGCAGCTACAAGATACACATTTAGAAAAATCTCATGTTTGTGTAACTTTTCTGGATCCACTTTCCATTTGTAAGTCATCTACCAGCTGGTACTGTGAACCCAGGACATAATCTGTTAGCACCTGACGATATATCACTGTAGAATGACTTGTGATGATTTACAAATGTTCTGGCTGAAAACTGTATTAGAAGGCTGCCAGGACCCTGACCAACTAACTAATTTTCCCTCCAGTTGATATGCAGAGAATTTGTCTTAAGAGGTCAACTGCCTTGAACTAATAAATAGTTGATGTTGGCTTCCTAAGCATCACCCAGACAGTGTGTGGTTAGGATCTGAATTTTGGATGCTGGAGCAACATAGTTCCAGTGGAAGATTTGTCCTTGTCAACCCCAAACAGGAATTGCCTCCTTTGTCCTACAGGATAGAAACCATCATCTCTAGTATATCTTTAAATTCTGCCAAATATTTTTGAGGTGCTACTGTGTCTTCTTCATAGGTAACTTTATTTGAAATACCAAGAGAATACAATAAGATATACACACTTCTCTCAGAAGCTGCCTTGCAATAATGTTTTCAGTTATGGGTTAGTGGCAACAGAATTGTAGCAAGAATGATTGGGTCTCCCTTTGCTTGCCTTTACTTAGAAACTTTCATTTATACAGAGTCTAACACTGCCCCCAGAAAAGTTACTGATGTTGAGGAAGATGACAGACTATTTCTTTTAACTTATCATATTCCCAGGCAGTGGCACAATGTAGTTGTCTGAAAGATCACCAAATTAATATTTCCTTTGTTTTTGGTACTAACAAACAGTATGAACAAGGAAAGGTAATTTTGTTTTGGTTTCTGAGGTGTGCAAATAATGGAGCTAAATGTCTATAAGTACTCCACAGGTTGTAATCCAAATGGCAGAGCTGAAAACTGAAAACACAATGAACTGTCTCAAACCTAAAACATTTCTGTGAGAATTTTCCACTTGAATAAGAAGGCATGTGCATCCCATGTCCTGATAAATTACATGGAGTAAAGTTCTCAGTCACCAGCCTGAATGTCTTTGTATTAATGAATTTACTCAGATTTGATAAATCAATAACTGGTCTTGGGATACTGACCATTTTATAGTAAGAAATCGTATGGAGTACAAAAAGTGCCTTTCTTGAATGGAAGACACCCACCCTTTGAACAGCTTTCTCTACTACAACCTGATCCATCAGCTGAATGGATGAACACACCTGATGAAACATGGGGTACAGGACTAAGTGACCCTATGGTTTCTAAACAAATTCCATTGCATAATACTGAACTGCACCATAAACCACTCCCCCTGAATAAACAATTAAAATATTTTTTTCATTTAAAATTTCCTGTATACATACCTTTTGGTCTATTGGTACTAAATTTGCCCGAATTCCTTTCCAGTAAACTTTACTACTGTCAACATATTCTTTGTTGTCAGTCTTTTTTCATCAAATACAAGAAATTTGAGGTGAAAAATATTTTAATTGTTCATCCAGGGGAGTGGTTTATGGTGCACTTTGCAACAGTGTAAAGCGTTTTACATTGGTAAGACTGGTCAAGCTTTGAAAGAGAGAATATATGAACATCTCAATGAAATCAAGAACAGGAAGACAACTAACACACTGTACAGACATATTTCTGCCTTTCCTGGTCACCTTTTTAAATTTGTGGTGATTAACTTCTTGGAAGCAGACCCAAGGGGCTAAACTAATGAACATCTTCTCAAGAAAGAGCTCAAAAGGATTCTTGTGTGTTATGCCCTTAACCCCCCCCCCCCAAACGTGGTTTGAATGAATGTTGTTCTATTACACCTATATTAAAGTTGAAAACTCTTAAGGGCTGATTATGTCACATTACTCATACATTTGCCATTGTAACACTGTTACCATTTTTGTTCTCAACATTATTTTTATTTTTAATTTTTATTGGTGGTGCTGCGGTAGCGCTGTCGCCTCACAGTAAGACGCTGTCCGGTTTGATTCTCAGCTACAGCTTCTTCTGCGTGGAGACATGAGTGAATGGGCGTACCTTCGTTGAAGGTTGTGCGTCAGGCCTGGCAAGCCGGTACGTAAAAATCAACTGCCAATCATTAGCAGACCGGAGTTCCGCTGTGGCGACCCCTAACCGGGAAAAGCCGAAAGACACAAACATTGTTATACTTATGTTCATTTTTCATGCAATTTAACATGATATTCACAACAATTCTTGTTAAAGTTTTATAATCAATGCATTTACTAAACTAAAGTTGAGTCATGTGAATGTTTGATCACACGTTGATCACATGATGTATTAAGAGTTATTTAAGGTTGGAAATCACCATGTTAAGCAGTTCTGAAGAAGTCTTTGCTAAAGACGAAAGTGCTTGACTGCATTTGGTTTGGTTGTGCTGTCAATAAATTGGATTTGTGGTTTGGACTTTGGTTTGTGTGGTTCCTGGGACTCTACCTTCACTACCTGTGGTTCTTGGTTTTATTCTTTTGGACTTGTTTATGGCTTCTTGTAGAGGTTCTGGGTCTCCCACCTATGACCTAGTCTCACAAATTCGAGTTGGAATAGGCAATTTGGCCTCTCTTCTGGAGAAAATCAATCAACAACTTCTTGGCAGCAGTGGCTCCCCTGAAGGTATTTCTTCTCAGTTAACTCAATGTTCTGGGGCTCTTTTTGCCTGGTCTAAGCAGCTTGAAGCAGGTGGAAACATAAGGGAACCATCCAACTGACAATTTATTGATTTTGATACTTGGAAAAGTGATATTTTTGACTTTTTTCTACCACATCGATATCTAATAATGTGGACCTTAACCATGAAATTATTGGGCAGCGTACCTTCGTAGAACAACTTAAGTTATTTGAAGAAAAATGACTAGCCTTTAAGAAAGTTCAACAAAACAATGCGTATTTACAAGAGAATTTAAAGAGGGGTCTTATTCCCAAGGGTCTATGTTTGTGGTGGTACCCTAATGGGGTGGATCTGAATTCTGATTTTCACAAAGCCCTTCTCAATATTTTTAATAAGGCAGTCATGGACATCATTCGCTTCATAATACATGAAAATGGAGGTGAAGTTGGATAAATGCTCTCGTGTTCTTGACATCATTAGTGGTAGTCTTACATCTGATGCCTTATTTGAGCATTATTCCACAAATTATAATAATTTATTCAAGAAAATAGATGACATCTGTTGTACCATTCAAAATAGGAAAAACAGAAAACTACAAAGGGATTCTGAAGCATTTGCAAAAGGAACAGCATACCCCCGCCCCCTAGTGTCTCAGTACGAAACCAGCCAATCACAACAGTGTATTTGGATGATGGACAGGACAATATTATAAATTCAGCTGAAGATGACGTCCTGGTTCAACAGGAAGTAGTTTCAGACACAGACCAGTTTCTAAGGCGTTCTAAAAGACTGAAACATAAAAGAGGAAGACACAATGGAGACTTACAGCAAGAATTCGATTCTGGGGATAGAAATTCCAACTTTGAGCATTTAGGAGTTCGCCCAAAAACTGCTTGGACTTACCATAGATATGAAAATATAAACAACAAAAAGAATCCGTGGTCAAAACACTTCAAAGGGAAGACAGACACCAGGAACAGGAGCGTTTCTCAAAGCAGGTAAGTAAACCAGGACTTACAGAACAGATTTATTGCCTCAGTGACACTGACTTTCATTCCACCATGGGGTTTTTTGATGAACAAACTTCTGTAAATCATTGTGTGTTTTCTACTGGCAAAACGACCAGCAACAATGATTCAGTGTATAATGGTAATGCTTGCAGCCAAGAAATTTCTGGTTGTGGGAATAACTGTGATATGAAGCATGTCGATTGTCCTATTTTGAATGAGACAACCCCAAGTCTTATGTTTGGTAATAACATTGCTAATTACATTGAAATTTGTCTCATAGAAAATATTGTAAATAAGAATGTTTTTTTTTACACACAATATGAGTATTGGTAACTTTAGTACCAAAAAGGCTGGGAATGATTTTTTGTATGACGACTCTGTCAAAGATTCTTTTGATACTAATGCAGTGAACATGGGATTTGAAAGAGCTTGCACTGACCTAAACAGTAAAACAGGCCTTGATCGCTTCAAAACTAATGGTAATGATTTTACTGATGTAAATAATTGTTCTGATGGGATAATATCAGATTTGCACAATGACTCAACAAATGTTGGTTACTTCTTCATGTGTGGTAGACTCTGTTTGGAATGATTCAGTTACAACAGTTTTTAACAAGGAAGCTACCAGTGTTAACTGTAATACCTTCAGTTATCCTGGTGATTCAGAGAATTCTGGAACTGACATTAACTGCCCCATTATTAAATGCACCCCAAACCATGAAAACAAATGTACTAAGTATGCTGTTATAACTAACAGTTGGGATAGTGTATTAGAGGGGTTGGAAGATCTACACACAACGTTTTAGATAGGTTTGATAAATCCTGTACCTTTAATGACAAAAGAGCCAGCACTGAAGGGGCTGGAACTGTGTCTCTTTATAATCAACCTATTCTCTCTTCTTCCTTTTCTACCCTCCACACCAACACAGATGGAGGGGATCCTAACGGTGTACCCATACCATTTAGTTATTCACCTATCTTAGATGATAACTCACAGTTCAGTGAAGCCAATGATGGAAATCTATTTTTGAAATGTTTCGGGCCTTTTAGTGAGACTAACGGGAAAATCAGTCATCAAAATACAGAATCCATTAACCTTGAACTAGCTGCTGGTGAATCATGTTTTTTTTCGTAGTAGGGGATACAACTAGCAGTACAAACAGCAAAAAACAACGGCAGAAGTATCACCAAGGCTAATGCTACAAACCGGATGTTTGTAGAAATGTAGCTGTGAGTATTATCCACAAAAAATACCTCAAGTTCCGCTTAAAACAAATTTTAATGCCTCCAAGGTTAAAAAGAAAATAAAAGTCCCTTATGGTTTACAAACGATAAGCACTTTCAAAAAAATCTTCATCAGATCGTTGTAGAAAGTGGGACACCCATTGTACTTAAATTAAAAATTTCTCTAATTGTTCTTCCAATAAGGGCCTGTGCATTTTAGTTTCATCCAGTCAATTGTCAAAAATGTCCATCCTATTTTGGATCTTCAGGACCAATGAAGGTCCTCTATTGTTAACACACCTCCAAGTCTTTTACGTATGCCTTCCTCGCCTAAAATTATATTTGCATATATTTAAAATGACTGTAGGTGTCAGCACATAAAAAAACTGTATTCTCCATTATGACCAACCACAGTCAGTTTCTGATAAAAATGTGTTGCACTTTTCAGCCTATGCGATGCTTTTCAGTTCCATTTACCTGGCTTTAAAGTAAAAGCCATATTCTAGTTCAATTATTAGTGGTTTGCATTCTTAGTGATTAAACGCATAGATTTCATGTACATCCTTTGATATTCTCTACACAAAAGACCTTTTTGCAATTCTATTTATTCTTGCAATTAATATTTGTAAGTAAATGTACTAAGAAGAAAACGATCGTAGTTTCATAATTTTAAACCGCAGCCTCGTATATGCAAATAAGCTGAACATTTAAACGAATCAGAATCTTTGTTCTGCTGTTACATAAATTTAAAGGTCCAGTGATATTGGAGATGCTTATGACTTCTGATCGGTATTTCTATTCTGACAACGACCAATCCCAAATGGTTCAGCCTTACATGCACAATTCTGAAAAATGTTGCCGTCTCCCAATTCATTTACTCAGTTACTTGCATCTTCACTACATTTGCCGATGCGAATCAGATACAAATTAAACCGATTTCACAATCATCGGCACTCTCATCATGAGAGATTCCACTACGGATGTATGAAACTAAATAAAGGAGTAGTAGATGTGTAAGATCACATAGGCTATCATGAACTGAGCTATAATGAGGAGGTGCATTGGAATGCTGTTATGTGCATTTTGCATTCCAGCTCCTAATATTCATCATATTTATGAATGAAAGGAAAACAAACTGTTATGATCTAAGACAGAAGAAAGAGTTATTGCTGAGAACAGTATCTTGTTAGTTCCAGTGTACGAACTTCTCCAATGGTCAGATTTGGGGCTGAACTAACTAAGTTTATCATACATCCATAGTGGAATCTCTCATGATGAGAGTGCCGATGATTGTGAAATCAGGAAGGGGCATTGTCATCACGGATGTCGAGGATTATAACAATAAGAAGTTCAAGCTCCTTTTCAATGACAGGTACACACAGGTATCAAAAAATGAACTTAGTATTGCTTATTCTAAAACTGATGGTTGTTTATGCGACATGGTCATGCAGGGACAAATTGACAAGAGTGCCTATGAATATCTATCCAATGATCAAACATGGTGATTTCCAATCTTAAATAATCCTAATACATCATCTGATCAATAAAATCAATAAAAATTAAATTAATGTTGAGAACAAAAATGTTAAAAAAATATTAATATAAGTATACCAAAAATTCATAAAGACATCCGGAACCCACCACTAAGACCAATTGTTGATGCAGGCAGGAGCAAAACTTTTTACATAGCTAAACAGGTGGATAATTTACTTCAACCATCCACCAGTTGCATTACCCATATCTGTAAAGATTCATGGGATTTTTTACCCAGATTAGCAAATTTACAGTTTGTACCAGATTGTATACTTGTCACAATAGATGTACAAGATCTTTATTCGGTCATTCCACACAAGGAGGGACTTGATTGGGTGAAAAGTATGCTCTTTGACATAGGGCTATTGAACAACAATGGCAACAACATGGCTTTCACACTCGCAGAATTAGTCCTGAGCAACAACTTTTTATATTTTGAAGGACAACTATTCAAACAAAGAGTGGCGTGGCAATGGGTACCTCATGTACCCCGAGCTTTGCCAACCTATTCATGGCATAATTGGGAGAAGCAATCTGTGTTCAATATTACATTTGCTGACAGTTGGTCATTTTATATTAGGTACCTGGATGACATTTTTATCATCTGGACAGATCATTTGACGAAACTGAATGTTTTTTTTTAATGTACATCAATAACAGCACCCCCTTCCTTAAATTTACCCACAACTTTGATAAGGACAAGATGGCATTTCTTGACGTTCTGGTTTCAAAAGATTACTCAAAGGATTGCTTTAGCTCCAACATTTATCGTAAGAAAACTTTTTTGAATTCTTATCTTCACTATGACAGTTGGCATCCCAATTTTCAAAAAAGAGCAGTTGTCAAGTAGTCCGACTCGCTCAGATGATATCTGATGATGCAGTATTTTTGGTGGAGATTGAAACACTTTTGGATATGTTTACCCACAGAGGCTATCCACCTGACTTCATCCTTGATAGGTTTCAAGAAGTATTTGACAAAAAGAGTAAGGGTCTGTACCATCCCCTGTTACCAATCTTTGATAACTCCTGTCATTCCTTATCTTCAGTAGGGCCAATGACATCTGGTTAATCAATTTTGGCCTATTGTTACTTCCATCAATGATGGTAATGTACTGTTTGGTTCCAAACCTAAGACAGTATTTAGGAAAGACACATGTTTTAAAAGTTTACTGGAAAGGAATTTGGGCAATGTTAGTACCAATAGACCAAACGGTATCTATAAATTCAATCAGTGTAACTACTGTCAACATATTCTCTGTTGTGAGTCTTTTTTTCATCAAACACAAGAAATCTGAGGTGAAAAAATATTTTAATTGTTTATCCAGGGGAGTGGTTTATGGTGCACTTGGCCAAAAGTGTAAAGCGTTTTACATTGTTAAGACTGGTCAAGCTTTGAAAGACAGAATATATGAACATTTCAACGAAATCAAGAAAGGGAAGACAACTAACACACTGTACACACATATTTCTGCCTTTCCTGGTCACCTTTTTAAATTTGTGGTGATTGACTTCTTGGAACCAGATCCAAGGGGCTTTTACACTGACGAACATCTTCTCAAGAAAAAGCTCATATGGATTCTTGTGTGTGATGCCCTTACCCTCCCTGGTTTGAATGAATGTTCTATTACACCTATATTAAAGTTGAAAAGTCTTGAGGGCTGATTATGTCACATTACTCATACATTTCTCGTTGTAACGCCAACTTTTTTTTAACATTTTTGTTCTCAACATTAATTTAATTTTTATTGATCAGATGATGTATTAGGATTATTTAAGATTGGAAATCACCATGTTAAGCAGTTCTGAAAAAGTCTTTGCTAAAGACGAAAGCAGTTGACTGCATTTGTTTTTTAATTTGCTGTCAATAAATTGGATTTGTGCGGTTCCTGGGACTCTACCTTCACTACTTGTGGTTCTTGGTTTTATTCTTTTGAACTTATTTTACACAAAAGACCAAAAGCCAGGTGAAACTTTTGCAGCTTATATCACATTGACTTGAGAAATAAAGCTAAAATGTGCAGATTTTGTGATTTGAAAAATGAATTAATAAAGGCCAGGATTTTGTTTACTGACAGCGATTTAACGTTAAGCAAAGCCATAGAGATTTGTCAAATCCATGAGCTCACAGAAAGGCGCACAGGTATGCTTGCAAGTGATCAGAACATGGTTTCAACACCCTCTAGAGCAAACATAGACAGCATGCAGCACGTGGCAAGCAGAAGCAGGCCTAAACACATAGCAGCTGGAACCCCTACGGGTTCCCCTGGGAGACCTCATAACATTCTAGCAAGTTCTAAGACTAGCTTAGCAAAATGGACATGCTCAGTGCAGTGCTTAGCATTTGGTCAGTAATGCCACAAGTGTAAAAAATGGAACCACTTTCAAAAGTTTTGTAAATCAAGCAAGTTTCATTCGGTTATTAAGAAGGGACACTCAAAAAAGCAGGTTGATTATATAGAAAGCTGCAATCCTACTTTCTATGTAGGTGGTGCATCAGTGGTCAGTAAAGAGGGTAATGCAGTAGATTTGCTGGCAAAGAAGGAAGTATTTTGTACTGTCCTGATCAATGGTAAACCCACAGAGCTCAAAGTGGACACTGGTTCAAAGTGTAATGTAATGTCAGCAGAAACATTTGCTAAAGTGAGAGGTGGTGAGCAACTTAATTTGGTTAATTGTGCGAAGCTTGTTGGTTATGGAGGTGAAGAGATTCAAACCAAAGACTCAGAAGTGCTTTCATGCTATTCGGCTGGGAACAGTTACAGCTTGCAATTTTATGTAGTTAGACCACCTGTGCAATCATTATTAGGTCATAGACAGTTTAAGAATGATACCAAAGACGTACATCATGTAAGCACATCTCCCAGTTCCACTTTTAGTGATGCTATTTTCTCAGAGTATGCTGACGTTTTTGATGACAAACTAGGCAAACTTCCAGTTTTGTACTCCATGAAAGTAGACCCAGAGGTCAGTCCAGTGGTCAGACCAGCAAGAAGAGTTCCTCTAGCTATGCAGGACAAAGTCAAGGTCCAGTTGCAGAAAATGGTGCAGCAAGGTGTGATTTGTCCAGTCAGAGAACCAACTGAGTGGGTGTCTTCCATGGTAGCTGCGCAAGAAAAATTCAGATGAAATCAGAATATGTGTTGACCCCAGGGACTTGAACAAGGCAATAAAGAGACCTCATCATCCTATGCATACAGTCGAGGAGATTGCCACCCTCATGCCAAATGCCACAGTTTTTTCTGTCTTGGATGTAAAGGATTCATTCTGGCAAGTAATGCTTGATCGCAAATCTTCACTACTGACTACGTTCAATACCTGATTTGGTAGATACAGATTCCTCATGATGCCTTTTGGAATAAATTCTGCCAGTTAAGTCTTTCAGTGTTCAATGGAGAAATTTTTTTCAGGCTATCCATGTACTATAATAGTTGATGGTTTACTAGTTGGAGGCAATAGTGAAGCAGAGCACGACAGAAACCTCACGAAAGTTCTAGACAGAGCGCATCAAGTGAACTTAAAGCTTAATCCTCTGAAGTGTAAGTTCAGACTACCAGAAGTTACCTATGTAGGTCATTTATTTACCAGTACAGGCTTACGACCAGACCCTTCCAAGCAAGCACCCATTCTTGAAATGCCAGCTCCAGACAATGTCCAAGCTTTACAGCGTTTTCTTGGTATGGTTAAGTATTTGGGCACATTTTTTCATCTTTAGTGAATTATCAGCACCTTTAAGAGAGCTGAAATGCAAAAATGTTGCATGGTCATGGTTAGAACACCACCAGAGAGCATTTTATAACTTCAAACAGCAAACTGCCAACCCTCCTACATTAAGGTACTATGATATCCACAAACCAGTAGTTCTTTCCAGTGATGCTTCAAAGTTCGGTCTTGGTGCAGTTATTCTTCAAGAGGGTAGATCTGTTGCCTGTGCATCTAGAACTCTTACCCAAACTAAGATGCAGTATGCTCAAATTAAGAAGGAACTTTTGGCAATTGTGTTCGCATGTTCGACGTTCCATGACTATATTTACGGTCAAGCTATTCAAATCGAAATTGATCATCAACTTCTAGTCACTATTTTAAAGAAGCCTATGCATTCAGCTCCAGCAAGACTACAAAGAATGAGGCTCAGATTACAAAAGTATAATTTCAAAATGGTCTATACAAAAGGTAAACTTCTTTATCTTGCTGATACCTTACCCAGATCGCCCAGAAATACCACAGAATAGCAGCTTAATGCAGAGAATTTTGATTTTAATGTCATGGAAGTGCGTAATTTTTCTAAAACAAGACTTGGTGAGTTGAGAGATCATACAAGGACTGATCCAATTTTGCAAAAGCTCAACCACTTCACCAATGTAGGATGGCCAAAGCAATCCTGTGTACCGCCAGAAGTGCAGCCTTATATTCCATACAGAGATAAGATGCTGATGAAAGATGGTACCATTTTCAAAGATCCCAAAGTTATTGTTCCTACTTCTTTACAACATGAAGACATTCAGATTTTGCATCGTGACCACCCAGGTTCCAACTCTACCAAATGAAGGGTGAGAGGACTAGTACTCTGGCCTTCTCTATCGAAAGACATTGATAAAGTGCTTTCTTCTTGTTCAGTATGTAACAGTACTAAACCGCAATTGAAAAAGAGCTACTTCAGCTAAGCCAAATTCCTGAACTACATTAGTCAGCTGCAGCCAGTGGCATATTTGAGTGCAACAATCATCATTACTTAGTGTTGGTAGACTCTTATTTGAACTGGTTTGAAATTGATTTGCTACCTAACCTAAGATCCAATGTTGTCATTACTAAGATGAAATGTCATTTCTCAGTCCATGGTAGTCCACAAAAAGTTATTTCTGACAACTGTACCCAGTTTACCAGTCAATTGTTTCAGAGAATTGCAAAAGAGTGGGACTTTATCCATGTTACTAGTAGCCGTGAATACCTACAATCAAATGGCCTTGCTGAACATGCAGTACAGAGTGCAAAGGAATTACTAGAGAGGTCAAAGCATGACAATACTGATATCTTCTTGAATTTACTTAATCTCAGAAATATACCCTGTGACAACCTACTTGGCTCGCCTGTTCACAGACTTCTATCTAAGCAAATCAGAACAACCTTGTCTAATCAGTTCTAGTTTGTTGGTACCTAATGCTAAAAACAACAGAGCAATCAAAGCCCAACTTTTTAAAGAGAGTTTTTCTCAGAAGTCCAGCTATGATAAAACAAGCAGATTTCTTTGTCTGTTAAAAGAAGGAGACGGTGAGGATGCAAACAGCAAAAGGCTTTGATCAAATTGGTCAAGTGAGAGGTATATGTGCTGAGCCAAGATCCTATTTAGTGAAATCTGAAGGTATAGAATACAGGAGAAACCACAGGCATCCCCTTCCTGTATCAAAAATGACATCACAGCATCATAACTGTGATACAGACTATAGATCTCAAAGCAAACCTGATGATGTTCATTCCAAAGAAAATGTCTCAGTATCCATTTCCATTCTTGATGATGTCCCAGTTATCCCCAAAGTTGAACATTCCTTGAAGACAGTCCTCATTGTTAGATCCAATTCTGACTTTAATGTTACAAGATCAGGGTGTATTTCTAGATCTAGTGTAAAATACACAGCAATCTGGACATGAATGTTTTATATGTGTCTGATGTATGACTGCATGTTAAAGAATTAGTTCTGTATAACTGGATGTCATTGAACACTGTCATTTGATGCATGAGCTATTTCTCAAAGGGGGAGGATGTAGAACAGAGTGCGTGTATATACAGTGGATATAAAAAGTTCACACACCCCTGTTAAAATGCCAGGTTTTTGTGATATAAAAAATGAAACCACAATAAATCATTTTAAAACTTTTCCCACCTTTAACGTAACCTATAACCTGTACAATTCAATTGAAAAACAAATCTGTTAGGGGAAAAATATAAAAAAATAAAAAAGGTACAATACGCTTGGGTTGCATAAGTGTGCACACCCTTAAACTAATACTTTGTGGTGTGTGTACACCCTTAAACTAATACTTTGTTGAAGCACCTTTTGATTTAATTACAGCATTCAGTCTTTTTGGGTACACACCTGCCATCAATTAAAGAAACCCTGATTAACCCCAAATAAAGTTCAGCTGTCCTAGTAAGACTTTCCTGACATTTACGCAATTGCCTACGACAGCAAAAGCCATGGTTCGCAGAGAGCTTACAAAGCATCAAAGGGAACTCATTGTTGAAAGGCATCAGTCAGGAGAAGGGTACAAAAACATCTCCACAGCACTGGATATACCATGGAACACAGTGAAGACAGTCTTCAAAAAGTGGAGAAAATATGGGACAACACTGACATTGCAAAGAACTGGACGTCCCTCCAAAATTGATGAAAAGACAAGACGAAAACTGGTCAGGGAGGCTGCCAAGAGACCTACAGCAACACTGAAGGAGCTGCAGGAATTTCTGACAAGTACTGGTGGTGTACTACATGTGACAAGTACTGGGTGAGTACTACATGTGACAAGTACTGGGTGAGTACTACATGTGACAATCTCCCGTACTCTCCATGTCTATACTATGGGGTAGAGTTGCAAGACGGAAGCCTTTTCTTACACAGAAAAACATCCAGACCCAGCTAAAATTTGAAAAACAATACATCAAGTCTCCCAAAAGCATGTGAGAAAATGTGTTATAGTCTGATGAGACCAAGGTTGAACTTTTTGGCCACAATTTCCAAAAGGTACGTTTGACACAAAAACAATACTTCACATCATTAAAAGAACACCATCCCCATGGTGAAGCATGGCGGTGGCAGTATTATGCTTTGGGGTTGCTTTTCTTCAGCGGGAACTGGGGCTTTAGTCAAGGTGGAGGGAATTATGAACAGTTCCAAATACTAGTCAATTTTGGCCGAAAACCTAAAGGCGTCTGCTAGAGAGGTGAAGATGAAGAGGAATTTCACCTTTCAACATGACAATGACCCCAAGCATACATCCAAATCAACAAAAGAATGGCTTCACCAAAAGAAATTTAAAGTTTTGGAATGACCCAGCCAGAGCCCAGACCTAAATCCAATACAAAATCTGTGGAGTGACCTGAAGATGGCTGTGCACAAGAGATGCCCTCACAATGGCAGATTTGGACCGCTTTTTCATGGAAGAATGGGCAAATATTGCCAAGTCAACGTGCCATGCTGATAAGACTCCTAACCAAGAAGACTGAATGCTGTAATTAAATTAAAAGGTGCTTCAACAAAGTAGTAGTTTAATGGTGTGCACACTTATGCAACCAGTGTATTGTACGTTTTTTATTTTTTTATATTTTTCCCCTAACAGATTTGTTTGTTTTTAATTGAATTGTACATGTTATAGGGCACATTAAAGGTGAGAAAAGTTTTGAAATTATATATTGTGGTCTCATTTTTTTATATCACAAAATCCTGACATTTTAACAGGAGTGTGTAAACTTTTTATATCCACTGTATCCTTAAGAAGCATTTCCAGATGTAGACATATTCATATAAATAGTGAGCATATGCAGGAAGCAGTGCCATTTTGAGAGAACAGCCAGAGTGTTAACATGTACGAGGGTGGTAGTCTGTTTATAGGTTTAAGTTACTAAGCCTCCTTCCTGATGTGTTTGTGTGTAATAAAGCTGCTTGAATTAAACCCACAACTGTTTGTCTGTTTTACCCTGACCAGATGAGTGACACTCCTCATCAGTAGAGGAGTCAGAAATCAGAAGAAGGTGCTGTTCACAGTTTCCTTTTGCCTTCCTGAACCTTTGCAAATACCTACAGAAGTTCACACCTCTGAGTTCTATGTACAGACTGACAGTGGACTAGTGAGGGCATTAATGCACATCTCTGACATTTCAATGCACCACTCTGCATCAAAATGAAATACTCTTGCAAAATAAAAGGAAAGCCACAAGAAAGCAAGAGCCAAGACTAAAGGTGGAGGAGTGTCAATATTCACCAAGGATATTCACACCACCAGGCTAGTTGCCCAACACAATGCGTCTGAAATTCTACAGGTGCAACTAACACTAGGTAAGACTGAAATCCAAATTGTAGCTTGCTACAGATCCCCCACCATACCCCAAGATTCTCACTACAACTTTCTAAACATACTGGAAAACATTAAGATAGAACCAAACACCCTAATACTGGGTGATTTTAACTACCCTGCCATTAACTGGGAAAACTACTCATGTGCCAACACCTTTGCCCAACGGTTCTTGGAATTCATAAATTCCAACGCCTTGGATCAACTAATCCATAGTCCCAACAGGGGCTCCAATATCTTAGACTTGGTCATTACCAACATGAGAAATTGATGCTCCACACCTATGGTCACCCCCTCGTGAGCCAGGTTTGACCATAAGCTAATCCACCCTTAACATCCACATCCCACCCCCACCCCCCAGTAAGGAAACCTCCATAAAAAACTTCTCCAAAGCCAACTTCATGCTACTCAAGTCAGAAATGACAAACTTCATGACACCCATGCAGACAGGAACTGAAAGTTCAACTGCTGAATCCTACACTAAGGCACTGTACGAGCACATCCACTCATGCATGAATCGTGCCATCCCAAATAGAACCAAGATGCTCTCATCCAAAAAAGGAAGCCAATCTGGTGGTCCCCTGCCATAAACAAACTTTACAACAAAAGGAAGAAACTGTTGCAGAAAAGAGGAAAATCCCAGGATGCAAAAACTTCCTTACCAGCCTCAGTAAGAAACTGAGATCCCTCATAAAATCCTCCAAAGTTAGTTACGAAAATAAAATTGCCAAAGATTCCAAAGACAACCACAAGGCATTCTATAACTATGTCAAGAATCTAAATGGCAATGCTCAGATCTGCTCTGAGCTAAAACAGAATGGCATTAAATATACTGATCCCAAGGATATTGCCAATATCCTGGCAGATCGATTCAGTGCCAACTTCACCCCCTCTCACCCCCTAAATGGCCCATCTCAATACCGGAAGATTGCCAAATTCCAGTAATAACGGCCACACAGGTAAAAAAATGCACTCTCCAAAGCTAAGAATACAGCATCCATGGGACCAGATGACATCCCGGGCTGTGTACTACATGAACTACAATATGAACTGGCACCTCACCCAAGTGTCATGTTTAATCATAGCCTCACCTCAGGTTTCATGCCCAATGAGTGGCGCAGAGCTACAGTTATCCCACTCCACAAGGGGGATCCACTTTGCATCCCAGAAACTACCGTCCCATCAGTCTGACAAGCCTTATCTGCAAGGCTATGGAGCATATTATCATGGAACTTATAAACAAAGACATTGGCAACCTTCAAACACTGGACCCCACCCAGTTTGGGTTCGTGAAGGGCCGATCTTGTCTCCTGAACCTGACTGACTTCTTCGAATCAGTCTCCAGAGCCATGGACAAGGGTAAGGTGGTCCACACAGCCTATCTAGACCTTGCCAAGGTCTTTGACACCATCCCCCACTCTGGAATCATAGATAAACTTACTAAGCTGGGCATTAATCCCTACGTCACCCAATGGGTTGCTAACTGGCTTACTGATAGAACCCACACTGTAAAAGTAGCCGACTCCAAATCCAGCTCTAGACAAGTGACAAGTGGAGTACCTCAGGGTTCAGTCCTGGGACCACTCTTGTTTGGCATCTACTTTTCTGAAGTACAGGCCAATACTAAGGGGCTCTGGATAACAAAGTTCGTAGATGACTGAAAATTGGGAGCCATTACTGAATCCCCAAATGATGTGGATACTCTACAAAAGGGCCTTACAGAAACAGATGCTTGGTGCCAGAGCCATGGGCTCAAGCTCAATGCTAAGAAATGTATAGTTATCCCCTTTGGGAAAAAACATGTATCCATGAATTACCATATAGGTGGCAGTACACTAAACACTGAAAGTGTGATAAGAGACTTAGGGACACAGGTGGACAGTGGTCTCACCTTCGATAACCACATTGCCACAACAGTCAAGAAATCCTTCTATGTGGCACACCTCATCACTAAGGGCTTTTCATCTAGAAAAAAGGAGGTCATTGTCCCACTGTACTCATCCCTCATTAGACCCATTATAGAATACAACGCCTCGTTTGGTATGTACCTCTCAAGACATCTGCAACAACTGGAAAGGCCACAGAAATATCTCACTAAAAGAATCACAGGCCTAAAGCAGATGCCCTACACTGACCGCCTTAAAAAACTCCAGCTATACTCTGCCGCATATCGTCTACACAGAGGCGATCTCTGCTTAACATACAAGGCCATGTCAAACCCATGCTACACTTAAAGAAATCCCAATCCCTCAGAGCCACACACACCAGGGATCTAAACCTTGTCATCACAATAAACAAAACATGCTGGAGGGATAGGTTCTTGACCCAGACACTCCCCAGAATCAGGAATAGATTGCCCATACATGTCAAGCAGAGTGCCTCTTTGGCCCTCTTCAAAAGGAACCTTGACGATTGGATGGGAAAAAGGAATTTCACCCCGGGGATCACGTCAGTCGTCCTGCTAGACAGGGGTCCAGGGAAGTAAATAGTGTGGGAAAAAATAGCCAGGGAATTGTTATGGCTAGGCTTGTATAGGCCCTAGGGCTGATAGCCTAGTACCAACCTATGAACCAAACTAGATGGTGGTGTATAAGAGTTAGCCGGGAATAATGCTTCACCATACAAAGCTCATCCTCTGTTGAAACCCACTGATCAAGACATGATCACAAAGAGCGCCAAAATTAGTGAACAGAGCTCTGGTGCTTCAGAAGTTTCATCATATACCTTCTTCTGGGACTCACTTCAAATGTAGTACCCCCCCATCCCCATAATTTAAAGTGAAAATGTGAACATTGATTTTTTAGGTGCCCTGCAGCTTCCACTGACAATGCCTCTTTACTAGACTCCAATACAGTACCCTTTTCATCTGTCATTAGGCTCTTTAGGAATTCAATAAAAAGAAAATGGTGAGTTTAAGAGGGGGAAAGAAGACATTTTTGTGTTAAAATGGGTTACAGTCTAACACAAGAAGCTTTAATTATATTTTGCTTGAATATCTCCAATGGAAAACATTAAACAGCCAAACAGCACATGGCACTACACAGAAGAAATTAATCAGCCACTGAAGTGGGATGTGAAGTACTCAAAGTGGTAATAAAAAATTTAAGACAGCTCCTAGCAAAGCTGACTTTTAAATAGCACTCAACACAACCACAGTCTGAAAGAATGCTGGCATGAGATTAGCACTAATCTTCGGAAGGTCTGAGGCACAGCCAGAAAAAAACTGTGTCCTGGAATGAATATGCAGAAAGTAGGCAAAATACAAATGTTATGTTTTCCAATGTCCAATTATTAAGGAATAAAACTATATTTTTCTCTACTCTAAGTCCCGGAAACCTCTCCCCCTCCATCATTTACTTATAATCAATACACTTTTGGGATACTTGCTATAATCCAGCCTAATTGTATTCTTCCCCAATAGAAATAATTACATACCAAGTACACCTACAATATCATCATATTGGTTATGTTTTACTGGCAAGCAGTACATACGTATATAGTTTACTGAATATCATATGTGATAACATCATCCTGTCACTCTATTACATTTCATTGTACTTAACACTGTTATCAAACTATTTTTCTTTTCTGGTCTGATACGTTTGTTCTTGGTATTGAACTCAATGGAAATGTTATTTCAGAAATGCCAATAAAGAGATTGTTAAAAAAAAATTAAAAAAATGTTATGGTTGACTGTTAAAGTGACCTTACCCAAACAAGACTGCTGAATACCAGCAAAATAATGGAATGTGCATGTTGCACCATTTCTTATAGCTTTTACCACACAAGAGAGAAGTTAAATTTTGCACTCCCCAATGTGGGGGCTGCACACCCTACTAATGACATACATTAACTCCAAGAAATGTGTACTTCAGAAAATGGGAAATAATATAAATTTCTCCTGAGCACACCTAAATATTCTCTGCCCTGACAATTACCCTTAAGTTCCTTGGTCTTTCAACAGGCACCCATGTCCTGTGCTTCACCGTAACATTAAGATAAAATGAAATGCACTCCTAAAACTAGTACTAATTATGCTGATTTAAGCACTAGCACTATTTTAAATATACAAGCAATATTCCACTTTCTTTAACTTGAATAAATCTCTGATTGGTATGCAATATGTCAAACAAAGCTGTTATACAATAGCATGTCTTATTTATTTACAATGAGGTAATATTTCAAGAAAACTTTACTGCATTCAAATGTCTGAACTTTGTAATTCTTTTAAATAAACAAGATATTGGAGGTACTGACAATTTGCACACACTAGAGTTACAAGAAACAGTGTGTTGAGTGGTGACTCGCAGAATTATAAAGAAATATGACTGCACTACAGGAGAAATACAACGTTAAGCATGGTATGTAAATGACTGCATGGTGGCATGCAAATGAGTACCACAATGCTGAAACTTACCACATATTTAAATGACGAAACAAAATGTGTGGGAGTAATTCAGAGATACATAAATTTAGCATGACAAGTTTCACCACTTATTTCTACTGAATGCTTGGATTTCTTGGTGTGTAAGAGCTTCACTCGGGCTATGTAGCAGCAAGGTTATCTGAGCAGCATGTGCTAGTTCCAATCATGTTACACACCTTCAGTCTCTGTGCTGCAGATGGGTCTCCCAGCAGCTGATGTATCATCACCTCCATGATCACTACATTGTCAATAAGCACAACATAGACAGACACCCTACAAGGGTTAGCAGACATGTGCCTCTGAAACATGGAGTGAAAGGTAAATGTGGACTCACTATTCCAGCAATACAACGTTTTGTGTAGGACTAACCAATTTTGCTATAAGGACCTTGCAGCATCTGACAACGAAAACATTAAGAGTTTTGCTGGTATCAGCCTTACAGATCCTCCTCCACATCCATGAAATAACGCTATAGCATGTGGAGGAACATATATGGCTTTCAAGGGCAGCAGCAAAGAAAACCACCAATAAGTGGCCATTCTACAACATAGCCTGTTTCCCTGAGTTCTTAGGGGTCATTAAATGCACCCATATGCCATCAAGGCCCCATCTACTCTACATGGTTTCAGATATATCAGCCAGAAAGACCTATATCTATCAACTACTAGGTGATGTACAATGTACAAGGTATTATATAAAGTGTGTCTGTATACCCATGATTCCCAAAGTTGTGCATTCTTTACCAACATTTCATGAGGGATGATTTCCCACAGGTCACAGCTGGTAAACACACACAAAGTTCGTTAGTGCTCACACATACTGTCAGCTACACAGACCAGGGATAGGTTATTCCCACTGATGTAGGCATCAGACAAATGATGGCAATGCAGGATTTGCTTTGGAACTGCGGCTGATGACCCCCCATCTGAAACCCACAGGGCATGGTCAAGACGGCATACAACACTTGGTATTTGCAGACATGGAACACTGTCAGATATGCATTCAGACTCTTCAAGTCACACTTCTGCTGCTTAAGAAACATCTGTTGGCACTTTCCAGTACACACCTGAGATGTGCATTAGTTACCTGTGGTGAGCATGACATTATAAAATATGGTAAGAGGGAAGCAGCCACAAACTAGGAACATCCCAGTGCAGCACTGTCTGTCAGACCTGATGCAGCAGTGGAGGAAAAATAAGGTGCAGAGTTGCAGAAACTGCTCCATTACCCTGTGCAAGGCAGAGGCACACACAATACAATATGGTACCAGCAAAGAGACAGGATCTGGTCCACAACTAAAGACCTTGATGAGGACAACACATAAAAAATTATGCATGCTGCGCATCAGACCTTACCATACCTATATACAGGTTGGGTGGGAGGGCACAGTCATCATCATTTACAAAGGTGGGGTGGGGCACAGTGATGACAGAAGTGTCACTAAATGTGCAGGATCACAGGAGGCAGATGGTGTAGCCACACAGTACAGATTTGGGGGGGCCAGGGATGACATCCTCCACTGACAGCATAGAGCATCCCTATCACAAACTTTGGACAGTTGTACTTAATGGTCTTGTAGTTTCAGGACTGGACATGTCCTATATGAAGGATCATGTAACACTTGGGAAGCATGCACAAGAACACTAAACATGGCTTTCTACATGTGGAGCTAATAAATGAACAACGTCCATGTCTCCGAGAATGGCCATAACTAGGCACTGCACTCAGTATTTAAAAAGGGGTTAGGGATGGTGTGGAAAGTGCAGTTTTGCATGTAAAACTTACCATAACAGTAGATGTTCTAGTAGATCACTGCTGCAGAAGCCAAGCTATATGGGTCCTACCCCCATTTCAACTGTCCAGCTTCACAAAGCTAAGGGCACCTTCCAAATACTACAATAGTCAGGAGCACAAGCACAGCTCCACAAAATGACAGCTGGAGTGCAAAACGCTTTGGCAAAGGAGGGAGGCAAATATCCTGAAGAACAATACTAGGAAACAAACCAAACAGTAATTAT
Source organism: Protopterus annectens (assembly GCF_019279795.1). Lineage (NCBI taxonomy): Eukaryota > Metazoa > Chordata > Ceratodontiformes > Protopteridae > Protopterus > Protopterus annectens. The sequence goes on along the minus strand of NC_056745.1, from coordinate 332,436,297 downwards.
ATATGAAAAAAGTGGCAAATCCACCAATATATAACCATAAATACATATAGATATTTATAGGTGTGTGTGTGTGCGTATATATATATATACATATATATATATATATATATATATATATATATGTGTATGTATAGAGAGAGAGACAAACAGAAACTTCTAGGGCTGCAAATGCCACCACTTTAGCGTTATGTGCTTGAGCAGACTGACTTCAGCAAAGAAAAGTGCAGTTGTGTACACTTACCATAAATATAGATGTAAACCAGGGGTCATGAGTTCCTGAGCCAGGGACTCCCCATACCCTGGAATAGACTGCTCATACATGTCAAGTAGAGCGCCTCCTTGGCCCTCTTCAAAAGGAACCTTGACGATTGGATGGGAGACAGGAAATTCACCCCGGGGATCATTTCAGTTGCCCTGCTAGACAGGGGTCCAGGGAAGTAAATATTGTGGGAAGAAATATCCAGGGAATTGTTATGGCTAGGCTTGTATAGGCCCTAGGGCCGATAGCCTAGTACCAACCTATGAACCTATGAGTGTATTCACTGTTGCAGTCATCACTTGTGGGGGTTATCCCTGCTGTGGTAGCCATCGGCCGGACAGAATACCAGAGTCGCTTGTTGACTGACATAAGGTCATCAGCGCTATAAACCAAGACAGGCGATGCCATTACATCAGTTTTTCTTGCCCTAACCAGTCAGAAGCCCCAAGAAATATGGTAAAGTGATCATGGTGGCTAAAAGCCACCGTAAGAAGCTTATGTCTCCCTAAGGAAAGAGGATATAAAGGGGAAGGAGGGAGGAAAACCAGGACTGCAACAGTGAATACACTTGAACATCTACATTTATGGTAAGTGTACAAAACTGTACTATGTTCTTCATGTTTCACTGTTGCAGTCATCACCTGTGGGAGGAATCCCAAAGCTGAGGATAGGGGTGGTAGGATTAATAAGAGACCTAGGCCTGGGTCAGCATGCCCTGCAGAACTGCAGAGGCAAACCCTGCTCTAGCCTTAGAGAAAAATGATAGGTGGTAATGCTTTGTAAAGGTATGGACAGAAGTCCAGGTGGCAGCTTCCAAGATGTCTGTGGTGGGAACTCCTCTGAGGAATGCTGTGGAGGTGGAGGCTGCCCTAATGGAATGGGTGCGAATAGACTTAGGGGGCAGTTTCCCATGTAATCTGTAGCAGAAATGGATACAGTGTGATATCCATTTGGCAATGGTTTGCTTGGAAATGGGCTTCCCCTCTGCCCCTGGGGCAAAACTGACAAGAAATTGGTCTGCTTTCCTGAAGGGTTTAGTATGGTCCAGTTAGTATCTGAGCTGTCTGTGCACATCTAGTGAGTGCAGAATTCTTTTTCCCCTGTTTTGAGGGTTAGGAAAGAAGGTGGGTAGATGTATGGCCTGGTTGAGGGCCACATTAGATACCACCTTGGGCATAAAGGAGGGGTTAGTCCTCAAGGCGACCCTACCTGCATGAAAAATGATGAAGGGCTCAATGGCCATCAGTGCCTGAAGATCTGAAACCCTTCTGGCTGAGGTGATAGCTTGTAGGAAAGCAGTCTTCCAGGAAAGGTATCTCAGTTCTGCTGAAGCAGCAGGTTCGAAGGGTGGTATGGTTAGTTTTTCCAAAATGTAATTTAGGTCCTAGGCTGGCGTGGGTGGCCTTCTGGGAGGTCTGATATTAGAAGCCCCTCTGAGAAATTGTTTAATCAAAGGATGTGGGAACAGGGGCTGATCTGTATCAAAATGAGCTGAAATGGCTGAGGCATGGATTCTAACAGAAAAGAAGGAGAGGTCACTATTGAGTAACTCCGCTAGGTAGTCCAGGATAAGAGGGATGGAAGGTTGTGAGGAATTGCCCCCTCTGGACTGGCTCCAGGAGCAGAATCTTTTCCATTTCCCTGCGGTAATATTTTCTGCTGCTGGGCCTTCTGGCTTCTATAAAATGTCTAGGACCTGTTTGCTTAACAGGGGCCCCCTATTTGCCTTTAGAGTATTAGCCAAGTTGACAGTTTGAGAGTCTGCAAGTCTGGGTGCTGCACCCCCCCCCGAGACAAGAGGTCTAAGATCAGGGGAAGCTGCCATGGAGGCTGTAATGTCTGGCTGCACAGTAAGGGGCATCAATGCTGTCTGGGCCAATCTGGAGCAATGAGGATGGCCTTTGATCTCTCCTCCCTTATCTTGATCAGTACCTTGGGAATAAGAGGCAGAGGAGGGAAACCGTACACAAAGTGTGAGTTCCAGGGGAAGGTCAAGGCATCCACCTTCCACTCTAGGTTGTGATACTCCATGGTACAGAATTTTTTCAGCTGGTGGTTGAGGTGTGAAGCAAAGAGATCCACCTCTGGAGTTCCCCATTCCTGATTACTTGCAAAAAGATTTTTCTGTGGAGCTGCCATTCGTGGAGGTCCAGTAAGTTTCTGCTTAACTGGTCTGCCAGGGTGTTATTGATCCCTGGTAGGTATTGGGCCATTAGGTGTAATCCCAAGGAGGAGGCTGTCAGCCAGAGGTTCATAGCTAGCCTGCACAGAGGGTAAGATTGGGTCCCTTCCTCTTTGTTGATATACCACATTACAGTGGTGTTGTCTGTTTTGATAAGGAGAACCCCTGGCCTGAGATGGGGTTTGAAGGATGTCACAGCCTTTTGTACTGCCATCATTTCCTTCTGGTTGATGTGTAAGGGAAGGTACTGGGCATCCCAAAGACCTTGGGTGCACCTGTCTGCTAGGTGAGCACCCCCAAGCAATGTCTGAGGCGTCGGTGGTGATGGTCTGCCCGATTGGGTGGGGGATTAAGGGAAGACCCTTGTTCTTGGCACAGGCCTCTGTCCACCAGAGAAACTTGGCCCTTATACAGGGGATCAGAGGGAGAGAGGTCTCTACAGGCTGAGAGCGCTGACACCAAAGGTTCTTTAGATACCACTGCAGTTTTCTCATGTGAAGTCTGGCCAGAAGAATTAGGAGGATGCAAGATGCCATGTACCCCAAGGCTTGCAGAAACTTCCACGCAGTGAGGTGACTTCTGGATGCCGGCTGGGTAAAGTAGAGAGGAAGCTCTGCTTTTCTGGGGATAAGGTCATTTGGGATGCTTTGTCCAGCAGTGCTCCCAAGAAAATGATCTTCCTGGAGGGTGTTTGCTTTGATTTCTTCTCGTTGATGATGAACCCTAAGGAGGTTAGGAGGGTTTTGACACAGAGGAGGTCCTGGAGCAGCTTTTCTTTGCACTCTACCTGAATGAGGCAGTCATTCAAACAAGGATAAATCTGTATATTTCTCTGTCTGCAAAATGCTGTGGCCGGGGCTAAGCATTTGGTGAATACCCTGGGAGCAGTAGATAAGCCAAAGGGTAGCACAGAGAACTGAAAGTGTTGTCAGCCTGCTCTGAAGTGTAGGAATTTCCTGCAGGATTCCCTTATGGGGATGTGGAGGTAGGCATCTTTTAGGTCTAGGGTCAGTAACCAGGCATTTTTTGTCAGCATAGGCAGCAGCTGCTGCAAAGTTAGCATTTTGAATTTGGGGACCACCAGGAAGGTGTTCAGAATGGATAGATCCAGGATGGGGCCCCAAGTGCCCTCTTTTCTGGGAACAAGGAATAGCCTGGAATAAAAGCCTTTGCCCATTTGATCTGAGGGGACAGGTTCTACTGCCCCTTGGGATATGAGAGCTTGGACTTGTTTCAATACCTCTGCCCACTGATTTGGAGGCAAGTCTGGGTACCCTCTTGGAAATGGGAGTTCGTTGAGACAGAACTTGTATCCCTGAAAAATGATCTTTAAGACTCATTGGTCCTTTGTAACAGAAAGCCAATTTTCTTTGCAGAAGGAGAGCCTTCCTCCTAGCTTTTGGTGAGTGAAAGGAGGGCAGAGGGTGTCATTGAGAGTTTTTTGCCATAGAGGGATGGCTTAGAACTCCCTGCCTTTGAGATGGAAGTAGTCCACTGTTTGGTTCTCTGCTGTCCCTTGGATAGGGGCCTGGGTGGTCTGTCCCTGCAGGGCTAACTTTGCCCCTGTCTGCTAGGTGCAGGAAAGGACCAGTGCATAGAGGGAATATTCCTGCTGAACCTAGGAGGTTGTACCTGAAATAAATCTTTTACTGTTTGCATAGATTTTGCTTTGTCTTCCATCTTTTTAAGCGCCTCTTCTGCTTTTACTCCAAACAAGCGGTCCTTATCCAAGGGTGCATCAATTAATTTAGCCTTGACATGATCAGGAAGAGGTTGTTCCTTCAACCATGCATGTCTCCTAATGACAGATCCTGACACTGCTGCCCTGCTTCAAGGTTCTATGGCATCATATCCACAGTGCAAAGGGTGTTTGGTCACTTGACAAGTAGAGTGCAGTAAATCTGCTACGTCTTTCAAATTGGCACAGTCAGGAAAGGTTGAAATGTTTTGCTTTAATAGTTCCAAAGTATGTTGTTGATATTTTAACATATGGAACTGACAGTTGAGTGCTCTGATTGCTAAGGTTGCAGAGGTGTATACTTTTTTACCCCATCTGTCCAGAGCTCTGGAATCCTTGTCAGAAGGAATAGGATTTTTAGCAGAGCTAGCCTTATCTCCTTTAGGTCCCTGTGTAATGACCTCGGCGTCTGCAGCAGGATTACTGTACAGGAGAACCCGGTACTCTGTAATACCTGTCAGGTTTACTGGGAGCAGGTGGGAGGGCGTCATGGGGCTAAGCTGGATTCATGGAATACATCATCCACCACCTCTAAGATGGGGGGATGGCCAAGGGTCTGTGCTGGGGGTGGTCTAGAAACCCCCTTAGTCTTTTCTTAGACTGTGGGAAGTCCTGGGATTCCCAGTGGAAATATTCCCTGAGGGTGTGAAGGGTTTCCCCAAAGGACAAGTCTTCTGGTGGGGAGGCAGAAGAAATGGATTCCTCTGCATCTGAATCCTCATAAGCAGTCAGTCAGAGGTTGTTGTTCCTCTTCAAAATCTGAATAATCAGATTTATCAGAATCCTGTTCTGTCAGTATTTCAGGACTAGGATGTCTTTTCCTTTTAGAAGTTGTGGCCTGACTGCCCCTGATAAGGGAGATAAGATCCTCTGCCATTTTAAGCATTTGAGCTTGGGGTGGTGGAGCAGGAGTAAGATGGTGGCTAGAGGCACATTTTCTAGGAGTGGCCTGGCTTCTAGGCCTAAGCATATCCATCAGTCTGAGAGAAATGGTAGTCGGATGAGAAAACATTGTTTTTTGTCTAAATTTGGTAGTGCGAAAGGCCTCCTCAGAAGCCGATGCCCGAGTCGCAGCTCTGGACCCAACCAAAGCAAAGACAACCAAAGGTTCAGAAGACAAAGAAGATTTCTGCGGCATACCGGACTCTGAAAGTGTCTCGGTAGAGGGTTGTGTAGATATTGTATTGGGCATCAGGGGCTGTGAAAGTGCCTCACTGAATTCCAGAGAACTGATGACCTGCTTAGCGGTAGAGTCACCAGAAGGCTTAGCCTTGTGTGGTCTGTCTCTATCTTTATCGCTATGTTTTTTCGGAATGTCTACGGATTGTTGGCTGATGGACGCCATTTCGGAAAGCGAAGACGGAAGACAAAAATACCTGTCTACAATAAAAGCTCTACGAAGAATGGTTCTTGCGTTAAAGAGGGCACAGAACTGGTAACAGGGGGACGTCGTGGTCTGGGCCTAAACAAGTGACGCAACATGAATGGAAGTCGGACATCAGTAAGTGCAAGAAAAAAGAATCTCTAAAGGGGTACTTAGCTTTAGACGTTTCAGCTGTAATTCAAACTCTGGTAGCGACCAACCGGCACACTTCCAAACTGCTTCTATTATGGGCTCCACGGCAAGAAAGACTGATATAATGGCATCGGCTGCCTTGCTTTATAGCAGTGACAACCTGACGTCAGTCAACAAGCGACAACAGCCAATGCAGAAAACCATTGATGCTGGTATTTGGGCTGGCTGACGGCTACCACAGCAGGGATAACCCCCACAGGTGATGACTGCAACAGTGAAACACGAAGAACATCCATATGTTGCCAAACTCATTAAAACCAACAATAATACTCATCGTCCTAGCTATTTGCACTCTGACATCCACAATAATTCTTTCACTCTAAAAACAATCCCTACATCAACAATCAAAAAATTCTACTCAAATTAAAACCCACTACCTTAGCCATGGATGACCTCCAAACAGAAAACCTTAAAAATCGTTGCAGATGCAGTAGTCTGTCCAGTACATATTAATCAACAGATCAGTTCAGGAAACTACTTTCCAGCTATCTGGAAAGCGTCTTACATCTTGTCCCTTGCACAAAGGACAGCACTCTGTACAGCTATCAAACTACAGGCTAACTGCTACCCTTCCTTTGCTCTAAAAATGTTAGAAAAGTGTATATAAACTCATCTGCTCCAATATGTCACAGATAACAGTATCCGCTCTTATACCAAACTTGGATTTAGACCGCATCACAGCACAACTGTCCTCTTGGACTTCATCAATAACATTAACCTTAATAGAAACAATGGAAAAATGGTTTCCTCACTACCCCTGGATCTATCAAAGGCTTTTGACACTGACTCACATGACAAACTGCTACAAAACCTGGAGTATATAAATGTCTTGCACTTCAGCCTCCAATGACTGAAAATCTATTTGACCAACAGACACCAAGGTGTAAAGTGGCAACCAGCTCCATCTTCCTTTCTTCCAGTCATTTTTGGGGTGCCATAAGAGTCTATCTTCGGACCCCTACTATTTAGTATTGTCATAAATGACCTCCAGAAAGCCTGTATGCATACATCTCCTTTACTTATTAAGCAGATAACTCAGCCTTCACCTGTGTAGCTGATAATCTCTCTAAAACTCCAAACAGTTAAGATTGCCTGTGTCATACATGATAATTTAACAAAGATGTTGCTTGTTTAATAAAAAAAAAATTTTAAAATTACATAAGTTAACTTGCATTGTATCTTGTATCATACTGTACCAATAGAATATTTCTTCCCTGGGTCTCTGCTGAAGAGAGGTTCTACACCTAGTCAGGCCTGGTGTCTGCTTTGCATGCAAGATGATGGTAGAGTGGGGTCTAGGAATTTTCCCTTTCTCTGCTGCTTAGCAATTTTGTAGATTTTTTTTATTTATTTTTGTCTTTGTTTACCACTATACTCTGACTGGGTTTAGAGCGAAACCATTTTCAGTAGAGGCCCAGGGAGAAAAGCTTGCTATATTGTACAGTCATTAAAACAATCATGAACTTTATACAAAAATTGAAATATACATAGTATTAAGATTACGCATAAAAGAGATTATGCAAAAACAAATCGGGTAATACATACAGTACAAAAATCCAAATCTAGCATATGCCTCACAGACAAAGAAGAAGGAAATATTTATACAGAAAAACAGTTCATGAACAGCTATGATTACTTTATGGGAATGCAATAATCTCAGTATACATCCTTGGTTTAGGAAAAAAAGAAGTTAGGCCTTACCATAAATTTCTACCTGTGTTGTCGATCTTCACTAATCCTTGACTGTGGGCTCGGTTCCGAGCCACAGAACTGACTCGGTCGTTTACTTCAGCTCACGCCTTCCAAACTCTCGAGCTAGGCTCTACCCATAATGCTCCACTTTAAATTACCTCAGATCGAGTTTGCCTAAAATAGTGGCAGAGAAATGGTAAAGAAGAAGAGACCAGATGTGTGTCCATATATGAAGCCAGTCTTGGAGAATTTGAGCCACTGAGTCTCTGGCTGGGGAAAGGGAGGGAATGTCAGGAATTAGTGAAGACCAACAATACAGATGGAACATTATGGTAAGACTTAACTTCTTTATCGGATGTTGTCAATCTCCACATAATCCTTGACTGTGGGAAAGAGTTCCCAGCTACCTGAATCTTGGGAGATCTCAAGGAAGAATATTCCGAAGCACCATCTAACTGAATGATGCCTGTCCAGTTTGTAATGAGTGATAAAGGTATGAGGAGACAACCATGTGGTTGCTGCACAAATGTCATCTAAAGAAGCTCTGGTATGAAAAACTGCAGAAGTTGCCACTCTAGTTGAGTGGCCTTTCACTGGATGTGGAAAGTCAAGTCCTTTTGAATGACAGATAGACATAATACAATCTCGGAGCCATTTAGCCAAGGTAACATTGGCAACTGGGTTACCTACAGAAAGTGAGGAAAAGGCAACAAATAGTTGGTCAGACTTTCTGAAATCTTTTGTTCTGTGAAGATAAAATCTTAGTTGTCTGTGGACATCTAATAAATGTAGGGAATACTCCCCTTATTGGAGAAATTAGGAAAAAAAGACAGGTAGTTGCAGTGTTTGATTGATATTAGATTCTAAGACTTCCTTTGGTAAAAAGGATGGATTGGTCCTAAGGGAGACACTGTCTTTGTGAAATATTATTTAGGGTGGTTTGCAGGACAAGGCCTGAATTTCAGATACTCTTCTGGCAGATGTGATGGCCACTAAGAATAAAGTTTTCCAAGTCAGAAACTAAGTCACATGTAGCTGATGGTTCTAAAGGGGAACGAGTAAGGGATTGAAGAACCACTGTAAGATCCCATGGAGCAATAGGCTCTTTAAAAGGAGGTCTTAACATTAGTTCTCCCCTTTAAAAAGGCTTTACAATGTTTATGTCACATCAAGGATGACCCTTCAAAACCCGTATGGAAACTGAAAATTGCAGCTAGAGGGACATCAATCGTAGAAGCAAAAGAACCAGTTTGATAAGTGGTTAGCTAAGAAGTCAAAAACTTTATGAACAGGGAACGTAGGGTCAAGTTCATTTTTGAGAGCTCATCTTGTGAATTTTTCCCATTTACTCTGATACTGTTTCCTAGTAGAAGGTTTAAGATGGGCCCCAATTATTTGGCAGAGGAAAGGGAAGAATGCCTGGCAATCATGGGAATTGGAGAAGCCATGCAATGAGCTTGAGATGATGGATATTTGGATGACCATTCCCTGTGGATGAGACAGCAGATCTGCAGCTGGGTCCCGCATACATGTTTTCTGGAGAAGGTGATGCCAAAGGAAGGGAAACTAAACTTGTCACGGCCAAAATGGGGCAATGAGGATTTTAGTGTTCTCCGACCTCTTGGCTTTCCTTACAAACTGGTATATCAGAGGAGTTGGGGGAAAGGCGTAGAGAAGACCGGGGGGGCCAATTGTGGAGAAGAGCATCTCTGGGTGACTGCCCCATAGGGGGGATTAGGGTAAAGTAATTGCTGCACTTGTTTAAAGGGGATGAAAACAGACTAGCAAGGTTGACCCCAGTGACGAAAAATCTCCATCATCGCAGGATTGACAGACCACTCGTGAGTTATTAGAACAGTCCTGCTCAGTTTGTACACTATCACATTGTAGCTCCCCGGATATGCATTGCTGTCAGAAAGCGGTGGGAAGAAATTGTCCATTGCCAAACTCTGAGGGCTACCTCAGCTGATTCATAGCATTTATAAGTGTTTGCTGTGCCTATTTCTGCCTGTTTTGTGAAAAAAAAGAAAAAAAAGAAAAAAATATCTCTTGTTTTTCCTGCTTTACTAGTTTAGTCCAGTTTCAGAGTTGCTGATTCCTGGGCTTTGGTTGTAGTTCCTGTGTACTGTTTCCTTGCCTTATTTGGGGGAAGGGAAGCTACCTTGCTTACCAGTGGAAGTGGGAAGCATTGAGCTGCCTTTTGTCCAGTTTTGTGAGGTTTCAGCCAGTAACTAGTAGTTTATTGGTCGTTTTGGCCAGTTTCTAGCTTTTTCCAGCGGCCTGGTATAAAACTTTCAGCTTGTACCTACTCAGCACAGACTCCACGTGGGCCAGCAGAGTAATCCAGGCTGCAGAGAGCTGAATATTTTCTTGATACTAAGTATATTTTTGTTGCTTTCCACATCTGAATACCTAGCAACTGTATTTCGCCTGCCTTTCTGTTACATTGAAGCTGTTTTTACTGCATTTAACTTAATATTGCACTTGGAATCCTTGTTTGTTACTATTTGACTGTATTTGTAGCAAATTCTTCTGTGTAAGCTGTAGTAGCTGATTCATAGCATTTATAAGTGTTTGCTGTACCTGTTTCTGCCTGTTTGAAAAAAAGAAAAAAGAAAAAATATCTCTTGTTTTTCCTGCTTTACTAGTTTAGTCCAGTTTCAGAGTTGCTGATTCCTGGGCTTTGGTTGTAGTTCCTGTGTACTGTTTCCTTGCCTTATTTGGGGAAGGAAGCTACCTTGCTTACCAGTGGGAGTGGGAAGCATTGAGCTGCCTTTTGTCCAGTTTTGTGAGGTTTCAGCCAGTAACTAGTAGTTTATTGGTCGTTTTGGGCCAGTTTCTAGCTTTTCCAGCCCCGGTATAAAACTTTCAGCTTGTATTTACTCAGCACAGACTCCACGTGGGCCAGCAGAGTAATCCAGGCTGCAGAGAGCTACTAAGTATAATTTTTGTTGCTTTCCACATCTGAATACCTTGCAACTGTATTTCACCTGCCTTTCTGTTACATTGAAGCTGCTTTTACTGCATTTAACTTAATATTGCACTTGGAATCCTTGTTTGTTACTATTTGACTGTATTTGTAGCAAATTCTTCTGTGTAAGCTGTAGTAGCTGATTCATAGCATTTATAAGTGTTTGCTGTACCTGTTTCTGCCTGTTTTGTGAAAAAAGAAAAAAAGAAAAAAATATCTCTTGTTTTTCCTGCTTTACTAGTTTAGTCCAGTTTCAGAGTTGCTGATTCCTGGGCTTTGGTTGTAGTTCCTGTGTACTGTTTCCTTGCCTTATTTGGGGAAGGAAGCTACCTTGCTTTCCTGCTTTACTAGTTTAGTCCAGTTTCAGAGTTGCTGATTCCTGGGCTTTGGTTGTAGTTCCTGTGTACTGTTTCCTTGCCTTATTTGGGGAAGGGAAGCTACCTTGCTTACCAGTGGGAGTGGGAAGCATTGAGCTGCCTTTGTCCAGTTTTGTGAGGTTTCAGCCAGTAACTAGTAGTTTATTGGTCGTTTTGGGCCAGTTTCTAGCTTTTTCCAGCCCCTGGTATAAAACGAGCTAAACGTGAGCTGCCACTGTTGCACACTAGGGCAGTGCCGGTTAAGCAGGTTTAAACTATTCGGCTACCTAAAGTCCACTCTTCAAATTTTCCCTTAAAACTACCTTCCTCGAACTATACTACTGATCAAATCAGCGTATCCTATAACTAAAAGATCAACTCTACTTGACTCCAAGTAGACTATTCTCTATCTATTAAACCTAGCACTTGCTCCTACAGTACTTATTACCTTGATACGGCACTCTTGTCATAGATAGTACCCCAAAAGGCAACCCTCCATTTCTCACCCACGCCCCGAATCTTTTTTAAAGTTTTTCGTCTACCCTTCTAGCATGTCGAGGGATCAGTTGCTAGTGTCCTCTCCTGCTCAGCTGGTGAACCTGGGAATATTGAGGCAATGTTTCAATTGCCTCATGTACACAGACAACCCTTTCCTCCTCCCACAAAACACAAATACATGCGAGAGATGCAACTATACGGCCAAACTGGAGGCTGAGCTCTCTCAACATAGGACTGGCAAGACCAGTCAGGAGGAGAAGGTTACCACACACACTATAGACCCAGTCTCACATAGTACCATTACAACCTCAAATCATACACATAAACACACAAAGACATACGCGGCTCTGATCAAAAATCTACCAAAACAGCAGAGGCCACCAAAGCAGACACCCAAACAACCACCACCTCAGAACACAACACAACACATAGACCTCACAGTCAGAGTGTCAAACAGTCACAGCCCTTAAGGCCAAACACAATGCCAGACACACTAGTCATTGGTGACTCCACAGTCAGACACACTGATGTCCCGCTCACCAGACTGAGTAAGGAGAAGGTCACAGTAAGCTGCCTGTCGGGCGCTAGAATCCGCCACATAACGCAAGCACTCAGGTCTCTCAACAGCAGGTACAAATATGACTCAGTCATTGTCCACGCTGGTGTAAACGACCTGAGACGCACTCCTTGGACTACATGAAAAGAGACATTGAGGAGCTCTCTGATTATGTAGCCCAGGCAGGTATGACCCTGACCTTGAGCAGTATCCTACCTTCACCAAGAATGATGCCACAATACAGAGATAAGATGATCAGCTTTAACAATTGGCTTAAACACTGGTGTCATTCAAAGGGGATCCAGTATCTGTCTGCCTGGGATGACATGCTGGACAAGCCACGCTGTTTTCAAAGGACGGCTTGCACCTGTCACCCTGGGATTCCGGATATTGGCAAAGGCTCTTGCCACCCCATAGTGCCTTTTTAGGCAAGGCTCAAATTCTAAACCTACCACCCTAGAACACAAAAAGGAAAAAACTAAGGGTAATGCTGCTCAATGCCAGAAGTCTAAATCTCAAAATGCACTTTTCATCGAGGCCCTTCTCAGTATGGAGAACATCGATGTCTGTGCTGTGACAGAAACCTGGTTCAAGGCTCCTGAGAGCACCCCAGCTATCAGGTTTTACCTCATATCATGCCCGCCCCAAAATCCGGACAATACCAAGAAAGGAGGGGGGGTATCCATATTCATCAAGGATACCCACACCTCAAGACTGGTGGCAACGCACGATGCATCGGAGACCATCCAGGTGCAATTAACCATAGGCAAGACTGCTCTGCAAATTGTAGCATGTTACAGGCCACCCTCACAAACTCAGGAAACTCACATGGCCTTCCTGAAAACACTAGAGGGGATAAATGTATCACCAAACACCATCATACTAGGTGACTTCAATTACCCTAATATAGACTGGGAACACTACTCAAGCCCAAACACCCTAGCCCAAAAGTTCCTGGAATTCATAAACTCAAATGCCATGGAACAACTAGTCACCATCCCCACAAGAGGAGATAACATACTTGATCTCATCATCACGAACATGGGAGCACAATGTGCAACACCGAAGTATACCTCACTGGTGAGATCAGATCACAAACTAATCTCGCTGGAGGTCCTCATCCCACCCCCACCCGAAATAAAAAAACCACAGTAAAGAACTTCTCAAAAACCGACTTCACACTTCTAAAGAATAGTGTGGTCTCCTTTCAGGCCCCCGCCGGGCGAACGGGAAAACAATACTCAAGCCGCTGAATCACTTACAAACGCCTTCTACCAGCACCTGCAGGACTGCATGGATAAGGCAATCCCAAGCAAAACAAAGACTCTTTGTACCAAAGGCAAGCGTCCAGTCTGGTGGACCCCAGCCATAAACAAACTCTACAACAAAAGGAGGAAGCTACTACAAGATAGAGCAAAATCCTTAAAAGGTAAGACACCCTTGATCACTATAAGTAAAAACTAAGAGCTCTCATAAAATCATCCAAAGCAAATTTCGAGAGAAAATAGCTAAAGACTCAAAAGACAATCATAAGGCCTTCTTTAGCTATGTTAGAAACCTAGGAGGAAACTCCCAGATATGCTCAGAACTAGTTCAAAATGATGTGAAGATTACTGATCCTACAGACATTGCCAACATACTGGCTGACAGGTTCAGTGCAAACTTCTCCCCTCCCCAAAAGGAGAGATATCTATACCAAATGAGTGCAGCCCCCAAACATCTCCAGCCCCAAGTGAGAACTGCTCTCTCCAAAGCAAAACACAGCATCCATGGGACCCGATGGTGTCCCAACTCAATGAGGAATTAAACCCACAGCTAGGACAGCTGTTTAATCAAAGTCTTACCTCTGGATCACACCCCAGGAGTGGCGCACTGCAACTGTGGTCCCACTTCACAAAGGCGGTGCCTCCACAGACCCTGGAAATTACCGCCCATTAGCTTGACAAGCCTTATCTGCAAAGCCATGGAGAGGATCATAATGGACCTCATAAATAAAGACATAGGGAATTTGCAGACTTTGGATCCAACCCAGTTTGGCTTTGTCAAAGGCAGATCATGCCTTTTAAACTTGGTTGACTTTTAAACAGTCACCAAAGCCATTGATGAGGGAAAGGCAGTCCATACAGCCTACCTCGATCTGGCTAAGGCCTTGATACAATACCCCACTCGGGTATCATTGAAAACTCATCAGCTTAAATGTTAACCCATACATCACAAGATGGGTTGCAAACTGGCTGAGTGACAGAACCCACAGGGTCAGAGTTGCTGGCGCCATGTCAGACTCAAAGCCTGTCACAAGTGGTGTCCCACAGGGCTCAGTCCTGGGCCCACTCTTGTTTGGCATCTACTTTTCCAAGTACAAGCAAACACAGGAGGGTTATGGCTGACAAAGTTTGCAGATGACTGCAAACTGGGCCATAGTAGAAAACACATCTGACACAGATATCCTTCAGAAGGGTCTCACAGAAACGGATAACTGGTGCCAGAGCCACGGCCTAAAGTTAAATGCCAAAAATGCATAGTCATACCCTTCGGGAAAAACAAGGTTACCCCTAGCTACCAAATAGGTGGTAATCCACTGAGCACAGAAGAAGTTATCAGGGACCTGGGGACCCAGGTTGATAGTAGTCTGTCATTCGACACCCATGTAGCTAAAGTAGTTAGGAAGTCCTTCTACATTGCCCACCTTATCATGAAGGGATTCTCATCTAGATCAAGGGAGGTCATAGTCTCCCTTTACTCATCACTCATCAGACCAATGATTGAGTACAATGCCCCATTCGGAATGTATCTGACCCGACACTTGCAGCAGCTGGAGAGGCCACAAAAGTTCCTCACCAAAAGGATAAAGGGTCTCAAAATCTGTCCTATGCTGCCCGACTGAAAGAACTCCAGCTCTATTCAGTCACCGCTTGCTCAGAGGTGACCTTTGCCTAACATACAAGGCCATGTCAAACCCAGATTTGATGAATATGCTTCACCTCAAAAATCTAGATCCATCAGAGCCACAAGGGCGGAGACTTAAACTATTAATAGGACGTGCTGGAGGGATAGATTCATCACCCAAAGACTCCCTATGCTGTGGAACAAAATCCCGGTACATGTGAGGCAGAGCACCTCGCTGGCCTTGTTCAAGAGAAATCTTGACCAATGGATGGGAGATCGCAGATATACCCCAGGAATTACCTCAGTGTCACTGCTCGACAGAGGCACAGCAAAATAATGGGTATAGTTCCCCATACTAAAGGGGTGGCGTAAGCCACAAAACAATGGGCTAGGCTTATAAATGCCCTCGGGCAGATAGCCTAGTATGAACCTATGAACCTATGAACCTATGAACCAACATGTTGTCCATCTGAATTGCTACTGTTCCTAGAGGAAGGGCATCCTGAAATGCTTGCAACACTAAGAGCACTGCCTTTTTCTCTAGGATACTAATGTGCAAATTGGCCTCCACTTGGGACCAAGTACCTTGGACTGTCCTTCCCAGATAATCCCCACCCCCACCCCATCTGGGAAACATCCGTGGTCACTATGGCTTGTGGCTGTGGAAGAATAAATCCACGGCCCTAAAGAAGCTTGCTGGAGTGGAGCCACCACAACAGGTCTTGTTTGCAGTGATTGGTAATTAAGATGGTGTGTGACATTGGCTGATTTATCATAGACCACTGGGAGGCTAGCAGCCACTGTAGGATTCGCATGTGATATCTGGCTAAAGGGACCAGAGTAATTGAGGCTGCCATGGAGCCTAATGCTTGTAGGACCAATCTGGCTGGAACACTTTTGTTCTGGATAATCTGGCTGACCTGAGATCTGATCCTTTACAGTCTTTCTAATAGAAGAGAACCAAGACTTCTGACTGTATCCAACCAGGCTTCATGAATTCTAACTGTTGTGAAGGTTGTAAAGTTGACTTTTCATAGTTTATTGAGATGCCTAGAGATGCACAAAGATGCAGAGTGTAATTTCTTGCCCGTTCTATCTGATGCCTGATGCTAGTGGTAAGAAACCAGTCACTGAGGTATGGAAAGACTTAAAATCCTTGCAGCCTGAGATGAGCTGCTACCACCGCCATGCATTTGGTGAACACCCTGGGGGCTGAGGTGAGTCCAAAGAGCAGTGCTCTGAACTGGAAATGACTGGCTCCCAGCCAGAAGCGCAGGAATCTTCTGGAGCATTTGTCTGTTTTTATGTGGTAATGCGCATCCTGAAGATCTACAGAGCACATCCAATTGTCTTTTCCATGAAAGGAAGAAGAGACTGTACTGAGACCATCTGAAATTTGGTTTGCTGAACTGCCTTGTTGAACTGTCAGATCCAAAATGGGTCTCCAGTCCTTTTTTTGGGGCACTAAAAAGAATCTTGAGTAAAACCCGAATCCTATTTGTTCTGGTGGGACATTCTGGATGACTCTTTTCTTGCACAGTTTTTGAATTTCCACTACTGTTGCTTCCCTGTGACTGGGTGGAACATCTGGGAGTCTTTTTGGGGGTTTTGGACTTGAAGAAAGTGGGAGATTGTAACCTCTGGAAATATTTCCCTGCACCCATTTGTTCAATGTTAACAGTTGCCAGGCAGGTCGGTGCAAGGATCGTCGTCCCAGACTGCCTCCAGAGGAAAGCAACTGGGCCTCTATTCTGCAGTACTGGTAAGAGGTACAAGAAAAAAAATCTCTGGACCCCTGGTTCTGCAGGCTACCTGTGTCTTCCATTATTACTTCCCTCTCTGCCTCTGGAGAAGTCTTTGCCACATGAGTCTTGGAAAGGCCCTTGGGATTTCTTAAACCATAGCACCCCACTTCTCTGGTTCTTGGAATAGGGCCGTTGAGGATTGGAGAAGCGTACACCTATGGTAGAAAAAGTCCTCCCATCCTTCTCACATCTGGCCAGTGTGTCTTTTACCTTAGGACCAAATAGGGATGATCAGTCGAACGGAACATTGACGAATGATGCTTTAAATGGCTCTGTAAAGTCATACAAGTACATCTAGGAGTGTCTCCTAATGGCAATGCTAGAACCCGCTGCTCGTCGTCCCTTTGGCTGCATGGGCTATTAGCCTCATGGATGAGTTGGAAATTGATTTGAATGTGATGAGCTGAGAGGTAACCATGTCTCGAACCCTTTCAGCTACTGCTCCTATGAGAATATTTGACAGGTCTTTAATCAGATCTCTCTGCAACCTGCTCAAGTGCACCATATAATTCAAAGACCTGAGAGCTAAGGTCAATGAAGCATAAATGCACTTCCCAAACCTATCCATGGTCCTAGGCTCCATCTTAGGAGGATGGATAGTAAGACTTTGCTCAGCAAGTTCCTTCTTTGTGGCTGACCATGATGTCTATGGGTATGCCCCTGTCCCAGTGTCGCTCTTCTTTCGGGGGTAGAAAGGGTCCAGTCATGTCTCTTGTGGATCTGTTTGATGGAGTCAGGCATCTTCCACACCAGCTGAGTGATCAGTTTAATGAGTTCCTCAGTGGGCAGAGAGATCCAAGA
This sequence comes from Protopterus annectens, assembly GCF_019279795.1. Classification (NCBI taxonomy): domain Eukaryota; kingdom Metazoa; phylum Chordata; order Ceratodontiformes; family Protopteridae; genus Protopterus; species Protopterus annectens. Next base: position 332,418,977 of record NC_056745.1, on the reverse strand, counting down.
GGTAGAGGGTTGGGCACGAAAAGCCTCCAGGTATACTGACTCCTACAAAGAAGGCTGGAGGGACTACCAGCCACCCCTGTTTCAGGACTTACAAGATGTCCCCCAAAGGAAACATCATCGAGGGTTGACCTCGGGGGAACCTTCACCTTCATCAAGGTCAGTATCCCCAGTGAAGGACTGCTCCAGGGAGTCTAAGTGCTTCCTCTTGCACTTTTTCTTTGCAGGATGAGGGGGAGGGGGTATTCCTGGGAACCGGCTGAAGAGGAAACCACCAAGGTGGTCTTTCCTGGGACTTTTGTGCCCTCTGTCTTAGGGATGAAACAGATGGAAGCTCTGGTCAAGGGGAAGTAGAAGTTACGCCCGACAGGGAAGGCAGAGACAGGGAATCCTCCATGGGCAAGGCCTTCTCCATGATTCGGAATCTGCCCCCCCCCAATAGATGGATGTGAGCACAGAACCCTGGTCTCACCTCGCATCGAGGAGGCAACTCCTGAACCCAAAGCCTGGGTCAATCCAACGAAAGGTGAAGCATCAAGGGTCATGGAAGGTTCTGAAATTAATGAAGTCGATCCATGCCTCTCAGAACCAGCCATGTAACCTCAACTCTAGGAGGTCTCCGGTTCCAAAAAACAAAAGAGCTCAAGGCAATCCTTGGTTCTGGAGAAGAGGTTCTTGCCTGAAACAAGACAGACAGTCAGAGCAAGGTGGGATGGTGCCATGGGCTCCAATGACTGAACAGGAGTTGGAGGAGGAAGATGAGGTGATGTAATGGAACCAGTCCTGGTGCCGACTTGGCTGGGAACCGAAGATAATCCCCTCGCCATCAGGTGCTGATCCACCAGTCTCATGATATCAGATTCCTAGAAACTCTTAGTTGATTGAACAGAGGAAGTTGAATGAAACCTAGGGGGGGGGTCTCGGTTCTACGGAGGAGCTTAGTGGACAGTCCTTGAATGGGTCGAAGGGGAGTATCTCCACCTTGGTAAGGGAGGCAAATCTGAATGCTCTAGTACTGATACACTTTCTGGTGCTGAAACAGTAGGAGTTGAATCTGAGGATTTAGGAGGTGCCGACTCCTATTTGCCATTCGGTGCAGAGGGAACTTTTGACACCGAAGGCGGTTTCAATACTTTTTTAGGTGGTTTCGAGGAGGTAATCGGAACAGAGAAAGTTCTTTGTTTATGCCTAGAAGAAGAGGAAGAACTGGCTTCAGTCCTGGACCAAGAAATGGTCTCTCCAAAACCTCCTTTTAGTAACCCTTAAAAGAAGATTTTGCTTCTCTGCTCAGTGAGAGTTCTGGCGGAGAAACCATGGCAAATAGAGCAATTCTCTTGTAAATGTACTGCTACCAAGCAGTACACAGCAAAACATGCTCATCGGAATATCACACTTCTGGCATCTTTTAAATCCAGAAGTGCCCTTTGAAGGCTTAGAAGAAATGTCAGATTTTTCAGTCATTAGAAAAAGAGACAAGCAACCACACACACACTAAGAAAAACAATAAGAGAAGAAAGTTTTTTTTTAAGAAAAGAAGAAAGGAGAAGGAAAATACCAATTATGGAATTCAAGAAATACCTAACAGGTAATAAAGAGTACCAACAATGGTATGTAAGAGAAAACTACCAATGGTAGTAAAAAGAGGTAGAAAAAACACTAACAAGATAAAAGGGAGAGTAGCAGGTAGAAGATTAAGAAATCAGAAGATAGTTTTAAGATATGTAAGGAGAAAGAAAACTTACTTTAACCAAAGCCAAAGCTCAAGAGCGGTTGTACACATCTGACACATTAAGCGGCAAATGAGATCTATGGTAATTTAGAGAAGAGCATTATGGGTAGTGCCTAGCTCGAGAGTTTGGAAGGTGCGACCTGAAGTAAAGGATTACGTGAAGATTGACATCAGTTTCATTGTTTGTGAAAAATTACTTCTATGAGGAAAGAAGAATTACCTTATGAAGATAGTAATAATAATAAGATATAGTTGAAGGAGAGTAAGTGGAAAGTAATGCAATAAAAAATCAGAAGAGAGGAAAGTACAGTTAGGATTGTGCTAGATACGAGAAGAGATGAAATATGTTGGCAATATGTCAGTCAGCCTGGTAAGATGCAGGAGTAGATCCATTTTTTTTTTTTTGAAAGAATTTCCATTTTGGTGGATTTTTAGCACAATGAAGGATGGAGCTCCACATTTCTGAAATTTTGTTTGAGCATAAGTGGTCCCTCTAAAGAACGGTAAGATTTCGTTATGGAGATTTGTCTTTTGATCTTAGCTGTCTTTCAGGGGAATATGGTGGATGGCCCACCTGTTGTAGAAGGAAGTAGTAGTCCACCAAAACTGTGCTATGGTCTGTTATTTAATTTCTGTGGTAAATATAGTTGAGAAGAAGGGACACAAGACACCAAGGCACAACCTTAAAGAGTTTATTACAAAATAACACTAAATAATCAGCAAATCAAATCAAATAAAGAAAATATTGTTGCACTTACAAGCATCAAAACAGTCATCTTTGCTTACTGATAGGCGACTCTAAATCCTATCAGTGCAGCCATCTGTTCAGTCAACAGAGTGCTGAAACTAGCAAAACGGTGTGCTTAGTCCAAGCTAAGAGTTTGTGATGATCAAATCAAATCAAATCAATCAAATGAAATCTGGATGATGAGTTCCAATCTATTGCTGGCTGCTGAGCATTTTATAGTCTTGTATAAACAACAAGTTCACAGAGGTCATGACAGTTTTAGACTGATAGAATATAGGATCATACGAGGTTACTAGGCTATTGGCCCTGAAGCCCTTATAAGCCTAGCCAAGAGTTTAGCCCATGTTTGTTTTAGACAAATCAGCACCCAATCCCCAGTCCAGAAGGTACATGGGTGGAATCCCAGGTGCCAATGACTAGTCAATGACTACAGGTTTTCAGAAGACTGCCGTAGCTATATTTTCTGTTTCCCATCCAGTTATTTAGGCTGCACATAAAAAGGGTTAAAAAGGTAGGGTTAAAGAGTAGTCAATGACTACAGGTTTTCAGAAGACTGCCTTAGCTATATTTTCTGTTTCCCATCCAGTTATTTAGGTTGCACATAAAAAGGGTTAAAGAGGTACTCTGCTTGATGTGGAGAGGGAGTCTGTTCCATAGATGAGGGAGTCTCTGGGACACAAATTTGTTCAGTCAACAAGTCCTTCTGATGTCACAGACCAGGTTGAGGCCATGCGTGCAGGTTACTCAAGTCAAGCTCAACTTGCGGATATGCAGCAGTCCCATCAAAGTGGGGTCCATGATCGCCTTGAATGCCAGACAGAGGTCACCTCTGCAGAGTTTGTATGAAACTAAGTAGAGGGATAGAGCTTTTAGCCTATCTGTGTATGGTAGATGTTTGAGGCACTGGATTCTCCTGGTGAGAAACCTCTGTGGTCTCTCCAGCTGCTGCATTTACTTTGCAAGGTACATGCCGAAAGGTGCGTTGTACTCAACAATGGGCCTTATAAGGGAAGAATACAGGGATGTCATGACCTCCTTATTCCTGGATGAGATACCCTTCCTTATGAGGTGGGCCAAATAGAAGGCTTTCCGAACCACAGAAGCAATATGGTGGTCAAAAGTCAGGTTGCTATCAACCAGGGTGCCCAAATCCCTCACGACTGATTGAGTGCTTAGGACGTTATTAATGTGATAATTTGTGGAAAATAACAAATCAATTCCTAAATTGAAAACAAGACTTATATCATGTCTGTTTTTTATTTTCAGAGCCTATGTCATATAATCGTGTCTAGTTTTTACTTTTAGTACCTATGCATACTTCCTTTTCTAAGAAAACAGTTAGCCCTTAGCTGGGTCTATATTACCGTGCCAAAAGACATGTTCGCCAAACACGTCTTAATTGACAGGGAAATATTGACTTGTCAAAAACCTGAACGAGTTAGTGAATTTTTTTCCCAGGGGAAAAAAATAAATCGCTCAGCCATACAAAAAAAAACACACTTTCAAACCCTAGAACGTGGGGGGGCTTTGCCCTCACACCCCACCTAACTAAATATACCAACTCCAAGATTGCACTATAGTGGGGAAAAGGGCAAATCCCCGATGATGGCTGAGTGATTTTTTTTCCGCTGGGAAGAAATTCGCTGACTTGGCCGTTCAGGTTTTTGACAAGTCAATATTTCTGTGTCGATTAAGATGTGTTCTGCAAACATGTCTTTCAACACTGCAATATAGACTAGACTCCCTTAGCCAACCACAGACTTGTAATAATCATCTTATTTGACTCTGTAAGCTGGTAAACATCTTATCATGTTAAACAAAGTTCAATGCATTAAAGTTCAGTAAGCAAGGTTTACCTTACAGCATGTTTCTAGCATATCTTACAAAGATTTCAAAAGCTATTTGCAAGATGCAGTCCCTTAATATAGCTATTTCACTGCACGCAGGAGTGAAAGTGTCGAGGCATCTAAAATTCTGGGCAAGCTATTTGGGCTCTTCACAAGTCACCCCTTGCATCGAACAACTCTCGCTGCACACTTTGAATATTAAGTCATAAGATCCTAAGCACTAATCTATATTTTTTACCATCTTGTAATAAAAGCAGTAAGATAACACACAAAATAAAACAGAACAAATGGTAATAAACAATAATGGATGCAAAAGCAAGTTAAACCAGGCTGACGCCTTGGTTGACCACATAGAAATATCATACCAATGCAAGCAGTTATTTTTTTTTCAATTTCATATGCATTTAATTTACAATGGTACCTTTGTTCTTAATCATTTTTATCGAAGTCTGATGCGCATCATATAAGATCTTATTTAATAGTTGCAATGCAATCTGTACCTCTTTTTGGCTCTTGACAGGACGAATTAAAGATGTTCATTTTGATAAGTGTAAGAAAATACACACACACTAACATTTCCTTTCTGTACACCTCACCCTTCACATTCTCCCATCTGATGCTGTAAAGCAACACTCAAATCATATATTTTTATGACTGGTCAATGACTACAGGTTTTCAGATGAGAGGACACTTTTTCACTTGCTGCAAGCTGCAGAGAGGCAATCTGTTCATACATAATTACAAGGGACATATTTTCAGTGTGTTTGTACATATCTGTTGGCATGGCTGAAGGATTTTGAAAACCAGGACCACTATTGTTTGTCAATAATATTGCTGAGAACTGGAGTGTGTTTGAGCAAGAGTACGACATTTTCATACAGGCTGCATTTCTGATAAAGATGACTGTACAAAGGCATTTATTCTACTTAATTTAGCTGGGTCAGAAGCCATAGAAAGGGAACGTTCATTTGTGTATGCACCTGCTATCTTTGCTGGAGAGGGGGAAATCATCATATTTTTTATAGGCTGAGTCAAGGAGGACCCTGAGTGCTTAAAATGTAAATTTAGAGAAATGTGTAACCCCCCAGACCAACATTACAATACAGAGGCACTTATTTTGCACATGGGATCAAAAGCCAGGTGAAACTTTTGCTGCATATATAACTGACTTGAGAAATAAAGCTAAACTGTTTTGTGATTTAGGGGATGAGTTGATAAAAGACACACTTTAAAGATGATGCTGTGAAAAAGATTTTGCTTAATGACAGTGATTTAACTTTGAATAAGGCCATTGAGATTTTTCAGATATAACAGCTCACAGAAAAGCACACGAATATACTTACAAATGAGAAGGGCATGTTTCCAGTAACTTCTAAGCCTCACATTGATAGTATGCAGCATGTGGTTAAAAGAAAAAGGCCCAAGCATATGGCAGCTATGGGGTTTACCAGGGACTGCTGCAGGTCTCCCAGAGCTTTCTAATAAGCTCCAGAAACATCGTGAATCTAAATGAGAAAAATTCTTAGCTTTTGTTCAACGATGCCACAAATGTAATAAACGGAATAATTTCAAAAGATTTTGTAAATCAAAATAATGTGTGCACTCTTACTAAAAGGGAACATTTTAAGAAACAAGTTGATCAATTAGAAAGCCATTACCCAGAGTTTCATAGGTTCATAGGTAGGTACTAGGCTATTGTCCCAAGGACCTAAGTAAGCCTAGCCAACAAGGTTCCCTGGCTTACGCCACCCAAGAAAGTAATTTTCCTGTGCCCCTGTAGAGCACAGCCACAGATGTGATCCCCGAGGTGTATTTCCTACTTCCCATCCACTCAAAATTTTTCTTGAAGAGTGCTAATGAGGAACTTTGGGCGGCCACAGTGGTGCAGTGGTTAGCATTGTCGCCTCACAGCAAGAGGTTCTCCGGTTTGATCCTCGGCTAGGGTGCCTTCTGTGCAGAGTCTGCATGTCCTCCCTGTGGTCGCGTGGGTTTCCTCCGGGTGCTCCGGTTTCTTCCCACATCCCAAAGACATGCTGTAGGTGGATTGGACACTCCAAATTGGCCCTAGGTGTGAGAGTGTGTGCATGTGTGCCCCTTCAGTGGAAGGTTGGGTGCCGGGCTGGCAACTCGACACTGTAAAACTCCACTGCCAATCATGAGCGGACAGGTGATCCGCTGTGGTGACCGCTAACTGGGAAAAGCTGAAAGAAGAAGTGCTGATGAGGAACTTTGCTTGACATAGACAGGTAGCTTGTTCCAGAGTATGGGAAGTCTCTGGGATAGGAATCTATTTGTGGTGACAAAATTTAGGCCCCTAGAGCGTGTAGCTCAGAGGGATTGGGATTTCTTTAGGTGTAGCGTGTCCAACAGCTCTGGGTTTGACATAACTTTATATGTTAAGCAGAGATCACCTCGGAGTAGGCAATATGCTATGGAGTAAAGCTGGAGTTTTTTGAGACGGTCAGTATAGGACACCTGCTTGAGGCCAGTAATCCTCTTTGTGAGGTACTTCTGTGGCCCTTCCAGCTGCTGCAGATGTCTTGTGAGGTACATTCCAAAAGGGGCATTGTACTCTATAATGGGTCTAATGAGTGTGGAGTGGAGGGGAACAATGACCTCTTTTTTCCTGGATGAAAACCCTTTTGTGACGAGGTGTGCCACGTAGAAAGATTTCCTGACTACTGTGGTGATGTGATTAACAAAGGAGAGACTACTGTCCACCTGGGTCCCAAGGTCTCTATTACACATTCGGCATTAAGCAGACTGCCGCCTATGTGGTAGTCCATGGGTAAAGAATATTTACCAAAGGGGATGACAGTGCACTTTTTGGCATTGAGCTTGAGGCCATGGCTCTAACACCAGGCATCTGTCTCAGTTAGGCCCTTCTGTAGGATGTCCACATCATTTGGGGACTCGACTATGGTTCCTAGTTTGCAGCCATCTGTGAACTTCGTTAGCCTGTACTTCAGAGAAGTAGATACCAAACAGGAGAGGTCCCAGGACTGAACCCTGTGGTACTCCACTTGTCACTGGTTTGAAGTCAGATTTGGAGTCTGCAACTTTTACAATGTGGGTTCTGTCGGTGAGCCAATTGGCAGCCCATCTTGTGACATAAGGATTTATAGCTAGTTTAGTGAGTTTAGCTATAATTCTGAAAGTAGCCGGATACAGTACTTGAATCTCGGGTCTATATTATTTAATTGAACTTACTATTTTTAATCCTTGTTCATCAAACCCTATTTGTTGAAGACACAAATCAGTGAATGGACTTTTCACTGAAATTTTCCCTAAGGAAAGCAACTGTTGGCCACCATCTGGAATTTGCCCTTTTCCCCACTGTACTGTGATCTTGGAGTTGGTATATTTAGTTAAGGGAGTGGGGGGTCTGCCCCACATTGGGAGTGTGGGGGCATACCCTTCCCACACGGTTAGGTTTTAAACTCCATTTTTTTTTTTACAGTCACCACGTTGGCCTACCACTGGTTAGCCCCTAGGAAAAAGTTTGATGAAAAGTCCATTCACTGATTTGTGCCTTTGATAAATAGGGTTCGATGAATAAGGACTCAACAAATAGTAAGTTTATCGCCTACTCAGAGGCAATCTCTGCCTAACATACAAAGCTATGTCAAACCCAGAGCTATTGGACATGCTCCACTTAAAGAAATCCCAATCCCTCCGAGCTACATGCTCTAGGGACCTAAATCTGGTCACCACAATAAACAGAACATGCTGGAGGGATAGATTCCTGTCCCAGAGACTTCCCATACTCTGGAACAAACTACCTATCTATATCAAAACAAAGCTCCTCATTAGCACTCTTCAAGAAAAATCTTGATGATTGGATGGGAAATAGGAAATTCTCCCCAGGGATCACCTCTGTGGCTCTGCTCGACAGGGGCACAGGAAAATAATTTTCTTGGATGGCGAAAGCCAGGGTACCTTTTTGGCTAGGCTTGTTATAGGCCCTAGGGCCGACAGCCTAGTACCTAACCTATGAAATGATATAGACCCTGAATCTCATGCCTACTTCTTGACATTCTCTGCTTAGTGGAATACATTTACTCTTCTGTCTGGTGTACAGTGAGTAATCATTTTCCACAAACACTCTATTATCTCCCACTTTTAGTACTTTATCCTTCTACCACAGTTTTGTCAGAATTAACTCTTTCTGCTAGTAGGACTGCATCTTTTCTATTAAAGGGCTATGTTGCTTTCTCTTGGCCAGGTTTGGAGCATACACATGATGTGCCCTTTCAAATAACAATGCCTGCTGTGGAATACCAGTCCAGTTGCTTATTTGTGCTTTAATAAAATTAACACAGTCTGTTCCTTCCAGCTTATCTGGTACAGCAGAAAATCTCAGGTTTTCCCTACATGCTTTGTCCTCTAATTCCATTACTTTTTTGAATCATCTCTTCTTGAGTAGTGTCGTATTCAGCCAGCCTTTTCTTCATTATGACCTCTGATTTTTGCAGTTTTATCACCTCACCTGAATATCTGTTTAAGGCTTCTTCCGTTTTTTCCAGCCTTTTGTTATTTGAGTTGATAGACTCCTTCAGTGTTTCATTTATTTTAATCAGTTCTGAGTACATTTGACTTATTTTTTCCTCTAGGTTACTGGAAGTCATGTCTTGCAACAAAGCTGGAACTTGCACTGCTTTTTGCTGTACAACTGCAGAATTCTTCCCAGTCACTGTTCTCCTCACCTTTTGTGACTGATTTTCTTTCAGGTACTCTGAAAGGGTGTAGCAAGAAAATTCCATTTTGTACTCACAAGCTCTTAATGCTACCCCCCCCCCCCTGGATACCTATCACTTAAAAGTGCACACTCTCTCAAAATGCTGCCCCCGTAGGTCTCCACCTGCTAAGAGGCTAATGCAGAACACAGACCATAGCAATGTGTGACAAACAGTCAAAATGTGGAACACCCAATTTATGCACTGCGCGAAAAGCATACCTTGACCATAGCCATGGCTTTTCAACCAAAATATACGTGCAGACACACACACACACACACACACGCACACACACACACACACACACACACACACACACACTTGTCATACCTCTCAACTGCCCAGAATTTTGCAGAATGCCAAATTTTTCCCTCATATTTTTGGTCTGTTCCTCATAAAATATGTAGTTTTCTAGCAAATCACAGAGGAATGAAATAATAAGATAATGACAGAACAGGGACATGGGAAAAGATACACAGATAACATTTGTCTGGCAGTAACCCTGGTGGAATTGGTATTAAAAACAACTTCATATATTTTGACAAGCAATATTTCAGACAAGCTACAGGAGTAGCTATGGGTCCTGCCTGCACCCCAACATTTGCAAATTTGATCATGGCTTACTGGGAGGAAAATTCTTTATTTAAAAGTGAATTTTATAACTCCTGGTTAGGTTATATACTGCTTTTGGATGACATTTTTATTTTGTGGAGTGACGCTACTGATAAATTAAGTAAAATTCTGGAATTCGTCAATATACTGTGGAATTTTGAAGTTTAGTTATTCAATTCACACTCAAAGTGTCAACTACTTAGATGTGGAAATAAAAGACAGAGCAAAGACTAGATTTGTTAAAACTATTTACAGAAAATCTACTTTCTCTAATAATTACCTCCACTTTCACAGTTGGCATCCTACATACCAGAAAAAGGCTTAAGTAAAAGGGCAGCTAGTAAGGTTGGCAAGAATGGTGCTGAATTTGGATACCTTTCTTGTGGAGTGTGAGGTATTGTTGGGGATGTTTTCTAGGAGAGGGTACACCCAAGAATTTTTAACGGAATTTAGGGACAAAGTAGTGTTCAAGAGAACGCATGGTATTTATTGTCCTATACTGAGTGCAAACAGTAATGTTCATAATATGGACGAAAACAACACTAGAAATTTAAAGGTTAATCATAACAGAGCATTTATTTCGTCATTCAACTTGGACAGTAAAGCCATAGGTGATTGTTTGATAAAGAACTGTGAGTCTTTCAAGTAGATTATAAAACTCTTAAGAAAGTAGGTAATAAGCCATGTCTGTTTATAAGAAAGATAGGTCATTCAAAACATTATTGGAGAGTTCTAGGAAAAATCAACCAGTTAGTAGCAGACACCTAGGAATGTTTAAGTGTGGCTACCGTACACAATGCAAAAACATTCTGGTAACCAGTAGTGTCGTAATTAGAAATGAAGAATATTTTGTCACAGAGCATTATTGTTCAGAATCAAAAATGTGGTGTATGGAGCTTTGTGCTTTAAGCATCCTGCTTTTTATATAGGGAAAACCCAGAGGATGCTTAAGAATCGAATTTCTGAACTCATGCAAGATGTACAAAAATCGAAGACCACAAATGTTATTTTCAGACACATACAAGAAAATAAGGACCACAATTTTGCTTTTGTAGTTATGGAGCAACTAACAAAAGATAAAAGGGGTTTTATTATAGAAGAACATCTTAATAAATGTGACTTATAATAGTAAATTTTAGCTAATGCAACGGGTTTTCCAGGTTTGAATGATTCAATGGCTAGTAATTCTGTTTTAAAGTGGAAATACTATGACACTACATAGTTCACCGTTATTTTTATCCTTGTGCATGGTTTTACCTTGCAATCAATTTTAATTGGTGGGTTGGGTCTAACAGTGCTTCATGTGATTTTAATTACAGTAGAAAGTCGATTATCCGAATGTCAATTATCCAAAACGTCAATTATCCGAACCTAGTCTTCCAAAGTTTTGGGCTAGGAAAAATCATAAAAACCGAATATGAAAACGTTATATGTATTAGTTTGTGCATGTTTTCTGTACTTGTTTCCTGCTTGTTTGTGAAAAATATTATTTAATGCCCACCAGACTTGCTGAATGTTTGAAATGTGTATTCTCTGAGTGCAGAAAAACAAGATTTTGGAAGTTTTTTATCTAGTTCAGTTCAATGTATGTTTGATTTTCCAAATAGTTTGATTATCCAAACTACCCTTGTTCCCAAATACTTTGGATAATCGACTCTCTACTATACGTATAACATAAGTGTCATTAATAACAGATTTAGTTCTGAGGAAGTTCTATGAGATATATGGAACAAAAGAGCAAAACTTGTAATCAATTTTGGGTTTGGAATACTATTGTCTCCTTCTTGGTAACACAGAATTTATCAGATTGTGTTTGGTGTGTTTCTGTGGAGTATTCAGTTTTACTGACATATGTGCATTTCATGTATCACCATACACCCATATATAAATATATATGAACGCATACGTGATGTGTGTGCGTGTCTGTGTGTGTCTGCACACGTGTGCACACATATGCACATATCTATTTGTAATAGTCTTCAAAGGCAGGCATAAAACACTGTGGCCTGCAGCTGAGACATGAAAAGTAATAATGGTTTACTGTGAATTAATAAACTTAAACATAGCTGTTTACCTCAGCAAAGAATGGAAAATTGCCTCTTCTCTATATTATCTGCACATACTGAAAATGCACTGCTAGTAAATTTCAGTTTTACAAGACCAGCTTTCCCACTAAAAGCTACTTTGGTATCATACCATTTCTGCTTTGGTAAGTGGTCTGGAATTCAAGTAAGCAAAACACGGTGACAAGCAGCTTTCTTTAGATACAGCAGCACATCTTGATTAGCTGTTTTTTTTTTAACAAATCAGTTGAAGGGTGAGCCAGAGTGGTTACTCGATGTCCCCATGTGCCTTTCTGTAACGAACTCCACCAAACTTCTTAGAACCACTGTCTCATTCATTTGGCATTTCACCAGACTGTGTCACAAGGAATATCCATGTTTTTTGGCCTCTGACATGCCTACTGTTCCTACATGAATGGTCATTTATTTGGGAGCTCTCACTGGTTCCTGTCCTCAGGAACAGTTATTTGATTAGTTTGTATCATACCTCTCAACCTGGAAACATCAAAAATCTGGACAAGGCACATGAAAAATAGGTACAAATCTGTACGCTGATTAACATAAAATTTGCATACATAATTAAGTAACTCCGCCCACTCCTATGGAATTGTTGGATACCAACTTTCAAACGCAAACTGAAGAACAGACAACCAAAATATGGCACCAGAGTCCTCCTGCAGCCATTCTAATGTCCCATTACCTGGCTATTTCACCCCATTTACAATAAACACTAATGTGTGCATACTTTTTTACTTCTACAATGCTTATCTGGATTTTTTTTACATTTTATAGCACAATGCACAAATACCAATAGATATCTGCTAAACAAAGCAACAGTGTCTCACAATGAAAATAGACTTGGCATTAAAACTTCTCTGCTCTCTAAACTCACATTCATTGAAACAGCATTAAAACCCACATCACATCCAAAGAAAATGCATCTGTCCAGTGGTGGATAAAGATTACATTTGGGTTATTTTCAAATCATAGGCCCTGGCTTGCACACAAAACAAGAAGCATACATGTTCTTTGATACACCTTCCTGACTTTATTAAATTATATTCCTTGTATAATGCAGCACACTTGTTAGATTTAAGTTACAGCATATTTTAAAATGTATTGTTTGAACATTTTTCCAGTAGGCAGTGAAACAAATGCATGAACCAATAATGACAAAACTGCCAGTAGTGTAAGCCATGGGCATCTTGCACAGCTTTGCGATTTATTTTCAATTTCAGTTTTTTTCGCGAAAAAGGTCAAAACCAGGACACATTTTAAACATTGCTTGTATTTTTGGAAAGTTGGTAGAATAAAATGCGTCACCACCATGCATTTCACTGCCAAGTTTTTAACCAAGGACCCTGTGTGCACTACAATCAGAGCAACATACCACTATGCCATATCAGCAGTTTCTAGAAAGACAGCAAGACTTGAAACTTAAATTGCTATCATTTAGTGAATTCAGATCTCAGTTCTCACCATAGCTGCCAGCTTCTTAGCACAAAACACTGGACAAAGCCAATAATGGGGGACAGGGGGGAATACAGAATTAAGTTCTCACTTCTCACCATAGCTCTCAACATCTTAGCCCAAAAATCCTGGACAAAGCCAATAATGAGGGTATACAGCCCCAAAATAGGGACAAATTTCAAATACTGATCTTATAAACTTAGAAAATTGCTAGGATAAAAGGTTTTGTGTTACCATTTATTTTCTGAAGAATATGAAGTCTGAAATTCAAATGCCTGTCATTATTTAGTGAATTCAATCCTTCAGTGATTTGCCATTGCCACAAAAATCCTGAAAAGCACAGATTTAATGAGGAATATAACAAAAATATTTGGCATAAATTCAAAAGTGGTGGTAGCTAAGGACTTTAGGCTCTTTTACCTGTACACAAGGTGCAGGGTTTAAGCAAGTACCTGTAGCCACCAGGTGTATTGAGTTTAGGGCATATACACACATGCACAACAATTAAGAGCTCTTTTATCAACTGATCCTTCAACCAGGTTCAATTTAAACCAACAGTGTTTTTAAAATGAGAAATAAATGACATTATCCACTTTGAGTCAGTTCCACTTCACATCAGAAAGTCAGTTCAGTGAGCTCAGTGCTTCTCACATGTGCACATCCATTTGTTTTGGGGCTCTGTCAAGCCTTCCTGGGCTGGGGGGGGGAGTGACAGCTATGATGGATGACTATCAGCCTTCTTCTCTCCTCTGGTATTTGCTGCAGGACCAGTGGTGGCAACTGCAAGGTAGATTCCACTCTTCCTGTTTGCACAGCTTGCCAAATGAGCAGCAGTAATTATAAGAAAGCCTACACAATAGTTATTTCACCACATAACTGTATCGACAGATATGAGAGGAACTTGCCAGATTGATTAGTTGCAAAGTTGCTCTTGCAATAGTCTTGGACTTCTGAAGATGAAAATAAATTCTAGCCCTCAGCTTATACTAGTCAAATAATAAATATGTAGCTTGCAGTTTCAGCTTCATAATACTGGGCTTCACAAATGCTACTAAAATGACATTTTGATATATCTTTACTATTTTACAATGTACTTGTATTCCCTCTCTATCCAAGCAAAAATCTGTCCTTGTAAACCAAAGTCTTCTAACTACACATGCAAAAAAATAAACTTTTCACAGCACCACCTCATCCAAAGATATTATTCTGAATCTTTTATTATCAAGTTTCATTTCCAAACATTTTTGATATGCTAAAACAACACATGCTTCTGAGGGACAGCTGCTTGATGCAGGACAAAAGGAAACTACTTATTTTATAATCTACTTCAGAATTTTGCCTGTGGGGATTTTCATAATGTTACCTGCAAAGGATCTATAATTATTAAGTGCTACACAGTACAACCAAAACCAATGGTGCAAGGCTACACATCAGCATAATACTGGTGGTAGCATCCATGATCTCGTGTTTACATAATTAGGAAAAAAACAACAAAATCCTGCTGCTTGCAGACATTACACAGTACAACCAAAACTAATGGTGCATGGCTAAACTTAAAAAAAAAACAGTATAATACTACTGGCTGTAGCATCCATGATTGATCTCGTATTTATGCAATTAGAAAAAGAAATGACAATTTCTCCAACAAAATCCTGCTAAATATTACAGTAGTACAAGCAAAGCCCAGTATAATACTAGTACTGGCTGTAGCATCCATGATTGATCTCGTATTTATGTAATTAGAAAAAAAGAAATGATTCAGCTCCAACAAAATCCTGCTGCAAAACATTACACAGCAGTACAACACAACAACCAAAACCAATGATGCACAGCTACACTTATAAATAACACTGGTTGTAGCATCTATGATCTCTTATTTATATAATTTAAAAAAGAAATGATTCGTCCAACAAAATTCTGCAAACATTACACAGTAGTACAACACAACAACCAAAACCAATGATGCATGGCTACACTTATAAATAATACTGGTTGTAGCATCTATTTATATAATTAAAAAAAGAAATGATTCGGTCCTGCAGAATTCAGATAAAATACCTGGTTTCCATATGCTTGCCTTGGCTAAAAAAGCAGCTGTAGTGTACATGTATTTCCTTCAGTAAAAGAAGCAGCAGAACGGCAGACGTTTCCTACAGTAGAAAGCAAGCTTGAAGCAAGTGGTTTTAAATAACAAAAGTTATTTGTTTCGCAGCCAGCTGAATTCCTTAAATTGAAGCTCAGCCAGCAGCTCAGTCGTGATGACGCCAGCTCCAAAGCGAAAAGATAATTTAAAAATAAAAAATCGATTAAGGGTGCCACTCGGGAATCGTGGCACCCTATTATTTGACCCCAAACTCGGTCGTAAAAACCGGTAGCACCGCACAGTTAGAGGTCTGGTTTGTATACTGCAATGACAACTGGCAGTAATTGCAGTATACAAACCAATTATAAGCCATAGCAAAGCCAAAGCTGTTCAATGCAGAACAGCGGGTTTTGCTTATGGTCAGAATGCTGAGCTTTCTGCATAATCCGGAGCACTTGGCTGCTCAGGCTACCCTCTCAAGCACTTAATAAATGTAAGTAACATTTTTAGTTGTTCCCCCTAAAACTATTAAAAATGCTGTTTTTAGATTAACAATATTGCATCTGTTGATAAAAGCATTCATTTAGACAGTTGTAGACATAATATGAGGAGAAAAAAGCCATGTTGATGCAATGCTCAGAAAAAATGTACTCTGTAGACTACAAAGATTATGTCTAGCTACACCCTAGCTCTTAATTTCTTTTTTGCTGGCATCCAGGCCATGCATTTATTAGTCAGTTACTGAAATTTATCCAAAAAGGCAGGTTCACTGGCTCTCTATACGGAGTTTCTGTTTTTAGACTGGGAGACTTAAAATTAAGTTGTTACTCAGTGTGCAGTTGTCTTGGAAGTCCAATATGTCTTTTGAGTTGAGAGGGGTTTGGCAGTAAATAATATCAAGTTAGTTTTATTGGGATTTAGAAGGTGTTAAGATTTGCTCAGCCAAGATTCAACAGTGGAAAATGTATATTGTGTTAAATTGCTGACGTTTTCTTACTGTTTTGTTGAGCAGATCAGGGTGCAGTCATCAGTGGCTTTTTGCTGGTAGTATAGAGATGCAACCTTTTATCCCTATTTTGGAAGTGTTTTCATATTTTCAGGCTTGATTTACCCTTTCACACTATTTTCTGAACACCCCTTATAAAGTACAGTTGTGTACACATCATAAATGTAGATATTCGAGTGTATTCACTGTTGCAGTCATTACATTTGGGTTATCCTGCTGGCAGGTTGCCCTCAGCCGGCCTGAATTCCAAAGTCTTGGGTCCTGCATCGGTTGCTGTCGCCTCTTCCCTGATGTCAGGTCGTCAGGGGTATAAAAGATGCAGCCGACGCCATTTTATTTAGTTTTTCTTACCCCAGATGTCAGGTGCCCCCAAAAAGGTAGGCTAAAAATATGTAAATAAAACATACATGCATCAAAATAAGCTTTACTTTCATCTATAAGCAAATACACCACCTAGGTTGCATAGATTAGAGAAGTAAAGATAAGTTCCAGCAAAAATAAGGGGGATGGCAGGTGGGTAACCTGGACTACAACAGTGAATACACTAACATCTACATTTATGGTAAGTGTACACAACTGTACTATGTTCTTCGTGTTTCACTGCTGCAGTCATTACATTTGGGTGAGTCTCAAAGTTAAGGTTGGGGCCTGGAGCTAAACAGCATTAGAGCTGTGAGGCCCTGCAGAACTGCAGTGGCAAAGCCTGCCCTGGATTTAGAGTAAAGACGCAGGATGTAATGTTTTGTAAAGGTATGCACTGAACTCCAAGTAGCAGCCTCCATAATGTCCTTGGTTGGTACTCCCCTGAGAAAGGCTGCAGAAGTGGCTGCAGCACTGGTTGAATGTGGCCTAATGCCCTTAGGCACTGGTTTGCCATGCTGTGAGTAGCAGAAACGAATGCAGTGACCCATCCACTTTGAAACAGTCTGATTGGAGATGGCCTTTCCTTGTGATGCTGTGGCATATGCCACTAGTAATTGCTCTGTCTTTCTGAAAACTTTAGTTTTGTTCAAACAAAATTTAAGTCGTTTGTGTACATCCAAAGAATGCAGAATTTTCTCCCCCTTGTTCTGTGGATTTGGATAAAAAGTTGGCAAATGAATTGTTTGGTTAAGGGCTACACTGGATACCACCCTTAGGCATAAATGTAGGGCTGGGTTCTCAGATAGACCCTGTCTGGATAGAAAATGATAAAGGGTTCCACAGCCATGAGAGCTTGTAGCTCTGAAACTTGTCTTGCATAAGTTATTGTTAGGTGCAGAGCTGTTTTCCAAGATAAGAACTTTATGTTCGCAGTAGCAACTGGCTCAAAAGGTGGTAAGGTGAGTTTTTCCAAGACATAATTGAGGTTCCATGCAGATATTGTCATTCTCCTTGGAGGCCTAAAGTTTTTGGCTCCTCTGAGGTACTGCCTTAATAAAGGATGAGAAAAGAGTGGTGGCTCTGTATTGTAATGAGCTGAAATGGCAGAGGCACGGATTTTAATTGATGAAAAAGAAAGGCCTTTGTCCAGCATCTCAGTTAAATATTGCAAAATCTGAGGAATATTTGGGACAGCTGTATCAGTTCCTTGAGCTTGGTTTCAAGCGCAAGAATCTCTTCCATTTCCCAGCATAGGATTTTCTAGTACTAGGCCTTCTGACTTCTAAAATGACATCCATCACAGCTTTACTGAGAGGTGTGGTTTGTATGACTACATTATCCGCCATGCTGCCAGGTTTAGGGTCCTGAGTTGGCTGTGCAGAATCTGATTGTTTTGCTGGGACAGTAGATGAGGTATTTGAGGTAAGGTCCAGGCTGGGCATTGGGACAAGTTCCTTAAGATCGGATACCAGTACTGGCATGGCCAGTCTGGGGTAATCAGAATCATTTTTGGTTTCTCCTGCCTGACCTTTATGAGTACCTTGGGGAGGAGAGGAAGTGGATGAAAGGCATATAATGATAGGTTTGTCCAGTTGAAAGATAAGGCGTCCACTTTCCAAGCTTGTCTGTGATAAGTCCTTGTGTAGAATCTTTTTAGTTGATTGTTTTGAGGAGAGGCAAATAGATCTATGTCCGGGCGTCCCCATTTCCTTGTTATCATGCTGAAGACTTGCGGATCCAGGTGCCACTTGTGGGGATCCATGAGGTTTCTGCTTAGTTCGTCTGCCAGAGTATTTTCCTTTCCTGGCAGGAATTGTGCCTGCAGACGAACTTGGTAAGTCAATGCTGTGTCCCATAAAGCCATGGCTAGTCTGCACAGGGGGTAAGAATGTGTGCCCCCCTGCTTGTTTATGTACCACATGACTGTGGTGTTGTCTGTCTATCAGTAGTTGCCCCAGATGAAGTAGGTCCTTGAAGGCTGTCAGGGCATTTTGAACAGCTAGCATCTCTTTCTGATTGATATGTAGATGCTTTTGGTTTGTGGACCAGGTGCCCTGAATGCCTCTTCCTGCCATGTGTGCTCCCCAGGCATAATATGATGCATCCGCCGTTAAGCTCTGCCTGGCTGGGGGTAGTGAGAATGGCTGTCCCTTGTTTTCGTGACAAGTCTTGGCCCACCATCAAAATTCCTGTTGCAGGCAGGGAATTAGATTAATCATTGTTTCCAGGCTGTGGCAATGTTGTGTCCAGACACTTTTTAGGTACCACTGAATTTTCCTCATACGCAGTCTTGCATATGGAATTAGTAAGATGCAAGATGCCATGAAGCCCAAAGCCTGCAGAAATTTTCTTGCAGATAACTGGGCCTTTGTTGCCATTTCCTTGAAATAGGTAGTCAGTTGCCTTTGTTTATCTGGAGTGAGATAAGCCATCTGGGCAGTTGTATTTAAACTTTCATCCAGCAATATTATCTCTTGAGAGGGTACTAGTTTTGATTTCTTTTTGCTGACTGTGTACCCTAAGCCTGTTAAGAGTTTTATCACAAAAGTCAGATGCTGTAGTACAATGTCCTTGTTCTATGCTTGTATGAGGCAGTCGTCCAAGTAAGGATATATTTGTATTCCTCTGTCTGCAATAAGCAATTACTGGTGCCAGGCACTTTGAAGACCCTGGGCGCAGTAGATAAGCCAAAGGGCAGTGCAGAAAATTGGTAATGCTTTGAGTCAGCCTTGAACCTGAGGTATCTTCTGCATGATTGTCTGATTGGAGCATGCAGGTATGCCTCTTTTAGGTCTAAAGTCATGAGCCAAGCCTTGCTGCCCAGCATGGGCAGAAGTTGCTGTAAGGTCAACATCTTGATTTTCGGTATATTCAGGAAAGTGTTTAGAATAGATAGGTCTTGTATTGGTCTCCATGCTTTGTCCTTTCTGGGTACCAAAAACAGTCTTGAGTAAAATCCTTGTCCTTGCTCTTGCTGTGGTACTTGTTGAATAGCCCTCATGTCCATGAGTGCTGCGACTTGTATTTGAGCCTCTGTCCATTGATTTTTGGGCAGGTCTGACCAACCGTTTGCCCTTGGCAGAGTATGGAAATGAAACTTGTAGCCTTGTGACACTATGTCTGGAACCAATTTGTCCTGGGTTATAATGTGCCAATTTTGAGAAAAAAGTGCTAATTTTCCCCCTAAGGGTGCTGCCAGAAGATAAGTGCTTGGCACAGGCAGGGGGAAGTCATTGGGACAGTTTAATGTATGACTGTGATTTGTCCTCTCCACCTTTGGAGGTAGAAGCACTCCACAGCTTAGACCTGTGATCTGCCTCTAGGGCATCTGGATCTGCCCCTTTGAGGTCTGTCTGTGACTGAAAGGACCAATTCTTTGTAGGCCAGTGTCTGCTAAATCTAAGTGGCTATGCCTGTAAGAAATCCTTGACCATTTGCATAGATTTAGCTTTGTCCTCCATTTTCTTTAACACCTCTTCTGCCTTAACAACAAACAAGGTATCATGTTGTAAAGGAGCATCTAATAATTTTGCTTCAACATGGTCAGGCAGATTTTGTTCCTTTACCCAAGCATGCCTCCTAATGACAGAACCCGTAACAGCGGCCCTGCAGGAGGCCTCCAGAAAATCAAACCCACATTGCAAAGTATGCTTCCCAACTTGTTCAGCTGCATGCAATAAGTCCTGCATTTCTTTGTTTTCTACACATTCAGAATTTGCCATCATTTTCTGTTTAAGCAGTGTCATGATATATAGCTGATATTTGAGCATATGAAACTGGCAATTTGTAGATGCCTGCGGTGGTGGTGCGTAGCGTCACGCGCCAGTATGCTTCCCAACTTGTCATGATATATTGCTGATATTTGAGCATATGAAACTGGCAATTTGTAGATGCCTGCGGTGGTGGTGCTGCGGTAGCGTTGTCGCCTCACAGTAAGATGCTGTCCGGTTCGATTCTCAGTTAGAGCGTCTTCTGAGTGGTGACATGCGTGAATGGGCGTACCTTCGCTGAAGGTTGTGCCTCAGGGCTGGTAACTCGGCACGTAAAAATCAACTACCTATCATTAGCGGACCGGAGTTCCGCTGTGGCGACCCCTAACCGGGAAAAGATGAAAGACACAACAACATAGCCAAAGTAGTAGATGTGTAAACCATTTTTCCCCATCTATCCAGAGCCCTGGAATCCCTGTCAGAGGGGGTAGGATTTTTTGCAGTAGAAGCCTTGTCCCCCTTTGGACCCTGAGAAATAGTTTCTGGGTCTGCAGAAGGGTTTTTGAAAATAAATTTATGAGAGTCAGGGACCCTGTAGTATCCGTCCGGCTTAACAGGAGCTGGAGGTAAAGAGTCAGGGATCAGACTAGACTCCAAGAACACACCATCTACAATGTCCAACACAGGTGGGATAGCTAGAGGCCTGTGTTGAGGTAGTAAAAGGAAATCTCTGAGCCTTTTCTTAGATTCTGAAAAGTCTTGGCTCTCCCAGTGAAAGTGTTCCCTCATGGTATGCAAGGTTTCCCCAAAAGAGTAGTCCTCAGGAGGAGAAGCTGAAGGAATAGATTCTTCAGCATCAGAATCCTCATAGGCGGGAAGAGAACATTCCTGATCAGAAGAGGAATGAGAAGAAATGGAAACCTGATCTGAAAATTCATAGTTTGTCTCTTGCTAGGCCTCTTATCAGGAGGGGGATGGGAACCCCTGATCAAGGTAATTAAGTCTTCAGCCATTTTGAGCATCTGTTTTTTGGGCATGGAGGCCTGTCCTTATGACTGGTGAACTTGTTTCTTTACCTTTAAAGGTGTCTCAGTCTTTGTCTTTGAAGTAGGTTTTATATATAATTGTTTAGGTCTGAATACACCCTCAGAAGCCGATGCCTGCTCAGTGGCTCTGGACCCATCTGAGGGAATAGTTTCTGAGGCTCCAATACCATGAGTTTCCAGCAACCTGGCTGGCTCCACGTGGGAGTTGGTAGCGGCTTGCGACTCTAAAGTAGCGGGCGTCAGGGGCTGAAAAAGCGCCTCACTGAGAACCGGCGACTTGCTTAGGAGAAGCTTCGTCGTCGGTTTTGGACCTCGGTTGCCTGTCCTTTTCTTTATGTTTTTTATGAACTCTGGTAGTCGGATGGCTACCCGACGACATTGTATAATTAAATCTTCACCCAAAATAGCTTAATGCAAAATCGTACCAATGCTTAATTGTGTGTTGGTTAAATCTAGCACAAAACTGACAACTAGCAACGTCGTGGTCAGGGCCTACGCAAGGAATACAGTAAGAATGAAAGTCCTTATGAGGTATTTGCTTCCCACAAGATATACAATTATTAACTTTTTCTGACATCGGTCGGGAGCAAGAAAAAAGTTTCCCCAATGGCGTACTTGGCTTTTAATGAAGACTTCGGATCTGAAACTCGAACATGTAAATCTCAGGAGTCGGCCAACCAGCACTTGCGAACTGCTTCTGCGTCGGGCACCGCGTGGCAAGAAAGACTAAATAAAATGGCGTCAGCTGCATCTTTTATACCCCCGATGACCTGATGTCAGGGAAGAGGAGACCGCAACCGACGCAGGACCCAAGACTTTGGAATTCAGGCCGGCAGAGGGCAACCTGCCAGCAGGATAACCCAAACGTAATGACTGCAACAGTGAAACAAGAAGAACATTGTGATTTTTCAAGCTAATACACAGAAAACTACTCTACATCACCACATATTAGTGGCAATAATTTAAAGAAAGAGGGCACACATCTTGCATCTCCCTTTTTCTGAAGTAAAAATTAATTAACTTAGCTTGGTGGAAATTTCCAATACAGTTCAGTAAAGTCTATAGATTTTATACTGTTTCTTTCATAATGTGCTTAAATTTTTCCATCATTTTTGTCACACTGTTTTTTTTAATGTGTTTTGGATTAGTATCCCACATTCCTACTGGAAGCTGAAAGAATTATGTGCTATTTGGTATTCAGATATTATGCTAACTAGATGTCCAGATTATAGGTGGATGTCCCTGTTTTTCAAGTGCATTTGTTCCTATTTTCAATCTCTTCAGGTTGAGCAGTATGATGGAGATTATTACTACAGAACTTGAAGAGTAAGGGACCTAGTATAGAACCTTGTGGGGATCCTGTTTTTACTGGAAGGAAAGTAGAGATGTCATGCTTCCACATGCCTGCCTGTGCCCTACTGGACAGATAACTATGGAACCAATGTTGAGAGGTATTGGCTAGTCCTATACTAGCACATTGGAGTAAGACTTTTTCATGGGACACAGTAGTAAAGGCTTTAGTGAGGCCTTAGTGTAGAAATTAGATTACCTTCATTTCTGTGTGTGTTTACAGTAGAAGTGAAGGGAAGCAGAGCAGTAAAAGTACTGTGGTGAGGCTTAAAGCTATGCTGGGTAGGGGAAAGTAGTTGATTTTTTGACAAGTAGTTGAAGCTGAGTACGTAAGCATATCTCCAGTATCTTAGATATGAGAGATGGAATGGCTAGTGGTCTATATAATTAGGGAGCTCTGTTACGGTGTCTCTTTTGAGCAGGGGTAATATAAAACATTTTCCATATGGATAGAACGTTTTCAGAGATGGACAATTTTATCAAAATGGAAACAGGATAGGATACTGTGGAGGATGCGGGGGGTGGGATTGCACAGAGTTTTTTTTTTTGTTTGTTTAATATTTTTAGAGTCACTCGAAAAAGATTGCTCTTTTTGTATTTGCTCTTTGAAGCATACAATATTTGTTGACAGTATTATATATGCAGTTATGTTACGCATACCTTTTTTGTCCCTTCCACTTATCTTTTCCTTCAGGATAACCCTGTGTGTGGTACTACTTGCTCTTGCCCCTTTTCTGTCTTTTCCATCTCCCCCTTTCCTCCCCAATACATAACTAAGCAGTATTGGGCTATGTTGAGCTATGACATCTTTTTAATGCTACATCACAGCACTGTAATTTTTTTCTGAATACCACTGAAGCAGTTAGTATGCCTGGAGAATTTTGTTTAAAAAAATACTCTGTCATATGAAGAATATAGGTGACCTGGACAGTCACCAGGTTTCTGCACTGTCGTCTATTTTGGTCACTGGTATACACTGAAAAAATTCATTACTATCTTACTAAAGTGAGCTAACTAGATTCTGCATCAATCAGTGTTGCACAGTCACCTCTATATCATTTTCTACACGAGTGGAACATTCTCAAAATGGCTTGAGTCTGACAGAAAGTACAGTTGTGTACACTTGCCATAAATGTAGATGTTCGAGTGTATTCATTGATGCAGTCATCACACTTCGGTTATTTGCCTGCATGTAGCTCTCAGTTGGCCCGAATACCAGAGTCTTGGGATTTCTGCATCTGATGCTGTCGCATCTTCCATGACGTCAGGTCATCAGGGGTATAAAACATGCAGCCGACGCAATTACATCAGTTTTTCTTGCCCCAGATGTCAGGAGCCCCCAAATTAGGAACCTATTACATGGTGTGGAACACCTCAACAGTAAAAAGTAAATACCCCCTGCCATACAAGTTGGCCGTAAAAAGGATAGAGAAAGCCAGGTGTGAATACACTCTAACACCTACATTTATGGTAAGTGTACACAACTGTACTATGTTCTTCATGTTTCACTGTTGCAGTCATCACACTTGGGTTGATTCCCAAAGCTGAGGAAGGGTGGAGGCAGTCAAGAAGTGTTGGGGCTGGCTAGCGGGCCTTGTAAGACTGCTGTAGCAAATCCAGCTCTGGATTTAGAAAAAACAGGTAAGTGGTAATGCTTGGTGAAGGTGGGTACAGAACTCCAGGTTGCAGCTTCCAGGATGTCCCTGGTGGGGACTCCCCTGAGAAATGCTGTAGAGGTTGAAGTAGCTCTAGTGGAATGAGTTCTGATCCTCAGAGGGGTAGGTTTTCCATGGTGATTGTAGCAGAAATGGATACAGTGTGCTATCCATTTGGAAATCGTTTGCTTCGAAATGGCCTTGCCCTCTGCCCCTGCAGCAAAGCTGACTAGTAGCTGGTCAGATTTTCTGAAAGGCTTAGTCCTGTCAAGGTAGAACCTGAGCTGTCTGTGCACGTCCAAGGAGTGCAGGATCCTTTCCCCTCTATTCTGAGGATTAGGGAAAAAGGCTGGTAAATGGATGGATTGGATTAAAGCCACACTAGATACCACCTTGGGCATAAAGGAAGGGTTAGTCCTGAGGGAAACCCTGTCAGCATAGAAAACAATGAAGGGCTCCACTGCCATTAGTGCCTGTAACTCAGACACTCTTCTTGCTGAAGTAATAGCTTCTAGCATACTTCCTTTTCCCCCTCTATTACCCACTAGGGTGCAAATACACCCTCTTCTTAGCCAATATTGTAGTTTTCTTATTTCCTTCTTACTTCATGAAACTTACTCTTCACTTTTCTAAAACCCCTCTCCTCCTCCTGATATTTGCTGTGTCAGTACTTATGACACCTATATCATTTCACGCAAAGCCCTGCAAGCATAATAACTAGATAGAAACCTTCACTCCTTCCTCACTATTTTTGTCTAACTATTGTCAAACTTTATACCTCTTGTATATACTACTCACACTATTACTTAGCCAACACCCTCATTTATCCTTCTCCTTTGTTTGTTCCTTCTATGCTAACCTAAACCTACTTTGAATTTAATTATTATTTACCATTTTGAATCTTTGCTGTTTGAAGCTATTTTATAACTAGATTAGACTATACCTTTTGCTGTAACTGCATTTTCTTTTAACGTGCATTATTTCTTATGTAATAATTTTACTGTTTTGATTTATTTTCATTTGTAGTCCTGTTATATTAGCTTAATTTTGGAGCTTATCTATCCCCGGGCCTCTACTGAAAATGGACATGTATCCAGTCAGACTAGCCGGTTCAACAAATGTAAAATAAAAATAATAAAATAAATAGCTAGAAGTAAGGCTGTTTTCCAAGAGTGGAATTTTAACTCTGCTGAAGCAGCAGGTTCAAAAAGGGGAAGTGTCAGCTTTTCCAGTACAAAGTTAGTCTCAGGCTGGGGTGGGAGCTCTCCTAGGGGGCCTTAAATTGTTAGCTCCTCTCAGGAACTGCTTGATGAGAGGGTGAGAAAAGAGAGGAGGCTCATTATTATAATGAGCTGAGATGGCAGAGGCATGAATCTTAACGGATGAGAAGGGTAGGCCTCTGTGGAGCAGCTCTGCTAGGTAATCAAGAATTTGAGGTAAGTTGGGCACAGCTGTGTCCTTTCCTTGAGACCAACTCCAAGAACAATATCTTTTTCACTTTTCAGCATAGGATTTCCTAGTACTAGGCCTTCTGGCCTCAAGGATGACGTCCAACACCTGTTTGCTGAGGGATGCTGGTGGTGTATTCATGGGATAAAGTCAGGCTTTAAGGTTTAGGGTTTGCAGCTGTGGATGCAAAATCTGTCCCTCCTGCTGAGACAGCAGGGAAGGTGTCTGATGTAGGTGCCAGGGTGCTGTCAGACTGTGTAGGAGTGGGTACCAGTGCTGGAGTGGCCAGTCTAGTATAATAAGGATTGCCCTTGGCCTGTCGTGTTTGATCTTGAGTAGTACTTTTGAGAAGAGGGGCAGAGGAGGAAAGGCATACATTGAGAGGTTTATCCATGTAAAGAATAGGGTTACTCACCTTCCAGGCTCTGCTGTGAGGGCTCCTGGTGCAAAATTTGTTCTATTGGTGGTTTCGGGGGGATGCAAAAAGGTCCACCTCCGGAGTTCTCCACTTCTGGGTTAGAAGTTTAAATGAGTTGGGTTCCAGTTTCCACTCGTGAGGGTCCAGTAGATTTCTGCTTAAGTCTGCCACTGAATTTTGCTTGCCTGGCAGGAATTGAGCTTGTAGGTGCACTTGGATGCTCAAGGCTGTGTTCCACAGAGCCACGGCTAACCTACAGAGTGGTTAAGAATGAGTCCCGCCCTGCTTGTTTATGTACCACATAACTGTGGTATTGTCTGTGTTTATCAGGAGCTGTCCTGGAAGGATAAGGTATTTAAAGACTTTCAGAGCATTCTGTACAGCTAGCATCTCTTTTTGATTGATATGTAGAGGAATTTGTTCTGGGCTCCATTTGCCTGCCATGTGAGCCCCCCATGCATAGTCTGATGCATCTGTTGTCAGGGTTTGGACGGCGAGGGGTTGAGCAAAAGGAAGTCCCTTGTTGTGGTTGCATGCTTCAGCCCACCACAGGAACTCTGCCCTTAGACAAGGTATGATAGGAATCACTGTTTCCAGGTACTGAGAATGTTGACATCAGAGACTTTAAGTACCACTGAAGTTTCCTCATATGCAGTCTTGCATATGGAATTAGCAGAATGCATGAGGCCATGAACCCTAGGGCTTGCAGTATTTTCCATGCAGATAGCTGGGTTTTGTTGGCCATTAATGAAATAGTTTGTCAAATAGACCTGCTTTTCTGGAGTGAGGAATGCCATCTGGGAAGTTGTGTTCATGCTTGCTCCCAGGAATACAATTTGTTGGCTGGGCACCAGTTGTGATTTCTTTTCATTGATGGTGTATCCCAGTGAAGTTAGAAGTCTTTTTACAAATGCCAGGTGATGAAGTAGCAATTCCTGACTGTTCGCCTGAATCGGCAATCATCCAAGTATGGGTAGATTTGAAAATTTCTCTGCCTGCAGTATGAAATGGTTGGAGCCAGGCATTTTGTGAATACTCTGGGCACAGTAGATAAGCCAAAAAGTAGTGCAGAGAACTGATAGTGCATAGAGCCTGCCCTGAAACGTAGATATTTCCTGCAAAACTCCCTTACTATGGGTATGTGCAGATAAGCTTCTTTTAAGTCTAGGGTGACTAACCAGGCATCCTTGGCTAGCATAGGAAGAAGCTGCTGTAGTCTAAGCATTTTGAATTTTGGGACCACCAGAAAGGTTTTGAGAATTGATAGGGCACCAAGAGTTCTCTTTTTTGGGCACCAGGAACAGTCTGGAGTAGAAACCCTGTCCCCTTTGTTCTACTGGAACAGGTTGAATAGCCCTGATATGGAGAAGGGAAAGTACTTGCTTTTGAGCCTTTGCCCACTTGTTTGGAGGAAGGTCTGGCAACCCGCTTGGTATTGGCAGTGAGTGGAAGTAGAATCTGTATCCCTGGGATACAATGTTTAGAACCCATCGGTCCTGAGTAATGGGCATCCAGTTTTTTGCATGAAGGACGAGTTTTCCTCCTAGGGGCGCAAGTACTTGGGCATGGCTGGGAAGGATAATTGGAAAGTCAGTGAACTTTTTTCATAAGGGGGGCGGCTTACCACTCCCTGGTTTTGAGGTGGAAACACTCCATTGTTTAGATCTCTGCATACCCTGAGACTGTAGTCTTGGTAGTCTGTTTCCCCTGGGTTTGGACTGAGAAGGCCTGAGAGGGACTGGAAAGGATCAGTTTTTTGAAGGCCAATGCCTACTGAATCTAGGTGGCTGCACCTGTAAGAAATCTTTGACGGTTTGCATAGATTTAGCTTTTTCTTCAATCTTTTTAAGAACTTCTTCTGCTTTTGTGCCAAACAAACACTCCTGATTTAATGGAGCATCTAGTAATTTTGCTTTGACATGGTCAGGCAAGACTTGTTCTTTTAGCCAAGTATGACTTCTCGGTACAGACCCAGAGACAGCAGCCCTGCAAGATGCTTCCAAGGCATCAAACCCACACTGCAAAGTATGTTTACAAATTTGGTTTGCAGAAGGCATTAACTCTTGTAAATCTTTATTTTCTCTACAATCTAGAAGTAACACCATTTTTTGATTAATTAGTTCCATAATATGTTGCTGGTACTTCAACATGTGAAACTGGCAAGTCAAAGCCCTGATGGCGGGAGTTGCAGAGGTATATACCTTCTTACCCCAGCTATCTAAAGCTCTAGAATCCCTGTCTGAAGGGGTAGGGTTTTTGGCTGTAGTAACCTTAATGCCTTTAGGTCCCTGGGAAATGGTCTCTGGATCCACAGTAGGATTCTTAGAGAAATTTGTGAGAATCAAATACTCTGTAGTACCTGTCAGGTTTTCTAGGAGCTGGTGGTAAGGTGTCAGGAGTAAGACTGGACTCCAAGAAGACATTGTCTACAATATTCAGGAAAGGGGGTATAGGCCTGTGCTGAGGCAAAACTAAAAATTCCCTAAGTCTCTTTTTGGGCTGAGGATAGTCCTGGCATTCCCAGTGCAAATGCTCTCTTAAGGTATGCAAGGTTTCACCAAAGGAAAAATCCTCTGGAGGGGAGGCAGAGGGAATGGATTCCTCTGCATCTGAATCCTCATAGGTAGATAAGGGTATGTCCTGGTAATCAAAAGGGTCACAGTCATCAGACTCCTGGTCTGTAGAATCAGAAGGAAATTCAATAATTCTTTGCCTTTTGGCAGGGGAAGGCTGGCTTCCCCTAATTAGAGTAATAAGGTCTTCAGCCATTCTAAGCATTTGTTTTTGTGGCATGTGAGCTTGAGCACGGGCTTTGGACGTTGGTTTCTAGGTGTAGTGCAAACTCTGGCCCTGAGAAACTCGGTAGTTTTAGTTGGAAATGAAGTTGTCAGTTTAATATGAATATCGGTAGGTCGGCATACACCCTCAGAAGTCGGTGCCTGCACAGCGGCTCCGGACCCATCCAAGGTAGAAACATCTGCAGGTTCCATAGTCGAAGAAGCATCTCGCAGCATACCGGACTCCGAATGGGTCTCAGCAGAGGCCTGCGAATCTGTAGAAGCGGGCATCACGGGCTGAAAAGGTGCTTCACTAAGTACCGGCGGACTGGCAACTATCTTAATGGAAGCGTCGTTGGCAGTTTTTGACCTGTGAGGTCTGGCTCTGTCTGTGTGCTTTTTCGGAAGATCGGTAGTCGGGCAGCTTACTGAAGCCAATCCAGAATATGGAGAATGAGAGTGAAAGAATTTAGCTACAAAAATAGCCCAACGACAAATGGTTCGGGTGTTAAACAAGGCACAAAACTGACAGCGAGGGACGTCGTGCTCTGGGCCTAAACAGGTGATGCAGTAAGAATAAAAATCTCTGTGAGGTATTTGCTTTCCATAGGCAAGACAATTGTTAATTTTTTCTGACATTGGTTACAGCAAGAAAAAAGAATCTCCAAAGGGATACATAGCTTTAGAAGACTTCAGGTCTGAAACTCGAAAAAAACGAAAATTTCAGGTAGCTGCCGATTGGCACTTGCAAACTGCTTCTACTTCGGGCTCCTTCTCATCAAGAAAGACTGATGTAATGGCGTCGGCTGCATGTTTTATACCCCTGACGACCGGATGTCATGGAAGAGGCTACAGCATCCGACGCAGAAATCCCAAGACTCTGGTATTCGGGCCGACTGAGGGCTACCTGCAGGCAGATAACCCAAGTATGATGACTGTAACAGTGAAACACGAAGAACATCCAATGTTGCCTGGATCAATGAGGATTACTGAAGAAGACTGCAGTTTTGTTATGACTACCATTTAATCAATAAAAGCAACTCTTTCCCCAAGCATCTACTACAAATTGTCTGTCACAGCTGGTCTTCAGCAATACACAGGCAGCTCAGCACTTATTGGAGATGCAGAAAGAACCAGCCCAAAGCCTATTTCCAAAGCTGTCATTGCCATGATCCAGTTATGATGCTAGTCTGTTGTCTCAAGACAGTCAATAGTAGTATAATAATAAATAACTTAATAAAGGATTTTCGACTGGAAACAGACCGCCTGCCTTGCTTGGATTACTTTCGAATACTTAGTAATGCTGTACAATTATATATTTTCTATTATTACTTTTTGTTTTGTTTTGACTTAAGACGAGTTTACATTCGCTACTTATACTACTATTGTCTGATCTGATTAATATACAGTGATTAACTAGAAATATATGGACTGAAAATCTTCCACACAGAGAAGTTTCTTAAACTGTTTTGCAGACTGAAGATATCTGACTAAAATAAGCCAGCTAATGGAGAGATGCAGTTCCTTCTTTAAAAAAAAAAAAAAAAAAGTTAGAAAATATTCCTTCCGTTTCTGTTCTGCCCTTAAGGAATGGATTCCTTACCAGGGATGACAGTTTTATTCATGAGGAATCTTTTGTTTTTTCCTGGCAGGCCTCTAGTAAAGTTAAGACATGAAAAAAAAGACAAAATAATTTGTTATTGCTAGCCAACTGCCAAGGTAAGAAAAGGGAGTTATTTTTGACATTCTGTGAATAGACGAGAGTGGTAAACATACTTAATAAACATACTTAATAAACAGCATGAGGGCCAATAAGATGTCATATAACACTACTGAGAACTGGCACTGCTAGAAGAAAACCATAGCCAGAGATAGTTTCTACTGTCACAGAGGTGAAAACATCCTCAAGGACCAATATTAGTTTACTCAGTGCGAAGGGCTGGTAAAACGATGTGAAGACTGAGAATGTGAAACCTGGGATTCTGCTGGGATTCTGCAAGTGGACAATCACATTTTCAGATCAGAAAAAGTACAGTTTTGTACCTACCATAAATGTAGATGTCCGATAGGCGTGCATCTGCAGTCCTTACAAATGGGTTGTCCTGTCGTCAGGCAGCCCTTCGGTCGGCCGGATTCCAAAGTCTGGGTCTGGCCTCGGCTGGTGTCGCACTTCACCCGACGTCATAGCGGCAGTTTTTCGGGTATAAAGGCATCAGCCGACGCCATTTTCCTCAGTGTTTCTTGCCCCAGATGCCAGGTGCCCTCTAGGAAGGCTAAATTTGGATAAATGCAAATGGTTCCAAATAGTAGAGAGCAAACAAAAATAAGCATGTATGTACATATATACAAACAAATACACCATAATAGATTCCCCAGCTAGCTACAAGATGGGCAAATACCCTAGGAGTACCACAGAGGGGAAGGAGGGTGGGTAATCCTGACTGCAGATGCATGCCTATCGGACATCTACATTTATGGTAGGTACAAAACTGTACTATGTCCTTCAAGGATGCATCTGCAGTCCTTACAAATGGGTAGAATACCATAGCCAAACTGGGGGAGGAGGAGAAATAAGATTATGGTGTACTTAAGATCCCTTGCAAAACAGCAGTGGCGAAACCTGCTCGGGATCTGGAGTATAAAGGTAAATTATAATGCTTGGCAAATGTATGCACGGAGCTCCAAGTAGCAGCCTCTAAAATGTCCTTGGTAGCCACTCCTCGTAAGAAAGCTGTGGTAGTGGCTGTAGCCCTTGTAGAGTGAGGCCTGATGTTTTCTGGAGTTTTCTTCCCATGGTAGGAGTAACAAAATCTAATGCAATTTCCTATCCACTTAGAGATTGTCTGTTTTGAAATTGCTTTTCCTTCCATTCCTGTCGCATATGCTACCAGTAGCTGGTCAGTCTTTCTATTGCTCTTGGTCCTGTCCAGGTAGTAGCGTAATTGTCTATGTACATCCAAGGTATGCAACAGTCTTTCTCCCCTGTTCTGTGGGTTGGGGAAGAATGTTGGTAGGTGGATAGCTTGATTTAAAGATACCCTGGAGACCACCTTTGGCATAAAAGAAGGATCAGTTCTCATGGACACTCTGTCTTGATGGAAGATCAGGAAGAGCTGTACTGCCATTAATGCCTGTAGCTCAGATACCCTTCTTGCTGAAGTGATTGCAAGCAGGAAAGCAGTTTTCCATGATAAGTACTGTAATTCTGCTGTTGCTGCTGGCTCGAAAGGAGGGAGTGTCAACTTTTCTAGCACAAAGTTCAAGTCCCATGCTGGCAATGGTGGCTTCCTAGGTGGCTTTACATTTTTAATCCCTCTCAGAAACTGTCTGAGCAGAGGATGTGAGAAGACTGGAGGATCCAAGTTGTATCCTGCTGAAATAGCTGATGCATGAATCTTAATGGAAGAATAGGACAGGCCGTTGTGGAAGAGCTCTGCCAAGTATTCCAGGATGTTAGCTATGTTTACCAGTGACACATTCTCTCCTTTTGCAGTACTCCAAATGAGATATCTTTTCCATTTTGCTGAATAATTTTTTCTTGTTGAGGGTCTGCAAGCCTCCAAGATAATGTCTTTAACCCTTTGAGATAAATCTGGGTTATTTGGTCTTATGCAATGTTCCAGGCAGCCAGTTGCAGTGTTTTCAGGTTTGGGTGCAGGGTTTTGAAGTTGTTCTGTGTTAACAGCAAGGGAACTAGGGGCAGAGGCCATATTTGTTCCCGAGACATGCTCCTCAGTAATGGGTACCAATGTTGCCTTGGCCAGACTGGAGCTATCAGGATGATCCTTGGACGGTCTTCTTTGATCTTCAATAGCACCTTGTGCATCAAAGGAAGAGGTGGGAATGCATATGCTGTCAGGTTTTTCCAACTGAAAGATAGGGAGTCCACTTTCCAAGCAATTGGGTGGTACGTCCTTGTGCAGAATATTTTCAGTTGGTGATTGTGTGGGGATGCAAATAAGTCTATTTCTGGTAGTCCCCATTTTCCTGTAATGGTTTTGAAGATGTCCGGATGCAGCATCCATTCGTGGGCATCCGTGGTAGTTCTGCTTAGGATGTATGCTAGTATATTTTCTTTTCCTGGCACAAAAATTGCTTGAAGCTGAATGTTGAAGCTCAGTGCCACATTCTAGAGGTCCATTGCCATCCGGCATACAGGGTATGAATGTGTGCCTCCCTGTTTGTTGATGTACCACATAACTGTGGTGTTGTCCGTCCTTATCAGCAGTTGACCCTGTTGAAGAAATGGTCTGAATGCCTGAATTGCCAGTTTTACTGCCAGCATTTCATTTTGATTTATGTGTAGGTGCAGCTGGTCTTGAGTCCATAAGCCTTGTATGCACTTGTCCAGCATGTGCGCCCAACCGAGGTCTGAGGCGTCTGTTGTGATGGTCTGGCTTGGTTGAGTGCTGTGG
This sequence comes from Protopterus annectens, assembly GCF_019279795.1. NCBI lineage: Eukaryota > Metazoa > Chordata > Ceratodontiformes > Protopteridae > Protopterus > Protopterus annectens. The sequence goes on along the minus strand of NC_056745.1, from coordinate 332,385,503 downwards.
AAGGGCAGTCCCTTGTTTGATTGACAGGCCTGAGCCCACCATTGGAATTCTTGTTTCAGGCATGGAATTATTGGAATTTGGGTTTCTAGGCTGTGCTTGTGCTGAGACCATAAATTCCTTAGGTACCACTGTAACTTCCTCATATGTAGTCTGGCATGTGGAATCAATATTATGCAGGATGCCATGTAACCGAGAGCTTGCAGGACTTTTCTTGCTGTTAGCTGGTTCTGCTTTGTTAATGCCATGAAGTAGAGAGGGAGTTGCTCCTGTTTTTCTACTGTCAGGAATGCCATTTGTTTTGATGTGTCCAAATCTGCACCCAAGAAGGTTATCCTTTGGGATGGTATCAGCCTTGACTTTTTTATATTGACTGTGTATCCCAGGGCTTGTAGTAGATGAATGACTCTTTTCAAATCTTTTGTTAATTTGTTTTTGTTGTCCGCTTGTAACAGGCAGTCGTCCAGGTAAGGATAAATTTGAATTCCTGAAGCCTGCAATGAGCAATTACTGATGCCAGGCATTTCGTGAATACTCTGGGCAGCAGATAAGCCAAAGGGCAATGCTGAGAATTGATAATGCTCTGATCCTGCAAGAAATCTGAGGTATCTTCTGCAATTTGGTCGTATGGGGATGTGCAGGTATGCCTCCTTGAGATCTAGAGTTACCAGCCAAGACTCCTTGCCCAGCATGGGAAGAAGCTGCTGTAGGGTCAGCATTTTGAATTTTGGAACAATGAGGTATGTGTTTAAAGCGGACAGGTCGAGAATAGGTCTCCATTGGCTTTCTTTTCTTGGTACCAGGAAGAGTCTGGAGTAAAATCCTTGTCCTTGTTCCATAGATGGTACCCTTTCTATAGCTCTCATCCTTAGTAAGTGAGTTATTTGTTCTAGAGCTTCTGTCTTCTGATTTGGAGGTAGGTTTGGCATTCCTCTCTTCCTTGGTAGAGTATGGAAGTGAAACCTGTAACCTTGGTCTATTGTCTGTAAAATCCATTTGTCTCCTGTGATGTAATGCCAGTTTACTGAAAATAAGGCTAGCTTCCCGCCTAAGGGTGCTTCTAGTTGTTCCCTGGTAGGCGGTGCCAGAGCCAAGTCACTGTGATTGTCCTGTGGAAGTGGTGGTGGCTGGATCTGTGGCTGTACCGCTGGTTGTTAGCCTGCCACTGACGTCCCCTGTAGGCACCTCTGGATTGACCCCTGCCTCTCGAGCCTATTCCTGCCTCGGAGCTCTGGAGGTGTCTGGAAAGGACCAATTCTTGGAAGGCCAGTTCCTGCTAAACCTTGGAGGCTGGACCTGCAAGAAATCCTTGACTGTCTGAACAGATTTTGCTTTGTCTTCCACCTTCTTCAGCACCTGCTGTGCAGGGGAGCCAAACAAATTGAGCTTATCCATGGGAGCATCTAGGAGCTTTGATTTAACATGGTCTGGTAAGGACTGCTCTTTCAACCATGCATGTCTTCTGATCACTGTGCCAGTCATGGCTGATCTAAAGGAAGCCTCCAGTGCATCATAGCCGCATTTTAAGGAATGATTACTGACCTGCTGAATGTTATGCACCATTTCCTGTACAGATTTTTTGTCTAATGGTTCATCCGAGGACAGTTTTTTAGTTAATTGGTCTAACATAAATTCCTGATACTGAATCATGTGGAATTGACAGTTCAAGGCCCTAGCTGAAAGAGTAGCAGAAGTGTAAACTTTTTTACCCCATCTCTCTAAGGCCCTAGATTCCCTTTCAGAGGGGAGGGGGTTTTTGGTAGAAGAAGCTGCTACAGCCTTGGGTCCCTGGGAGATAGTTTCGGGATCTGCAAAAGGGGCCTTCTACAAATGATAATGTGTGTCCGGTACCCTGTAGTACCTATCGGGCTTAGCAGGGGCTGGAGGAAGAGAATCAGGAGCAGTACAAGCATCATTAAAAGCATCATCCACAACAGTAAGTACTGGAGGAATGGCTAAAGGCCTATGCTGTGGCAAATGCAGAAAGGTTCTAAGCCTTTTCCTAGAGTCTGAAAAATCCTGGCCCTGCCATTGAAATTGTTCCCTCATAGCATGCAAGGATTCCCCAAAAGAAAATTCCTCAGGCGGAGGGGCAGAAGGAATGGAGTCTTCTGCATCAGAGTCCTCATAAGGAGAAAAGGGGCCCTCTGGAGGGTTTGAATTATCTGACTCATCAGAGGATCCATCTGAAGAAACTGGCTCATGGGGCTCTACTCTAGTCCTCTTCTCTGGAGGTGGGTGAGAGGCCCTGTCTGGAAGTGGTTGGGATCCCCGGATCAAAGAAATGAGATCCTCTGCTAGACTAAGCATTTGTGAACTGGAACTAGGCCTGTGAGAGGGGGTCTTAGCAGGCACCGATTTGGTAGATTTTGCTGCTTTAGCCCTGGCAAAGGCCTTAATAGACATGGATGCAGGAGGCCTAGCAGCTCCACGTGCAGGGGTAGAAATATCCAAAGGGATAGTATCAGATAAATCCTGCGATCCTGCAAGAGCAGGTGGGATTTCAGTAGCAGATTCAGCCTGGCTGGATGAGGCCTCGGTAAGTGGCAAGCTTTCGGCCGAAGGAAGAACCGTGGACTCTGTTTCAGCCGAAACCGAGACACTTGCGGTTGGCTTAAGTGTCGGTCCTTTTCCTTGCGTTTTTTAGAAATTTGCGTAGTCGGAGTATCCGACGGCATAATGTAAGCAAAATCGGAGCCGAAAAACTCTTCAGCAAATTCCGACCGACGTCTAAGCGTCCGTCGGTTGAAAGAAGCACAGGCTAGACAAGCTGCTACGTCGTGGTCTGGGCCTAAACAAGGTAAGCAGTAAGAGTGGAAATCTTTATGAGGTATTTGTTTCCCACAAGTTAAACAGTTATTCACTTTTTCTGACATCGGCTGTGGCAAGAAAGAGTCCCAACGGGTACTTAGCTTTTTAGAAGTCTTCGGTACTTGTAGTAGTAATCTCTGGTTCTGACCGACCGGCACTTGCGAACAGCTTCTGCTTTGGGCGCCACGCGGCAAGAAAGACGGAGGAAAATGGCGTCGGCTGATGCCTTTATACCCGAAAAACTGCCGCTATGACGTCGGGTGAAGTGCGACACCAGCAGAGGCCAGACCCAGACTTTGGAATCCGGCCGACCGAAGGGCTGCCTGACGACAGGACAACCCATTTGTAAGGACTGCAGATGCATCCTTGAAGGACATCAACCTTTTCTCCAGCGTTTTTAATAAACAATTTGAGCTATAATTCCTTGTTAGAACACACTTGAGGTACTTTCTTCACAGCTCTCATGTCTACAACTTATCATAACACTCTCTGCAACACACAATTTGTTCCCTGGGAAACAAAACGAAAAGCACAGGAAGAAATGTTACTCATTACCACCTACAACAAACAGTTTGATGTAAAAGACTGATGGAGGAAGTAGGCAATGTTATTCCCTCTGTCCAGCGTTACAGATGCAGGTGTTAAAAGAAGTCAGGCTTGCTACCTGGAGGGGACACTGGTCCCCTTCATCATTCATGCAGATCTGCTTGCAGAGGTAGGCAACATTCTGAGCTGGAAAGGAACACTGGATTATAGTGGGTACTGAACTATACAGGACAGGGCAGAAGGACTAATATGCCATGCATCAAGCTTTGGAGTAAAAAGCCACAATTCAATCTAAAGCCCCTTGCCTTTCTGCATGTCAGTCTCTGTCTTGTCAACAAAGTTTTCCACAAAAGTAAACTTCAGGCTTTTGTCAAAACCTCTTGGTCTGGATAAGATGAGCTAAATGAATAACATGAAGACAGGCGGTGATTTTTAGGAGTCTCAATGTTATCCCTTACTTACCATACCTTCCCTGATTACTTCATATATATTCCCTGTCAAATCTTAAAAGGTCCAGCTACATGTTTTCAATCATTTCACTTAATGGCAGTATGAGTAAGTTGATCCAGAGGATTATTTTCAGCCATGAAATGGGCTAAGTTGTACAACAAAATCAAGACAGGCTATTCAGACAAATACATACCAAATCAACTTTCAAACAGAACAAATACTTTACTGAAAAGCTGAAGCAAACACTAATTCTCACATACTGTCCTGTAGCCACAGAACTTCTGCTTAGTACAGATATTAACCCTAACTTATAGCAGTATCAGTGGTGGAACAGGCAGCACACTTGCTGTTGGTGAAAAAAGCTGTGCTTTCTCAACCCACACCGGGTAGCTGAATTGCTGATACTCCAATGTACTATAAAGGGAGTGCTGCACTCCTGAGTGTGTTATCCTTCAGATGAGATATTAAACTGAGGTCCTATCTGCTTGAGTTGGTGGTATCTCAGGTGGATGCAAAAGATCTCATAACACCTATCAAAACTCAGCATAAAAACATTTACATATTTACACAATGTACATATTTAGAGGTGCTCTCACACACACACACACACACACACACACACACACACACACACACACACACATATATATATACATAAATGAGCCAGAAAGAACGGAGTTTTGAAAACTAGAAGAACAACAAAACTTATAACACATGCATATACATTATATACATATACATTTTTTACTATTTATCAGACTTTTTATAACATCCACATTATTATTTTTCCATAACCGACCACCACTTCTTCCACATCCATAATCTGACTTTTTGCATTATCTGCCAAAATCCGTTTCCTATTAAACAAAATGTAATTTAGTCTTTCATTGAAAATAAACCACATTACATAAAATAAATTCTTATCTACCCTTTTCACATATTCTTTATTAGTCTTACATTATCCATACATAATCATATTAATATGCATGTCATTAATATTCTCAAAAAAATTTCTTCTCACTGCTTTTTCAAGAGTTTCAACACTATTTTACATTTGAAAACAACATGCGCTTATCTCTTCCTCCTCGCAAAATAAACGCACTCCTTCAACTTTCTTTTTATATGGCATATTCCCCTTTTCTGCTTACATATGTATCAATACTTATTTATTAAGAGTCCCCATAGGAAATTCTGATACTCTACTTCTTGGTATACCACTTTTTCCTTACTTTAATTGCTTTAATCATTTATTCTGGTAAATTTCCCCATGGATTTATATAATAAAATTGTGTCATTACATTATTATACTACATTCTACTATCATTCTATATATCATTAATTTTTATTTTTCATGTTAGTATTTTTCTTGACCATTTTTAATTTTTTCACTTACATATTCTTTTTCTCTTTCTTACTGCCATCATCTCCAAGGATCTTTTTTTTACTTATATTTAAACATTCTCGCTATTAAATTCTCATTCTCTTCTTTCACCCGATGTAATGATCTATACAAAAGTTTAATGAAGTAGAATAAACAACTGGATTTACTAACCCCTTCATCTTCACTCATATGCAATGCACCTCTTTTTACTGGGTTTAATCTTGAACCCCACATGAAAGAAAATATCAATTGCAAAATTTCCTTTTTCATAATTTTCTGGGATAATATAAACATTTAACATATGCAACATTTTTCCCATTAATACAGAATTCACTATGATAAACCGTTTTCCTGAATGCTAATCTATATGTCCTTCCCATAAAACATACTTATTTCTTTTATCAAACCCTTCCATTGCATAACTACAACATTTCCCAAATTTTACTCCTAGCAAAGACAGCTGTAATATAGTCTGAAAGTTAACCTAAACTACTAGCTGCTCTTCCTATAATCATTTTTGTCCACTTATCTGCTTATCTGAATATTTCCTGCCAAGTTTTTTCACCCTATCTTAGCTGGTCTTCTTCATCCTTTTCCTAACCTCACCTCTTGAACTAGTAACATCCCCCTACTTTCTTACTCCTTTCCATTGTTAACCCTCTTTCCTCCTGCCCTCTTCCTTTCCTTATTTTATTGCTTTTGCTATGGTGCTACACCATTTTAAACAGGTTTTATTTTACAGAATACTCTTCTTTCTTATTTTACAATATTACTCTGCTTCGACTACATTGTGCACATTGTACTTTTCCTGTTTTTTTTTTCTAAATTCTGCCGTACAGATATTATATTATTTTCATGGATACATGAAATGAAAAAGGGTGAAGGTTCTTTCTTGGTAAAGCAGTTTAATGAATGTCTTTTTTAATGAAGTCCACAGGAACTCTTCTGTACTGATCACTTCTACATGCTGTCTTTTGATTAAAACATTTGCCCTTTTTTCTCCTGCTACTGTACCACACAAACCTCTTTTTTAGCAGATAGGTGAATTTTTTTCCTTGTTATCTCAATAATGCAGCAAAAGATCCACGAGTCCCTCCATCAGACAGGTTTCCAAGTGATGCATTTTAAAGATGAGTCTTCCCCTGAGTGGTAAAATGTCAAAAGTCTATGTTCTGATTTCAGTTAATGCACCAATTTGCGTAGTTCATGAATGTTTTGTTCTGTAAACTGGCATGATTTATTCTACATGCCAAACAAAATGTCAGGAACCAAAACTGCAAACTAAACCACAGACATCTTCACAAACAACCAACAACCTCAAAAAATAAAAAAAAAAACAACCGCAAAGGATCCCCTAACAAGATGGGAATGCTGGCAAATAAAGTCACAAAGTAGGTAAAACTGACAGAGGAATCCAAACCCAAGATCACAGTACAAAGTTTATTATTAGCTCACAACCTTAACATTTCACTGAAACTTGTCCAATAAAATCACGACCCTTTCATTCTGTGCAGTCTACTCACTCCATATTATACTTTCATCTGTAGGTCACAACTGCTTGTGTAAGATTCTACAAATTCTTCACATTCTGCTAATATTATCCAAAGACTAATCACAGGACCTTTTAGAGAGTGCCTTCCCTATCAAGGACTGATATCTGAGTATAGGCAAACAGAAAGCAATTGGGGGGGGGGTCCTAAACTAAAGAACTGGTGGAGTTTGTAGTAGAATCTAGAAAAGAGGTTGCCGTTAACAAAGGAATAATTAGTAGAGCATATAAAATATTGCATGATAACGATAATAATCAACCAGAGGAGGTTAGAAAGGACTGGATAAGTAATTCACAAAGAAACAATGGGATAAATATATGTATGTCTCCCAAATATGCAACAAACTCTAAAAGACTTAGGATCTTTGCTTGAAAGTATTTACATAGGTATGTTTATACCCCAAGTAGAATCCAAAGAATTTTTCCTCAGGTAGACAGCAAATGTTGGAGATGTGATGGGGAAGAAAGAGATAATTAGGAACATATTCTCTGGGAGTGTAATGAGTTGGCAGACTTTAAAGATTCCCTGCAGACTGCTCTTTGGAGAAGCTGAGTGAGCAAATTGGTGTGACTAAGGAAATTATTTTTTCAGCTATAATACAGAATTGGAATTTCCTAGCCATAGTAAGGCCTTTCTGAGTCTAATTATGATGGCTGCCAAAAAAAAGCAATGACTAGAAAATGGAAATCAAAGTCTAAACCAACTTCCAACTTTACTAGAAGTAGCAAAGAAAAACAACTGGACTTGGGATTTTAAGGTAAAAGCAAATTACATTGGAAAAAATGGGAATTGTGGGTTCAATACATGCAGAGGAGGAGAGAGGTTTAAAAGAAGGCAGGATTTGAATGAGCTATGTAATGGCTAACTGACAAAGACTGGGCATATTATAAGTGATGTATATTGTTTGCAGCTACAGTTGTGTCAGCATGCACTGTAATGTTTGCAGTTGAGATTGTGTCGGTATGGTTTATTTTCATTTATATAAATGTAAGACTGTCTACGTCATAAATGATAATTTAATAAAGATGCTCCTTTTTTAAAAACACAAATTACAGTACCTTTAAATACAGGTATGTTGCCAAAACTGATATACAATACACCATCTAATATAGGTTGTGACGTGTATTATGCATGCATTTCTTTATATTTGGAGCCCTTTTTAGGGCAGTTTCTGAAGCAAATGCGTTGTTGTATTAAAAATAACACTCCTGTTTGCAGTAGATAACCTCATCACTGAAATTCTCAGCTCTATTTCTCATCCTTCACTGATGTATTCCTTTTTGTCACTATACTACATCTGGGGAGACTCGTGATCACTTATTCATCAGTAAATACATTTTATTAGTAATTTCAGAGGGTTTATGTGGGCATTATGCTTAATGCAGCTAAACAGGCAGATTTATCATTATGTGGTGGTACGAAACATCCATAAAATTGTCTCCATCTTGTTCAACTCCATAATAATACATGTGGACTAATGAAAATGAAAAAGTAAGCGCCAATTAAGTGAAATTCCATATTGTGTGGTTTAGAATGGCCACAACAATATAAACAAGTAAAAGAGATTGCATAAAAATCAATCACAAAGTACCAGTCAGATATACAGATGATCGAACAAGCGCAGCATATCGCAGAATACTACTATACTGTTTCCCAACCACATATACTTTCCAAATGACTATTCTGCAGAAAGAGAAATGCAGTAGCTTTCTTTCACACCTTAACCAATCATATTTTCAGCTGATACAAACATGAAAAGAAAGAAGTTATATACGCACCATAATATTCCATTTGTGTTGTTTATTGCATTCTTCCTCAACCTGTGGGTTTGTTTCGGTTCCTCGGAACTGACTCAGGCGCTATCACAACTCGTGGTAACCAAGCAATTCTCAAATATATCCCTTACGCGCAATGCACCTATCCCAGTTACCTCCAATCGAGTTTGCTGATAGACCAAAGGAAAGATTAGTTGTAGGACATTAATTGAAACTACATCTAGAATCACAGTTATATACCAAGGATAATAATCCACTAGTCACCCATTCCTCTAGAAATCCAGCTGTATGGGAGTTGTAGGGAGGGGAGTTGAGGATGAATAAAAATGGACAACACAGATGGAATGTTATGGTGAGTACATAATTTCTTTATCTATTGTTGTCAATATTCATTCTCTCCTTAACCTGTGGGACAGAGTCCCCAACTACCTTAGATCCTGGGTGGACTCAAGGAAGGACATTCCTGAGCATCGCTGAACTGAATGATGCTCTTCCCCTGGACACCAGATCCAATTTGTAATGAGTAATGAAAGTATGGGGGAGTAGCCCAGGTTACTGCTGCACAAATATCATCCTTTGTAAGGAGGTTTTAACAGAAGAGTATCTCTCAAAAAAACTTTACATAGTTTATAAGAGGCAAATGATGAGTCTTCAAATACAATATGAAAACTGGATATAGCTGCCAATTTAACTTTAATAGTAGAAGACGAATATTCATTGAATAGTGAGGCTAAAAATTTGAGACTCTTATGAATAGGTGCTGAAAAAGAGTCAACATTATTTTGATGTGCCTAAAAGAAAAAAAACTTTTCCAATTACTGTTATAAAGTTTATGTGTAAATGGTTTGTGAGAGGTCAACAGTATGTGTCAGGCAGGTGAAGGGAACATAGACTGTCTGGCTAGTACTGGAATTGGAGAAACCATGCTGTCAGCTTGAGGTTCAAGATGTCTGGGTGGATCATGCCTGTCGGATGGAACAGAAGATCTGGAATCAGGTCCAGAATCCAAGGTCAGTGAATTAGATGATGCCAAAGTGCCAAAGGAGGGGGAACAAAATATGTCAAGGCCAATAAGATGCATGAAGATTACCTTGCTCTTCAATCCGATTGCTTTCTGTAGAAACTTTGGAATTAGAGGAAAGGCAAAAAGAAGACCGGAGGGCCACCACAGCATCCCTTGCTGATTTTCCCTGAGGGGGGATTCGGGCAAAGTAGTTGCTGCACTTGTTGTTTAGGGGAGAGACAAAAATATTGCAGCAAGGCTGGCCCCATTGACGGAATAGTCTCTCCTCCACTTTTGGATTGAGGGACCACTCGTGAGGCAGGAGTATGCACCTCCTCAGTTTGTCTGCTATCACACTGGACTTCCTCGGAATGTGTGTTAATATGAGAAACTGGTTGGATGAGATCAACCACTGCCATACTCTGACAGCTTCTCAACACAAGGGATAGACCTGTTTCCTCCTTGCTTGTTGATGTATCAAACTACTAACATGTTGTCCGTTTGGATCACAACTGTCCCTGAAGAGAGCATCTTGGAAGGCCTGCAATATTAAAAGCATTGCTCTCATCTCTAAGACACTGATATGCAAGTTAGCCTCTATGGGGGACCAAATGCCTTGGACAGTGTTCCCCAGATAATGACCCCCCCCTCCCACCCTGTCAAGTGTCCATGGTCACTGTGGTCTTGGGTTGAGAGGGGGTGAAAGGATGGCCTTTTAAAATGTGATCCGGTTGAATCCACCGTTTGAGATGTTGCTTGCAAATGCTGGTGACTGCAATCAAAGTTGACATTGGCTGGTATAATATTGACTACTGCGTTGCAAGCAGCCACTGTACAATTTTCATGGGAAATCTGGCTAAGAGGACTAGAGTTATAGCTGCCACCATGGACCCCAGGGCAGGTAGAATTAGGTGTGTAGATACCTTCTTGCTGTTGATTATCTTCATGACTTTTTTTATCTGATCTTCTGTAGTCTTAGTGGGTAAAGAGGGGCTATTGTTGCCTTTGTGTTCAGGACAGCTCCTATGAACTCTAAGGTCTGAGTTGGTTCGAGGTTAGAGTTTTCATAGTTTATGGTTATCCCCAGATAGGAACATGTCCGGAAAACCTGCTCTCTTGCCTCTAACAATTGATGCCTGGTCAGAGTGGTAATGAGCCAGTCATCGAAGTATGGAAAGACGCGGAATTCAATGCAATCTCAAGTGAGCTGCTACTACTGCTATGCACTTAGTGAACACCCTGGGGATGTGGTGAGACCAACGGGCAAAACTCTGAATTGACAGTGACTGGCTCCCAGTCAGAAACAGAGAAACCTTCTGCATCAACTGTTCATCTTTATATAACAGTACGCATCTTGAAGGTCTATTGAGCACATCCAGACATCCCATTCCAAAAATGGAAGAAAGGACTGAACCACGACCATGCAGAACTTTGTAAAAACTGACTTGCTCAAAGCACTGAGATTCAAAACTGGTCTCTAGTCCCTTGTCTTTTTAAGCACTAAAAAGAATTGTAAGTTCTGGATTTCCTCTGGTCTGGAGGGACTTCTTGGATGATTCTTTTTTCCTAGCAGTTCTTGAATTTGTAGTGCTGCTTGTTCTGTCTGATCAGGTGGGACATAGGGGATTCTTTTGCAAATGGGGGGGTGGAATGGAAAATGGTATAATATAACCTCTGGAAATGATCCTCTGCAACTAGGTATCTGATGTTATTTCTAGTCAGGCTCTCCTGTGCAGGGATAGTCTACCCCTGACTGCCTCCAGAGGAAGACAATCAGGCCTCCTTTCAGGAGCGCTGAAAGTGTTCACCAAAGAAAACCTCTGTACCCTGATTTTGCGAGCCTCCTCTGCTGTGAAAGCATTGTCTTCCACTGAAGTTCCCCCCTCTGCCCCTGGGGAAACCACCTCCACGTGCATCTTGACTGGACCCTTGGGACATTTTTTACAACATCTTTCCACTGCTTTGCAGATTCTTTGAAAAGGATCACTGAGGAGTGGAAAAACGTATGTCCATGGCAGATAGGGTCTTTCCATCTTTCTCACACCCAGACAAAGTTTCTTTAACTTTAGGGCCAAACAAGGAAATGCTGTCAAAGGGAGCACTGATGGATGAAGACTTGAAGTGCTCTGCAAAATCACATAAGCATATCTAGGCATGTCTCCTGATGGCAATGCCTGAACCCATTGCTTTCGTCATCCCTACAGCTGCATGACAAAATGAGCCTCATGGATGAGTTGGATATGGACTGTAGGGTAGTCAAGTGAGAGGCAACAGATTCCTGAACCTCTTCAGAGATGGATCCTGAAAGGGGTATCTGAAAGATATTTAAATCAGATCCCTCTTCAGGCTGGTGAAGTGTGCCAGGAAATTAGAGGACTGTAATGTAAAGGTCGTTGAAGAAGAAACCTATTTTCCAAACCTATACATTGTCAGAGACTTCTTGTTGGATGGCTGGATGCAGGAACTTTCCTCAGCTAGTTCTTTTTTTGTTGCTGCCACTATGAACATGGCATCAACAGGCAAACATTTTGACCAGAACTGTTTATCCTCTGGGGCAGTAATAATGTTGTCAGGTCTCCAGGGAATGGGTTCAATGATGTTTGGGACCTTCCATGCCCGCAGAGAGCAACTCAATGAGCTCATCGGCGGGGGTAGTTACCCAGGAGGTAGATGGTTGGGTACCAAAAGCTTGCAGATACACATACTCCACAGATGAAGGACTGCAGGGCTTCCAATCACCTCTCTGTTTTAAGATTTCTAGGATGTCTCCAAAGGAGACATCATCAGGAGGTAATCTTGGGGATTCTTCTCCCTCATCAAAGTCCGTGTCTTTTGTGATAGATTCCTCCAGGGAATCCAAGTGCTTCCTCTTACACTACTTCTTCTTAGGGACCTCTTCAGTGGGATGATCTGGGGAAGTATCAGAAGAGGGTATTCCCTTTTGGGACTGCTGAGGTTTTGGTTCTCGCTGTCCTTTTGGAGGCAACGGTTGAGACTCTAAATGTAGTCATGACAAGGATGTCTGTTCCAAGTAGGAAGGGGACAACTGACTGACTACTACAGTCATAGCTCTCTCCATAGCCTCAAAAGCTGATCCACCTAGAGAAGGGTGGGACCTCAGATCCGGAATGGTGAGTCTGGGAACTGAGATCACCTCCCGCTCTAAAGAGAACCCTCTTGAACCAGAAGCCAGAGCCAAGCTGAACCATGCCAAAGCTCCAAGGTGCAGAGAAGGCTCTGAAAACACAGGAGTCAACTCTAGTCCCTCAGAACCAACAGGACAGATACGGCCCTAAGAGGTCTTTGGTTCCGACTGAACTGAAGAGCTCAGAGCAATAATCGGTTCCAAAGATAAAGATATCTTCAGTTCCAACACAGATGGCACCAGACAACTGAGAATTGTAGTCTCTAAGCCTTCAAGTGAAGTTAGAGGAGGAAGTAAATGGGGAGTAGCTGAAGAATAGAATCCTTGACCAGTTGGGGTAGGAACCAAGGTGGATCCTGTCATACTTTGCACCCAAAGGATTTTTCTCACCAGTCTCTCCACATTGTCTTCAGTTAGACTTTTAGAAGAATGGGCTGATATCAAATAAGGCAATTTATGTCTCTCCAAAAAATGGAAGTCTCTCTGGAAAAGGATCAATGAAGGATGAATAAGTTGTTCTTGGAAAAATAATTTTTGTCAAATCCTATAATTGTGGTGTCAGATCTAAAGATCTCAGGACAGAAACATGTCTTTTTTTTCATGCATCTTCAGAGCCAAAAGGTTCAGTCCTGACAAAGGACTAGATTCTGTTCTCAGGTCTGAGAAATCAGTCGTAAATTAAAGTTTTTGACTTTTTTTGAAGTTGGTTCCAGTGGAGAAGATGGAACCGAAGATTTAGCTATTGGAACTGAAGCACTTCTCTTCTTGGCATTCTTTGAAAGCATGGAGGAGGAAGAAGAGGAATGGCTAGGAGGGTCAGATTTGCCCTTTAGTTTCTCAGAAGTTCCAGATATAGCTTCACCAAAAGAAGATGGAATTAAACCATTCAATACTAATTAATTTTTCTGTCAACAAGAGTTCTGTGACTGAAAGAATGGCAGGTGGAACAGTCATCCTGAATATGGAGGTGTCCCAAACAGTATACACAAAGAGTGCGAGTCAGAATAAGGTATTTTATGACCACACTTCTCACAGCGTTTAAACCCAGCCAGGCCTTTCTCTTTCTCTGCCATTCTCACACACACAAGCACTCATGTGCCAACAGGTAGATGTAACAGAAAAAGGAGAAGTGGCGGCTCGTGCCATCGGGATGCAGGACTGCAGCCCCCAGCTGTGGGAAGAAAAAAAAAGAACATTTTATTTTTAAAAATAAAATATTTATAAATTAAAAACAGTGCTCATTGAGTCCGACTGGCTCGCGAAGTCCAGATACTTGAACTGCGCATGCTCCACAAGTTCCGGGGTTTTTTTTAGTTTCTGTAAATCTGGGCTGATCTGAAAGTAGTCTAGATTACGGAGAGAAAACTGCATCAGTATGATGCCCAAACATGTGTGCGGTTAACCGCACAGTAAAGTGGATGAGGGTTGGACTGCCACGTCCGCAGTCACGATGGCTGGATGGCTACTGATTGGTTCTCACTCTCTTTCCAAAAAAGAGAGCGAGAAACAATCAGTTGTAACAGGCAGTGCACAGTATTGGTTACTTCACTTGTCACGGTGCTACCATTGCAAACAAAATAACTCGACTGCTTTTTTTGGCTTGCAAGTTGCTATTATATAAGGAGAGTCAGAGGAAAGAGTCGGGACTTGATTCTTATCCTGACTGATGGTTGAACTAGCTAGCTAACTACTTATTGTTTGTGATCCAGAGACAGACAGTCGACAGTCACTCATCATTTTTTTTAACTTAAATTGAGGTAGGTGTCCGACTCCTTCTGCACGGCTTACCAGTTCTCAGCAAGTTTCTTATAGCAACCATAATGACAATATCCAAGCTGTCCCTGTACTGCTAGTCTGTTTCTCAAGGCATGCCTTTAATAATTAAAGACATTTATAGCTTATTCAGCTGAGACCGTCCATGAAAATTGTAGTTTTGCATTAGTATACACAAGCGTATAAACAAGCAGTTTTATAATGTCACAGAATGATCAGGCATTGAATGTAGAAGAATAAGGCAGCAGTGCAGATAGACAGGAAGAGTGAAGGAAATGTAGTCAATTTGCCTCACAAAGGTAGTTGTGCTGTCACAGTGGCAAAATATGAAAAACGGGGGGTGAAATATTTTTACTACAGTTTTCCACATTTACGAAGTTTGCATGCTTGTAGTAGTCCTTGAATTAAAAAAAAAAAAACTAATAGGCTCGAGTCTTCTGAACCACTTAAAGAACTCCAACCTTGAGCTTTGGTCCACAGGTAGTACTAGCTTGGCTTGCAGTCCAGGAGGCCAATTAGGAGCCTAGCCCTAGATTTCTAATTGCCTCAAAACACTATCTGATTAAAACAGGAGGGCAAATGATAACTGAGTGAATGAAGCGCTGTACCATATAAACTATATCGCACAGCCTTAACCATCTGCACCAACTGGCAAACTATAGGGTTGGGCTTCTATTAGGGTTATTTAGAATATATTGGGTCATTTTAATTCAGTTTTCTTCCCTGAAGACACTAATGAAATGCATTAAAGTATGAACAAAGGAAGATGTTGCCAGTAATAAAAAACATAAGTTATGTTCATGTCAGGTTGAGCCCATGATGACAGCCTTACAGGAATAGTGCCTTAAAGGATTTATACATTTGGGTTATCACTAGTCAAACTGCTGTGCTGTGAAACTCAAAACATACTTTTTTGTTTTGTACTCTACGTATATCTTTAATAAATAATGAGATGGACTGCATATAAGTTAAAATCCTCAAAACAGTATCATTTAGGTTGGTAGCTAATAGTACACAATAAAGACATTACTCATTACTTTGGTCACATTCTCCATATTTGTTGGCTTGTCTGTTCCCCTTACATTTCGTTAGTGTGTCTTATTTTCACAGCTGTTAACCAATATTGTAAACTTTGTGAGTTATTATGATGTATACCTCTTGGCCCCTTAGCACAAGAAATCTGGACAAAGCCGAAAATAATTGGGGGACAAAGGCCACAAAATAGGGACAAATTTTAAATATTGCTCTTATAAACTTTGAAAGTTACTAGAATAAAAGGGTTTGTGTTAAGAGTGTATTTTCTGAAGGATATGGAGTCTGAAACTCAAATGTCTGTCATTATTTAGTGACTTCAGTCCTCGATAATTTGCCAGAAAAACATAAATGTTTATGAGGAACAGAACAAAATTATGAGCCAAAATCTAGACATTCTGCAAAAATCAGGAGAGTTGAGAGGTATGTTGCTATCTATAACATTCATGGAAATTCAATGTGCTCATGCTGAATTGTGCATTGTTTATGCATTCAGAGAAAACAACCATCCTGTTACATACATAAAATGATACCCTTAGTATCCTTGATCTTTACTAGTAGTAGTCTTGCTGTTGCAATTGCCAGTGTACAACCGATGAAACGATATACTGTTTGACATTATATTATATATCAATAATTTAATAAGCAATGAAGCAAACGCATTTCCAACACCAGAGCACAGTTCACTGAAACATTCACCTGCGTTTTGTGTTTCCTGGTATGAGCTGACCTTCATTATTTGTTACAGTTTTGCTGTTTTCCACGCCTAACTTCAGTTATCACAATGAGTAGACATGCTTAAAAAATCATAGCAGAATCTGGTGTACCATCACATGGCTAAGCTATTAGCTGTACTTTCTGTTACAAATCCCAAGATTAAGTGACTTCCAGCCCCTATATAGCCCAGTGTGCTCATAAAGCCATGACAGAATGGTGGTAGGCTTGGAATAACAGTAGTTACTTGAAAGGCTATTAATGTGGGTTTGAATTACAATAAGGCATGATTTATCTGCAACATTTTCATTTCATTTCCAGATTATAAAAAGAGACATAGAAGTAGTACTTCCGCTTAATGAACAAGAGAAAAATATGCGAACTCTACACTTAGCTGAAGGGTACAAATTAACTGGTTACTGAGATAACTGTCATAGTACCATGGGTACCTGTTTATGTTTATGATATAATTTTGCTGTCTTAAACTCTGGTGTTTTAGCACACATTATTTCCTCTATCATTGGACTTAATAGATTTTGTGACTGCTTCATCCTCACAGAGCATCTTCTTTTTATCAAGTTTTTGTATTATGGAGTGTGGTTTGTATTTTACACAAGGTACTGTGTAGGCCTGAGTGACCTCCAAGATGTACATTGTTGAATCTGACCTAGGCTAAAATCTGCACATCGTAACCTTAAATAAATGTGCACAAGCCTGAGAGATGTTTTATGCTGGCTAATGCAGCTTGAAACACACAGAAAGGTGCAACTGGGCTAGGTATACATGCAAACATACAGAATGAAACTGTGTACTGTAGACTGCAGTGTGAAAGCATAGCTGTACATTGCAAGTGAAAGCATAGCTGTACATTGCAATTAAATGTATGGCAATGTGGATTTTATTTTACTCCTTTCCTTTTACCTTAGCAGAGATGTTGTTATGAAGCATAGAGCCCTACCACTGTTTCTGTGTTGACATATATTCTCCTATCTGTTTCTCTCTATGAAACTGACTCTCTAGATCGGGAGGACTTTGAATGTAATATGGTGTTAACAGCAGCAACATTTCATAGCAGGGGCATGTCGGGGTGGGAAGCATGCCTCTCAGCCTCTTAGTGAAATAATTTTGGACAAAACTAAAAATAAGGAGGGATGCCCAAAATTAAGGACAGATTTTAAATATTGCTTTTATAAACTTAAGTTGTTAGAATAACATGTTTTGCATTAGCACACATTTTTGAAAGATATGAAATCTGAAACTCAAAAGTCTTTCATTATTTAGTCCATGCTTTTCCAGAAAACACATTTTATGAGAAGAGATCAAAAATATGAGGCAAAAAAATCTGGACATTGTGTGAACTTGTAGACTGTTGAGAGGTATGGGAAGAAGGCTAAGCAGAGAGAGACCATACTTACAATGACAGCTTTTCACAAAAACATGATATGAGAGTGAATAGTTGGAGTGTTTTGAGTCTGTCCATATAGGACAAGTGTTTAAGATCCTCTTTGTGAGGTACTTTTGCGGCCTCTCCAGTTGTTTTATGTACCATAGTCATATCTTCTGCCTGCTCCTTTTGCAATCCCCTCTCAGTTCTGCAAGAAACAGCTTCTTCATCAAGGATAACTGTAAACTGTTTTACTGATGCTTAACCCTATCTGTACCGGTTAGCATTGAATATTAAGCTAGTTCCAGTAATGGTGGCATAACAAGGAATATGTGTCCATTTTAGATGATGAGCCAATTAAGTGATATCATCTTGAAAGTCATCCACAGTGAGGCGAGATTAGGTTAGTTTGGACATGTGCTGAGGAAGGATACTGGGTATATTGGGAAAAGGATGATAAGGATGAAGCTGCCAGGTAAAAGAAAAAGAGAAAGACCTAAGATAAGGTTTATGGATGTGTTGAGAGAGGACATGCAGATGGTTGGTGTGACAGAGAAATATGCAGAGGACAGGAAGAAATGGAAACAGATGATCCACTGTGGCGACCCCTAATGGGAATTGCGGAAAGAAAAATAAGAAGATGATAGTGTTTGTATGCAGAATATATCATGTAATTTTGATGTCCAGTATGCCTATACTAAACAGGCATATTTGTTAAGCACAGAAAAAAATGTGGTTTCTGGTCAAAAGTTTTAAAATGTCCAAAATGGAATGAAAGACATCTTAGAAAGGTTCAGAGAACTGAGACTTGCATGATTTCTACTGGGCTATTTCTGTGTGTTCCATGATTTTATATTGTTCAGATGTCATCTGTTTATGATTTACAGTTGGCCAGTCGCTAATTAGAACTGCAGTGAAAAGTTAAATTGGTCATTTCCACAATTAGAGAGCAATAATATTGGTCAAGTGTGACTATGTGTGGCAACTTTCTAGCATACCTCCTTGTACACCACCCTTCCATCTAAGTTACAGGATGTTGAGGGTTTCACAAACATACACCATTTTAGGAAACCTTTATTACTATTCCTTACTCTAATTTAGGTCTATGTAATTTACCAACAATTATTTCATCATTTCTGATTCCCTATACTTTAAAAATCTTTTAATCTAGCAGCATGTAGTTTTATAACTATCATTGGTAGTTGGCTGATAAGATCAGGAAAAACCCAAAGCATGACTACAATCAATACATTGCTCAGGAAATGTTTAAGTTATCTTTACAGAAATACTTGAGACTATATTTGGACAAGGTCAGGGATGTCTGCATTGACCAAACTTCAGTTTATGTGGCATTTGGCACCAACACTAAGGACTTAACTGACTCAATTCAGAGCAGCATTGATGGTGGAGACAAGCGGACAGAACAAGTTTAATTTCTGCATTATGGAGTGCAGCACTAATAATAGGGCACATCATTGCCTTCAGCAGACAGTGCAACTTGCAATACTGTGTTCTTTGTGTATGCTAACATCAGGCTGAAAAATGGCCTACATACAGCACTAGTCACCCACAGTGGCCATATAGCAAGGGAACTGCTGTAGTGATATCTACCTTGTCATGCCTGAATTAATCACACTACATATATGTGTATACTGCATGCTGTAGTGATACCTCCCAGTGTGTACCATACACCATGACTATGTCAGGGTGCCATGGCCACAACCCCATAACCTCAGTGTATGTTGTAGTTAGAGGAACTATCCATCAGTCTATCATGCGCTGCCGTTTCTCTTTCACTTTCATCATTTAGTTTGGGTTGTGTACTCTTTGAAATACTTGGTGTGTGGTACTGGGTCACACAGGTAGGGACATGCAGGTTTGCAATCCCATATCTGTATTCAGCCTACTCATTTGTCTTGCTGCTTCTTCCAGTTTAACTTTTTATTACTTCCTTTTTCCTTCCCATGTAAGAATGCCAAAATTAGTAAGTGTGTGCATGGAGATGTTAAACAACTGAAATAAAAATCTAACAAAATACAAAAGTATTATTTTTTTCTACTTCATTTACAATCCAGAACACAGGGGTCATTTTATGTTATTGTTGCATAATCTGTCAGAATGCTGCCCTTGCTATCTGGAAAGTACTCAAAGTAGGACTCATTAAGTCATACTGTATCTCATAATCTGCCTCTGGCTGTCAGCAGTCACAAGCTATTTCTGCCATGGTCATACTTTAGCCTAGATCAAAAGCCCAAGGTAATCACATTAGGTGAGAATGCATTAGGATGTGCAATCCGATGCTTTTTCTAGATGATTTTTTAAGCAATGAAAATCTGTTAAGATGACATAATCACTGACAGCCAGCGTCTAATTAAGGTCCCAGTTGTTGTGGTTCTGACTGAGTATAGATAAAATTACCACTTTGAACCTGTTTTGTAATTCCAGTGAAATTATGCTAGCAAATATACTTTTTTTTCCTCTGCCCTCTAAGAATAAATGTTTACACATTTTGCAACCTTGGTTTCTGCACCTATAGTAAGTAGCAAAATGTAAGGTAACTTGTTGAGGGACATTACGCACTGAGACCAGCTGCTCAATTTTCAGTTTCAGCCTCATGACAGTGAGTTAATAATTAACGGGTCTATATTATGTCGACTTTGACTTGATCAACACCAAAATGTCGAACTACAAGATTACTGAATGGCCAAATCACCGATTTCTTTCTAATGGAAAGAAATTGGTTGGCCGTTCTCTTACACCTGCCCTTTCCCTAACTGTAGTGCGGTCTCGGAGTTGGAATATTTAGTTAGGGGGGGTGTGGGGGGCACAGCCCCCCCACATTGGGGGATGTGGTGGGCGAAGCCCCCCACTTAAATATATTTATTTTTGTGCGGCGTTGATGTTTGTACAACCGATTTATTTCCGTTGGAAAGAAATCGGTGATTTGGCCATTCGGTAATCTTGTAGCTCGACATTTTGGTGTCGAACAAGTCAGGGTTGACATTTTCACTTGTCGACATTATAAAATAGACCCATAATTAACTTTATATTGCAATGGTTTAATACACTCCAGTGAATCATGCTAGCTTCAGGCTACATCTACCAAAACAATACTGAGGTATTTAGATAAACATTCATTTGGGCGTTTTTCAGACAAGACCCACATCAGATGGCACCAACTTTTACAGAAAGGATGCAGAGTATACAAGAGATAAGACAGAGATTACACACAGTGTTAAGAGCTGAACAGCTAACTACCCTTATTTGATGCTGGAAGATCAGAAGGCTGTGGATTCTATTCCCACCCCAAAATAGCAGCCCAAACTAAATGGCTTTTTAAGTCATAAAATGATTTCACACTTTTGAATGAAGTTGGAGACTGAATGACTTTAAGATGAATAGCGTGCTAGTCCCAGCAGGAAGATGGGCCTGATTTTTATAGTTTTAAGACTGGGCAGGGTATGCACCTGCACTGAGGATTAATGTTTCATATGTTTCTTTTAGTGTACTTTGTTGTGATCATATTTAGTGAACCTTCCTGGTTATCAGACTCAGCAAGCAGTCAGTAGTGACAGACATTTATCTAAAACAGCTGTTAACGTGCTTCCCTCTTAACAAAGGGACTGAATGTGTTTAAGACCATAAGAGCAGAGCTAATGGTGTGTGTGTGTGTGTGTGTGTGTGTGTGTGTGTGTGTGTGTGTGTGTGTGTATGTAATATGTATGTATATGTATTTAAAAGAAATAAACTTATATTATTAGTAATAAAACAGTGTTTATATTTTTCTCATTTGTTATACTCTAATCCAAGAACAAGAAAGAAGTCTGAGTGTAATAAAAGTATTTCGGGCGGGGGGGGGGGGGCGGTGCCATTAGTACGACCACTGCAGTTCCATTTTTCGGCAGTATTGTCTGTTGAGCACCTATAATTATAAGAAAATGAAAAACATAACATTAATAGTTCTAGTTAAGGTAGAATGCTTGGCCTTACATTAGAATAATCTAAAAATAAATAAGCAGGCAGCGTAGACATACATTGTGTTGTTAAAATAGTATCTGTGGTATTTCAGAATCAGTACACGTAAAATGGAATGCCTGGAATATCCCTTCTGTTGTTTACTGGTCCGGGACTAGTACTCTAAGTTAGATTTGCTTAATCTTTATGGTTCTGCTACATATGCGTCCTCCTTTTCTGGAAAATTACATAATTGCTTAAAATATTTTGTGCATAGAAATACGGAAATTACTGCATTTAAGAATGTTTGACTATGACGATGGTTACAGTATGATGGTATTTTGGCCATTTAGGAGTCTTTCTGGAGGTTAGGATATCTGTTGGGGCATTTTGTATCAATTCTGTGGCAGAAATAGGTCTCTGAAATAATAGCTGTAGTTTACATCCACAGAAAACAATAGCATTAAACACTACATGTTTGCACTCCCCCCCCCACACACACACACACACACACGCACACACACACACACACACACACACACACACACACACACACACTGCCTCCACCAAGTGAAGTAAGATCATATGCAAGTTCTTGGCTATTGTAATGTGAAAGAAATGCAATAATGTAACCATGGAGATTTATTTTACTTAAACACTGTAGGCTGAAAGCAGTTTCTCTGGGTAGGTAGTGAGTTGGAATGGGGCAATATCTATGTGTGAATAGTTGCAGTTCTGTCTTGCTTTGCAAGAGTAATGTACATTTCACTGAAGTAAGATCGAGAAGCTCTGAAATCTGGAGCGCATGGCCCTGATGCTTACTGTTAAGTCTAGCTTTGCAAAACTATAATACTTTTAAAGTTTGTACTTTAAGATGAATGTACAATAAACTGGGAAACTTACGAGTAGTTGTTCATGTACGTTTCATATCTGCTCACTGTCTACACTGAATGTTTAAAATTAAAATACATAAAATGAAATGTGTATTTGGCTGGCACACACAAGCTTTGTAGTGCTACTGTCAACAAAATGAAATATGCAACACACCTGTTACTATTATTTGTACTTTAATCCTGACAGGTAAAAAGCAGCCTTAGGTAATTGGGGAGGGGGTGTTTGTGAATTAATTGAAGTGACTGGCCTTGTTTACTGTCATAATTATGGCTTTGCAAGATAACTGTTTATTTGGGAAAAGTTGGCTGTTGTGCAAGCCTGCAATTACCGTTTCTGTGCAACAGACTAAATTAATGCAGCCCAGCCATTAATATTTTAATTTTAATCCAGGCAAGGTCAGCAGATATTTTAGGCTGGCAATTGATATGATGTCTGTTTGTGGATAAAATGTTTGGCACTGTAGCTTTGGTATAATTCTGGCTTTGCAGAACTAACTGGGGGGGGGTGCTATTTCAAAATGAAATGAGTGGCCCTACTACTTACTGTTATAAGACTGCTGTACATTTGGATGGCGTGAGAAGTGCTGACCTCTGGATAATCTCTATGTGAAAGATGCAGTTACATTACTGTTTTGCTTTCTGATTTCAGAGGTTTGAGCCAGGTACTTTCGGTAGCCTATTGGGATGGGGGACTTTCATGTCAGTGTGAGAATGAAATAGCTGGCCATTTACTGTTCATATTCTGGCTTTGCAAAACTAATAGTTTAAGGGAGTAAGCAATATGCATACAGACTATGACTATAGTCTCCGTGCAGATGTACTTTAATGCTGGAAGGATCAAAGCAGAAACTGTAGTGGTGGGCAAATAAATGACTGTCCCTGTTTTACTTTCAGTCCTGCAAAGCCAGAATTAAGACAGAATGTAAGCTGTGACAGTGTGTGCATCACAAATGCATTAATAGTCTTTTTTTAATCCTGGCAGGGCCAAGCCAGATAGTTGGTAGGTCATGGCTGTGGGAGACTGCCAATGAAATGACTGCCCGTTTTACTTTTTTTCAGAGTTACAACCACGATAACCAGAATGCGTGAGCAGAGTGTTACAGTGGTCTATCTGAAATCTATTAATTTCAGAGACCTGACTTTGGATGAAAAGTTAAGAATCGAGGACTGGAAGATCCACACTTGATCTGAAGATGAAGTCTCAAGGTACAAGTAGGTCAAGAACATACACACTCAGCTTCAGCAGGTCAATGTATGACAAACACACCTGGATCTGTGGTTGTGAGGAAACAAACAGCTTGTACTGCTTCCCATGTTTATTGTTCGGTGGACAGGATGCGTGGACATCAAAGGATATGAATGACCTGAAGAGAATGGAAGAAAAGTCCAGAAATCATGAACAGTCTGCAAAACATTTTGACAACTAAATGAGTCTAGCAGTGTTGGGAACTGTGGCTATCAGGTCTCGGTTAAGTAGTGGATACCAGTTATCAGTGGAAAGACAAGAAACTGGAAGAAAACAGTCATGTTCTATCACTTATAATAGACTGCATCAAGCAGTGTGCTGAAGAAGAAGTTGCTTTAAGAGGCCATGATGAGTCTGAAGAGTCACTGAGTGCAGGAATGCTCCAGAGACTGATAGACTTCACCTGCAAGATTGATCAGAAGTTGGCTGAACACTTGAGAACTTCAAAAAATGTTCAAAATGAACTCCTGGTCTGCATGCTAACTATATGCAGAGGAGAAATAAAAAAGGAGATTTGTACTGCAAAATTTATAGCAGTAATTGCAGATGAAACCATTGACGTTGCTGGGCTATGGCAAACTGCTATTGTGTTCTGTTACGTTGTCAATGGACAGGTGTTGGAACACTTTTGGAGATAGTTTATACCACCTGGACAGACAGCAGAACATATTCCTGGTGTGATAAGACAACAGTTGAAGGAAGTAGTGGGAGACCAGCATGAAAAAGTAATTGCTCAGAGTTATGATGGTGCATCTGTTATGAGTGGTGTTCAGCATGGGGTCCAGGCCATCATAAGAGAGGAGTTTAAATATGCCTGTTATGTACACTGCTATGCCCACCAATTTAATCTTGTAATGCAAAGAGCCACACAACAGAATACTGAAGCAAGGACATTTTTTAACACTTGGTGGAATTCCAGCCTTTTTCTCTCGTTCATTTCAAAGACAAGCTGCTCTGGATAGTATAGTATCATGAAGTATGCCAAGAGTGTCAGGAACACGGTGGAATTTTAACATCCGTACTGTAAATGCAGTGTACAAATACTTGGGAGTTACTGTCAGAGTGCTTTCATTATTTGTACAAGTGTCCTATATCTGCTGCAGCAACTGTACAGGAATCAAATGGGCTACTGCGAACAGTTGAAGATGATGAATTTAAA